>NC_135579.1:28345481-28970481 GCF_965152235.1 Eretmochelys imbricata
ACCTTTGCACTTTTAGGGTTTATTTAAGTATCTTGAAAGAGTAAACAAAATGTGGAATAAGGTTATCTAATTACAAGACTATTCCCAGCAAAAGGCTCAGTCTTGCAGTCTAAATATCAACATAAATCTTGTAGACAAAAATATCTACAATTTAGCATATGATTTCTGGGACATCAGGTAAGGCCTGCTTCACATCTTAAAAGGACCAATCAAGTGCAATATGCACATTGTAATGTAAAATCTGCCATTTGAATTACATCAAACCCTTATGTTCTGAAAATCAGCTTGCCTTGGAAAATTCTCGGTTGAACTTTCTGCAGTGTGTTTTTGTTACTGCCACACCACCTGGAATTTATCTGAATATACTGTAGTTTTCACTTCTGGAGTGTCAAATAAATCATCATATTCACCCACCTCCAAACTGGACAGTACAAATAAAGCTAGAACCTCATGCCTTATGTATGGAACCGGCTTGACTTACTGCAATTCTGAGTATAATATCATAAAACATTCAGGATGTGGTTAATACATAACCATCAAAATAACAGAGTGCAATTCTAAATTTATGAGGCTGAACTTAACACTGAATCTCAAATAAGAATCACATTGATTTCTGTAGCGGATGACTTAAAAACACATTAGGTGGCATAACTGCAAGACACTACATTGATTTAAGCATAAATGCATGGCACTCATTACTTCACCTAATGTTTCGCAATAATGACCAAAGCTATTGTATATTGATGAAAGGAAAATTATTTGTTTTGTTATATTATAATGCTGAAGGAGATGCCTTGCTTTTGTAAGTAAGTAAGTATGATTTTGAATTACGTTTTCTAGCTAGTGACATTGGACACCTTAAGAGGAGTTTACAGTGATTTCTTAAGATAACCATCTAATACATTTTTAGGAAGATGTATTTAGTCCACCCAAGTAACATGCCCCAGTTCAAGAACCCTATTCAGGGTACCCCTTAAGTTGTATTTAATCCATTGAAGTTTGATGGCACGTGCTAAATGATAGGACAGGTATATAAATCTATCTATATTATGGTTGGATAGTGATATACTGCAAAATTTCATCTTTGGCAGAAAGCTCTATGAAGGGGCTTGGGTCAGCTTTTATGGACAGGATTTTGTCCCAGTGCACAATAATGAGATTTGGATTCTTGCCCCTTTTTTGCTGCTGCTGTTGCAGCAGTGCAAATGGGACGTAAAGCAGTCTGGGTTGGTTTGCTTTAACTTTCAGGTTGGTTCAGCCCTTAGTACCCCCCAGGACCCATGGCAGCAGTAAAGGTAGCTTAGGTCTTGTCTGCCTCTCAGCACAGCAGAGGTTCCAGTCCTAATCACATATGGTTAATAGGGCTGAAAGCAAATCTAATTGTGAATCCAGTCTAAGCTCTTAAAAACTAGAGGTATCAATTTTTACTCCTAAGATGTTCAAATACAACAGGCTGTGTGTTCAACTGAAATAGTATATGGTTACTTTGTACACAATAATTACATCTAAAATATAGATAGTATAGGCCTGATCTGAGAGCTGATGACCGCTTCTTGGGCAGTGCTGAATGCCTTTCCTCCTATTAACTTCACCTATCTCTTTATTAGCTCAGCATCTTTCAGGATAAGACCCTTTGACCTTGTTGCTGAGTTCATTAAGGTCAATGGGAGCAGGATTGGCCCTGTATTTGCCTGGTGTAAAGTTTCGCTATGTTCTACTTCAATAGTCAATGTTTTTTGAGGGGGTGGGGAGAGGATGTTGTGATCCTTTCACTTTCATTTTGCATTAATTTTCGATTTACTTATTTTTTCAGATTTTTGATCGTATTAAGTTAATGCATTAGTCTTTGTGACATGCAAAATGGACTGAGATGTTAGGGAATAATGTTTTCTAATTATCATTGACATTCGCAGAGAAGATTAAAATTTAATAAAATTAATTGTCCATATTTGAATGGCTCACTTTGCAGTTAATCATACATCTTTAGTTTCCACTATAGATCTTTTTTTCTTTTCCTGCAGTGTTCTTTCCTTGAACTGCAACTACAATAATCAAGATAACTGACTAAATATTTATAAATATCTTTAAATTAGCATAATGTAAATAGAATGATGTTTAGTGTAAACATTCATTATTTTATTTTAAAATTGTTGGTTGGAGGTCTATCTTAAACTTTTACTTTTTTTAAAGGTAAAATTCCCAATTTACCAGGAAAATATAACTTTTGGAGGTTACATTTAATGGCAAGTAGAGAATACATTGCTTTCACTGCTGTGCATCTCTAGTAATATAATTTTAAGTGCTAGGGCCCCTTGCATCCATTTCTGTATCTATTATTAGTTGATTAAATTAACTGGCTGGATCAGTACAGTGAGAAGAGACGCAGTAATGATATTACAGAATTAGTATGCTATGATGAATTGTCAAGAAAAGTAACTGTGACAGCCCTGTGGCCATATGCACTTAGCCATGCAATTTATAGTCATTTGAAAAGCCAAGGACTTTTCAGTTTTGGTTAGGAAATTTGTACTTGCTTTTGACAGAAGTTGAGGGATATGTGTGTACTGAACAAGAGAGGGTTTACAGTGCCAGTATGAAAAGAAATCAAAAGCTTCTCTTCAACTGTTAGCACTTGGGTGATTTGCAGTGAACAAGCCATAGAGAAGGATGCCTTTTATTGTAGCTGTGCCCTTTTATTGTAGCTTTGCCATTCCTTTAAATAGATTTATATGATAGTGCAGTTCCTTTACAGTTGCAGAAGATAATGTTACTTTGGGTAAGATAAAAGTAAATGCAATCTTGTATCACAATTTTCCTGGTAATGGAGGACTGTAAATCCTGGTGCAGTATATGCAATACTTTTTTAGCAGGACTGCAAATACGGCTGGCTTTTTTTGTTGTTGTTGCTTTTGGTACCTCTGAGCTTCTTAATTACTACTATTTTTAAGCTACTTCAAATGTATTACTTTTTCCTTCATGCAAATATTGGTAAGTAAAATAAACTGATTATCAAATGGCTTCAAAAAGCTTGTGATTATGTAAAAATTGACTCAGGGCCACCTAAGTAGTTAGTACACACTTTTCACCTTGGCCTGTTAATTTGCTGAACAATTTGGAAACTAAATTTAAGACCTTGCTATTACAATACTTAGTATGTTGTGGGGAGGCTTCGTGTGGTGGTTTCTGAGCATTTAAGCCAATACTTTCTCCAGGCACGTTTTCAAATCAGTAATAATCAGAACTTGAATACAAAAATAGTCAGACTATACCAAAGGATACCAGGTCATATATTTCATTCTCTTTCAGAAAGCCTGTTATATCGTATCTCTCTATTAACAGTAGCCTAAATCTGTTATACACAGGGCTAAGATTCCACATGGGACTTCTAAGAATGGAATTAGGTTTCTAGTATTAATTTTGTTTAAATTCATTAAAACTCTGGAGAATGTAGTCAAATTATGGTTTTCTCTGTAACTGTATTGGAGAGTGTGTTTTTTAATATATTATATGACCACTCATCATAATAATTTTGAACTCACTGGTACAAAATAATACATGGCTCTTGCCCTAAGAGTTTACAAATTAATATGTGCTATCTGGTTTTCTGGGGGTATAAACCCCCTGTTCACAGATTCCAATACCATTTCCTAACTCCTACACACCAGACCATCTTGGATCCACTGTTTGCCCCAAAAGAGATTATAGTTACGAAAATATTCTGTTGAGTGGATAATCCTTTATTTACTTGTTTGTCATTAATTTTAACATACATTTATGCAGTAGGACCAAATCCTGGTCCCTCTGAATCCATGGGCAAACTCTCAATGATTTAAATGGTGCAAGGGTCTATAATTTATTTAAGGATTGTGAGTTTAATTAATTTTCTTGTAGGCAGATGTAAACAGTTTTGTTCAACTTGGTCCTTAAAAATTTGTAGTGTTCCACCTCCATGATAGTCTGTCATCAGAGGGGCTGTCAGTGAGTGGTTTCCTCTTGGGAGCCCCCTTGGGCCTCAGGGTAGCCCTCCTAGTGTCCCCTCACCTGAGTTTATCCTCTTGGTTCCTCAGTAAATGAAACAAAGCCCAGTAGCAGTGCCCCTTAGTCTGTTTATCAACTTAAAGTTGAGAAATAAACATGTGTTCCTCCCACCCCCAGTCCTAAGCTGGACATAGCCCCCCACAAACTCCCCTGGTCTTGGGATCTTTCCTGCACAAGCCTTTCTCACTCTGTTGTGTCTCTACAGCCTCCTGAGTCTGGTAATCTCTTCCCTGGCACCAAGCTTCCTTCTGCCCTTTATAGGGTTGCAGTGTGATTTGCGTCTGGCCCAGCTGCCCCTCATCATGACAGGCAACCAGGCCAGACTTGTGTGAGTGGCTCTGTGACATAGCACACTGGGTTGCAATGCCCAGAACAGGGAGCCAGGCCCACTGCCTGGTGTGTGTGGGCTCACTCTGCAGCCCCTACTTACACCAGAAGGCTGCTGCAGGGGATGGTCAGCCCCCATTAGTTCTACCGCTGGGTCTAACTTTGTCAAGTCCCTAGTTTCATGTCCGTCCCATCTCAATACCAGGATTTAGGTCAGGAGTTTTCTCTGTATGTCTGTTTGGTGACAGACCATCCTGATAGAATCATTCAACCATTAAAATTGTCAAACAATGATCATTTGCCATATCCAGCAGAAAACAAACAAATTGTGTATGTGTATGGTTTGGTTATTTTTTTCCATATTTCAGCCTTTGCTTTATTTTTTTGACGTAAAATATATTTTTTAATAAACCACCTTGCACATTTATCTCTTTCAAACATGAAGGGTAAGATTTTCAGTCTAGTCTTTGCACCAAAAAATGGCTGCTGGAACTTCTTGAATTACACACACTGATAAAGAGGTGCACAGAACTGTACTTGCAGTTAGTTGTGACCATAAATTGTGAGTACTTTAAAAACAAATTGGATCCACACCATACTCGACCAAAAAAAATTAAATCAGATATTGTAACAAATTTCCACATAGAATTTCTTGTGAAAGTGACTGGTCCTTTTGGTCATGATTACAGTAAATCTGTTTAAATAAAAGCACCTTTGTATTACTGTATTTCATTATTACCTGAGGGAAGGCTTCTGCTGAGGTCACTGTCGAAAGCTGCCCTTGCAGAAGATGAGCAAAACTCCGATTGATTTCAGTGGAGGTTGAGTCAGTGCATGTTGCTGGGCCAAAACTTACCCTCAGTGTGTAAAAATAAATAAATAATGAAGAGACATTTGAGACTCAGGTATAGTTTTTTGAGCTACACCACTTTATTTCACAGTGCCTTATAATCGGGACTTCCGTTCTGAAATGCCCTACAGTTGTGTGGGTTGGCGAGGTTCAATGTTATCCCTGATCTATGAGTAGTGCAACACTAAAGATAACTTTTTATGGTCTTGCTTATAAGTTCATATACAAAAGTACTCTATCCCTGATTGGTGTGTAGTCAGGCTTTTGAAGATTTTTGTTTGACAGTTGCTTTATAGAGACTCTAGGAGCTCACTATAAGATAATAAGTGAAACATTTTATTCCAAAGAAACTGCAAGGGTAGACATTTAATAATAGTCAAGATTCATAAACAGGGGAGTATGCAAAGCTGCAGTTTTATAATTGTGTGTTGTAGCCATATCAAATATGCAGTTCATCTTTTCACGTGGAGAAATATTGTTGCACTCCTTAGTCACTTCTAGGTTCATATACTAAATACAACCCAGAAGTGATAGTATATCAAAGTGACCTGGAAAATGATGCACCAAACATGTTCACACCTTATTCCCTACCTGGAGTCTAAAGAACACTCTAAACTCAGCAGGGCAAAGATAGTTGGGCTGAAGAAGAATTCCCCTGTGATACCTGTGGAAATGAATGCCTTTGATGTCCATTCACTGTAGAGAAACACAGTAAGCAGCTAAATGCCTTAATGTGTTCTTGCCACTGAAAAATCTAAAAGCTTCCATGTGCATCATGAAGCTTCTGCAGTAAGGTTTTCCCCGTCAGCAAAGGAAAATGAATGCCTTTCAGCTTTAAAGTTTAAATGCCTTGCTCAGCAGGGAGTCCAGAGAGATTTGTTCAACTGAAATGAGCTTATAATAAGGCTTTCATCCAAAGATAAGCCAGGACAACATCCAGTAGCTCTATACTCTCTTACTAGAAAACATAAATAGGGTTCTCTCTGTTATGTTACTGTTATTGTCTTTTATGTGGTATGTTGGAATTCATGCTAGTAGATGTTTCCCATCTTAAATTGGAGTAAAGCAATGTTTTAACTAGATTTTTATTTAGAAAGACTGAGAAATTGAATTGGCTGTGGTCTATTTAAGATTTGTTGTTTGTTTGTTTGTTTTTTTTAAAAAGTGTCCAATTATCATCTACAACATTTGCAATACCAAATAGCAAATTTTATATCATTTAATAGTCCTGTACAGGCATGTCATACCCCTAGGAAAATCCCCCAACCAACCGTCATATATTCTATTTATTTTTTTACTTAATCAAGTTGTGTTTTGAGCAGCAGTTTTTAAATTAGGTTGTTCTAGGTATAATTTATGACTAGAGACTTTGTCCATTCTGTTGTTTTGTGTGTGGTGTTTGTCACAGGGTTTTCTGTATTCTTAATGAGCTGTTAACAAGCTGTCAATTACAGTGTTCATACAAATTAGTGAGACACCGAGGGATTGATGTACCTAGAGTTAGAGTTAAAGTATGATATCTCAAAATGTTATGAACTAAATCATTCCAATTTTAATCACTGTTCTTGCAATGTATTCTTTTTGTTTATAAAGCATTTATCTTGCTTGTTTCCTTTAAATTATGCAAAAAGAAAAGGAGTACTTGTGGCACCTTAGAGACTAACCAATTTATTTGTTAAAATTTAATTTAATTAAAAAATTGGTTAGTCTCTAAGGTGCCACAAGTACTCCTTTTCTTTTTGCGAATACAGACTAACACGGCTGTTACTCTGAAACCTTTAAATTATGTTTATAGAACTTAAATGTCAATTTGCCCAGGTCACACATTGTGTTTAAATACCAGGACTCAAAAACCTAATCAATGACAATTATATATTTAGAAGGTTTACATGAGTTTCATTTGTTTTTCCTTTAAGTGTTCTCCTCGTTTTTCTTTTTCTCATTTTGCATCCCTTTGTTTTCTCCCCTTCCTTTGGATTTCCTTTGCAGGCCCACCTTTTCATCATCACTTTTTTTTCTGCCTTATTTTATCACCACCTTTTCCTTTTAGGCTCTCTTTATTAACTCTTCCTTATGGGTGGCAAACCAGGTATAAATCTCAGTACACTAGCCATCAAATCTCATGTGGATGGGTTTTTTTCAGTAGTTGTCAGGAATGAAGCATAATAGCTCAGGCTTCTTCTGATCCTAGACATGGTTCCCACAGGACCAAGCCACAATCATAGTCTCTTTCAAATTCGAATGGTTCTCCTTCAAAATATCAGCATACATTTATTTGTTGTCCCTGCCACCCCCCTTCAACCTCCCCCCTCCCCCCGGGTATTAATTGTCTTGTTGTACTTGTCCAAAATCATTGCATCCCCCCATGCACAGTCTTGGCTATGTGGGCTCAAGCCATTTTTACCCAACCAGTCTTAGTGGAGTTTCAAGTGCCTCCCTTTTGTAATAACCACTGCATTTTTTTTCCTCCTCTTCATCTGGTGATGAGAAAATGGAACAAAGTAGCAATTGCTTGTGTCGTAAATATAAAGGGAAGGGTAAACACCTTTAAATCCCTCCTGGCCAGAGGAAAAACCCTTCCACCTGTAAAGGGTTAAGAAGCTAAGATAACCTTGCTGGCACCTGACCAAAATGACCAATGAGGAGACAAGATACTTTTAAAGCTGGAGGGGCCGGGGCAGGAACAAAGGATTCTCTCTCTCTCTGTGTTGTTTTTTGCCGGGACCAGAGCAGGAATGCAGGTCAGAACTCCTGTAAAAAGTCAGTAAGCAATCTAGTTAGATATGTGTTAGATTCTGTTTTGTTTAAATGGCTGATAAAATAAGTTGTGCTGAATGGAATGTATATTCCTGTTTTTGTTTCTTTTTGTAACTTAAGGTTTTGCCTAGAGGGATTCTCTATGTTTTGAATCTGATTACCCTGTAAGGTATTTACCATCCTGATTTTACAGAGGTGATTCTTTTACTTTTTCTTTAATTAAAATTCTTCTTTTAAGAACCTGATTGCTTTTTCATTGTTCTTAAGATCCAAGGGTTTGGGTCTGTGTTCACCGATGCAAATTGGTGAGGATTTTTATCAAGCCTTCCCCAGGAAAGGGGGTGTAGGGCTTGGGGGGATTTTGGGGGGAAAGACGTTTCCAAGCAGGCTCTTTCCCTGTTATATTTGTTAGACGCTTGGTGGTGGCAGCAAAAAGGCTCAGGAACAAAAGGTAAAATAGTTTGTACCTTGGGGAAGTTTTAACCTAAGCTGGTAAAAATAAGCTTAGTGTTTTTTTCATGCAGGTCCCCACATCTGTACCCTAGAGTTCAGAGTGGGGAAGGAACCTTGGCAGCTTGACATTGGTTTTTGATTGTTAAAAGTGAAATGACTAATGTAGTACCATACCTAACAGCAGACCGTGACATTCAGCTGGGTTTGTATTTAGTAAAAAAAATATCTGGGGTGATTCTGAGAAGTCATATAGCGGAAGAGCTTCTTTTTTGCATGAATGTTTTTAAAACAAACAAACAAAAAAAACCAGCTCCAGAAGTTGTCTAACTTCTTGAACTTAGGCTGAGATGAGTTTTAAAAGAGTGGGGTTTACAACAAAAAACAAAAACCCACATATTTAGATACTGTTGCCGTATTGTAAATCTGAAGTAACTCCAATGAGCAAAATTGGGTCCTAATACCGAGCACAGTTAAAGCAAAATTTAAATAAATGAAACTATGAAATATCCAATTAGTTGTGTTCATTTACAAACTAAAGTTTTATCGAACAATTTATTTTTATTTGTGTTCTCACTGCAACAGTTATCTAGGGTTTTTGCTTTTTGTTTTGTTTAATTTTTAAAGTGGACAGTTGCTCTTTCGTGTTTGTGTCCCTTATACATTATCTCTCACACAGTGCTCAAATCTGCCAGTCTTTCTTGCGCTCAGTACTACAAATCTACAAACAGTTCCATTATCTTCAATGGTCCGCTTGCAGAATAAGGTGTACTGCATGCTGAGTAAAAGTGGAAGAATCAGGCCTATGGTTAGCAATTGATGTTGACTCATACATATCAACAGTCAGTAACAACAGGATCATCATAATCATGCTGAGCATTACCATACTATTCCAGCACTTTCTTTGGCTCTTGAAGTTCAGAGAATCATAGAACTGGAAGGGACCTCGAGAGGTCATCTAGTCCAGTCCCCATCACTTGTGGCAGAACTGAGTATTATCTAGACCATCCCTGACAGGTGTTTGTCTAACCTGCTCTTAAAAATCTGTAATGAAGGAGATTCCACAACCTCCCTTTGCAATTTATTCCAGTACTTAAACACCCTGACAGTTAGGACGTTTTTCCTAATGTCCAACCTAAACCTCCCTTTGTCAACATCCTTCCTGAAATGTGGGGCCCAGAACTGGACACAATACTCCAGTTGAGGCCTAATCAGCACAGAGTAGAGCAGAAGAATTACTTCTTGTGTTTTGCTTACAACACTCCAGCTAATACATCACAGAAGGGTGTTCGCTTTTTTTGCAACAGTGTTACACTGTTGACTCATATTTAGCTTGTGGCCCACTATGAACCCCAGATCCCTTTCCACAGTACTCCTTCCTAGGCAGTCATTTCCCATTTTGTACGTGTGCAACTGATTGTTCCTTCCTAAATGGAGTACTTTGCATTTGTCCTTATTGAATTTCATCCTATTTACTTCAGACCGTTTCTCCAGTTTGTCCAGATCATTTTGAATTTCAATCAGATCCTCCAAAGCACTTGCAACCCCTCCCAGCTTGGTATCGTCCGCAAACTTTATAAGTGTACTCTGTATGCCATTATCTAAATCATTGATGAAAATATTCTATAAAACCGGACCCAGAACTGATCCCTGCAGGACCCCACTTGTTATGCCTTTCCAGCATGATGGTGAACCACTGATAATTACTTTCTGGGAATGGTTTTCCAACCAATTTTGCACCCACCTTACAGTAGTTCCCTCTTGGTTGCATTCCCCTAGTTTGTTTATGAGACGGTCATGCGAGACAATATCAAAAGCCTTGCTAAAGTCAAAATATACCATGTCTACCATTTCCCCCCATCCACAAGACTTGTTACCCTGTAAAGAAAGCTATCAGGTTGGTCTGACACGATTTGTTTTTTACAAATCCATGGTGACTGTTACTTATCACCTTATTATCTTCTAGATGTTTGCAGATTGATTGCTTAATTATTTGCTCCATTATCTTTCTGGGTACAGAAATTAATCCGACTGGTCTGTAATTTCCTGGGTTCTCCTTATTTCCCTTTTTGCAGATGAACACTATATTAGCCCTTTTCCAGTCTTCTGGAATCTCTCCCATCTTCCATGATTTCAAAGATAATCACTAATGGCTCAGATATCTCCTCAGTCGGCTCCTTGAGTATTCTAGGATGCGTTTCATCAGGCCCTGGTGACCTGAAGACATTTAATTTGTCAAAGTAGTTTTTAACTTGTTCTTTCCCTATTTTAGCCTCTTCTGATCCTACCTCATTTTCAATGTCATTCACTATGTTAGATGTCCAATCACCACCAACCTTCTTGGTGAAAAGTGAAACAAAGAAGTCATTAAACACCTCTGCCATTTCCACATTTTCTGTTGTTATTCTTCTTCCCCCTCCCCCCACCTTGAGTAATGGGCTGACCCTATCCTTGGTCTTCCTCTTGCTTTTACAGTGCTTCATACGTTTTTAAGGCCCCAGTCCTGAAAATGCTCATGCACGTGCTTAACTTTTACTTCACTGGGTTATGTTTTGAAATAGATAGAATTACTCAGGTAAGGGCTGAAACTTGTTCCATTATTATCAGTGAGAGTTTTCCCATTGACTGGAATAAGAGCAGGATTGAGCCCCAAGTAAAGTTAGGCACATACACATATGATTGCAGAATCAGAGCCTAACTCTCGTCCAACTCAGTGGCATCGTTTTCATGGGATGTTTGTTAAGCTTGTCATTTGATAAGAGCTGTTGGATGTTTTCAGACTTCCAGTGATGAGCAAACCTATCAGCTGTTTGCCTCACAGAGTAACTTGTGGCTGTAGGAGCTTGATTGCTAATGTTTGTATGGGGCTGAAGAGTTTGCTTCAATTCTATTTTCCAGAATGATGTACTTATGCAATAAGCTATTTAATTGGCTAGATAATTGATTAGCTCAAAAATGATCTTCACAACAAAAAGCCCCCACCAGTCACGTAAATAGCTTGTCCTTTAGAGATCCTAGAATAAAAGACGTAAGGACAGATGTCTTCCAGTTGTAATTTTCCAGCTGGAACCCTGCAAGAAACGTGATAGCTGAGAGAACATCATACTGTCAGGATGTGTTCAAATTTACATTTTTTTAAATAGTTGTCAACAACTGGCTGCATCATCTGGCATTACTGTACATTTTTAGAGTTGTTAATTCTTCCAAATTTGGGAATATTTAATCACATCTTTTAGTAGGGCTTTCTGTTTTTTATAACTTTCTTAGAATAAAGGTGGGTTTTTTTCCCTCAAAGGTATATTTTTATATTTCCTTTCTTTTTAATATAAAAACCAGAAAGATCTGCTTAACCTTTAAAGGACAAATGAATTTGAAGTTACTTTATTCCCTTGTAAACAAGCAAATAAAATGAGAAAAATAGCATTATAGTTTAAAACTACCAATAGTGACATGTTTTTACTGTTTTTATAAGAAACTAAATTTTAATTGGTTAAATGTATACTTTGTTGCTGAAGAGATCACCTTGGAGTTGCATACTTTTTTGTATGTTGTGTATTACAAATACTCTGTTCTACCACTTTTTTTCCCCAGTAATGTATGCTTCTATGGTAGTATTATTCCATTGTGCATAAGGGTTGCATTTTTCCCTTGGTGAGCATTTAATACGCTCACTTTCATCTATTTTATAACACCACATATTGCAGATAAACTCAGTCTTCAGGGTCATGTCCCGAAGCCCTAACTGAGGCAAATTTCTCATGAAAGTCAATAGTTTCGTCTGACTGAGGAAGGACTTCATGATTTGGCCTTGTTTTCCTACAAGTCCTCTTCAATCACTTTTTCGATGTGTTTGAATGTAAAAGCATACCTGAATTTGTGGACACTCCAAGAACTAGGATTGAGATGCATCAACAAGAATTCTTACATCTGTAATTCTCATTCTTAAAAGAAATTAGTCTATTAGGAGCTGGGTCCTGAGCTGTCTCGACAGAAAAAAATGTGAACAAACAGCAGCAAACTGGTGGGCACTTGTAAGGTTGCCAGTGAGGTAAAGTATCGTTTGTTCTTCTTTGAGTAGATGCAGCCTTGTATTCTACTTAGGTGTATGTGCATTCAAGGCACTGGAGCTGGAGGACTTGAAGTGGAGTCTGTACTTCTGGTGTTCGGAGTGAAGGAACTGAAGGTGTTGGCACAGCACCTCTCTTATATGGCCAGAGGAGGAGGTAGGGCTTGGGCCACAGGGTGTGAGTGCCCTGCGATGGCTACTGCTAGGCAAAGTTCTCCAGCTCCAGTGTGCTGGGAGTGCATGCACCTAAGAAGAATGCACGTTTGTATCACATCTTGAAGAACAACAGTTACGGGTAGGTAACCATATTCTGCTCTTTGGTTTGCTTTAAAACTCCTTGTTGCCTTAAATACTAAGTGCCATGAGTGTTTGATTAAACAAATGACTTTTAAGCAATTAACTCTGTGTGTGTGGTATTACCCTCTTTGTGCTTGAATTGTGTCCTGTGTATACCTTTTGTACTGCCTTGCTCCAGCTGAGGTTCAGTTACTATCATTCTTTGTTGTTATATGTTAGGCAGTGAGACGTTCAATCCCCAATTGCTTTAAAACTGAATATGTGGCATTACTTATATTATGTTTCATAGGGAAGAACTGGGGGGAGCTATTTCAGTGTTGAACTCTCCATCATGTGCAGAGCAGACACTGGATGCAGGGGCTGTGTCTACTTGGGATATCTCTAACCCATCCCTCAAGTAGATGCATCCGGCAGACAGAGGTGGGGATGGTGCATGGATAACTCCTTATTTTCCTCTCACCTGGGTCTAAATCCATTGTCTTCAGTAGAGATGCTCCTGATTTTTACTAGTGTAAATAGTCCCTCAGTGCCTGGATACTCTCCCCAAACCTTACTTACCTTCACCCAACAGACCCTTGGTACACTTCTTTCCTTTAACCATACTCTTATAGGAGGCCTAATGGCAATCATTCTAATAGTTTTCTGTTAGGTATGTCTACAATACCTAGCATATGGGGACCCAATCCATGATTGAGTAGGGTCTCAGACATGGCATCCGGTTACTCTGGTCTAAATCAGAAGTAACTCCAAATGAATGGGTTACACTGCTGTAAAAGCAAGGTAAGTATAATCAAAATCAGGCCCTCAGAATGTCTCACAGGTAGTAGTAAGTATCAAGAATCTAATTTTCATGGCAAAAAAACAAATGATACAAAAATAATTTGCTAATTTCTCCGTCATTTTACAAAATAGCACTTAACCTGTTTTTAGAAAACATATAAAGTTAACTTGACTACATAGTGCGTGTGCATTGTACACTTCGCAGTCATGGAGTAAATCATCTGTGCTAAGCATACTCATTAGTGTTCAATTTACTTCTCCATCTCTTTGATGGCACCATGCAAATGGTAGGGGCACTTATTTTGTTTTGATTCCTTAGTGGAAAATTGTATTCACGTAAGTAAGCATGCACTGAACAGCAATAAATCATTATTTCTCAGATGACCAATATCAGCAGGAATCTCATATACTTGACTGCTGGAGTTGATTTCAAAATTCATTGAATAATTATTGGTGCTGCTTTTCATAAATGAGGAATATTTTTCTCCTTCTGATTCAGTTACCTTTTAAATGCTGCTGTCTCCCCTCCCCCATGTTCCCAATAGGTCTAATTAAAAAAAAATGAAGAAAGGGGAAAAAATCAAATTAAACTACGGCATAGCTATAGATAATGTGCTATGTAGTTTACCAAAAGTCTGATTCAGGATATTTTAATAACTTCTCATTCTTGCCAAAAATATGTATTGCAATATTAATGTTCTGCAACAATGTAAAGTGTTTGTTGTCATAAATAACTTAAAAACTGAAAATGCCCTTAACAGAGAGATCTGCAAGTAGATCAGAGTAAACTACCTTCATTGTACAAATATAAAAGGGTAAAGACTATAGATGTTTTAACATGAATTTGGTATTTCACGTTTGAGGGTGATGTGAAATTCTGTTGGTTATTCAGAAATCATAGTGTACCAAAGGAGGGTCACAGTTTATTTTTATATGTAATACAATCATGTACCAACATTGTAAACCCCAATTCCCACAAGTTTTTCATAGTCATAGTTTTCCAGTATGAGTTGTCATATTGTAGTCAATGAGATTTACATAATTTACTCATCTAAGAAGTTACTTTTAATAGAAGTTGAGATCACTCAGTGCTTTTTATGGTCTGCCCTGTAACAGGTGGAAGGAGAAAATAAGATGATTAGACAGTTGTCAGAGTCAAAAGGAAAACTCTGTTTGGAACTTGAAAATAAATCTGATTTATACACTATTTAAATCTGTTATACCTTTGCCTGCCAGAACACTGTCATAAATTACTGTTTTATGTCTCAAAGGATTAATTGAATTTTTTGTAATAAAACACTAAAGAAATTCTGTATAATAGTGAGCCATCAATTTGTTAAAATAAGAGAGAGAAAATCCATTAACAGCAGGTAACTTATCTAGTTGGCCACCTAAGTGAATTTATGAGATATTGATCGGCTCCCAAGTCAGTTTTAATTCAGACTAAATATTGTGGCTCAACTCCAAACGCCCTGCCAGCTTTTCTTCATATAGAAACTTTGCTAATTGGTTCAATTAATTTTAGAAGTTTAATGTACAAAATGATATGGGAAGAGGTGGTCTGTCTCTAAAGACTTTAGCTACTTGCTTGTGAGTGATGTTTTTTTCTCTTCTCAGCCCATAATTGATGCTTCCTAAACACAGACATCAATTCTGCTAAGATTTCTCCTTCCAAAAGTTTTAACATTCAGGGTTCAAGTTTTTTAGTGAATTTTCCACTGGGAATGTATTTCTCTTATCAATGTTAAATCTCATCAAAATACACAAAACTGCTGATCAATACCTCATAAATTCACTTTGGTGTTTCAACTTTCACAAATACACTTCAGCAAAGTGAAATATACAGAAATGTACAAGGTGACTACTTTAAGAGGAAATGGCCTAGTTTATCATCTATTAATGTCACCTGATCAATTACAGAATTGAAATTTAGTAGTTCCCAAATGTTAGTACCTTGATTACATTACCACTCACCCACCTATCCGGTCTCCATATTCCCAGAAACACTAATCCTCATGTAACTAGCTCACTAAAACACTAACACCTCATTTATTTATTGTATTGTCTGTTGAGTTTTCAAATATAACTTTCTGCAGGAAGTAGATGTATAGACACAGTATTTCCCAGACAATTCTGGTAAATCCTAATTATTTTGGAGAAGAAAAAAATGTTTTGAGGCTGCGATGTGGATTTAATTTTTAAATTCACCATCCAAACATCACAAAATACATACAAAATATTCTTCACCCATCTCCAGAACTATGAACAGGAGAGCTTAGCAGCTCCATATGATTCATTTCAGTTAGTGAACCAGAAACTTAGCTTGAAATTGCACTTCAGACTTCAGGATAAAAAAGGATAAAAAGTCAAAAAGTGGGAATGAGTTTTCATTTCACATTACAAGATTGGAAAATTTAGTTTTGTCTTTCAGGAATATAAAAAACCTTATCTTGAGCCGCTATCTAGTGACACATTTTGACATCTAATAGCTGAAAAACTATAGAAACCATCTTTAATTACACATCATGAGCTACATTCAGATGGGATTTACACCAGCATCTGGAAGGAGGAAACCCTGGTGCATGATCCTGGGGTGGCAAATTTGCTAGGCTAAGAGTTGGAGACAATAGGAAGCAGCTGAATCTTCCTGTATTTGCAAGGCTGTCCAGGGCAGATAGTAGAATATACTTCAGCAGCCTTTGCTGGCAAAACTCCTATTAAATTCTCATATGGAAGTAAGATCGCTACCCCATATCAGAAATTCACTAGGAGCTGATGACAATATTGAGAGCCTTCTTCCCTTCGGGGTGAATCCTCACCATGGTGTTAAGGGGTCTTGCTGGCATAGAGAGATGGAGTGAGATTATGACTCCAGTGAAGTCAATGGAAGCTTTGCCATTGACTTCAGTGGGGCCAAGATTTTACCCAATAAATCTGGCTCCTTTTCTCAAATAAAATAATCGTGGATAATTTTTGATTAAAAAATATGTTTTAATGAATTAAATGCAAGGGTAAATCAATAGCTAAGTTAAAATTTCTTGGAAAATTTAAGAGTTTATTCTACAGGTTTTTTTTTAAGTTGGGCCATTTATTGAAAAATAAATCTTAATTTAATACATTATCTTGGCTGTGCTATAGTTCATCAGAGATCCTAGAAGCCTATAACCATAAAGAACTGCTCTGCTTCAGTTGTCATCTGTAATAGCCAGGTCTGTTGTATTTTTTAAGGAAGTTTTGGGTTTTTTAAAAATAGTCATCAAAGTGTATTGTTCCTTTGAAGAAGAGCTCTGTGTAAGCTTCAAAGGTTTTCTCTCTTATCAACAGACGCTGGTATTCTAAAAGATATTCCCTCACCCTCTCTAATATCTTTGGTGGGCATTTAAAATTTTACTGTTCCAAAAGGAATGACAGCATTTGCATTTAAACCCCATGCATCGTGTAAACAGTCTCTCTAGCAGCTCAGACTGTGAAGTGGTTTTCATTACTCAGGAGGTAGTTGAGGATTTCGACAGTGGTCAGTAAATTTTTTCTTCCTTCTTCTGTCTTTCCCCTTCCTCCCACCTCTTTTGGGCAGGGGTGATAGTGACTTAAAATTTGTGCAGGTGAGGTTTTGAACACCTGTGTTCTCTTTACCATTAGCTCTTGACACAACAACTAAAGTGTTCAACCACCTTGATATCTGCCACTCCCTAGGTGGATTATCATTATCAACATTAGCTTGTTGAACCTGCTAAAAAGTGAAGTGAGATGGCTAACTGTTGGCAGTTACAAGGTCATGATAAATGTCAGGCTTAATTTAATGCTCCATTGTGGTCAACAGTAGTGTTTTGCACTTTTCAGAGCTATTATTTCAGGTTGACTGCAGAATCAGGGAGGTATGCCTGAATTTATTTAAAATGTGGAAGGTTATAGTCACAACCAAAAGGTTTAGACTTTAGTCTTAAGCTTAAATTCTGGAACACAATTATGCCATAAATATTTTAAAATATCTTTAGTTATGCTGCCGTACGTGGGTTCCACCTACAGTAAACTGCAGAAACTTATATCTATTTAATTTTTATTAGATCTAGTTAAAATACTTGATCCAGGACACAATAATTCATGCACACAGTTTATATGAATGCATATGACTTTTTGGCGTAAAAGTGTTTTAATTTTTATCCATTTAATCCTGATATGACACTTAGAAACATGCATTGGAAACAGCTGTGAGCTCAACGGGTAGCAGATCTTACAGCATACTGCAGTGCTCTCTGAATTCTGCCAACCATCCCTAGCTAGTTCTGCTGCTACTTCCCCTTGTAGGAGCCTCAATTTAGCAAATGGTGTGGGCGGGAGAGAGGTTGAAGGAGAGGGGAACTATATATATTAGAGGAGTGTCTGAATATACATGTATATAAATATTCTCATTGTCTGGTTCCCTTCTCATCCAGGCTCCCTGTGTATATGAGTGAATTGAAAGCCTACCTGGATGTTCAGGTTTGTGGCACTTTTGGAAATAACTTTGGCAACATCTCTTTGCGGCCTCTTTCTTGATCCTGACTTCTTTTGTTCAGACTGCAGCCCTACCTCCTTGGCCTGCTCTATCTATCCTCTTTGGTGGGATGCAGCAGGCTGTGAGTAGGTCAGGCTGAAAGTTCTGCACTGTAAGCTTCTCAGCTCAGCATCTCTGGCTGCAGCTTCACTCCCTTCCCCAGTCCTGGTGTGTCTGTAGTGCTTTGAGAGCGGCAGTCACTAGCAGTGCTGGCAATGCAAGGGAAAGCTCACATTTTGTGTAGTTTAGTTTTCAAATACAGAATATCATTTCACCTGTCTGAGCTTTTCAGCAAGGTAGACCCTGGAATAGTTCTGGGCAGCAGGAACACTCGAGTTGTTTCCCATTTCTGTGTTCAGATGGAAGCAGAGAGATCATTCTGGGTTCAAATCCACATAGCCCTCTAGTGAGTGTACAAGTTCCCCCATGTCCCTGATGCACAGAGGATACACATCTGTTAAAGATCCAGCTACAGAGGCATGGCTCTTCAGCTCAAGCTTTAGCAGGTAGGGTTGCCAAGCCTCCAGGATTGGCCTGGAGACTCCAGGAATTAAAGATTAATCTTTAATTAAAGATTATGTCATGTGATTAAATCTCCCAGAATACATCCATCCAAAATTGACACCCTATTAACAGCTCATGTTTTTTACTTTTGGAGATCCATGATTCAATCCCCAGAGTGTCAGCCAACAGGACAATCATCTCAAAAGGATAAGCTGTTATAGTTAATTGGGACATTGCTGGCCAGTCTTAAGTATTATCTTGTTTTGGGGGGAAATGGCTAGAAACTTTTTCCCTGCACACAACAAATATCAAGTTGACAATTTGAATTACATTTACATGATTATGTAATACAATATGTAATAATTGTGTGTTTCATGTTATGTAATTCACCAAGGTTGTAAAATGGTGCTAAGAATTACATCTGCAGATACTGGTTTGACCACAAGTTCGAGAAATCATGGTAAGCTGCCTGGTTACAAATTGTTCATTGTTTTTACATCTAAAATATAAATTATATGCCCAAATCTTCCATCAATCTGATGTGGATGTATTGACAATAGTGCCTTTTTATTAAGTAATTTGTATTTATTCATAAAGATTTGCCTTTCTGTGTTAATAGTCATGATTTTATGCAAACTTTAAAATGCTTCTTGGTTGGCAGTGGGAGAATCCATTTTAAAAACCAGTTTGACTTTTAATTCAATTTGGAAGTACTATATGGCAGCTAAAGATGAGAAGGATGATCTTGTGTTTAAGATACTGATCTGGGAGATATGACAGAGTTCAGACTCAATTCTGTAGATTTCCTACATGATGTTGGGCAAATGACTTAGGTAACATTTCAAAAGTGCCTAAGTAACTGAGTTTGAGGCTCAGATTTTAAAGGTATTTAGGTGCCTGATAATAGGAACCTTGTGGGATTTTCAAAAGTGCCTAAATCCCGTATTTAAAAGTAAACTAGGCTCTTTGGCTTTCCATGAAATTTAGGAGCCTATGAGTTTGATGTCTAAATGCTTCAGCCACTCTTTAAATTGAGACTTTGACTCCTAAGTCACTTAGGCACTTTCAAAACTTCCGCTCTTACTCTCTTTGTGCATCAGTTCACCGTGTGCAAATAGGGATAATACTTGCTACCTCACAAGGTGGTGTGAGGATAAATCAACTGGCTTAGGTTGCCCCTTCCCACAGAAAAAACACTGTGGGAAACCTCGCTGACAATTAGCTCAGAGATTCCCAGCTCCTCCTCATTCTGTTGTACAAATTGTCTCCTTTCCCCACAGAATAGGGAGAAGGGTATATTCCTAAACCCCATGGATCTGTATGATGTCAGGGTCATCTACATGAAGGTTTGTGCCTCTTCTCTTCTCTTACCTTTGTGGCAGTATGGCTCAGGGTGAATAATGTATTCCACCTGAACTCTGCTGGGTGAGAGGATGGGAAATGTGTGTGCTACCCCTTCGCTTCATTTTCCTCTTGCCCACTGAAAGTTTCCTCTATGTCCTGATCTGGATAAAAGATTGATATAGATCATAGCCATTTGGAAGGTAGTCAGGTACTGCAGTGATGAGTTTAATAGAAAAGTCTCTATGCTTATAAAGTAAATTAATCAAGACCCTATGAAATGGAAATCCCTGTTTCCCATATTAGTCTTAAAGCTTTTTAAAGTGGTTGAATTATGGGTTTGTAGATTCCCCCTCCCCCCCAATGTTCAGCTTAATGGTGAAAATTTGTCTCCTGATTATAAGAAACATCTGTCATTTTATCTCAGTAACTAAATTAATTAAATAAAAAGTGTTATTTTTAATAAGATTTTAAATATTAGCCTGTTCCTCTGAATGTAAATGTTTAATAATATTTTATATTTCCTGAGCTCTTCATTACTGCTGTTAGGCTGCTGGTTATGTCAGGTATTCTCAGAAGGTTCAGTTTTACTTAATGATCAACCTTATGTTGTAGCAGGTTGTTTTCATTATATTTGGTGAGTCACGTTCTGCCCCAGATTTACATCGTGTGTAACTATGTTGGTTTTTGCAGCATGATCTATATTTAATTTATAGAAATATGATTGCCGATAATACTGTAGAATTTTTAAAGGATTCTAAATTATAAAGGAGAATGTATAGATTTTATTTCTATTTTTATTTTGTATATTCCAAACACTGAATTCAATGGAATTTGATTTTGACAAAATACAGTGGCTAGACCAGATTGACTAAAAAAAAGCAAATGTGCTAAAGCTCAGTTTGCACTGAGATATGATGATATATTCACACCTTTCCCTAGAATTGTATTTCAAACTGGTCTCTATATTAGTTTATAACAGGAGAAAGGTCTGCTTATCTACCCTGTCCCCACTTAGGCTAGAACACAGTCCTTAAAACAATTTTACAATACACTTGGGCCCTTCCTTTAGAAAAGGCTGGGGAGCAGGAGGGAGAATCTCGCAATATCCCCTCACAGCGTCTCCTACACATTCATTCATCAGGGATGTCCTTCCCACCCACATCCACAAGAAGCAAGTGATTCAATCCCAAACCTACACCATGTCCAGAGAGCTACCTGGAAACATGACTGAATTGGAGCTGCCCTGCCAGGGATTACCTAAGCCTGCATTGTCCCCCAATCCCTCCATAGAGGGGAGCAGGGAAAGGTTTTGCAACATGGAGGAGGCCCCCCAAGAAAAGTAACATGGACTTGGATTGTTCTCTCTCTGTCGTGCTTCCTTACAAAGTTCTCTCTCCTGCTCTAATCACCATTGTCTAGGCCAGCATATGCTGGGCTGGCATGGAAACCTTTTTCATGTCCCCTATTACCAACAGGAGAGTGGTTTTTTTTTTTTAGGGGGGGGGGAATGTGTGGGGGGAGAAAACCTGGATTTGTGCTGGAAATGGCCCACCTTGATTATCATACACATTGTAAGGAGAGTGATCACTTTACATAAGCTATTACCAGCAGGAGAGTGGGGTGGGGGGATAGAAAACCTTTTGTAGTGATAAACACCCATTTTTTCATGATTTGTGTGTATAAAAACAAACATCTTCTGTATTTTCCACAGTATGCATCCGATGAAGTGAGCTGTAGCTCACAAAAGCTTATGCTCAAATAAATTGGTTAGTCTCTAAGGTGCCACAAGTACTCCTTTTCTTTCCATGTCCCCTTAGTAGCAATTCTGTCCATGGTCTTCATTCTTTGCAGGGTTTAACTGCTACCAGAGGGCTTCGCTCTGGCTCTCCATGCTATTGTGAATTTCACTCATAATGTGAGACAAGAAGGTACTTGGAATGTGACAGCTAAATACAAGATCAAACATTACTTTTCCCAGACCTGAGGAAAAGCTTTGTGTAGCTTGAAAGCTTGTGTCTCTCACCAACAGAAGTTGGTCCAATTAAAGATATTACCTCACCCTCCTTGTCTCTCTAATATCCTGGGACTGACACGACACAACAACACTGCATACTCATAATGGGAACATGTCCATAATAATTATAAATGTACAGAACCTACTAAAATGTAAAACTGCAGCATGACCTTCAATATTTCACGTAGCTTTATAATGGAAATTCTATACTAGGAGAGTAGGTTCCCACTGAATGCAAACTCTTTAGAGCTACTTTGGTGATAAATTGTACGTGACTGTGCTTCTCCCTCTTAAAGATTTAAGAAATAGGATATCCAAAAGGACGGATTGATGGGAAAGCTGCTTACTCTCTGATGCCATCAAGCAGGTGCTTCCAAGCAAAGGAAAGGAAAAAGTACTCTGGAAGGATGGATATGACCACTACTATGTGTGATTTATGGAATGAGACCTAGAGGCCTGGACTGAGCATATTGGCTGCCAGTGGCAGCTATACTGGAGTAGTTATTGCCAGGTATAGTAGAGGAAATGGAGAAAAATGAAAGAGTGGGATAAAAATTTCTTTCCTAGTCTCTGCTTATCAACGTAAAACATCTGTTTCAGCTACACTGGCTCCCACTGACAGTCAAAATTATTGATATGGTGGAATTGCTGCTTATATGCAACACAATGACACTGTGCTTTCCTGAGCTGCATTGTAACAAATCATTACTGCATGCATATGGTGTAGCATACATTGCAGGTAAAATGTAAATGATCCCAGTGCACTTTGATGAGTATCATGTACAAAAATTTGCATCAGCACAATTAATTTTTGTATGTTATAGATGTAATGTTGCTAAGTTACAGAGAGAAATTGCTCATACCGAGAAAACACAAGGTTCCAGTTGTTTTCACCAATTCTTTTCAAACACAATTCTTTAATTACAATACAATATAGCTTTTGTTTAAAGTAAATAAAATGGATACTTTTTAAAACATCCATCTCATTCTGTCCTCATATGTTATATAACTACTTACAGCTATAAATAACAAAACAAATATGCTTAGTTCATCTTTTTTATCGAGGGAAATTTGATGTTGTCATCCCCCTCACATAAAAGAGAGGGAGCAGTACATCTCCCTGTAAGAATTACATCCATTTAATAAATAAACTAGTTGCATAGAAATAGATGGCCAAAGTTTAAAGCCACAAATAAAAAATAAAATATCTGATGTTAATAAGATCACTTCATAAGGCGAGGCACTTAACTTTTTCCCCTATGAATTCCCGGTGCAGCCATAGATCAGACATTGAATTATAAAGATAAGTGCTTATGTTTCACAGGCTTCAGAAACTGCTAGCATTATGCAAAAGGGGAAAAAAGGTAAAACCTTGAACTAAAAACCGGGCAGTAGCAATCTGCTAATTCTTTCTTAAAATCTGCCATGAATTTTGTAAAATTTGCTGGAATTTTGAATCTTGAATTGTATCTTTCTTCTCCTGTTTTTATTGCAGAAATAGATTATTTTGTTAAAGATGCCAGTCACTGCTCTGTTTTATAATTTAATATCAGGTATGCGGGGTGGGGAGATAGAGCAGTTCCTTCAAAAATATTTTGTTAAAATAAGATGAAAGTGTTTGCTTCTGCTACTGGATCCATTTTTATAATAAAAATTTACAAAATCTCAGAAGCAACACTGCCACTTTTCAGATGACAAAGATAAACACCACCTTCACTATAATATTTAAGCATAGTAGCAAGTATGTTAATTGGGTGAAAGGTTTTTAACTGTATGCATCTGAAAATATACAGGGCTTGACCTTGAATCCAGTAAAGTCAATAAAAAACATGAATGGTGCAGGATCAAACCTTTAGAGCTTGTATGTACTAGAAAGTCTTACTCCTTCATATTTCATATGTCTGACATGTCCTAGCCCATGCTTCTAGAAAAATCTAGTGCAATTTTTAAAGTATTATTTGTTTGTTTATTATGGCACTTACTTTATGCTCAAATGGAAGCTCTCCTTTGTGGCAAAATGTATCATTCAGAAAACTAGGATTTTTTTTCGTTAGGATTCAATTAATTTGTATTGGTTCTATTTCAAGTTTTATTGAGCAAACTTTGCTATTGTAGTTTTTTTCTTATCATACCAGCATTCTTTCACCATTTAGATTTTCTTTTTTTTCCAATGTGGCATAGCATATATTGCCATATATTATATTGTAGTTATACAGCAAAGTATGAATAATCACTGTAACATTTTGAAAATTTTAAATATATTATGAAACTCATACATTGTTATAATTATACATATTTATACAGCAAAGTATGAATAATCAATGTAACATTTTGAAAATTTTAAATATATTATGAAACTCATACATTGTTATAATTATACATATTTTTAAAATCTTTGAAGATTGTCTTCAGAGGTAACATATTAATTTTGAAGTGATTGTTTAAACACGCACAGTATACAGGAGTGACTTTCCGAATCAATTTGTGGCATTTTTTATTTATCATGCTTGGTTATCCATTGCTCTCTAGGGGGAACAAGAACCTATATGCCCCAACAAATATTTAAGTGAAGACATCTTGACCCCAAGGATGTTATACAATCAGTTCATGTTTAGTACATGAGATTACTTAGTCAGAGACAGTAATGAACCCGCTACACACACCACATGGTTTCAATTACAGCTTTATATGACTAGACAGCATGGTGCCAGAAACAAACGATTGAAACAGTTGAAATGGTTCTCTTCTTCACGGTTCAGATACCTGAGCCTCTGCTTTGTTTCCTTATTAATGCTTATTTTATTTGCTCAGAGCCCTGACTTTGAAACTAAGAACTTTGTGTTAAACATACAGAACATTTAGTTTTAAAGAATGCTCTGATATAACCTCGTAATATTTCAATGAAGTCCTTTATTTAGAATATTTGCTCACTTGGTTGAGACCTATAATATAACAGTTATATTGTCAAAGGTGTTTTAAGGGATGCAAGAGTACTAGTCCATACATAGACCCCAATGCAAGAAAACATCCCTCTGAAAAAGAGCACTGAAGCATGTGCTTAACTTTTTTTTAAAAAAGTGACTTCAGTGAGACTTAGACGTGCTTTAGTGTGGTCCTGATGTGCATATTGCCATGGTACACAGAAATGCTCTGGGGACTACGTAGGGGCAAGCAGCTACAGCTTTGTGGTATCTTAAAAAGGTCTCCTGGCTAGACCCAAATCAGTGAGTGCATAGACTGCCACTAGTGGAAAATTAGGTGGGTATGTAGCTCTTTTGAGAAGTAATAATAAGTAGCCATCACCTCAGTCAGTGACAGGCATCCTGTTCCTAGGATTCCCCATTGCCTGATGATCACTTATCTGCCTACCAGTATGTGCACCCTTTTAGGTTCTTTTTAGTTCTGCCCCCTTTTAGGTCAACGGAAGCTTTGCCATTAACTTAAATGTGAGCAAGAGTAGAACATTTGTATGGTGTCTGCTCTTAAGTATTGTAAGTTCTGATGTTTTCAGTTACTGAAGGAGAAGCCCGGAGTGAAGAAATCTTTGCAGTTGCTTGCACCTAAGAGGATAGGCCTTCTGTCCATACTCATGACCTTCGTGGGGCGAAAGAACCAGGACAACTTCATGGCAGCTGACTTCTGGACCAGTCCTACCACATATGTATACAGCCATCCGACCCAGGAGCCCTATCAGAGGACCTTATCACATGCAGACAATGCAGATCCTTTAAGCAGGCCTTTGGCATCTTGTCCTCCTCCTCATTCTGCAGATGAACCACCATAGGTCTGTGCTGTTGAGGATCCAGCACCTGCAGAGCAGGAGGAGGATTTGGACTATACTGTTAAAGCTTTTTAAAACTTTGCAGCTCACCTTCAGAGGAAACAGTCTTCTCAAATATCTTAAAGCTGTCTTGTTCAAACAGACTACTTACTCAAAAGCACATCCACTCAATTTGCAGCAGCAGTCAAAAAAGCTAACAGAATGTTGGGAATTATTAGGAAAGGGGTAGATAATAAGACATCAAATATTATATTGCCTCTATATAAATCCATAGTATGCCCACATCTTGAATATTGCATGCAGATCTGGTCACCCCATCTCAAAAAAGATATATAGAATTGGAAAAGGTACAGAAAAGGGTAGTAAAAATTATTTGGGGTATGGAACGGCTGCCATATGAGGAGAGATTACTGGGGCTGGGACTTTTCAGCTTGGAAAAGAGACTACTAAGGTCTCTTATGAGAGAGGTCTATAAAAACACTTCCTTATTTATTTTCTCCACACCAGTCATGATATTTCCTCCTCCTCATAGCACAAAAGCTAGGGGTCACCAAATGAAATTAATAGGTAGCAGGTTTAAAATGAACAAAAGGAAGTATTGCACACAACACACAGTCAACCTGTGGAACTCTGCCAGAGGATATTGTGAAGGCCAAGACTATAACAGGGTTCAAAAAAAGAACTAGATAAGTTCATGGAGGACAGCTCCATCAATGGCTATTAGCCAGGATAGGCAGGGATGCAAAACCATGCTCAGAAGCATCCATAGCCTCAGTTTGCCAGAAGGTGGGCATGCACGACAGGAGATGGATCATGGGTCATGATCATGATGGATCACTATGTTCTGTTCATTCTCTCTGAAGCACCTGTCATTGGCCACTGTTGGAAGACAGGATACTGTGCTAGATGGACCATTGGTCTGACCTAGTAAGGCCATTCTTATGTTCTTATTTATACCAATATGTATTTGTCTTTAATTGAACAAATGAATACTATCATCCCTGATCTCACTTTAAGTAAAGTCTATCATCCTTTCTCCTAACAAGAAGGCAGAGAGATTTAAAAATCCTGAAAATTCCCTAGTAGTGTTCAATGGGCATGCACTGTAAGAAGAACCTGCTATATCTTACGTGAGATTTAGGGTTATAATTTATCTTAACGGAAATTTATTTTATTTATTTTGAACTGAAAATATTAAATGTTCCCTTTTGTCCTTTATGCAATAATAGTAGTATGAAGAACCACGATAACCAGAATTAACAGCATTTTTGTTGATGGATCAAGCACTCACACGTTAGGGGACTCCAGAAATTAAAGGAACACAATCAATTTGAAATCTAGGCAGTTAAAAGAAAAAAAGTTAAAAAATAATTTAAGGTATTACTGCACACCTGCATTTAAAGATCCCTGCCATGTTCTGTGGTTTTACAATCTCACTTTCGTGAGTGTGTGTCTATGTATGTGTATGTGTGTACATCCCCAGTTGCTGAATAAGGAAACCTAACAGGGTAAAGTGAGTAATTACCTACACAAAGGAAAATGAAGTTTGACCACTCACAATGTGCTTTAAAGTGCCCCAAGTAAGCAAACAAAGAAAAAAAGGAGGGAGGCGATCTAATTTATTGTAGATAAGCCTGACAGAATTCAGGGCAGGCTACAGTGGAATTGGAGCTTAAAAGACTCAGTACAGCTCAATCAGGGGAGTCAGTGCAAAAGAACAGACCTGCACCGGCAGCCTCTGCAGGAGTATAGCAGGTAGGGTGATCAGATTGGAAGTGTGAAAAATTGGGACGGGGTGGGGCAGTAAAGGAGCCCATATTGGGGGAAGAAAAAAAAAAAGCCCCAAATATCAGGACTATCCTAGGACATCTGGTCACCCTAATAGCAGGAGTCCTTCACTGACCAGAGCAGACCTCAATATGGAGCTGCAGGCTGCAGTCAGAGAGACAGTGGAGCACCTGCCCACAAGTGAGGGGGAAGAACATCCCGACCCCTTTCAGTTGAGTAAGCATTGCAAGTCAATAGCCAGGGCCCCATTAGGCCTCTGGAGAGGCAAGGTATGTGGTAGGAAGTAACCCAGGGGGCAGGCTTGGTGATACCACTGCCTAGGCAGCACACCTGAAATGCCAGCCTCAGGGCCGTGGGTTGGAACCTGGTGGAGCAAGAGGGCTCAGGTTCCCCTACCTCAAGCCCACAGATTCGAGCCGTAGGTGCTCCTGCCAACCCACAGAGTTGAGCCACAAGGGGGCATGGTAAGTTAGTGCTCCGACCAGCAGGGTCAGATAACTATTTAATGACCATACACCTTGAGATTCAAGAATTTAAGTCTTGATAACCGTTAAGACAAATTGTCAATGTCACATGTCAAAATATAAAAAGTAACTATCCTTAAAACAAACTCTTAAGTTCTCAAGCAGTATTTTTCTTATTTTGCCTTTCTGTAATTTCATTTATTACAGATGGAAATATTTTTTTGTTGATTTGTGTGTGTAGAATGAAATAGATTGCTACCAATATTTACCAGTAAAAACAAATCTAATCCTTCCAAGCCTACTTGTAGTTCTAGTAATATTAGATAGTGAAAAATGCCCCGGCAGAAGTGTGATTTCTTTGAGTGTATTCCTTTAAGGTTGTTAATATTGGCAGTGTTGACTTAGCCATGTTGCACATGTGGTACATTTTATAACAAACATGACAGAGTTATATGGTCAGTTTTTCAGTTTGCAACATACTGGACTTATTGTTCTGCAATAATTGACAATGGGAACAGTGGGGTTCTCAGTATATTTTGAAAATGAAGTTGTTTAGGAGTTTAAATACAAATTTAGAAACCTAACTTCAGGCTCCTGTTGTGGATAATCCTGCCCTTACTTCATATACTGCTCTTAATTTCCAATGTACAGTTGAAGCAAAGTGATCAATATACTATTGAAAAGATAAACTGTCATGTAAATGCAATGCCCGAATACTTGTGCTTGTCCACCTTTACCATGTGTCTTTTCTACTAGTTTGCTTTACCTTTTTTTCTGTTGAATAAGCAGTGTTGGTGATGTTAGTATTCAATAATATATATGCTTTAGAAAACCATTTGATTGCAGTTTATCAATGTCATTCTTCCAATCACTTTGAATCGTTCCTATTTAATTGCCACTGCATCATCAGGGTACTTAATCACTTTATTGGAATGACAATGACTAGGGAAATTATGTATAGAAAAGAAAAACAAAAAGGGACCATTATCTATTCTTGGGGTGCCTGAAAGCTAATACAGTAGGCTGCCAAGGAGGATCCTATTTCCTCTATTATCATAATCTGTGAAGCAGTCCTCAAAATCAAATCATTCAGTTTATCATTTAGAATAGTGTGAGTTTTAATATGAAAACTAATATATCAATAGATAATTTATATGAATATAGAAGCTTTTAAAGATTCTATCTGTATGTTGATAGATTACTAAAATTTTTCATATTGAAATTCACACTATGATAAATGTAAATTATGGCAACTTACTACATACTGGTAAAAGTAACCCTTGGTTACAGCGGTATTGTTTAGATCTCTTCTACCATCACGTTAAAATTTTGGTAAAATTTGTTAGGTCCACTCATTTGCTGATAGCTTTGCTGTTTAAGGGCGACATTTTCAAAGACACAAATGGGGCCCAACAACATTTTTTTCAATGCTAGTTGGTTACTGAGCTGCTGTTGCGCCACAGAATATCTCCCCCTAAATGTGTCGTCGGGCTAGCAACGTATAAAATGAAACTTTTTCACAGTTGTTTCTTTCAAACCAACCTCACTGTAGGTGAGAATTTGACATTCGGGAACATAGATTCAAGTATCAATTGGGCTGGCAACAGTTCCAGGTGGCTGTCACTTTCTTCCCTCCTTTTTCATCATCAGCCAAGATTTGCGGGTTTTACATATTTTCTTCTAAAGTTGGGGTTACCTGTTAATAATTTTGTCCGTTTTCATTCATGCCAGTACTACCTTTCTGTGCTTGCTCAATATGTCCCCAGATAGCTGTAGCATCCTATCTGGTAACGGTATGTCAGTAACTGTAAGCCGCCATTTATATAATCATCTTCTTTTGCAAGTTGTGACATTTCCGAGCAATACTAAGCAATCCAGCATGTAGCATTTGCTATTTCTTTACTAGCCTTTGTTAGTCCATGCATTTTGTTACTTAGTATACAGCTGCTCCTTTGTTGCTAGAAGTTCTTTGTCCTTTAAGTTTAAATTAAATTTTGTTAGCACTCAAATAAGAGTGATGACCGTGTTAGAAATGTCTGGGTACATATAGATAGGTGTTTTAGGAGATGCGGGTTATTAGAGGACTTTTATGTCTTAACACTATCTAAAATTATTTCTTTTCTTCTAAATCAGACTTTAAATTTATTAGATACATAAATAGGGTTTTCCCTCTTTAATCTTACCTTTCTTTTTTAAAACTGAGCAGAACCTGGAATATACATTTCTTTTTTTATGTTAAGCAACTTTAAATTATCATAATTGTTTGTGGTTGGTTGACTTAAAACCATACCATCCATTCATCAAATTTAAGCAGCCTGTTTTCTCATATTAATGTATCTGAATTTGAAGCATCCTAACTTTAATTTTATATGTAATTTCTTATCCCAAAACGTGGACCCAGGTTGAGGTGTGTTTTTTTGTTTGTTTGTTTTTTGCCAATTTAAATTAAACTTCAGGATCAACCTGCTCTTCCTCAATCTAGTATGTTACGTTTAAAACATATAGTTTAACTGTATGGTTCTTTTACCTGTGAGATAATGGCTTGACTCCTACCTAAGTTCAAAAGTGAAAATTCGTAGGGTGACCTCCTCTTAGGTCCTAACTGTGGGGTCTTTGTGCAATCTGAGAGCCTATTGAAGTCCCCTTGGACTTCAGAATCAGACTTACAATACCCAGTGTATTTATACCCAGTTTATACCCTTCTAAAATAACCTTAATTTCACAGGATTTGTCAAAGTCAGCAGTCTTTACTGAATGAAGGAACAACAGTGAAATAGCAAGGGTGTTCCTGAGCAGGTCTGAGGTGCAATGGAGAAATATTCTCAGTGTGTCTCCATGCTACATTCCCAAGTATGCCCCTCACTTATACAGGCCTACTTCCCCGATGTACATGCAGATGGAACTGAGCCCTTTGGCTGGTTTTCTTGATGCTTATTTGATCCCTTAGCTTTCATGAAGCAACTCCACTTACAATTTTTTCTTTTTAAAAAAAAAAAAAGGCGCTCTCAATTTATCTGTAACTTGGAAAAAAATCTGTGATACTTCCAACAAGTTTCTAAAGCAACTAAATTGTTTTTGTTAAAACAGGACAACTCAGGGAGACAAAGTGGCATTTTTCCTGTCCTGAAAGGAAAGCTTATGATGTAGCAGCACTAAACAGTAACAAGACAACATGCGGGTGTAGAAAATGAAATGCATTATGCACCAGAGAATCAGAATACTTTAATAACTAAAACCAAGCAAAACTGAGAAGCATTTTAAACCTTCTTTGTTCCCCCAGTTGGATTTTGCCTGATCGCAGGCATGTGCACAAGTGTGGAAAAACCACACAAGGATCAAGTTACTACCAAGTAGGGAGGTAGGAAGCAGGTCCTCCAACTCTCCCTCTGCCCTCACCAGGGCCAGCTCTAGGCACCAGCCTAGCAAGCAGGTGCCTGGGGCGGCAAACGGGAAAGGGCGGCACTGCGGCGGCTTTCGGTGGCACGCTGGTGGCAGCTTCTCCGCTTCCCTCTTCGGCAGCATTTTTCTTTGCCACTTGGGGTGGCAAAAAAGGTAGAGCCAGCCCTGGCCCTCACTGGCCATCAGAAGGTAGCAACATGGGGATTTCAACAATTTCCATCCCACCATCAACCTCAGCCTGGTCCAGTTCACACAAGAGATCCACTTCCTGGACACTACAGTGCTAATAAACGATGGTCACATAAACACCACCCTATATCGGAAACCTACTGACCGCTATTCCTACCTACATGCCTCCAGCTTTCACCCTGACCACACCACACGATCCATCGTCTACAGCCAAGCTCTGCGATATAACCGCATTTGCTCCAACCCCTCAGACAGAGACAAACACCTACAAGATCTCTGTCAAGCTTTCTTACAACTACAGTACCCACCTGCGGAAGTGAAGAAACAGATTGATAGAGTTCCCAGAAGAGTTCCCAGAAGTCACCTACTACAGGACAGGCCTAACAAAGAAAATAACAGAACGCCACTAGCCGTCACCTTCAGCCCCCAACTAAAACCCCTCCAACGCATTATTAAGAATCTACAACCTATCCTGAAGGATGACCCAACACTCTCACAAATCTTGGGAGACAGGCCAGTCCTTGCCTACAGATAGCCCCGCAACCTGAAGCAAATACTCACCAACAACCACATACCACACAACAGAACCACTAACCCAGGAACTTATCCTTGCAACAAAGCCCGTTGCCAACTGTGCCCACATATCTATTCAGGGGACACCATCACAGGGCCTAATAACATCAGCAACACTATCAGAGGCTCGTTCACTTGCACATCCACCAATGTGATATATGCCGTCATGTGCCAGCAATGCCCCTCTGCCATTTACATTGGTCAAACTGGACAGTCTCTACGTAAAAGAATAAATGGACACAAATCAGATGTCAAGAATTATAACATTCATAAACCAGTCGGAGAACACTTCAATCTCTCTGGTCACGCAATCACAGACATGAAGGTCGCTATCTTAAAACAAAAAAACTTCAAATCCAGACTCCAGCGAGAAACTGCTGAATTGGAATTCATTTGCAAATTGGATACTATTAATTTAGGCTTAAATAGAGACTGGGAGTGGCTAAGTCATTATGCAAGGTAGCCTATTTCCCCCTGTTTTTTCCTACCCCCCCCCCCCCAGACGTTCTGGTTCAACTTGGATTTAAACTTGGAGAGTGGTCAGTTTGGATGAGCTATTGCCAGCAGGAGAGTGAGTTTGTGTGTGTGTGTGTGTGTGTGTGTGTGTGTTTCCGGGGAGGGGTGAGAAAGCCTGGATTTGTGTTGGAAATGGCCCACCTTGATTACCATGCACATTGTAGGGAGAGTGGTCACTTTGGATGAGCTATTACCAGCAGGAGAGTGAGTTTGTGTGTGTATGGGGGTTGGGGGGGCGAGAAAACCTGGATTTGTGCTGGAAATGGCCCAACTTGATGATCACTTTAGATAAGCTATTACCAGCTGGAGAGTGAGTTTGTGTGTATATGGGGGTGGGGGGGTGAGAAAACCTGGATTTGTACTGGAAATGGCCCGCCTTGATTATCATGCACATTGTAGGGAGAGTGGTCACTTTGGATGGGCTATTACCAGCAGGAGAGTGAATTTGTGTGGGGGGGGGGGGGGGCGGAGGGTGAGAAAACCTGGATTTGTGCTGGAAATGGCCCAACTTGATGATCACTTTAGATAAGCTATTACCAGCAGGACAGTGGGGTGGGAGGAAGTATTGTTTCATGGTCTCTGTGTGTATATAATGTCTTCTGCAGTTTCCATGGTATGCATCCGATGAAGTGAGCGCTTATGCTCAAATAAATTGGTTAGTCTCTAAGGTGCCACAAGTACTCCTTTTCTTTTTGCAAATACAGACTAACACGGCTGTTACTCTGAAACATGGGGTTGTGCGTTCCTCCTGCAAGCTGTGTTGTTCCAGTGTGCCATGGCAAGGGGTGGGATGGTTAAACACCACCAGTCAACCCCTTGGGATAGACTCACTTGAAGGAGATAACTTATGGTTGAATCGCTTGAGTTAATTCCGTGGCGTAAATGTACTCAGTGAGTGCCAGATTGTGTTTTGCAAACTGTCCCAGATTGAATTATATTGTTGTCCCTTTACAACACTCAGGCAGCATAAAGGGGCCATGGATGTTACCTGAAGTGGTCCCCATGGGGAAAAAAACCCTTTGGTGTAGTGTTATTTGACAGAGGTAGAGCTGTCATGAAGTGAGCTGTAGCTCACGAAAGCTCATGCTCAAATAAATTGGTTAGTCTCTAAGGTGCCACAAGTACTCCTTTTCTTTTTGCGAAGACAGACTAACACGGCTGTTACTCTGAAACCTGTCATAATTCTGTACACCACCCCTACTTTACAGGCATAGGTGTGGGAACTAGGAGTGTGGTGGTGTGCTCCAGCACCCCCAGGTTTTATGCGGAGCTCTATTCCCGGCTCCACCCTAGTCTCGGCCTCCTTATCCCTGTCCAGGTCCCCATCTCCCAGAGACATGGCCCTGCTACCGGCCCCAGCTCTTTTAGGGGGGCACATGGGCAGGGGTAAGGGGATTGGCTTTCAGCACCCCCACTATTAAAACTGTTCCAGCGCCACTATTTACAGGCTCTCACAGTAGAGAAAATAGCAGGCGAGACAGCATGGCTGGAGCACTGTGCTTTGGGTATTCTGTTCGTGTATCATGGTGGATTACACCTAACAGAATATTTGGCCCTTTATTTTGTACATAATTTAAAGGTGAAACGAAAGTTCCATTGAAGAAATGTAAGCGTGAAAAGATCTCAGTTTTTCTTTAGACTGGAATTTTAGATGCTGGAGTTTTGCTTAAAAATGCAGGAGGTAGAGGAGTTCATCTTTTATTAACTCTCTCTGGCACTTACTGTGGATTGAATGCCCATATCCAACATGTTACTGATATTTTTAGCACAATGATAAGGCAGATTTTTACTCAGTCTATTACAACAGACTCACAGTTCATCAAATTGTAATAGATCAGCACCATAACTGGTTGGCTAAAATTGTGTGCCAAGATAGCTTATCTGTGATGGAAATTTAATTGTCCTGAACCACCTCAATTTTGGAAGATAGTAATGTACTAAAATGAATAAACATTGCAAAGTAGAGCTCTGTATTTTCTTCACAACCTGGATGAGCCATGGTGATACAGAGTAGTGGCTTCTTTGCTGCTGCCTTGTTTCATCTCTGTTTACTAAGCAACGCTTATTAGCTTAGAAGGTGAACAGTTGTGTTTCTTGTGTACTTTCAGTATTGGCCATCTAGACCCAAAAAACCTATCATGCATTCCAATTTTCAATTATATCCCTGCAGGATCTATGTTAATCCACACATTTTTCAGTTCTTGGTTCTGTTGACACAGGAGAGTCAATCTTTAGTAATGGCATTTAATTCAGCCCTGTACTTGAGTGTTAGATGCCCAACATAGAAAGGAGCAAAATCTATCCTTCCTCTTGAGCCCAGGGTGGGGGCTGCAGTTCAGGCTGCTATCCCCTCCACCACTGTTTCAGCTTATGGGCTGGGCTAGTAGCCTCAGCTCCTTACACCATTTGTGCAAGGTGTTTGGGCCATTAGATCTGCATCTTCATGGAATTCTCCCAGGATAGCTCCCCTCCAATGCCGTTCTCTGCCTTGGCCTATCAAGCATCAGTATGCAGACCGCTTATTGTCACTCTCTCAATGCAGCCACTTGTTGGGGCTGGATTTCACCCTATGTGTGTTAATTCGTTTCTTTGAGTGAGATGAAACAAAGAGGGGATTATATTGTTTTGCCCTGTGTATTTTGTTAGATATGGAGAAAACATTCTCTAGCATGGGTAGTGGTTAATTTTCTAATAGATTTGTTGCTATAATATTTGACCCTGTGTCATGGCTGCTCCACATGCCAGACACCCACTAATTTCAACAGGCATCCCATGTGGTGAGTGGTTGCAGGATCAGGCCCACCCCCTGCACTATCACAAAGTTTTAAAATACAGAAATTATTTCTACCCAATGATACTCTGTCTACTTCTGTCTTCCTCCCGGTGTATTTGAAAACATTTCAGCTTGTAATATTTTTGGCGTCATGCTTAGTTCCTGCCACAACCAGGGGACATAATTACTTACCTGCTGTATGGCAGTGACATCTCTGACACATTGGGGAGAAAATTAGTATTGCAGAAGTGGGGGCAGAGAGAGTCCCTTTAAAAAATGTGATTTTAAAATGGCAGATGACCCTTCCATGTTGTTAAGCACTGCAGCAGCGTGACACCATGCAGCTGCAGCATGAGGCTTTGCCTAAAATGTGAGCATGGTGATCCATATGGAGAGACTGGAGAAATAAGCATTAGGAGTCTGTCTGTCTGTCTTTCCCAGCTTCACCCAAACCTGCATACTGTGCATTAATGGGTGAAGGGCCCCAAATCCCTGAAGATGGTTCCAGAGAAGGGAGTAAAATTATCGCTGAAGGCAGGAATTCTTGGAGGAGGAGACGAGCAGCACTGGTTAGGAGAGTGGAGGAAAGGAAAAGGAGAGGCTGCTGGTGGACTTGATGGGTAGCTTGATTCGTGGGATATGATAGGTTGGGTTTCTGAGAGATTTGATGGCAGCAGGGGTATACTAGGATGCTCATATAACTAATACTCTATGCAGTGCATGTGTTCTTGAGGCATCAGGCTGGTGCAGTATTTGTGAAAGTTGCTGTCATTGGGAGTCACTTAAATTATGTGATGCAGTATTTTGGTGGATTTTTTAAATTGATATTTATATGTACGTGGTTTAACTTTCTCCCATCTCCTGGGCACAGGGATGCCTAGTGGGCAAAGGCGTCTCAATCTTTCAGTTTCTCAGTAGGGTCAGATGAAAGTGTACAGTATAATTACCAGGAACACCAGTACTCTCACACTATTGTAACTGTAGCTGTCTAGCTAGGTATTCGCATGGTCACAGCCATTCAGTTAATTTTTATCTTCTCAATACCCCTGTTAGGTAGAAATATACTAGCTCCATTTTACAAATGGAGGACTAAGGTACAGGATAGATGAGGTGACTTGCCCAAGATCACACAAGAAGTTTTTGATAGAACTGGGAATTGAACCCAGTTCTCTTGATTCCCATTCCAGTGCCTGGTCCATTAGACCATCCTTCCTACACTTAGTTTGGCCCAACACTGTGATTGGCTGAGACAGTTCCATTCTGAACATTTTTGAAAAACAAATTAAGCAGCAACATGAAACATAGTAGTTACCTACAGCTCAGGATAAAGGGTTAAAGGGCTTGAGGTGCGTAACAGGAAATCTCATCTGAGATCACAATTTGACTATACAAGGATGATGGTTAGAAGCAGTATTAAACATCTGTCATTGTAGTTCAAAGACCTACTGTTTGGTTGTTAACTCTCTCATGCCAAGAGTTCAAGCTCAACTTCAAAATGAAACGCCTGCAAAGATTACAGCGAATGTAATCATCTTGGTTGCACTGGCATGGGGCCATTCCACGCCGTTACCAAGGTGAATGCTTTTGGTGCAGGAGGAACTATAATTTGTCATTTTCAAACTATGTACCAGATCACATTGCTGAGTCAGAAGCAAGTATTAGCCATGAAAAACTTGCAGCTATTCCATGTAGTCCTTTAGTAAGGGTTTACAAGAAGCCAGTCATGATAAAGATACATCCCAAAAGTAGACACAAATTGGAGAGAAACTGCTGTTTTTTGTACAATGTGCATTTTTTTGAAAGCTGGAGAGTTTTCTTTCTAGGTTTAATACATTACATTCATGTTGTTTTAAACACAAGGGGCCATATTCATCCCTGATGTAACTCCAGTGTCTTCAGTGGAGTTAAGTTAGGAGTAATTTGATCTGATATTTCTTTTAGGAAATGAGGAATTCTTACTTCAAATACAGAATATAAAAGCTAACATTTGCTGAAATGTAATGATTCATTTGAATGACTAGTTTTCATAGCAGTATTTTTTATTTTATTTTTACTAAAACCACACAGTGATTAATAGATTAATCCAGACTGCATTTATAATACATCCTAATTCTGCATTATACATTTGCTAATGTCATGGAGCTACAAGTTTTTAAATTGGACTCTTTTTTTCATTACCAGGTTGGGGTAGGGAGCTGTAAATTATGCACCTCTGTGAGGAGACCCAACATTTATAAATCTATTCTAAGGAAATTGAAGAAAGGCTCCTCACCCTTTACAACAGGTCTTCAAAGTATTAATTTACCTGGCCATTTCAATATGGGGAGATTACAGCCAATAGCTGATTTAGGCCAAGGATGGATACACTTTCACCTTTTAAGTTTTTTCTTAGAATTAGCAGGTAGCCCATTTCCTTAAAGTAAATTTTCCTAAAATATCAATAACTCTTCCTTTATTGTAAATCTGCTGACCCAGTCAAACTTAATTTGGATAATTAGCATGAATACTCTGTGTGTCTGAGAATAACGTCATCCTGTAAAGTTCTCCAGTATTGTCATTAATTATACTAATCTGTGCCCGCTTTGCTGGGGTTTTTTTTAAAGCCGATATAAAAGACCATTTACCCTAGCTGTAGTTCAGATGATAAGCCACATTTTGAGAATATTTACATTTTCAAAGGGTACCTGATATGTTTGATATCGGTGACATCACCTATTTGCAATAAATTCTAGGTTGCAAAGAAATGCATCCCAGAGCTCTCAAATATTGTTAACAGCAGAACTGGATTTTTTTAAGTGCATGACCATTCAGTCTTATCGTTATGAAGGATCCTGTGTGTTTGCACCAGTTATAATATAATGTCAGAAGTTAAACTCAGGTAATGATTCTGGTTCTTTTTGATATACACTCTTTGACTAGAAGTTTCAGGATGTATGATGGAAAAAGGAGAAAAGTAGCACTCCTTGCTACTGTAGGTTATATGAAAAATGCCATATTAAAACTTTTTTTGAAAGACAGCTTAGAAATTTACTTTTTGATTTAGAGATCCTAAGTCAATAGGTTTGTGAGCAGCATATGAGAAGATTTATTTTTCAGAACACAGGACATCATCGTCATAGAACATCCATCTTTCCTGGCCAGCTATCCTAACAACATTAATTTGTTGATTTCTTAGGTGTCCCCGCCCATTCCTGCCTCAAGAGTATGATGATGCCTGTATGAAGAAAGTATAGAATGGGTACAAACTGGGATAATTCAAAATAGCTATTTGGGAACTTTTTATTATAACCAACCTATCAGTCCAGCTATTTTAACCCTGGTTTCTGGAGGTATCAAGAACCTCTGAATTATTTACAATCATGCTTTTCTGATGTGGTAAAACAATGCCAGTTTTTAAGACCTTCTCAATAAAATGTATTAAACAGTATCTTCTTCCACATTACAGGTTATATCCAGGTTGATGATTTAGATAAAAATAATAAATTGTATGCCTATTGTTTGGATAATAACTAGTATGTATATTAGTATGTACACAAATAGCTGGTATAAAGACAGATAAGAAATACAAACATAAAATCCTTAAACAGACACACTATTGCACCCAGCTCACCCCTGTGTTACTTGGGTCACTTACTTGTACTTGGTATTCAGCCCTGATTTAAATTTGGAAGAACTCCTGTTCAAGTCAATAAATCAAATTCTGCTCTGTTATGCCAGTGTAAATCCAAAATAATTCCACTGACTCCAGATTTATACTTGTGAATCTGAAACTAGAATTTGTCCCAATTCTTTTAGGAGTGTTAGCTACAGTCTGGGCAAACATTACAATACAGGGGCAGCCTTTTTTTAAGTTGCTTTTTCCTGTTTCCATCCAACGTCTAATTTCAATTGGCTTTTTCACATCTGCTGAAAATCAAATCAGAGAAACTGTGCAAATTATGCTTTTTGCCACATACATGCATTTTCAGACCAACTTACACTCAACATGTACCTTAAACAACTGTTAACCTAAGTACTGAATTACACTGGGAGTGGAATGATACACATTGAGATGAATTCTGAACTCTGACCTATGTAAAATTTGATTTATGCCCTTGACTTCAATGGTTATGCTGGTGTAAATGAAACCAGAACTTGGTAAATGTATCTTAGATCATATCTGGCATCAGATGTAACTATTCAACTGTGCAAACCTATGCACAGCAGCTATCTAAAATAATGACTGTTTCTCGGGGGTGGGGAACACTTCTTCCCAAGGTGAGATAAGCTATGGGTTTAGATGGTAAATATTTTAAATACCTGCGTAAGCATCTTTGTGTCAGCCAACATAGCTGTTCTGTCTGAGCCTTGTGTATTGAGAATGACATGTTTCATGACATCTGGGGTTAAAGTGAAGCTATTGGGACTGTTAGTTAACCTCCCTTTGTCAGTCTGCTGCAGAGATGACTTTATATTTACAATAGGATTATTAGGGTGTCCATTACCCTCTGACAGAATGCAGAATGGGTTTCCTTCTCAGTATGAAGATATTTTCTATGTTCCCTAAAATATATATATATACTAATGTGGTCCTAAAAATGTCATGCATATCCCAAAACATCAAGTAGCTCCAAGGCAAGTATATAAAGCAGAATGTTCCCTCTGTCTCAGTAAAGACAATTGGCAAACTTATTGCATTAGAATTGCTTAATTTATCAATAACTATGTGGTTATGAATGTACAAAAAGCTTCATTATAATTTAAAATTTTAATTCTTACTATAAAATTAAATACAGACACTCAAAAGATTTTCTTTTGGAATAAGAAAAGGAGTACTTGTGGCACCTTAGAGACTAACCAATTTATTTGAGCATAAGCTTTCGTGAGCTACAGCTCACTTCATCGGATGCAACTTTTGGAATGTTTGCCCTTTTAACAATATGGAATATTTATTATAGAGTAAACTGTTATCACCAAATGTAGCTAAAACAAATATAGAAGAAAACTTGTCACTTTATAGATTATCTCAAGTTATTCATCACTTTGTTGCTTGAATACCAAATTAATGACATTAGATGTATGTACTCCCATTGCTTGTGACATCTTGTGGGTTATTTGGTTTACAATACTTATGGTTCATCATAGATTTATGTTCCAGCCAGAGATATGAATATTATTGAGCCCTATGGCATATAAATGATCACAGATTTTCAAAAAGGAGGGATTTTTGAAGGCATTGGTGTATTAAGTTAAACTTTTGAATTAATAGGAAATAAATTTGAATTAAAAGATATATAATCCGGGTCACAGAAGGATCTTAGCAGAACTGCTGTTTGAAGCCTTTCATTCTTGACCTATAGGGCACTTCAGATGTTCTGTCATTTAAATTGCTACGCAAGCCCTTTTTCTGTTGGCATGTAGCCATACAGTCATTAAAATGTGGTTTTAGGAAATAGTTGTGTGTACTATATACAGATTTTTCATTAAATTCCCTTCTTCCTTCCACCTCCACTTCCCCCCCAAAATAGCAGAACACTAATAGAGATGAAGAATGCTATTCAAAGAGTACACTGGTGTATGTGTTAGAGGAACACTTTGAGTGAGTATACATCACAAGTATCTTACAAGTATATTCATTTTCACAATTCAAGATGTTTAATCTGCATAGATCAGATGTAGCCAAAGTACAGCCATGTGCCAAATGAAACCCATGCTGTTCGGTATATTACATATTTCTAACAAAATTTCCCACTTACACTTGGAGGTGTAGCCTGCAGAGATTACAGTTCAGTGGTCACAATTTTAAGAAGTTCACTCCAGATGGTCTACCTACTTGAGCTATATTCCCTATGCATAAAATAGGGGATACTGGTGGAACCACTAAACTCTCTTAAAACAGGATGGACTGCTGCAGTGCAGCTAATGTATGCAGTGATTCATCTTAGAGAGAGTATTCTCTAGTGGCACAATGCTGGGAGTACTAGCTATGACGAGATAGAGCAAGTGATTTTGTTTCTGTTCCTGGCTCTTCGACTGACTTGTTTTTTGACCTTGCACAGGTTATTTAACCTCTCTTCCACATTTTCTGCATTTGTAGATGGGGATAATAACAGTAATACGTCCCAATCTCCCAAGGATGATTTGAGGCTTTAAGTTACTTGTTTCTGAAGTGGTTTGATATCCTTCGAGGGAAAGCACTATCAGTGTGCAAGGTGTTATTACTATGTGTTTACTCTAGGTTTGCACACTTCATTGCTTATGTAGGATGCAATCTGTATCCCAGGACCTGTAGCAGTTTTACAGGATACTGTCACTAAAGGTAAATTTGATTGTCAACTCATCTAAGATGCTCCTTTTTGTTTCTTCATTGTTTGTTTTATTAGTTTCAGAACAGCTTACTCATGACAGTGCCCATGTAGTGCTGCAAAAGAAACTGATCAACAGTATTGTAACATCAGAGGTAACACTCTCCAGTAATCATAACCTTGACCTTAAATCCTAACCCTGCTGCCTATCTTAGAAATCTCTTCCCTTACAAGTGCCCATTTGGTCCTGCAAGCAGAGGAATTTTTCTGCCTGCAGCACCAAATGGACAGTGTTTAGATTAACTAAAACAGTTTTTTGACTCAGCAAAGTTAAATGAACTTGCCTAAGCCAGACATGTTGTGGAGAGAGCCAAAGTTGAATCTCCAGGCTCTCTCATACTCGGTCAGTATAGCTCCTGAGCTGAAGCAGCTCCCCAGACAAACAGAAATGCCATTGGTTTGAGTGTTAGGCCTCACTTTGTTCAGCCAATTATCTTGATCTGAGTGGAAGCCAATATGGTAATGTTAATCATAGCACATGACCGATTGATTTGTGTGGCACAAATCCAAGATAGTATTTTAGAAACTGAATATTTAACTCTTCATCTTACATGACAACTCTACAATTGACTTGCACTAAGACTTCAGTTTCAACTGCTGGCAATGTTTAGCAGTATGTCTTGAGACAAGATTTATAGAGCTTAATGTTCTCCTTAAAGATATTCATGCAGCACTCCTCTTGGGTGCTTCTGAAGTTTCAATTGAGGCCCTAATATCCATGGACAAAATTATCCATAATGGGATTTTCTTCCTGAGGGTCCGAGGCAGCAATGGCTGTTTCCATGTGACTGTTCCTTTGGGTCTATGAGATTTGACTTCTCGGTTGAACTGGCAGGGAGTTCCTTCCATAAAACCTACAGAGCTCCCAAATTCTGCTCAGGGCCCTGTGCATCTGCCCTGCTTTGCTGATAGGATCCATTCCCCAGGGGCTTCCCCACTGGCCACAACCCTCACCTCATGGGTGGCTTCATGGAGGGCGTGAGGGAATATCATGATGACAAGGTCAATATTTTATCTCTGTTACTATGTATTCTCCCTGGAGCTGAAGGGATGACATGTCCTTGAAAGGGCTTTTTCCTCCTACTTCCCTTCCTCCCTTCTCCTCAGCCGCCAAGCCAGATTCATGAGTTCACATGCATGTCTCTTCATCATAGGTGGGAAAGGGGGAGAAATGCAATTAACAGTCTTCTTTGTTTGATGTTTCACAATGGCTTATTTGGTTTCAATGGGCCTTCCTGGTGGGTAGGAACTAACACTTTCTATAGGAAGCCAGAATTTTATATTAATATTTCTTTCCCACTTGATATATACTTACAGAGGATTACAATGAAAACGCTTAATATCACTTTATAACAGGGGGTACAGATGTTACAGGTGAGCTTTATATGCAGCATCCTACAAGTATTTCATAAATTCTGAACACAGTTTTAGAACTCTAATACCTATCTTAACAATACTAACACAGAGATAAGGCAATAGGTCTCCAGCTATGTATTTGTTTGTGTTCAGTTGAGTCCTAGGAGCCTTAGCATGAGTTTGCACCTGGCCTATCAGCGTTACACCTAAGTAACCCAGATCAGAGTTTCCTCCACTCGCAGAAATAGAAGGGTAATCTGATCCAGTATCTTGAACTTACTATAGAGGCTTTTCATCAAAAAGAAATTCTACAAATTGTGGAAATATGGAAAATTGTGAAGGATGAGTACAAAAGAATAGCTCAAGATCTAAGAACAATCAGAAAGGCTAAGGCACAAAATGTGTTGCACCTAGCAAGGGACATAAATGGCAATAAAAGGTTCTATAAATATTTCGGAGTAAGAGAAAAATTAATGAAAGTGTAGGTCCTCTACTTAGCAGGGAAGGAGAGCTAATAATGGATGACATCAAAAAGGCTGAGGTGTTTAATGCCGATCTTTCTTCAGTCTTCACTAAAAAGTTAATTGTGACCAGATGTTTCACACAATTTAACAGAAGCAAAAATTGCAAAAGAATCAGATAAAGAATGTTTAGGTAAGTTAGATGTATTCAAGTTGGCACGGCCTGATAAAATTCACCATAAGATACTTAAGGAACTAGTTGAATCATCTTGGAACTGTAAGCAATTATCTTCAGTAACTCCAAGAGGACAGGTGACATCCCAAAGGACATCCCATAGTACCTGTCTTTTCAAAAGGGTGCAAAGAGGACCCAAGGAATTATTAGTCCAATCAGCCTAGCTTCAATACCTGGAAACATACAGGAACAAATTATTAAATTAATTTGTAAGCACCTAGGGGATAGTAGGGTGATAAATAATAGCCAACATGGATTTGTCAAGAAAAAATAATGCCAAATCAACCTAATTTCCTTTGATGAGGTTAATAGCCTGGTGGATGGGGGAAAGCAGTAGACATGATTTATCTTGTTTTTGGTTAAGCTCTTGAGACATTCCCACATGACATTCTCATAAGCAAACTAGGAAAATGTGTTCTAGTTGACATTATTATAAGTGCTTGAAAAAACTGTACTCACAGAAGTTATCTATGGTTTGCTGTCCAAGTGGGAGTATATATCTAGTAGGTTCCAGTGGGGGGTTGTCCTGAATGCAGTACTAGTCAGCATGTTCATTAATGGTTTAGAGAATATGCTTAAAAACCCATAGATGACACCAAACTGGGAGGGATTGCATGTACTTTGGAGGACAGCGTTAGAATTGAAAAGGACCTTGACAAATTGGAAGATTGATCTGAAATCAACAAGATGAAATTCAAAAAAGACAAGTGCAACGTATTATGCCTTGGAATAAAAAAAACAACAAATGTACAAATACAAATTCAGAAATAACTGGCGAGGCAGTAGTACTGCAGAAAAGGATCTGGGGGTTATAGTGGATCACAAATTGAATATGAGCCTACCTTGCGATACAATTGCGAAAAAGGCTGCTAGTATTCTGGGATGTATTAACAGGAGTGTTGCATCTAAGTCATGGGAGGTAATTGTTCAGCTGTACATGGCAGTGGTGAAGTCTGAGATGGAGTATTGTGTCCAGTTTGAGGCACCGCACTTCAGGAAGGATGTGGAGAAAGTCCAGAACAGAGGAGAGCAACAAAAATGTTAAAAGGTTAAGCAAACCTGACGTGAGGAAAGATTTTAAAACAAACTTGGATGTGTAGTCTTGAGAAAAGAAGACTTGGCAGGGGGCTTGATAACCGCTCTTAACATATCTCGAGACTGTTACAGAGAGGATGGTGATCAATTGTTCTCTAAATCTAGTGAAGGTAGAACAGGAAGTAATGGCTTTCATCTGCAGGAAGGTTTAGGTTACATATTAGGAAAAACTTTTTGAATAAAAGGATAGTTAAGCACTGGAATAGGTTACTAATTAAGGTTGTAGAATCCCTGTCATTGGAGTGTTTAAGAACAGGTTAGACAAACACCTGTCAGGAATAATTTAGGTTTACTTGGTCATGCCTCAATGCAGGGGGATGGACTAGCTGACTTCTTGGGTTGCCTTCCAGCCGCACATTTCTATAATTCTATGATTAGGAGGAGGTCTGTCAGTGGCAGATCTGCATCTTGTAGTAAGATGTGGGTCAGGGAATTGGTGACCATATGTTTAACACTATGAAAAGCGTATCACACATAGGCTACTCTAAGGTGTTTGTTTATATGAGTTGACAGTTCTATAGTAAATTATTTACAGTTGACCATAACAATAGATGACATAATGAATGAACTAATTGGCTACAAAGCTCTGTTTGGGTATTGCAGCGGTTTTGATAGTGGGCTCAACTGTATCCTCTTCTCCTCTGTGTTGGGTAGTCGCAGGCACAGAGTCATTCTAATTTCTAGTCCAGTAATTCAACTCTTGTAGCACAAGTGGCCTCTGGTGGCCCGATGCTGGATCCATTCATGTTGATTGCAAAGTTTTCCTTGCATCACTGGTGCAAGATCAGCTCCTAGGTGAGGCTTCTCCCAGGATACCAAGGTCAGTTGAAACAGATGAGGCCTTTTCCACACCTTTGAAAAATGGACTAGAGGAGTGACAGCTCTCCCCTTCACCAACACCATCACTTTTCCAATAGCAAACTTCTGCAGGATAGCCATTCTCTCCTTTTCCCCTCCCCCACCCCCAAAGGTTGTTGGGTTAGCCATTTGAAAACTCCTGCTGACTTCAATGATTCAGGATCAGTCAATTAGGAGAGTTTTTTTTAAAAAGGAAAGACTCGATCCTTTCTCTTTTACACAGCAACAAATAGCTCCATTTATAATCTAAGGAATTGTCTGCCCAGTCTGTAAATCTACAGTACGCTAGTCTGCCACACATTAAGTCAGCATGTGGACCCTGTTACTGCACAGTGAAAGTCGCATGCTGCGCTTTGATCTACTGCTGTTTCAAAGCTGTAGACAAGCCGCATTGAAAAGATAGCTAACTGAGTGATACTGCGATCTGTCATATGGCCACAGACTTCCTCTGCCCCTCCTCCCTGAGATTTGACTGTTCATCCACTATCATTTGTAAAAATGTCCTTCTGTCCTTCCAAAGAGATACATGGTGTAAATAACCCTTAATAGAATCATACTTATTTTCCTGAATTGAGAATAAAATAAATACATTTATGGTCTGCATTTGAGCATCAAACACTCTCAATTAAATTGTTCTTTAAGATACCCTATTGAGTGTGTTAAACATCTACAACAGATTAAAATATATCACTGTATTTTAAACTGAAATTGGCCTGATGGGAAGAGAGACAACAACCAGGGATTAGTTCTAGTACTACATTAAAAGTGCACACTAATCTGTGCTGTTAGATTTTAATAAACATTTTTGATAGTTACTTAAAAATACATGTTTTTAATGCAGAAGTGGCACTGTGTGAGAATAATTCTTGAAAAAACAGTTGCTTTTTAATTAAGGTCTGATTATAAGTATTTTCTATTTTCCTAAGTAAAGATTAAATTAATGTGTTAAATCAATTTTCTCCCTTTGACATATACATATAACAAATTAGACAGAACACTGGAAGCTGGTTCTATTAGATTAGGACTCCTTGTGTTAATTCAAGGAATATTTTTTAAATTGCAATCATGGTTAAATCTGGAGCAAAGTTTATTAAGTGTTTCTTAGGCTGAAAGTGGTATTACATTGAATGAATTATTTACTGTTAGCAAATCTTTCTTTTTGATTGTATTCATAATTGCTAACCAGATTTATTTTGTATCATTTCTTTTTATGATTTCCAAATTTGTAAAAGTTGTTTAGATACATTTTTAATTGCTTGTATAATGTAAATTGTTTTTTATTTCATAAAACGTTCAATAGGAAAGGTATAGTGCCCATTGGAGGAAATATAATATGTGAGAATTTTTATAGATATAAATACTGACATAATTTCCTCTTGAATAAGGTGAAATAAGGTGAAAAAGCTGACTACTTAACACTTTTTGTTGGAAAAACAAAAGAACAGCTTCTGCCATGTGTCTGTCATGAAATCTTTGGACTTCATGCTGTTGTAATTTCTGTGGTTTGTTGGTAAATGCATCGATCACAAACCTGATCCCAACCCTCTGGTAGGATAGGGATGTGTAAAAATGAAATCCTGGCTCCATTGAAGTAAATTGGAATTTTTGGGCTAGAATTTCATGCGTAGTACGGAGAGATGTGCAAAGGTTAGCATGCGTTTGCCAAATCAGGCCCCTAAAGTTCACTACTATAGATGTTATTTTTTGCATGCATAGGGCCAGATCTTCAGATAGCTCCTTAGACTTCCGTATTCTGATTTATACCACCTGAGAATTTGGTCCATGTCGAGTGCATATCTAGATATGTGCCATTTCTTGTTTTTCTCTAGTCCAACTGAGTCAGTTTGAATAAATTATCCCTTTTGGTAAAGAAATAGTCTTAGAATGTCCACTGTAAATTTTCTGTTGATCAGCAAGCCCCAAATTCATCATTATTGGATATTATTTATGTTGGTAATTACTAAATATAGAGAGAAGAGCCTGGATTGGAACTAAGATTGACATTTGGGTTTAATACTATAATGAGACTTTAATAAACCAGTAATAGGCAGCTTCACAAAATAAAATGAGCCATGACTGCAAACACGTAAATCAGTTCCCTGGATCTTAAAAACATAAATTGTGTTAATCTGTATTGATAAAAATAATTGCTTATTTTATGTGGTTCAAATTTAAATATAGATCAAGATAACTCTTCTTAATATGGCAACATAGCTTTAGAAATGTCACATAGTGCTTGCAGATATTGCTTTGAGATGTTCAGAAACATTATGTAGTTGGGATTTCAAGAGAGCTAGAAATTGAAGTTCTTTTCATTTATTTATTTTATTATTTATTTACTCTGCCTTTACTCTGTCTTCCCCCTTCCCCACCTCAATCCTTGTTTTCATTTGTTCTATATTTCTGTACTAGACTGGTATATGTGGTACCATCCGGTTCTAGCTTTTATGGCTTGAAGAGTTTCGTTGCATTGGCAGGGGGTGGGAATAGGTCTATTTTAAGGCAAAATTAAGAGCTCAATCCTGAAAACAATTTCATATGTCTGCTTAACTTTAAGCAAGTGTTTAGTCCCGTTGACTTGAATTATAAGCTGGTGCATAAGAATTTACAGAAGAGGGCTACAGCTGCAAATTTAGGCCCTGACCCTGCAATGTGATGTGTGTGGTTCTAGCCTTTGTGTAACCTCACTAAAATCAATGGGGCGGGGGTCCCCTGCACACATGAAGTTGCAGAAATGTGGCCTTACATATAGACACAAGAAAGGAAATGAGTAGTGAATATTATCAGATCAATATTGCTCATCCTTAGGATGTGCCTTTGTTATTGGCTAATTTCTATTGCTAGCTGTTCTTAAAAGGGATTTTCTCATATACTGTTTTTTTCTAAGGAAGGGCTAAAAGGGTTTTTTTTGTTTGTTTGGTTTTTTTTAAGGGTTTTTTCCTCATGCTTTTCTTTAGAGTTGTTAGGAATGCCAAATGTAGTCTGTCTTGTTTTATCTGTCTGCCTTCTTTTGGCTTTGTTTTGGGGTTCCCCCCCGGAGGACCATTGGAGGATGTGGAGGGCTCTTAACACCTTAATGATTGAAGGAGTGAAGGTTAATGAAACACAGTCCAAAATGTTAGTTGTTCTTTGAAGTTAAATAGATGTGAACAAAACAAACAACAGATCAACTGCCCTGGGTAGTTTGACTAAAAAGCCTTTCACTTCATTGCTCAACTTTTACTCTCCTCGTTTCTGTGATTTCATCATTTCCCTAGTCCTCTGGTCAATACAGTCTGCCAGCCTAGTCAAGACCTAAAGTTCTATACTAAACAAGTAGGGGAAAATAACGCCATTTTTGTGGGGTTGAGGAGAGGGAAGCTTTTCAGATCTTTATACATCATGAAATTGGGGGAGGGCGAGAGGGTGAAGAGAACAGTTGGTTTTTTTTCCCCTTTCAGATCTTCTTTAAACATAGTCTTCATACAAACTGACACCAACAAAAATGTGTGTGTCTCTGTATCATGCATTCTATATTGTGTGCGTCTGTAGTATATGTAATATATGAGCTGTGATGGTGAGTTAATATTTTAACATGAAGATTTCTGTTTTGGTATGTTTTCTGGACAAATGCATTTTAAATGCATAAAAATAAATTTAGAAACACAATACCTGAAAAAATGAAAACAATAAATCTTCCGTTAAAAAGAAGTACTCCCAATTATGTTTGTTGATTACAAAATAAGCCCTCTATGATTAATACAAGCCACATGTGTCATTGGAATGGAACTGCTGTGCATAATAGCAATATTAAGACATCTTTATTCTCAAAGGTAAAGCTAAACGATGTAACAAAAAAACTGATCTTTAAAGTGACCAAGCACAATAAATTGTTAATGTTTTTGTGAACTTGATGTATATCCAATTTTTCTTCTGTCAGCTTGACACACCTCTCCTTCTACGTAGTGGTACGTAAATGGATAGATATATTGCGGAAGAAAATTTTTGAAAAGAGATGTTAAAGTGGCAAATCTTGAATTTTGCTAGTGAGACAACATTACAATAACCATACAATAGCCAGTTCTCCTGCAATCTCATAGAGTGGTGGTGGTGTTAATGCCTCAGAGTAAGGCCTTTTTCACCTACCAAGATATAGCTCTTACTTCTGTGCTTGTGCTAACTAGCAACTATAGAGCACTGAACCTGACACAGTGGGTTAGTGATGTAAGCAGTGCCTGCAAACTGAGCACTTAACGGTAAGATCTACATATTTTAATGAGGATGGGAATATAGAAAATGGTATATACTGATGGCTGTGGTCATAAATATACCTCGTGTTGCTGTTTTTTCCCTTGAAGACTTTGCATTGTTTCTTCTCATTAACACATGATAACTGGAATAGGTTTCATATCGCCATCCACCATTCCCCCTTGGCTTGACATTCTCAGAGTTCAGATGAAGCACTAATAACCTTTCTGTGCTGTGCTCACTCTAATGATGTCCATTCAATAAATAAGATGTGAGCATCACTGCCATGGTAAATAGAACAGCAACAGACTCGTATCTAATTACCAAGAAAAAAAAAAAAAGCTGTTACAGCAGTGAATAGTTAGCATTTAAAAAAAAATCATCTTGGTTCCAAATAGTTCCTTTGGTTTTTCTTGGTGGTTGTTTTTTTGTTTTTGTTTGACCATCCATCCCTTTCTGTCTCTATTGTTCTTGGCAAGATTGGACCAGTGAAATCACTTGTGTGATGCTTCTTTCTCCTATTGAATTAATCTCTTTCTCCGCAACATGAGAGCAATGGCAAAGTTTCTTCAGAGTCTTCTCTCACACTGCTCGTGAATATGCTGCAAATGTCTGACCACACAAATAGCTGTGCAGACAAAACTGTGATAAACAGTGTTTATCAAATACTCCACAAACGAACCCGCCATTATAGCTACAGCACAGAAAGCAAAATACGACCACCACCACCCCAAAAAATAAATGTACATCAATATTTTTGTGTTTTCATGCTTGCCCAGGTACTTAATAATTGGTGACTTATGAGTGTGGCAGGAAGAGAACACACACATTTTTACTTTAAAAGACAAACATAAATCATGAAGAGTGCTCCAAATGTTACGTTAAAAATACCCACTAAAGGTTACACCATTGCAACTTTCTCATTTAGCATAACACTCATGTGGGCCTGATCCTTAGTGATGCTGGGTCATTCCAAACCCTGTTAAAGACAGTGGCAGATGCAGGTGCTCACAACCTCTGAGACTCAGACCTATCCAGGGCAGGATATATAAAGGCTAAATTATTCCTGTTTGATGAGCTTCCTCAGCTCTCGTTATCTTTAATGGGAGTTGAAAATGCTTTGAATGTTGCAGTATCAGGCTCATACTCATCTTACCCGAGCCCAATCCTGCTCCTGCTGAAGCTATTGGGAGTTTTTGCAATTGACTTCAGTGCAAGCAGACATGAACTCTTGGAGAGAATAGTCAATTACAGGGTTTACAAGTCTTGCAAATCTTTCTTCTTGTCATTTTTTAGCAGCTGCCTGTAACCTCTCCGACAGGTACTATCAAGTTGAGTGATTTCTGGTAGGGCAGTTGTGAGGCTGTTGGCAGTCTCAGAATCAGAGCTGGATGTGCAGAGAATTAGGAAGTAAACATGCACTCAGGAAGGAGGGAAGCAGTATGAAGACATCCCACCCAGGGAAGCCTCAGGCATGGACCAGTAGGAACTGGCTTAGGGGACACCAACCAACAGTGGCACCTCCAATCCCCTTTCTTACTGCTGCACTGTAAGTGAGTTATGGGGGTGGCCACAGAGCAAGAGTATCCCCTGCCTTCAGAGAAGAAGCTCCCTCTGGTCCCAGCTATGCTGTCCTTCAGGACGCTAAGGTTATAAGAAAGTACGCCTCCACCAATCTGTGGACAAACCTTGAGTCCAGCAGGCCAGCCACTATTCTCCCTTTAATTTGTTCGGGTAGTCCAGCATATGGGAAAACCATATCTCTCCCCATCGTTATTCTCTCAAGAGGCAAAGTTTATTTGTGACCCTATTTTGTCCCCTCACATCACATGTATACAGGAGAGACCACAGGACAGGCTGTGATGATTCCTTATCATCTGGGTGAGTTTGTTGTTTGGCCGTGGCCTTAGTGAGCCCACATAGCCTCCCAAAGTCCGACAGAATTTTACTATGCCCTTATTCCCTACAAGCCATAATGGCTGAATCCACCAAAATCCACTTCCTATATAGAATTAAGAAAATAACTTCAGAGCCTTACTGAGGTTTGGCTTTACTAACAAAAAAACAAATTAACACTAAAAGCACGCAGTTCGGTTCACACCTTTTCAGGTTCAGGCTCTCGGAGGGATTTTGGGTTTTAGCTGTTCACCCCACATTCTAGAGAGGCAGCCCCACCTTCTTTATGTCTGTGTGAATAAACAAGTTATCTTCCTTGGTGGGACATCAGAAGCCACTGGACTCCTTTCCCAGCAGGATCAATACATAGTGAGGAGTATTGTAGGCAAACACTGCCAACCTGTTACAACTTTAAAGAGTATGTGCATGGGAGAGGATGATAGTATGCAGTCCCCTTGAGCACCTGGGTGCAATCTTTGTTCGGGCAAAACTCCCACTGGACACACCAGGGGCGCTCTCTTATCCTGAATAAAGATGGCAAAGCCTGGGGTGACTCATTCACTTTAAATCTTACTTTCTTAATCTTCCTATCCCTGTTCTCGGAGTTTTGACAAAGTAGACTCAGTGCAGTTAGGTCCAAAGTATCAGTGGGGGTTTGGATGACACAGGAGTACTCATTGGTAACTACCATTTTGAGCATATATTATATACGGTAGGATAACCATAGTACACAGTTATGCAATTGGACTACTCTGTGGTACTTCAGCTTATGCAGACGGGCAGTCTCCGATAATTTCTGTTTGGTTAATAGAGACACTAAAACAATTTCTACCAGTCAATGGAGTGATAGTCTCTTTTAGCAACACAGTTGTTGTCTACATCTTCTGGCTGATTATGACAGCAATTTCTATTACTAATTAAAAGTTAGTACAGTAATTGTTTAAGCAAAGCCAATAGCTGATTTAAAATAAAGTGAAATCTCTTGTTAGATACTATTTTAAAAGGTTAAAATCATTTTTATTTAGCTCATCTTTAAATAGTGAAAAACATAACAATGGGAAAAGGCTTACTTAATTATTTTGTTTACAGTAGTGTGTTCTCACCTAAAAAAGAAAAATACAAAAACAATACAGTTTGTTACTCTATCTCTGCTGCCAAAGTGGCTGCTTTATTCAACAATAAATTGAATACAAAAGTTCCCCCAAGGCAGGAAGACAGAATACCAACCTCTGAAAGTCTAGCAGCTTAATTGACATTTGGTGGTAGCCTTAGGCAGAAGTTAATTTGTACCTTGGTTATATATACACATATACTTTATAAAAAGTATGCAGCTTATATTACAGATAAATTAAAACTAATTCATGTTGTAGTTCTCAGGTATACATTTATTGGCATGGCATAAACCTATTTCATTTTATGACTGATTTTCTTACAATTAATAAAATGTCAGCCTTCTAGAAATAGAATATTTTCAGATAGTTACATGGGAGCTTGAAACATTCTTTGTATAAAATTTTCATCTGATGCATATAACAATCTCTAAAGGGTTTGTGATATACATTCAAATATGAAGCAGAACTAAGGGTCTAATCTTACAAGCCTTTGTTCTTGCAGCTGTCCAATTGACTTTAGTGATGCTACTCCTGTAAGTATTGACTTACGGTAAGAGCTTGCAGGATAGAACCTTAGGAAGGCTTTATGCATTAGTTATAAAAAAAAAACAACCACTTAAAAATCTGATGGGTATGCTTTATTTGCACTTTCAAATAAATAACTATGTTACTTCTCTAACAATGGCTAGTATATAACACTTAAAACCAGTCCCTCCGAAAATAAATTTGGGGTCAGTAGATAAAACATATTTGTCACTTCAATGTAAGGCAAATAAAGAATCTCTTAAAATAAGTGTTCAAGTTCTCAGTTGGTGTAAACCAGCATAAATCCATTAAATCAATGAGTAAATTCCTGGCCCCATGGAAGTCACTAGCAAAACTCCCATTGACTTCAGCAGGGCGGGATTTCACCCAACAGAAGTATGCCAATTTATATGGGGTACATCTGGCCCACTTTTGTTTCATAACTATAACATCCCATCATACATGTAATAATTCAGGTGTTTCTTATTAGGCCTATTAAGAATTGTGGAATTTTGTAAATGAGTTACAAAATGAAAGTGGCTGGACAGTTTGAATACTTTTATGATGGCATTTAGCTTATTTGTGAGGGACAGTGTATAGGAGAGGAGTGTTGATTAGAAATCATCAACTATTTTTAGGTTCTTTGCATCTTGTAATATTCTGAAATCACCACACAGTTGTTGTGGTTTTTTTGTAATATTTAAGCTGAGATGACCCCATGTTTAATTTAATGGAAGTCTTTATACTGGATCCAATCCTGCTTCCATTAAAATCAAAGGCAAATCTCTCAGTGATTTTATGGGAGCAGTCCTGGGCCCATAACTTTTATCCTAATGCTAGTAATTGTTTGATGACTAGTGCCTGAGTTCAACAGTACGGGCTGATTTCCACCTAACCATTTCCAAGTAAGATCACTTCTTAGGCATTCCCTAACTTCTCATTAGTAACAACATAGGCTTCAATGCTGCCCTGAGAACTGAAGGGGCAGACCCCTCTACTCACCTGGCATCCACTAATGCTGATGGGGCCCTTCAAGGCTCCAAGTGCAGGATCAGGGCCTAGGGTAAGAAATACTGAACAGTAACACTTTTAATATTTAGCTAAAAGTTACCCTGTAGCTCTTTATGTAACCCCCAGATATGCTGAATCAATAGGGTGCATCAACCTGATAACACAGGCTATTTTAATTTTCCTAAAAATGGTGAAGAAAACTGTTTTGCTGGGGCAGATGACAACAGAGTAGGTTATAGACTGTATTGATAACACAAGCTGGTGGATACTCTTTATGTTAAAAACACTCAATTTTTGACCCTTTTCTAAATATAAATAGGGCAGGGCAGTGTTGGTAAATTATTCTATTGGATTAATGCCATCACTGGGTTTTACTTGCTAACCCTTGATGCTGTTTATCAAGGAAATGTGCCATCAGCACATGTGGTTACATACATGAGAGATGTGGAGAACTAGTCATAGTAGATCACATGCAGGTAATCTGCAAAACACTTCCACGCTGTCAGTTTTGTATCGCTAAAATTAAATGTATGGAGAATTTACTGCCTATTCGTCTCATGAATAAATTACACATACAAACAGAGGCAGAGAGAATATAACAAATCTTGCTGTAGGCCATGCAAATCTGCTTTTGGCAATTTCTCATCATATATCTAAAAGTGTTAAATATAACAGGTCATGATTATGAACAGGCTATAAAGTCATGTTGTATTGTTTCTGCAATACAGATATTTAATATAATCTTGTTTTATGAAAGTTAACAATATGATAGATTATATTTGACATGTCATAACAAACTCAATTATTTTTTGAAAAAAAATGGTTCTGGGTTTTATTAGTCTCGATGAAACCTCCTGTAGGTATGGATAAAGATGCATTTGTCAAGTTCAGAAATGGTTCTGTATTTAATTCCAATCATGGGTGTCATCCTTCTGTATTACCTTTAATGCACAGACTAGGGTTTGCATACTAGTTGATATTTAAAGGGACATTATGAGAGTAAAATTATGCATTTTAAAAAATCCTTATCTTTGTTACAAATAACATTTTAGATCATCACAATTTAAATATTTTTCAAAATGTGTTGAACTTTTAAGCTACGTTTTTATGTTTTGCATTCTGACAGTTCGGCAATAAGGGGCTAAATAGGTTATTTCATACATTTATAGGCTAGAAATTTCCAAGTCCCTAAGGGAGTTAGGCACCCAACTCTCTTAGGTGCTTTTGAGAATCCCAGCCATAGGAATTTTCTTACCAATTTCACTATCAGATACTCATGGATTGTTGCAATGCTGCGTTCTTTGGATTGCAAACATTGCAAGGGAATGTTTAGTTTCTTTAAAATTACTTGTATGGATCTTGTAAAACTTTATTTTTTATAAAGCCTCGTGGACTTCTGGGAACCACAAGGGGTCACCGAGGCTGCTCTGGCTCCCCAAACAAGCACCATTTCCCTTACTTATTTCTGCTCTACACTTAAAATGTAGATCAGCCTGGCTACGTCACTTGAATTTTCACACCCCAGAGTTTCATAATAAAGCCAGCTTAAACCTGGGTGTAGATATGGCTACTACCATTTGGAAAGGGAGATTACCTTCACTGACAGAAACCCACGTTCTATCGGTGTAGGAAGAGTCTACCCTATGGTGCTGCAGCTGTTATTCCTGGGGGAATTCTGCACATAATTAATAAGCCACACATATTTTTAATTTTTTATGCAGAAAAAAGCTTCTGACAGCCTTTTTCTCACCAAAGGGTGCTGTGGTGATAGAACAAAGCAGCAGCTCCCAGCCAGCTAGGGAAGAGAGAGATCCTGCCTTCTTTACAGCACCTATCAGGGCAGGTCAGAGCTATGGGGAGACAGACAGCACAGGGTGTTGGGGGGATCAGATGGGCTCATAAGGGCTAGTGGGGGAGGACGGACTGGGGCAGAGGCTGAATGGGAGTGGAGGCACAGGGCCACAGATGGGAGGGACATGCAGGGTCACATGGTGATGGAGGGAGTGGGTGTCTGAGTGGGCATTGAGGGACACATGTTGGACAGGGGGTGCAAACACATGGGGGAGCAGAAATATGGGGATGGGGCAGATGTGCCTGACTGAAAGGGTCAGCCAGTGTCTGCCTGGGGGAAGCTCCCTAACAATCCCTCCCCACTCCCCAAAAAACCCTGTTCCATACTTTTCCCACCCATACCCAACAACCCTCCAAGTTCAGACCGAGGCTCCTTCCCAGCAATTTACTTCCCTCACTCTTAGCTCCTCCATTACCCCTGATTCCCCCAAGCCTTTGCACTGCTTCTGAGGGGTGCAGAAAATACAGTTCTATATTGTAGTTTAAATGAATTATTGCTCAGAGTTACATATTAATATGCCTAGTAAGGAATCTATTTGTCAAAAAACATTTCCTGAATCTTTTTTATTGTCTGTATTGTTAGATGTACTTGCTGACAGGTATTTTGAAATAAATGACACAAAATAATTGAAACTAGTGTGATTATATTGTGTTATTTTGACAAATAAAATACACAGAATTTTAAAATATTGTGTGCAGAATTTTCAATTTGTTGCAAATTTTTTAATTTTTTGGTAAAGAATTCCCCCAAAAGTAAACTGTGCCACTGTAACACCTGTAGTGTAGACATGCTTTTAGTGGAGGGAACTCTACGGGCCTGAGACATAGGAATGATGTTGAAATGCGGCTGACCCTCACACATTTTCCCCTCCCACTGCAGCATTAGGATGAGAGGCAATGAGCTGCACAGAGGGGACCTGCTACCCTAATATTAGATAATTGGGTCCCTTATTTTCTGAAAACCTGAGGCTAGTGATTACAGCCACACATCAAGATTATAAAGGAGCTTTTCTGTTACCTCTTTTCTTTAACTTTGGTTGTCTTAATTCCTGACTGGTCTTCTAATGTGTCTGAGCCCTATTGCAAGTCCATTGGTCTGAATCCTTTCTTTCCCTGCAGCATTGTCACAGCTGTCTTACTTAAGGTCAGCCTCATATAAATTTCCATGAACCATTTTCTTAAAGCTGTCAGCCAAGTTAGTACACCTGCACATTTTACCCACCCACTCACTCACTTAATGCCAAAATGTCAAAAATCATGGGGAGCTTTTAAAAAAAACCAAAAAAATGGATTCTGTGACTCCTGCTGTAAAATAATATATTACCTTAATCATTAGTTTCCACAAATTATACCATTAATGGAGCAGAGCCAAAAAAAATTATACAACTGGAAAAAGGCCTTCAGTTTTAAGAAAAGGATATTTAGAAACATAGAGGAAAAACAGGCATTTTTAAAAATAATTCATGAGCAAAATGCATCTTTGTGCAACAGCAATGATCCCTTCTGTTTTATTAAATTAGCTAAAATTTCTCTCTCTCTCTCTTTTTCTCTGTCTTTCTCTGTGTGTTAGTTGTTTCTAAGGCACCAAACACCTAGATATCTAAAACATATTCACTGACTTTAACTAATTAATACATATGTTTTAAGTGACTGATTTTCTTTTCACCATTTATATTTGTTTACATTTTGCATTTCATTCAGGCTGGATAGTCATACGAGGCTGGTCAATTTTATGTATTTCTTTTTTCCTAGACTCCCATTTTGATTTACATGCACTATCACAAAGATATTATGTTGGAAGGTAGGAAATATTTTTCAAAATGCTTTACACTTACTGTAAATAAAACAAATGCACATACACTTCACAAATCTTCATAGTAAGTTTAGTTTTGTAAATACCATCCCCCCACAGCCTCAGAAAAACCAGAGATCCTAAGTTTTAGATCAAACTATCCTGCTTTTAAAAAGTGTGGCCGAAATACATGCCTGTTGTACGTCTCCTTTCCGATTCCAGAGCTCCTGTTTCCTATTTTTTTGCTCAGTCCACTAAAACAAGTTGCATTTTGTAAATGGATGGATTTAATACAATATTTTTCCCATAAAAATTCCGCTGCACTGTTACTGATTTATATGTAAAAGTACATGTGGAATTCTAAGGGACGACATATCTCTCTCAGATCCAATTTATGATCTACACATATCACAGCTGTTAAACTAGATTGTTTCTACTCAATTGTTAGGACTAATCCACACCATAAAGCCTACTTTGTCCTGGCTGTATTATAACACTCATCTTCATATATGAGGGTTTTGATGAAGTATCTCATTTTGACTTGCTCATTTCTTTTCTCTTTTTATATTTTATTATTTTGTAATATTAATTGTATTTGTATTATATTATTTTATATTTTGCTTCCACATTATCAAAAAGAAACATTTTGGTAAGTTAGTTTTGATGGTTCTGAAACAAAAACTTTCAGAATATCCATTGAACTATTCATTTCAGAACAGGATGAAAAGAAAATTTAAAATGTCAGAATTTCCCCAGGACAGAGATTCAGTTTTCCAACCAGTTCTAGTGAAAACTTCATTTGGTCCTATCTACACAGAAAAGACTAAACCACATAACAGTCAGGGCACTTTTGTTGTATTACACACTTCCCTAACACAATGGATTTTGCAGGGTTGATTGGCCCTGAACGTATACTGTTTCTTTTTTTTATTTTTAACAACTCCAAGTTTATAATGATTCAAGAACTATTTACTTATTCATGTGTACTGTACCTGTAAGTTAATGATAGTTAATGTGTTGGGTACAAATGAAAATTGTTGTTAATTAAAAGATTTGTATGTTTTTTGCTGCGGGGGGAAGCCCAGTAGTTTAAAAATCCAATTATGTCATTCCTGTGGCTGCCAACTATAACTCTGTTATGAGAAGGAGCAGCTGAGCCCATATAGGTCTGCTAGTTATAAAGTATAACTGATAAATTTATGTGAGAAAAACATTCATATGGTTGCAGATTATACTGAGGCTAATGACCATAAAGTTTCTATTACAAAAGAGTTCAGAGTGCCAAGCTATAATGAGCAGCAGTTGGATTGTATTATACAATAGTTAGAGGAAGGGATTTGTCCATGCTAAATCTTATGCAGCTGCTTCTAAAATGTAGTTGTAGTCCCTCTCTAAATGATAATAGTACATACTTGTTAAGGAAGCACTTAGCATTTTAATAAGAAACGTAAGACCAGGATTAAGTTTCGTTCAGCTCCTCGAGTAATGCTTTTCCAAAATCAAGTCAAATGTAAGTAGCTGGCTGAAACATTGGTCAAATTAATAAATCACGACTACAGTCTTTAAAACTGAGTGTCTCTTGATTTTTATAGAGACTTGAAGATTATGTAAAGGATTATATAACCAGTGTTGTTCTCCCTCCCCCGCCTCCCCAAGTAAAGAGGATTACTAATGCATTGTACCTAAGGAAATCAGTTTTGTTCCTAAATAAGCAGTGACCCTTCCCCCACTAATACAAGTGCACTATGTTTAAAAATAGCTATAGACAATGTCTTCCTTTTGTCATAGAATATTAGAAATTAAATTAGAGAAGACATGATTTATTCCTGTATTTATACTGGATCTCCTCTCGTCTAATCCTTGAAATACTGGTTTGATGTTTGCTCAGGGCTCAATCCTGCCAGGCACAAAGCATCAGTGGTGAAGTGCTGGGTTGAGGGTGCTCATCCCTTGATCCATCATTCCATTGTCACCACTGCACTGAACATCAGTATATTTACTAGTGCCAGGCATAACATTAGCTATATCCAGCAGGTTAAATCTGGATTGTAGTTGTATTTCTCCCCTTCAGCCACTTATGATTTCCTTATAGTTAGACATTCAGAGTATCCTTAATTATAAATGAATTGTAGTCATCTGAAACTCAACATCACAGAAATTGTAATCCTCCTCTGTTGGTGTCGGTTGAATGGCAGTGCCCCATTATAGATCTTTTTTCCAGTGGCACTTAGTATGAGATTTTAAAATTAGTTCCCAGTTTCCTTGTTTTAAAATTATAACTATCATTTTCTCTAGGGTATGATGTGTAATCTAGGAGCAACATATAAACCCAGAAAGCAGCCTTAGATAGCAATTCAATCTGGAAGTTCTACTCCTATTCATTAGTTGCTTGAGCTGCACTGTCATGGTTTATGATGTTAGCACCAGCCCTCGATTGAGTTACATTATTGTATTCAATTAAGGACCATGTATTATTGTACATGTTAGCACTGCAAACCACAGATGCCTGCCATCTGTTGTTCCATTCCCTTCCCCCACCTCCCAAAATGAAACAATTCAAATTGATGTTAGTAAGCAGATAAAAAAAAATCCAACAAAACTAATAGAGGCTCTCATAAGGATTTCAACGTGCAGATTTGTGATTATATGGGTTCTTATGAGTTTCCAGTGCATTAACAAGGAGGGCCAATGGGGATTTGAAAAAAAACCCAAAGAATATTGCTTCATTATTAAATAAATATGCCAAAGATTCCCTTTCCAAATGTAGGTGAGTGCTTTACTAATAACATCCGCATATGCAATGTATGCTAAAGTAATAAAACATGTCTCATAATGAAAGGGGTAAGGACACATTCTGGGCCTAATTCATCATTGCCCAGTACCTTATGCAGTCATATACACCAGGAAAGAATGGGTGTAAAATGCTACCATTCAGATCTGGTAACAATGTACACCCCCTTTGCACTGATGATGATGTTTAAACAAGGTTCAGGACAAAACTGAAATAGTCTATAACAATGGCCATACTCGATCAGACCAATGGTCCTTCTAGCCCAGTATCCTGTCTTCCAACAGTGGCCAATGCCAGGTGCTTCAGAGGGAATGAACAGAACAGGCAATCATTGAGTGAACCATCCTGTCGTCCACTCCCAGCTTCTGGCAAACAGAGGCTAGGGACACTCAGAACATGGTTTTGCATCCCTGACCATCTTGATTAATAGCCATTGATTGACCTATCCTCCATGAACTTATCTAATTCTTTTTTGAACCCGGTTATAGTTTTGGCCTTCACAACATCCCCAGGCAACGAGTTCCACAGGTTGACTGTGTGTTGTGTGAAGAAGTACTTCCTTACGTTTGTTTTAAACGTGCTGCCTATTAATTTCATTGGGTGACCCCTGGTTCTTGTGTTATGTGAAGAAGTAAATAACACTTACTTTCTCCACACCACTCACGATTCTATAGACTTCTATCATATCCCCCCCTTAGCTGTCTCTTTTTCAAGGTGAAAAGTCCTAGTCTTCTTAATCTCTTTGTATGGAACTGTGCCATACTCTTAATAATTTTTGTTGCCCTTCTCTGTACCTTTTCTAATTCTAATATCTCTTTTTTGATATGGGGTGACAAGAATTGCAAAATGTGGGTGTACCATGGATTTAAATAGTGGCATTATGATATTTTCTGTCTTATTATCTATCTCTTTCCTAATGGTTCCTAATATCGTTAGCTTTTTTGACAGCCACTGCACATTAAGTGAATGTTTTCAGAGAACTATCTACAATGACTCTAAGATTTCTTTCATGAGGAGCAACAGCTAATTTAGATCCCATTTTGTATGTATATTTGGAATTATGTTTTCCGCAATGTGCATTACTTTGCATTTATCAACATTGAATTTTCATCTGCTATTTTGTTGCCCAGTCGCTGAGTTTTATGATATGTCTTTGTAATTCTTTGCAATCTGCTTTGGACTTAATTATCTTGAGTAGTTTTGTATTGTCTGAAAATTTGCCACCTCACTGTTTACCCATTTTCCCAGATCATTTATGAATATATTGAACAGCATTGGTACTAGTATGGATCCCTGGGGAACCCTGCCATTTACCTCTCTCCATTCTGAAAACTGACCATTTATCCTACCCTTTGTTCCCTGTCTTTTAACCAGTTACTGATCCATGAGAGAACCTGATCCCATGACAGCTAATTTTGTTTAAGAGCCTTTGGTGAGGGACCTTGTCAAAGGCTTTCTGAAAGTCCAGGCACTCTATATCCATTGGATCACCCTTGTTTACATGTTTGTTTGATACCCTCAAAAATTTTAATAGGTTGGTGAGGCATGATTTCCCTTTACAAAAGCCATGTTGATGCTTCCCCAACAAATTTGTTCATCTATGTGTCTGATAATTCTGTTCTTTACAATAGTTTCAACCAATTTGCCTGGTACTGAAATTAGGCTTTCTGGCCTGTAATTGCCAGGATCGCCCCTGGAGCCTTTTTAAAAAATTGGTGTCATGTTAGCTATCCTCCAGTCATCTGATACAGAAACTGATTTAAATGATAGGTTACATACCACAGATAGTAGTTCTGCAATTTCATATTTGAATTACTTCAGAACTTTTGGGTGAATACCATCTGGTCCTGGTGACTTATTACTGTTTAATGTATCAATTTGTTCCAAAACCACCACCTACTGACACCTCACTCTGGGACAGTTCTTCAGATTTATCATCTAAAGAGAATGGCTTAGGTGTGGGAATCTCCCTTACATCTTCTGCAGTAAAGACCAATGCAAAGAATTAATTTAGCTTCTCTGCAATGTTCTTATCCTCCTTGAGTCCTCCTTTAGCACCTCATTCTTCCAGTGGCCTGACTAATCATTTGGCAGGCTTCCTGCTCCTGATGTACTTACTTTTCTTTTCTTTTCTTTTCTTTTCTTTTTTTGCTGTTAGTTTTTGAGTCTTTGGCTAGTTGCTCTAATTCTTTTTTGGTCTGCCTAATTATACTTGTACACCTGACTTGCCAAAGTTTATTCTCCTTTCTGTTTTACTCAGGAGGATTTAAATTCCAGTTCTTAAAGGATGCCTTTTTTGCTTCTAACCAGTTCTTCTACTTCGTTGTTTAGTCATGGTGACACTTTTTTTGGTCCTCTTACTTTTTTTTAAATTTGGGTATACATTTAATGTTTCCATGCAACTTGCAGGCATCCCACTTTTATGACTGTACCTTTTAAATTTCCATTTAACTAACTTTGTCATTATTTGTGTAATTCCCCATACTGAAATTAAATGCTACTGTGGTGGGCTTCTTGAGTGTTCCTCACTCCCCACAAGGATGTTAAGTTTAATTATATAATGGCCACTATTACCAAGCGATTCAGCTATATTCACCTCTTGAAGCAGATTCTGTGCTTCACTTAGGACTAAATTAAGAATTGCCTCTCCCTTTCTGGGTTCCAGGACTAGCTGCTCCAAGAAGCAGTCATTCATGGTGTCAAGAAACTTTATTTCTATATTCTATGCTGAGACAACATGTACCCAATCAATATGGAGATAGCTGAAATCCCCCATTATTATTGGGTTTTCTGTTTTTGTAGCCTCTCCAATCACCCGGAGTATTTCACAACCATTGTCACCTTACAGGTCAGATGGTCAGTAGTATATTTCTGCTGCTATATTCTTATTATTTAAGCATGGAATTTCTATCTACAGAGATTCTGTGGTACAGTTTGATTCACTTAAGATTTTTACTCTATTTGACTCCATGCTTTCTTTCACCTAAAATGCCACTTCCCCACCAGCATGACCACCTCTGTCATTCCTATATATTTTGTAACCTGGTATTACTGTGTCCCATTGATTATCATAATTCCACCAAATTTCTGTGATGCATATTATATCAATATCCTCATTTAATGCAATGCACTCCAGTTCACCCATCTTAGTATTTAGACTTCTAGCATTTGTATACCAGCACTTAGCTAAAAATAGACAATTTTTAGCTATCTGCCAGTATGTGATGCAATTGAATGGGACTGTGTGTCATTTGACTGTTTCTCTTCGGTTCCTACCTGTACTTTACCAACCTCTATCCTTTCTTTGTTACTAGGATATAGAGAATCCCTTTTAATAAATCCTCCCCTAAATGATGTCTCTGTCTGAACTGTGTGCTCCTTCATACTTGTCGGCTTTCCCCCAGCCTTTAGTTTAAAATATCCCCCAAGACATTTTTATCAGCTTCCATCCTCTTCTCGTTACTAGTGCATATAGAATCCCCATTAATAGAGCCTCCCATAGCAGATGAGCCTGTCTTAACCATGTGCTCCTCTGCATCTGTTGGCTTTCCCACAGCCCTTAGTTTAAAACTCCTCTACAAACTTTTTAATTTTACCAGCAATCTGGTTTCATTTTTGTTTAGATGGAGCCCATCCTTCCTTTATGGGCTCCTCCTTTCCCAAAAGGTCCCCCAGCTTCTAATAAACCTACATCCATCCTCCCTATACCATCATCTCATCCAATCATTGAGACTCTGCAGTTCTCCCTGTCTAACTGGCCCTGCATGTGGAACTGGAAGCATTTCAGAGAATGCTACTATGGAGGTCATGGACTTCAATCTCTTACGTAGCAACCTAAATTTGATCTCTAGGACCTCCCTACTACCTTTCCCTATGTCATTGGTACCTTCATGTACCACTGCATGACCACCGGTTCCTCCCTAGCACTGCACATAAGCCTGTTTAGATGTCTCAAGCATTGCACAACCTTCTCACCCAGCAGGCAATTTCATACAGTTCTCCCGGTCATTAGAAATACAGATATCTGGGTTTCTGATGATTGAATCCCTTATTAGTATTTCCTGTCTCTTCCTAAAAACTGGGAAGCAGAGTCCTCCTCACTCTGCTTCACTGTTTGTATCTGAAACAGATTTTGCATAAATTGTAGAGAGGTTTTTTATTAATGTCTATAGTAATGAGCAATGGCTTAAAATAAATCTGAAAGGGGTTGCTAAAAATACCATGGATTCCACCCTATTCTGATCTCATCCCCATGCTCCAAAAGTTGGGCAGCTATGACCTGATTCAAAGCCTAGTCTTTTCATCTATATGTTAATGACCTTTGAATCAGGCCCTTGGTTTGTTTGCAAAAGTTTGTTGCAATAAGTGAGTAATAAATTATCCAAAACAGAAGTTGGCAATTGTAAGCTATCAGCACCAATTTGTAGCCATTTATTTTTGAAAAGCAAGTCAGGGCTCTCACCTAATTTAAGTTAAATGTCATACTTTTTTTGGCCGTGATGAGATGATAGACTCCTGGATAGAAGATAGTACTGCCAAATTTTCAGTTTGAGTTATTACATTCTGTTGTCTAAATTTCGTCTGCAGTTTGAATTAGATATGGTATTTTTCTTCAGATCCTGTTCTAAACTGTTGTATATAAAATGCCTGCATATAGGGTTGTAAAGTGCTTTGGTTCCCCCTGGGATGAAAGGCAGTATGGTATCAAAACTTCTTGAATGCAAAAACTACTGTAATGCAACTTTAGAATAGAGAAATCGAACACACCAAAGTCAGGAAATTCCAAGTTTTTGTTTTCTACTGCAGCTTTAATACAACCACCATTTATTTTTGTGTGATCTATAGCCTATAAGTACAGTAATATAAACAATATAGCAAGGTTTACATTTAACCAAGAGGAAATAAAAGCAGAAAATTTTGCATAGGTACAAAGAGTTAGCCAAGGTAACATTGTGAGAGACACCTTAACTTTTTGAATTGCCTTTTGAGATTGTTATTGATTCTTTGCTTTAATATTGTGATAATTAAATGTCACTTAATTGTTTTTTTAATTGTATGCATCTGATTGAATAATTATATCAATGGAGACAAAAGCAATATAAACCATTTAATTTCAATATTATTTTATTAAATTTAGGATTTGTTTTATTTACATTCAGTAACATACATAATTTTCTAAGTGCTACGCAGAACATTTTAGAACAGAACATCTTGAAGCAGCTTAAGAATGCTACCGGTTTGCACCATTTGGCATACTGTCCTCAACTACTCATTATTGCTGGAAATTAAACAAGAGCTTGGCAAAATAGAACTGTGAATTTGGTTTTGTATTTATTTTTCCAGCTTTTACTTGCTTGTTATTTTTTAAAGAAAAACAATGTTATGATGAGTAATCCTTATCTCAGGAAGCCTTCACTGAGCTGTCTCTTTACTGACACTCCCTGAACTGCACACATTCATTGTTTTTCTCTGTTTTAGATTAAGAGCATCATAAAAAGATTAATAGAAATATTCCAATATATTGCACAAAATTCCACCTTTCAATGTTCATAATGTAAAAATACATTTTTCTTCAAAATTGAATATTTTCCCCTTCCGCCTTGAAGGTTACAACACAAGTTGTGAAGTTCACCAGCCTTTTGAGGATTATACTCACTCAAAAGGGAAACCGGAACACAAGGGGAAGTTTTATTTGTGGATGTTTTTATAATTTCACAACTAAAGAGAAGCTAAAATAATTTTGCTTCAACTTCTCCTCTCCGCCACAAAAAAACCACCATGGAATCTATAACACACTTTTTGATACAATCGGTACTATAAACCATCTTCCAAATTTTAAAAAAATATATTTATCACAGAGTTTACTACTGGCACATAACCATTTTTGTGATCATATGCCCTTAAGGGACACTTTTATTTTTTAAATCATCAAGACAGGGCAAAAGATGGTGTGACAAATCTTTACGTCTCTGGTGTCATTTTGGGTTTAATCCAAAGCCCATTGATGTCTATGGAAGTTTTTCCATTGACTTTAAAGGGCTTTGGCTCAAGACATTTAATCAACAGGAGCAATAGAGTACTAACAATATTATTAGATTGTGAGCTCCCTGGAGACTCTTTTCATACTGACTTTGTACAGAATCTAACACAATGGCACACCAATCTTGATTAGGGCCTCTCGGTGCTGCTCTTGTAATGAGAAAAATAAATAAGGGAGCAATAATTATACTTAATTTTTTTCACATTGATCTTAAAGCACTTTGGAAAGGAGGGTAATCATCATCCCCCATTTTATAACTGGGGAACAGAAGCAAAGGGAGTCTAAGTAACTCAGTGTAATACAGACAGTAGTAGCAGCAAGGGAAATAAAACCCTAGTCAAATAGTAGCTGTTTTTAATTGTCTGTCTTGTCCATCCCTGGATAATCCTTTTAACCCATGATATGGTATCTGAAGAATTTATGGACATGGAGTGAGCTCTGCTGTATTTTATTCTCTCAATTACAATTACCTGCGCTTGTAGGAGCTCCTGTATCATCTTAATGAACAACACTCTTTTATCTGAAAGTCATGACCTCTAAAGTTTTAGTGGGCTAATGCTGGATGCCTTATGTGTGGTCCCTTTACCTTGTATCTTTCTTATGCTTCAATTTTCCTGTTAGAGATGCTTCCAGGATCTCCTCTGGCACATATCATATAGTTGTCACTGTTTGTTATTCGTGTTTCTTAATTTTTACTTTTATTCTGGATTCTGGATTCCTGTCATTTGAAAATAATGGTGTATGAAATACTAGTCAAACAGTGAACTGGGGCATGATTCCTGTGACACTATGTAAGGAGTTGGGCTAGCTCTTCCCTCTCACCTAGAGAGAATAGGATTGTGGTGAGTAAGAAAACAGTCCCAGGAGGCTTATTCTGCCTGTCTTCCACCTCCCCCCCCCCCTTCTAAAAAAAGGCCTTCTTTCCAATATGGACACTACAGTTCCCTCCACAAGGCACAGAATCCCTAAAGAAAAGAAGAAAGAGGACAATTAAACTCCAAAAATTAAACACAAGATCCCCCCTCCCCAAAGTACAGATAGCAGCTCTCCCTTTTGAGTACCTGGCCTCCTTATGTAGTCTCCCCTTTAGTTCTCTTCCACTTCATTCCCCCTGCTGCTCCCTATATCTTGTACAGAACCATCATCTGAAGCAGGAGGCTGAGCAAGGATTAACTATTTGAAATCTCACCACCATGCCTCTTATTAAATGTCATTATTTTCACCATTTCATCACATTAAAGAAGTTGGCCTGTGAGGACTCTCATTAAAGAGGGCTTGTGATAGCTCAATCACTGTGTGTCCCGGATATCTCTTCTGCATTTTATATGGTCATCATACACATTTCATCACAAATTCCATGGTGATAGGCTTAAGGCCCACTATCTGAAATGCTGATTAACATGCTGTTTGAAATTTAATCAATTTCAGATTGCATAGGTATAGGCTATATAGTTTGGGGTTTTTTTCTGCTGACATTCTGAGCTTTTGAACAAAGTGCACTGGAAGCACTGTCAGGTAAAAAGATCAGAGTATGAATAGGCTAGTGTTAATTATGTTTTTATCTGTTTGGGTAGGGGTGAGGAAACAGAATCACAGCGGACGTTTGTGAACTAACCTTAATATCTCCTGTCCAGGATATAAAATTACTTACTTACCATGGGCATGTGTTGGAAAGGGAGCAGGGGGGAATGTTTCTAGTGTTAAATGATGACAGTGATCCTGTTGTTAAGTACTCTTATCCTATAGATATATAGAGAGAGATATATATAGATAGATATATATGAGAAAAATAAATGAGAAAATATATATAGGATGAGCACTTAACAGTGAATAAATAATCCTAATGAGAAGCAGGCCCTTGGTTTATGAAGCTGTAATTAATTGAAGAAATGACTTTGGCGTATACGCAGTAGCACATGAATGAATGAGCATGCCCTGTGCATGAAGATGTTTATTACTTATTGATATTTTAAAAGTTGCTGAATTAATCTTATTTAAATGACTGTGCACCACCAAACACTATTACAATAATTTATTATGTAGTATAACTTGAGGGTTTTAGTTTGCTTTAATGTAAAACTTGCAAGAGCAATATATTGCCTGTAGATTTTTCTTACTGTTCATTATTGCTGTAACTAATTCATCATGACTGTTTAGATATGCAAAATCCATAATACTTCAAAATATGGATTTTGCACTTTTTGTTTCCTACATCTGAAGCTTGATTTAAAACTGTACTGTGAAAAATTTTATTTATCATGTAGGAAACAAATTTTGCTTCAACCTGTTAGAGATAAATGGCAACAAACACCTCGGCCAGCGTAGCAGAGGATTGTAGATGTACATAAAGTTTGACAACTTTGCAAAAATATGTTATCTGTCTTACTTAAATCCAGATTTGTCTTTTTTTCCTATTAGGTTTTGGTCACAACAAATTTCCATTGGGTCCTTCCCTCCTTTATTTATATATACAGAATTAACCTGTGAGTGAGTCTCGCAGCTTGGGTTCACAGGTTTGTGTTAGTGGGGTTCATGCTAGTAATCTAAAAATAGCTGTGTAGACGGTGCATAGGACTAGATTTGCAACCTCCTTCTGTTGGAGAGTGCTCAGTCCCAAAGAAGAAAATAGGCCTATTCCTTTTGAGAAACTACTCATTAACGTGGGTGTGGGTTGCTCATATTAGGCAGCAGTAAGTAAGCATCTATATTTTGCATAAATTGGAGAGGTTTTTTAAAATATGTTTTTGCAGTTATTGGTATAGTGAAGCAGGTTGCTGGTGTGAAGTTAATTTTTGGAACTATTTTTAGTAAATAAGAGTCAGTAATCAAATAACAGATTTGCTGACACAGATTTCATCTGGTATAATATAACACCACTCAAGGATTTTCTTGAATACATGGCTCGTGAATGGTGGCCAGTCCCATTAGTATGTTAAGTATGGGCGCGTAAAAAGGAGGCAAGCTCTTTAAAACTACCACTTTAACAATTTTGCTTCACTGAATTCTTGTTTAATTTCTAGGAGTCTGAAGAGATTGGTTTAGACTCAGACACAAACCATGCAAAGTTTTTTTCTTTTAAAACCAATTCAAGATTTTATTTTCATATGCTTCTAATTAATGTTCTGAAAATGATGCATGCTCCTGAATCTAAATTAAATAAAATCCAAATTAAATTGTTTATGTAGGTTTGGGTCTCCAGATAATTATTCAATCAGCAGGCATATGTCTTTTTCTAAACTTAAAATTATAATTTAATTATTAATACACATTATTAAAACAAAACAACTTGCTAGAGGCCATTTCAAAATTTATAATTAGATCGTTTAGAAGAGGGCTGAAGTGAAAGAACTCAGAACTGTGGTCTACTGAACTCATTTTAATTTAGTGAAGCCTGATATTGTTTCAAGCAGGTAAATTATTACACATCTCTGAAAAAGTTTATAATACTATGAAGGGAACAGCTTGACCTAACCTTACTATCCTCCAGTATTGCTCTTTTGGGGCATGATTGCAACTTTGCCAAGACCAGAAGTAAGGGGCCCCAGGAGCAGATCAGGGAAGGAATGTGACTTGGAGAGTCACAATTCCTGACCTGGTTTCCATGTCCCCTGTTTCACTCCATAAGAAGTAATCTGTTGCTGCTAGTAGCAGAGTAGTCTCCTTTTGTACCTACAGAGCTTTGCTGGATGATGAGATGAGGGGGAATACAGAGCCAAGGCTCCACCTATTTCCTACCCAGCTACATAGATGGAAGTAGCACCCTCAGAGTCTGTTTTCCTCCTGCACTTTACCAGTGATGTGGGGCAGCCACACAGCAGAGTGAGGGGGAACCTTGCATGCTATTACTGCCTTGCACAGCCATGTTGGGCAAGTCACAGTTTTGCCCTTGGAATTTTGAGCCCCATTTGCCAAACGTTTAAGCATATGTGTAACTTTTATTCATCTGTGTGATACCATTGACTTATTGGTAGAACTCATGTGTGTTGTGTTACATGCATACAAGTTTGCTAAATCTCTGTCTTAGTCTTTGTTAGTAGATTTTTGTTGGCTTTGCTTCTCTCAAACAGATCTGTCCAAAGAGGCTCAGTGTGCCCTTGGTTGGAAATCAGTATCCCTTCTAGATACAGTTGGGTCATGGCACCTTATTCAGGAATTAATAAAGGGATGAATGGCGATGCTGTACTCCTCCCGATGTCTGTAGAGGTGCTTTCGGATTAGAAGAATATCTCCATCTCGGTATCTCATGCTGTCTCACTTTCTCTGGGGTGGGGAGAGTTGGCAATTCACTCAAGCTTTTAAAGGAAAATGCATTCTGAACAGTTCCTTTGAAAAATATAGAAATAAGACTTTGGATTGGTGCATTGGCGTCAATTACACTGTTTTTAACTAAGGACCTACTTGGGCAATACAGTTCTAGTTAGGCATAAGTGATAACCAAATAGTGTCATTAGTGTCAACTTTAATGACAGCTGATTTTCTTCAGTCGTGCCAAACAATGCTATAGACTGCAGAGACTATTTTGAGGTATAGGAGAATTAAAAATGAGTCAGAGCCAAAATGCTTTATTATGAATATAATGCAAAAATGAAACACAGTAATATCACAATTAGTGGAGTTACCATGAAATTGTAGATGGCTAAATGCTACAAGTGACAGTGGAGTTAGGGCTGCTTATTTGCTTACCTAAATGTGAATCTGGCAATATAACTGGAAAATTATTACATACCACTTCTAAAGATAAGACTTTAAGCTCTTAGGGGGCTGAGACACTAAACTACACGTTTGCACAGCCCAAGTACAGTGTGGCTCTAAACCAGTTGGGGTCTCTAGGTTTTAGAGCCAAGATTTTCAAAACTGTGTGTCAAAACTGTGTCCAGCTTCAGGATTCTCCTCATTTTTGAAAATCGGCCTCCTCATTTAGGTGCCTACGGATGGACTCAGGAGCTCAAATCTAGGCATCCATTTTTGAAAATCTTGGGCCAAAATAATATAAATAATAACATTAATAATGAATGATTAGTTAAATGAGAATACGCTGGCCAGAGATACAGCCCCTATTAATGCATTTACCAAAATACTCATCTGGAGTTACCTTGCTCAAAAAAAGCATAAGATACACTTGCTACACTCATCAATTTACAATATACGGATGTGGAAAATAATTTTAGTGGAAGTAGCTCTAGAAAAAATGCTTTATTTTGAATATCACATGAAAACTTGATCAAAGTACTCTAATTTTTTGAATGATTTTAAAAAACTCAATAGTAATGTGCATATTTTACAATAAACATTTTCTGTTCTTGAAAGTTTGGGTGAATTGCATTGGAATTCGTTTATAATTTTCCTTAATGGAAATGGAAAATGGGTAATATCCTACCAGCTAGGTTTGCTAGTACAGCACCAAGTACAAAGAAAGGACAGTAGAGGTGGTGATTTTAATTATCTATGTAAATTAAACTATGTGCTGGAGTCCTGTGAGTGAAACTCATTATTTTAATTGTGTTTGGTTATGAGTGTAAACTGCAGGCCAATTAATTTAGAAAGCATGTCTTGATGGATGCACTCGCAGGCTTGAGGAAAACATCCAGGATAAGAGAGTGCTGTATATGTACAGGGCTGTACTTCAACTATCATTTACTCACCCAGAGAATGCTATTGTATTGAATGCTATGGGAAAATATTGTTGTTCTGCAGAGTATGCTAGTATTATGGAAAGAGATGTGCTAGCCACTTCCTTTCCATTTTTATTTTGTCATGTCTTGTTATAAATCTAAACATGGTTATTTCCAGTCCTCCTTTGGTCCAAAATTGTATCATTTTGAAATATCTTCTGGCAGTTTTCAGGCTTCAGGTTAGTCAGGATGTGTCCCTTTGTAGCTAAGAAATCATCGTTCTGGCCAGGAGCCATACCACCTTGGGCTGTGATCTCATAAGCCAGTTAGTGTTTGGTCTGGTCATTACTTAGGTTTTCCTTTGATGTCTCTGATCTATGTGCTGCTGGTTATTCAATAGACTACTGCTCTTGCCTTTCAGTCAGTACTGAACCGGTGCCCCATCTTGGTTTTAGGGGGTATTCTGCAGCTGTGAGGATGTATGTGTTTTGGATGAAACTTAAAGCAGGGAACGTAGCCATTAAAGAACCCATAGCTCTTTTCTCTTGTGCACGTGCGCACTCATGCTCACAAAATCAGTTTTTAATTTTAATTTCAGGTGGCTAAGGAGTTTTTCTGTCCTAAACTGTTGCTATGTCCATCTAATCATGATTCACATCAGAGATGGCTGTGTTATTGGATGGATGAGGTTATTTCTTTGTACTGCATACTCTCCATAAAATGCTGTGGTATTCTTCTGGATAAAACATGCTTGTTAACATCATTGTCATTAGTAGCCGGTTAGCCTGTGGACGTCACCTTCTCTGAGGCACAAGGGATTGTCTTTGTAACTCCGAAATGTGCTTCTACATGTAGGTCATTAACTTGAAAAGGAACAATATATTCACAAAAGACTGGTACATGCATCACACTGACTAATATAGCCTGTGTGTGCTAACCACACCACTCACTTTTTCTCTCTGCCTTTGCTGACACAAAAGTTCTTCGGTGTTCTCTTTGTCGTTCAGGTTGGTGGAGCTGGATCTGTCTCTTGGTCTCCTCCTGACTCACTGTCCCTTCCTCATCCCCTTACATGCACAAATCTTTGCTACGACTGTAAACTTATTTGAACAAGTACACTTCTCTCAAAAGAGAGATGCTGACAGGGTCTGAGTGCAAGCAGCGATCTGTCTGTGCAGAGTTCCTTGTGAAAACAGGGTCTTGATTAGTGTGTAACAACCACATTTTAGCCTCGGTCTTTGTGCAAACCTCCCGTTATAAGTGGGAGAGTTGCTTTTGATCAAGGGGAGTAGCAGATGACTTAATTTCGGTAGTCCTGAGGCCCACAGACCATAATTAAAAATGTTATTTGGCCCTCCCCCCTGAACAAGTTTGACATGTCCAACATATACTCTGTGAATGAATGTTTTCTGTAGTGATGTGTTAGTTTGGCCTCAATTACTCTGGAAGATAAATAACTCAAACTATAACACACATCAAATATTTGCATTCATAACAGTGATGCCTAACATACAGCATGTATTATTATTTTAATGTGTTCAAATTACAAACCTTTAAATCATGTTTTTGTAATAAGCAAATTTACCACTGGCTGATAAATTCTTGGAATTTTCCCCGTCATGCAAAATATTTTATTTTATTTTATTTTATTTTAGAAGTTTTCTTTTAAAGTATGCACCCAAGATCTGGGCAGATTTACAAATATGATACACCTAATTTAAAACAGTACTCAATCCCATATCTAATGCATATTTTAAGGAATGAAATTCTTTTCTGTGGATTTTCCATTTAAGGTGGAGCCAGATATATAATATGGGTGAAATCCATGGTTCCTAGAAATGACAGGGGAATTTACAGGCCTTAATAATCATGCACAGCTCACTATTGCAGTTACATATCTAAGAAAAACTCATAAAGTGACTAATCTTTCGGTAAGTGCTATGCACTCTTATGGCATTGTAGGAATAATAAGAGTAGTCTTTGAGAACAAATAGAGCCTATCATTTGAAATAAGCCAGTTGCTAAGAAGATTGACAATGTATTTTTTTTAACCTTTGGAGACAAAGCACAACGTTATGTTTGAATTTTAAGATTTTTTGATTGATACCAACTTGAGTCCACTAAAAGAACAAGATTTCAACAGGGTTCCAAACAAACAGTGCCCTGATCCTGCAAACACTTACGCATGATCTTAGCTTTACTCAGGTGAGTAGTCCCATTGATTGAAGCCATGCTCAAACCTTGTTCATTATGGGCTTTGACTCTGCCAGTTGCTGAGCACTCTGGCCCTGATCCAGCAAAGCACTTAAGCATGTTCTGAACTTCAAGCATCTGTGTACTTTGAAGTCATTGTAACTTTGAGCTTGTTTAATGTTGAGCACACGCTTAGGGGCTTTCCTTTATATGGGCCAGCATGTTCAGTACCTTGCAGGGTCAAGCCTTATAACAGTCCCCCCAAAAATTCTAACCAATCTATAAATTTGTGCCTGTGCAGCATATTTAGGGTTCATTTTAAGAGTTGTCCAAATCATATTTTGAATGAACAGAAATCTTTACCTTTCCAACCCTGTAGAATCTTCTGAGCATTCAAAAAGTGACTGTCAGCTTTCATAATTTAACTTATGCACACTTTATATCAATAATTACCTACCATTTCACTCATTTTGCCCTGGCATAATAAAAGCTGCCCACCTAACGTTCAGCTGAAAATGGCAGATGCACAAGCATATTATTCCTACACCCACTCCGTAGATGCATGCACACGTTTCCACCTAGTTTCTGAATAATGTCCACATTTAATTCTGGGTCTGATTGTCGGAGAAGTGGATCTGTCCTGTATGTTTAGTTGCAAATGAGAAGTTTATAGCAATCATCTGACATTTAGGGGAAGAAAAGATAATCTGGACTTAGTTAAAATTTATTGAAAGGCTGTGGTACTACTATAAATATCATAGGAACTGCTTTTCAAATTATTAGTATCTCATGTAGTTTGCTTTTTTGTTCTTCTGTCTTATATTTGTTTTATGAAGCTGGCCCTGCAAAGTTGTACGTTCTAATGAAGTTGTTCTGAGTAGAGTACATGTGCTGTACTCTTCTGTGTGGCTTTTTTCATTGCCCAAGAAAGAACTTGAAGCTGCTGTTAGATATGCGGCATGCACTGCTTCATGTGTTGTAAAGTCAGTTTCTGCTCAATAGTAAATTTTCTAAGGCTTTCTAAGAGATAACACTTTACTGTTAGTCTGTGCTCCATTACTCTGGTATTTATAAAATTGAATAAAAATCACTTCTAGCTTTACACTTCGTTGGCCTGATTCCCACTTCTTTATATCAGTTCTGTGCTATGCGACCTCATTGACTTCAGTGGAGCGATACCAGTATAAAACTGGAGTAAGAGTGGAGAATCAGGCCACACAGATTCTGCCTGCTGGGCAAGTGACTTACTATTAATTTGCTGAGAGACACAAGGTGGGTTAGGTAATATCTTTTATTGGACCAAGAGATATTACCTCACCCACCTTGTCTCTCTAATACCCTGGGAACGACATGGCTGAAATTACACTACATATGTAATGTTCTGTCTTTCACAGGTCTGTTTTGTGAATATCTTTTAAAGATGATTGAAATATAATGGATTGAGTCCTAGCTTTTCTTACTGTCTGACTCCTCTGTCCCCTGACTACAAGTCAGGTGTATCCTAGCATACACTCTGAAGATGCTGTAACTTTCAGCTGCTCAGATGAGACTATATGTAGTTACATGGGATCTGTGTAGGAGGCGTTCACGTCATTCTGTTGCCTCATGAAGAATTTATTAAATTTACAAAATATGTCTAAGCAACGCATCACTAATTCATAGAGCTTCCATCGTATTTTTGTGTAGAGTAGGGACATGTGGGAAATATCATTTGTGCTGCTAAAATGGTGCTCAGGAAACAAAAATGCAGAGCTCCAACAGGCTATGTTACAGCTGTTTCTTACTGTGCCATTTTTGGATGCCTTTTAGATAAGGGAATCCTCTGAAAATTATTAGCGCCAAAAAAAAAATGCAGAGCTGCCTTTGGTGTTCAGATAATTCATTTAACTCCTGGCATCTGATTTTATGGATGAATCCTGGTTCTGAAGGGCTGTTTAAGTGCAATAGTGACTGGAGCTGAGGAGCTTGGATGCTTACTCAGCTGCAACCCTCCCTGGGGCAGTGTGTCAGTGACTTTGTTCCTTCTAATTGCCACTTACGGCAGTCAGGGCACTGAAGGAGAAAGAGACTGGAATCCAGAGAGAAATCGCCACACTACCAGGAAGTTATATACCTTGATCCGATGGAATGAGCACAGATTGCCACACTAGGCTTTGCTTCTATGTAACTGAATATGAGTCTTTAGAGCCTGCTCCTGCTCCCACTGAGGTCAGTGACTTCAATGGGAGCAGGATCAAGCCCTTGGCTCTTAGGGATGAGATGCTCTGTCCTATTCAGGAATTAAGCCTGTGTAGTCTGACAGCTGGTTTGAATGAGGCTGTAGAAAGGAAGGAAGAGGCTCCCTTGTTCTACCGTAGGTTAACATAGGAGGGCAACATTTATGGTGGTGTTGCTGCTTTCTCATTCCCTGGTTGGCTCTTTAATTCCAAACTCTGCTTTTTCCATATGATCTCCATAGCTGTTGGCAATAGATACACTATGCACAGATGAGAGCTAGCCAGGCTGATGGGAAGTGACTTCAGTGGGACCTGGACCCAAAGTAGGCTAATGCAGGTCTAGGGTCAAGTGTGCATTGATTACTTCAGTTTTGGACACACTGTTTTTGCAAGACCTGCAGTGGATGAACTGATACTTGAAATCATGCATGTAGTTGTGATTTTGTTAAAACTTTATCTTAGATACTACTGAGGGGGAAAACAAACATTCCTTTGGGATAGTTAGCATTTATCTTTTATTTACTTGACTGAAATAAGTGAAGCAATTGATTTTATAGAAAAGGGTATGAAGCGGATATCCCGAAAGGATTGCTTTTTGTGGAAAAATCAAAGGTATATAAAGACTTTTTCTTTGATTAATCTTTTGTGTGTTACGGAAAATGTTATGAACAAAAATGGAAATGCTAGAACAAGATTATTTCCTTGCAGTTCTGTGCACTGCTCACTAAAGTATAGAATTGACTTTGAGTTATAATCACTTTTAAGCCTCATTTTTTTTTTATTTTAAAGCATCATTCCACTGGGCATTGTCACTTAATTTTGAGAACTGAACACTTACAACACTTAGAACATCTAATGGGTGAACTGGTTGTTAGGTATTTACAACATTAGAGCAATAACTTCTGCACAGTAATTAGAAGAGGTTATTGTTCTTCAATAGTAAATGTAGGTAGTTAGGTTTCATTCACTGACATTTCTTTGGCAACACTGTCCAACTCCTACCTACTCTCTTTAGGAAAGTGATTTCTGTGCACATATCTATTCAAGGGACACCATCATAGGACCTAACCACATCAACCACACCATCCAGGGCTCATTCACCTGCACATCTACCAATGTGATATATGCTATCATGTGCCAGCAATGCCCCTCTGCCATGTACATTGGCCAAACCGGACAGTCTCTACGCAAAAGAATAAATGAACACAAATCTGACATCAGGAATCATAACAGTAAAAAAAACAGTAGGAGAACACTTCAATCTCTCTGAGGTCTGTTATTGAGTGACCAAAGTGGCAATTCTTCAACAAAAAAACTTCAAAAACAGACTCCAACGTGAGGCTGCAGAACTGGAATTAATTTGCAAACTAGATACCATCAAATTAGGCCTGAATAAAGACCTGGAGTGGTTGCGTCATTACAAAACCTAAACTTAATTTCCCCAATACTAATTTCTCCCTACTGTTACTCACACATTCTTGTCAACTGTCTGTAATGGGCCACTTGGTAAAGCAACCCACATCCTTTCATGTATTTATACCTGCTCCTGTATCTTTTACTTCATACATCTGATGAAGTGGGTTCTAGCCCACGTCAGCTTATGCCCAAATAAATTTGTTAGTCTTTGAGGTGCCACAAGGACTCCCTGTTTTTTCCCCTATATTCAGGTAATTTCTTAACAGAATTTTCTGCAGTATATTTTTTGCACCTGACTGTAAAGTGCCTCAAGTGTTCATTTTGTGCTGAAATATATATTAAAAAAAAAAAAAAAAAAGCTGATTGATTAATGGCTCAATTTGCAAAGTGCTGGTTGTCTTCTTTGATTTGCTGAGTGAGCACCCTCAGCTCTCATTGTCTCCAGTTGACTTGAAGGGGACTGGAGGGTGCTACACACCTCTCTGAAGGTGCTCTGCATTCGCAGCAGAGGGCACAAAATACAGAAGTTCAAAGTGCACAGGAGTTTTCTTTGTATCATTCATGAACAATTCATACAGTTTTCATTTGGATCGCAGTAAATATGTTCAAATCACAGGCGTGTGTCATGTGATTTGATTAGAATGTGACAGGGAAATGTGGGGGAGTGGTACATTCTATGTGTATTATCCCAATATGTATGCACTTGTTGTTCCAATTTTTGCCCTTAAAAAAAAACGTATGTAACAAAGTCTATAATCACTACCCCATTGCCTACATGTATATTCTCAACCTTTTTAATAAACAGGCACGCCAATGATGGAACAGATTCTCAACTGGCATAAATCAGTTTAGCTCCTTTTTAGTCTTTGGAGTTGCTCCATATATTTACACATAGATCCTTATCTTGGTTACTAGTAGCACCTTGGACTGTTAAAACTAGAAGAATATTAACAATTCAGTTTTCTTCTTTTTATTTTGTTAGTTTTCTTTTTGTACTTTTTTACAGCTTGGAAATCAATTTTACTTTGTTGATAGCCAGCTTCAATTTCAGAGTCTTCATGCTGCGATGATGAGGTTATAAACACTTCAGGGGACTGTTTTAATTGTTTAAAAACAATTAATTGGAGAAAAGAATAATCATGGAAACATTTCTGTTAAATGTCCTAAGATCTTGTTTTACACAATCTAAATTTAGAACCAAATTTGAGTTGACAGTATCCTTTTAACACCTAAACCCAAGCAGAACGTCTAAATCCAAAAGGAAAACTAAACCTAAAGAAAACAACAGTAAAACTAAGAGACAAAAATATACCTATTGAAAGACGTAACCTTTTTTTTTTTAAAAAAAAGTATTTTATTTTTAAAAATCCCTATGTCCTATGTTTTATAAGTTGTACTGTCAAGAGATTGTTCTGAGTAAGGATAGCTATCCGTCTCCACCTGGTGAAGGAAATTGTAGACATTCAAGGAAGCTGAAGCCATTTCCACTTATACATAGTGCAAACACAGCAAGGGCAGGGGCATGCTAAGCTTCCACAAAGTTCCCTACCCGATAGGGAAGCCTCATGTTCCTGCACACTTGGACCATTTTGGTTTTCAAAACCTGTCTCCATGTCCTGGCTTTACAAAACTGTTTGGTTTTGCTCTTTTTGCAAAAACCTGCAGACTCTGGCCACCTGAAGGAGGCACTGGTCAGCTGAAATGGGTAAAATGGGTAGCAGGCTGTCTGAACACATGTTTTCCTCAAGGTAGGATCCATCTTTCCCTGTCCCTTTTCTTCCCAATAGTAGGAACATAGGACTGAAGGAGATCATCAAGTCCAGTCCCCTGCTATCACAAACAACCTAATCCCATTTATAAATGTATCAAGCCCCATGTCAGAGTTCCTTCCCCACTCTGAACGCTAGGGTACAGATGTGGGGATCGCATGAAAGACCCCCTAAGCTTATTTCTACCCGCTTAGGTTAAAACTTCCCCAAGGCACAAAGTCTTTGCCCTTGGATTAGGTAAACGCTGCTACCACCAAGTGATTTAACAAACAATCAGGGAAAGGACCACTTGGAGTTCCTATTTCCCCAAAATATTCCCCCAAGCCCTTACACCCCCTTTCCTGGGGAGGTTTGAGAATAAACAAGATGAGCACAAACCAGTCTTGGATTTTTAAGACTCAAAAAAACCCAATCAGATTCTTAAAAAACAGAACTTTATTAGAAGAACAAAAAAAATAAGAGGACAACTCTGTAAGATCAGAATGGAAGATAATCTTACAGGCAGTCAGATTCAAAACACAAAGAATCCCTCTAGGCAAAACCTTAAGTTACAAAAAGACACAGAAACAGGAATACACATTTCCTCCAGCACAGCAAATTTCACAAGCCAAAACAAAGAAAACCTAACACATTTTCTAGCTAGATTACTTACTAACTTTACAGGAGTTGGAGGGCTTGCATCCTTGATCTGTTCCCAGCAAAGGTATCACACAGACAGACCAAAGCCTTTTCCCCCCACTCCAGATTTGAAAGTATCTTGTCCCCTCACTGGTCATTTTGGGTCAGGTGCCAGCCAGGTTCCCTGAGCTTCTTAACCCTTTACAGGTAAAAGGACTTTGCCTCTGGCCAGGAGGGATTTTATAGCACTGTATGCAGAAAGGTGGTTACCCTTCCCTTTATATCTATGACACCTCATCTTCAAGGTAGTTAGGTTTTTCACTCCTACTACTCCTATTTGAAGCTATTCCAGAACCTCTCTTTCCTCTGATGGTTAGAACTCTTCTAATTTCCAGCCCAGATTTATTCACAGCCAGTTTATACCCATTGGTTCTTGTGCCAACATTGTCCTTTATTTTAAATACCTTTTCCCTTGATGGTGTTTATCCCCTGGTGTGTATACATAGAGAGAAATCCTATCCCTCTCAGCCTTCATATTGTTAGATTAAACAAGCCAAGCTCTTTTAGTCTCCTCTCATATGATTGGCTGTCTGTTCCCCTGATCATCCTAGTAGCCCTTTTCTTCACCTGTTGCAGTTTGAATTTCTCCTTATTGAATGTGAGTGATTAGAATTGTTTTACCAGTGTCTTGTACAGTGGCACGAATTCTTTCCTCTATCTCCTGGAAATACCTCCCCTGATGCATAAAAGGATCACATTTGTCTTTTTCATGGCCACATAACAATGGGGGCTCAAGTCATCGTCCTCTGTCGAGTATCAGAGAAATACTCAAAACATTCTATATATCTGGGTTACAACTAATAGACCTTACTTGATCTGCCTGTCAAGGAAAGTCAGCAGAATAATTCTCCCTCTGTGCAAGAATCTAGGGCCTGACAACTGTTACAATCTTCAGAGTAGCAGCCGTGTTAGTCTGTATTCGCAAAAAGAATACAAACAAAAAGAAATGCATCCAATGAAGTGAGCTGTAGCTCACAAAAGCTTATGCTCAAATACATTTGTTAGTCTCTAAGGTGCCACTAGTACTCCTTTTCTTTTTGTTACACTAGTACTCCTTTTCTTTTTGTTACAATCTTGTGTCCTTAATTTCAGTCTAAAGAAAATCTCCATGAGTGACTTAAAAAAGGTTTATATTTGAATAGTACAATGTGACATACATTATTGTTTTAATGCTATTCATGAAGTTTTGAAGTTTGGGAGTTGTGATGATGAGCAGATTTTCTTTTCTCCTAATGCTGTGTCATCTCTCACTAATTATCTCTGAAAGACAGAAACCCAAATGCATGTTGTCTCTAAAAGCAAGTTACAGAAATCCTCACTTATAAGTAACAGAAGTAATTTCAATGCTCACTTTTTAAAGTTTAAATAATAAACAACATACGTCTGAGTGTGTAGGAAGTAAAAATGGGAACACTTAAATTCTATGTTAATCAAAGCACACAATAGATATTTGCAGAAATACTGCATTGATATTGATAATGTATGCTTGACTCGTAGGGAGCAAATAACCTTTGATAAATTGTATAATAGTGTAATAAAAGAAATTATATTAAAATAATCGATACATATAAAGAGGAGCTGTGTTTTTAATCATAGGATAATATGTATGTTACACAGATGGATTTAGATACAGTAATAGTATCAAATACAGTAGTCTAACTATTGTAAAGTTCCTTAAAGATAAAGATTTATACACATGCTTAACTTTAGTCCATTGAAGAAGTCAGTCGGACTACTCAAATGCTTAAAATTAAGCATCCATATTACGTACATCTTAGCAGGATCCGTGCTTAAGGATGTAACTCAATCCCTGATCCTGCAAATGTTTATGCACATGTGTTAGTTTACTCAGTCCCTTTGTCAACTCATGTGAGTAAAGCTGTGCACTGGTTTGTTTGAAGGGTGATGGCCTAATTTCCATTTCAAACTCAGTTTATCTCTCAGACTTTTAAAATAGGGTATTATATTTTTTGTGTGGAAATTTTTCTGTGAATGAGAGAAACTTTTCTGAGATACAGAACTTAAAAAGACATTTACTTTTTTTTTTTTAAAGTCAGTTGCAAAATGGCTTTGCTTAAACTTTCAAAATCATTTTGAGTCTTTGCTGAAATGTAATACATAGGAGTAATTTGGATGGTTATATAGCCAGATCTTTTGGTGTGGTGAGGCTGTTTTACACTGCAAAATTAGTGTGCCTTGCTTTGGGGAGGATCACTGCAGCGTGTGGGGATCTAGTGTCAATGTACAGCCTCCTACACCATCTGCTACCAGTATGGGGAAGCTGGAGGAAAGTGGCTTAACCAGGATGCCTCTCCACTGTGTTCAGCTATTTTGGCCCCTAAATTAGACCACAATTTAGGCTGCTCCAGAGACAAGCCTTGCACAGAGTAACGCAAGGATTAAGGGAAAGCAAAGGTGAGTTTTATGCCTCCTTTGAATCCCACCCAACCCCTGAATTGTGCTGCATTCTTAACCTTAGCTGAGAATCTTGTCCATAATGTTTAACTCATGCCTATATCTATTACAGACCATACCATAAGCCATTTCAGTGGTGGTGTTATGATACCTTGCCTAATGACTTCCTATGTCACATTCCCTTGGTGTATGCTGATGAGAATTTTTGAGTTGTGTTACTGCTATTTGTCTCTTTTTAAGACTACTTTCAGTGTTTTAGCATCATGTTCAAAAGGCTAGTCAGACTACTGTGCTAGCAGCTTCATTAAAATTCTGTTCTACACATCATCTGACTCACACTTTATAATCTATCAGAACACCTGTTTTCTTTACAATGGCCACAAGGCAGCTCAAAACACTGTGGTATTTAGCATTTAATAATGAGCACCAGATATGTATTTTTGACACTTCAAATTTTCTTTAGAAAAGTGCATGGAAAAAAGCCAAGTTTGAATGAATGATCACCCCCCCCCATATTCATTGTGTGTATTTTAACAAAACTTTAAAATTCCATAACCAAATGAGAAATCCTCCACTGCCTTAGTCAGTGGACACTTCCCTCCTTACCTGGGGTGGGATCCACACAGCAATCACTTTAAAAGGTCATTACTAATAGCTATTTTAAAAGATTTTAGGCAGGAATTATTGGAGATTTGTATCTACATTTAAATGAGAGTCTTCACAAGCAGTTCATTGTAACATTTTCCCTATGAGGAAGCTTAGAAGCTTTACTATGTTGTTAACATCTGTCTCTTCATTGTTCCATTACTTGGTGGGCACTGCAAAAATTTTTTTCTTTTAGTTGCATGCTTTCTAAATTGCAGTATTTAGTCTAATCTTAGCCATTTGATACAGAAACAGTTTGCGGGATCGGCATGGGTAGAAAAATATGATCTCAAGGGGCTGAAAGTCTGTCACCATATTATGTAAGCAAAGAAATATTTCCTAGTGGATATGAAATGCTTTGGCTTTAGTGCCCTAATAGAGGACATGCTGCAAGTTGATTATTGTAATCCTACAGTGTTATCTCCTCAGTGAGTGGATTAAGGGAGTTCTTTCTGCTGAGGGGTCTGAATAAACATTTTCATTTACTCCCTGCTGTGTCACTGACAAATAGAGGTGTTATCTAGGAACATTTTAAAGCATACTGTAAACAAAATTATAATAGTATAGCAGCTAGGTTTCTCTTGGCTGTACACTATCATGAAAATACACACTGAATCAAACTTCATGCAACCGTATAACCACAGAGGGGGAAACCCCCCCCCCACCATTTTACTTGGAGAGGAATATAAATTTCTTGATTAACTATGCTAGTTGTTTCAGTAGAAGTCAGATTCAGCTGCAGTATGTTGTGTATATAATTTAGCTGTTTAAAGGGAAAACCTTTTACGGTATATTCAGTCCAGTGAATCAGGAACTTAAAAAGTACGATGATATAAAGAGAGACCTTCATGGTGGGGTAAATATATTTTAATGTGCAATATGTTGGAAAACGTGTTTTTTCAAGGATTCTTACCTTAAGAAAAGTGGAGTGATTGTTAGTTGCCTCCCTAGCACATTTGTCAAGAAATGTCAGAAAACATTCTCAAGTATACTTTTTTTTTTCTGTGTGAAAAGTTCCTTTAGAAACTTATTGCCAGGGAAAAGCCTCCTTCCCTGAAAGGAGTGATTGCAGTGCACATTTCATTAAAAAGCTTTTCCAGGTAGTGAACCTGCAGCCAAAGTGGACATAGCATCATAGCGGTGGGCAGATCAGGGTTGATAGCTAATGCAATAAGGAGAAAAACCACCATAGCATCAAAGCAAAGGACTTGAAGGTGCTAAGGCAAACGTTCTTGAGTTTTGTAATGTATTGTCAGGTCTTGCCCAGTAGCATAGGTCACTCAGTAGTATGCTGTAGAGATTGCACAAATGGTTAAACAATCCAGCTCCATGACAGTAGATCTGTGAGCCTTCATTAATTCTCAGGTTATGAAAAAAAAAAGAAAATTGGATGGGGTGGGTACAGTGCTAGAGAATTACTCATAGAGGGCACTTGGAGAAAAACGCGGTCAAGATGCAAAGATACAGTGGGACTACTTTGAATATTGCAGCTATTTCTTCCTCTGTCACTGTATATACACACTTGTTTGCAGAGAATATGAAGAAAATTAAATAATGGCTGGATATAATAATTACATTAGGTACAATGGTGCAGGCCAAATTATGTTCTCTGATAAAAGAGGAAATCCTGTCTTCTCAATGATAAGATGAACTGGTGTAGCTGACAATGGAAGATGACCCTGAATCTAGGGACAAATCTTTTGCATGAGGATATACCTTCACTTAGGGAAGATCCGCACATCACCGCCACATCCGTGGGCAGGTAGGGCCCTGTGAGTTCCGATACAGTTCTTAGTAAGGCAGAGGCAGGAACTAGATTTACTGATTATTTCTGACCCTGGAGTGCAGGGGTGCAAGAATCTCATAGGTGCAAGCAGCTCCCCTGCCCTCATGCTCTCAGCATGCTACCTGGTGATGGGAACCTGGGAGGCAGTGACCATGAGATGGTTGAGTTCAGGATCCTGACACAAAGAAGAAAGGAGAGCAGCAGAATACGGACCCTGGACGTCAGAAAAGCAGACTTTGACTCCCTCAGGGAAATGATGGGCAAGATCCCCTGGGAGAATAACATGAGGGGGAAAGGCGTCCAGGAGAGCTGGCTGTATTTTAAAGAATCCTTATTGAGGTTACAGGGACAAACCATCCTGATGTGTAGAAAGAATAGTAAATATGGCAGGCAACCAGCTTGGCTTAACAGTGAAATCCTTGCTGATCTTAAATACAAAAAAGCTTACAAGAAGTGGAAGATTGGACAAATGACCAGGGAGGAGTATAAAAATATTACTCGGGCATGCAGGAGTGAAATCAGGAAGGCCAAATCACACTTGGAGTTGCAGCTAGCAAGAGATGTGAAGAGTAACAAGAAGGGTTTCTTCAAGAAACAAGAAGAAAGTCAAGGAAAGTGTGGGGCCCTTACTGAATGAGGGAGGCAACCTAGTGACAGAGGATGTGGAAAAAGCTAATGTACTTAATGCTTTTTTTGCCTCTGTCTTCACGAACAAGGTCGGCTCCCAGACTGCTGCACTGGGCAGCACAGCATGGGGAGGAGGTGACCAGCCCTCTGTGGAGAAAGAAGTGGTTCGGGACTATTTAGAAAAGCTGGACATGCACAAGTCCATGGGGCCGGATGCGTTGCATCCGAGAGTGCTAAAGGAGTTGGCGGATGTGATTGCAGAGCCATTGGCCATTATCTTTGAAAACTCATGGCGATCCAGGGAAGTCCCGGATGACTGGAAAAAGGCTAATGTAGTGCCCATCTTTAAAAAAGGGAAGAAGGAGGATCCTGGGAAATACAGGCCAGTCAGCCTCACCTTAGTCCCTGGAAAAATCATGGAGCAGGTCCTCAAGAAATCAATTCTGAAGCACTTAGAGGAGAGGAAAGTGATCAGGAACAGGATTCACCAAGGGCAAGTCATGCCTGACTAATCTAATTGCCTTGTATGATGAGATAACTGGCTCTGTGGATGAAGGGAAAGCAGTGGATGTGTTGTTCCTTGATTTTAGCAAAGCTTTTGACACTGTCTCCCACAGTATTCTTGCCAGCACGTTAAAGAAGTATGGGCTGGATGAATGGACGATAAGGTGGATAGAAAGCTGGCTAGATTGTTGGGCTCAATGGGTAATGATCAATGGCTCCATGTCTAGTTGGCAGCCGGTATCAAGTGGAGTGCCCCAAGGGTCGGTCCTGGGACCAGTTTTGTTCAATATCTTCATAAATGATCTGGAGGATGGTGTGGATTGCACCCTCAGCAAGTTTGCAGATAACACTAAACTGAGAGGAGAGGTAGATATGCTGGAGGGTAGGGATAGGATCCAGAGGGACCTAGACAAATTGGAGGATTGGGCCAAAAGAAATCTGATGAGGTTCAACAAGGACAAGTGCAGAGTCCTGCACTTAGGACGGAAGAATCCAATGCACGCTACAGACTAGGGACTGAATGGCTAGGCAGCAGTTCCGCAGAAAAGGACCTAGGGGTTACAGTGGACGAGAAGCTGGATATGAGTCAACAGTGTGCCCTTGTTGCCAAGAAGGCCAATGGCATTTTGGGATGTATAAGTAGGGGCATTGCCAGCAGATCGAGGGACGTGATCGTTCCCCTCTATTCGACACTGGTGGGGCCTCATCTGGAGTACTGTGTCCAGTTTTGGGCCCCACACTACAAGAAGGATGTGGAAAAATTGGAAAGAGTCCAGCGGAGGGCAACAAAAATGATTAGGGGACTGGAACACATGACTTATGAGGAGAGGCTGAGGGAACTGGGGATGTTTAGTCTGCGGAAGAGAAGAATGAGGGGGGATTTGATAGCTGCTTTCAACTACCTGAAGGGGGGTTTCAAAGAGGATGGCTCTAGACTGTTCTCAGTGGTAGCTGATGACAGAACAAGGAGTAATGGTCTCAAGTTGCAGTGGGGGAGGTTTAGGTTGGATATTAGGAAAAACTTTTTCACTAGGAGGGTGGTGAAACACTGGAATGCGTTACCTAGGGAGGTGGTGGAATCTCCTTTCTTAGAAGTTTTTAAGGTCAGGGTTGACAAAGCCCTGGGTGGGATGATTTAATTGGGGATCGGCCCTGCTTTGAGCAGGGGGTTGGACTAGATGACCTCCTGAGGTCCCTTCCAACCCTGATATTCTATGATTCTATGACTCAGGCTGTGCTCTGAGCACATGATTTATCCCTATAGCTCCAAGATATGAATGGAGTCAGAGGATCACAGCAAAATAAATTTCTCAAGCAGAAGTTAATCAGACATGACAAAATAGATTAAAATATAGACAGAATTAAATAAAACATACAACATTTGTATAAAAGTGAATGCAAAACATGAGCAGAATAAAGTGCATAACACACTAGGCACAAAGCGTATTAAAAACCATTTGAACATGGCTTGTCACATAACAGGTTTCAATATATTGATCATTTGACAAAAACAAGGAAACTGCTCTTGACCCTAAAAGCAGCGGTAATGCCAAGGTCAACGTGTATTAGATTTGCTAGCACAGCACAGAAAAAATTGCTTAAACTCTGAAGCTTTCACGACATCCCACAGAAGTGTTTCTGGAGAAGAGGTGAGGCCCAGTAGTGACACTGGCAGGATGGTTTGTTGTATAACCTGAATTTCTTCTTCGAGAGCTGTCCCTGTGGGTGCTCCACTCCAGGTGTTGGTGCATCCATGCGCCTTTGCTCGGAGATTTTTACAGCAGTACTCGTACCAGTCGCGCATGCGCAGAGCTTGCCCCCCTGCTCTGAGTGTACCTTAATAGTACGCGTGCGCGACCGGTTCCCTTAGTTCCTTCTCTACCGTCCCCGGCCTGAGACGGAGCTCAGCAGACTCGTTAGAAAACTTTTTCTCCCTTGTTACTCTTACCCTTTTAGATAGATAGTTTATTACCAATAGTGTTAGTTATTAGTGTTACCAGTAGTGTGTTAAGAAAAGGAGTACTTGTGGCACCTTAGAGACTAACCAATTTATTTGAGCATAAGCTTTCGTGAGCTACAGCTCACTTCATCGGATGCATACTGTGGAAAATACAGAAGATGTTTTTATACACACAGACCATGAAAAAATGGGTGTTTATCACTACAAAAGGTTTTCTCTCCCCCCACCCCACTCTCCTGCTGGTAATAGCTTATCTAAAGTGATCACTCTCCTTACAATGTGTATGATAATCAAGGTGGGCCATTTCCAGCACAAATCCAGGGTTTAACAAGAACATCTGAGCAACAGTGGGGGGGGGGAGGAATAAACAAGGGGAAATAGGTTACTTTTTATAATGAATCAACCATTCCCAGTCTCTATTCAAGCCTAAGTTAATTGTATTCAATTTGGAAATTAATTCCAATTCAGCAGTCTCTCGTTGGAGTCTGTTTTCGAAGTTTTTTTGTTGAAGGATAGTCACTTTGAGATCAGAAATCGAGTGACCAGAGAGATTGAAGTGTTCTCCGACTGGTTTATGAATGTTATAATTCTTGACATCTGATTTGTGTCCATTTATTCTTTTACGTAGAGACTGTCCAGTTTGCCCAATGTACATGGCAGAGGGGCACTGCTGGCACATGATGGCGTATATCACATTGGTAGATGTGCAGGTGAACGAGCCTCTGATAGTGTGGCTGATGTGATTAGGCCCTGTGATGGTGTCCCCTGAATAGATATGTGGGCACAGTTGGCAATGGGCTTTGTTGCAAGGATAGGTTCCTGGGTTAGTGGTTCTGTTGTGTGGGATGTGGTTGCTGGTGAGTATTTGCTTCAGGTTGGAGGGCTGTCTGTAGGCAAGGACTGGCCTGTCTCCCAAGATTTGTGAGAGTGTTGGGTCATCCTTCAGAATAGGTTGTAGATCCTTGATAATGTGTTGGAGGGGTTTTAGTTGGGGGCTGAAGGTGAAGGCTAGTGGCGTTCTGTTATTTTCTTTGTTAGGCCTGTCCTGTAGTAGGTGACTTCCCAGAAGGACAGGCCTAACAAAGAAAATAACAGAACGCCACTAGCCTTCACCTTCAGCTCTTCAAGTGGCCCTCGATGCAGCCAATACTGCAGCAAGATCCACCGCTATAGCAGTAGTCATGCGCCGAGGGTCGTGGCTCTCTTCTTTATTTCCTCGAGAGGTCCAGACTACTATTGAAGACCTTCCATTCGATGGCAACAAACTCTTTGCGTCTACAACGAACGACGTCCTTTGCTCTATGAAGGATTCAAGGGCAACTCTCCGGTCCTTAGGAATACAAATGTAGATACCAAGCCCACCACCGTCCACGCTACCTCACATATACCCAGCACTTCCAGAGATCACACGACCAACAACAGCAACAACGCCAGAGACCCAGATACCAGCATCGCCACCCCAATTCCGCATCAGTGTCTTAACCCCCTCCGACTAACAAGCAGATTTGAAGCCTTGGACGAGGGTTTAGAAAACAATGTTCCCCCTTCAACGCTTACACCCCCTGTCCCTACTTTTTGACACCGCCTACGACCATTCTTCCATCAATGGCAGAACATTACCACTGACAAGTGGGTTTTAGAGGTCATCACACTTGGCTGTTCCATCCCCTTCCTATCCATGTCTCCTACCCACCCACTCTCGCCGTCCCTCTTCAGGGACCCCTCTCACGAGCAACTGCTCCTACAAAAAGTACAACATCTCCTTCTATTGGGAGCAGTGGAGCTTATGCCCGAAAGACGCAGGGGAAGGGGTTTTACTCCCATTATTTCTTAACAGAAAAGAAAACCAGGGGATGGCAACCGATCCTCGACCTCAGGCGGCTCAACAATTTTATCAAAAGACAAAAGTTCAAAATGGTTACCCTCACCACTATAATCCCAGCACTGGAGCAGGGTGATTGGTTTTCAGCCCTTGACCTACAGGACGCCTATTTTCATGTGACAATACATCCAACCCAGAGATGCTTCCTTCGTTTCACCCCCGGCTCGACACATTTTCAATACAGGGTACTATCCTTCAGCCTATCCACTGCCCCCTGTGTTTTTTCCAAGCTCCTGGCCATAGTTACTACCCACCTCAGGAAGCAAAGAGTCATAATATTTCCTTACCTAGATGACTGCCTCCTCAAAGCCTCAACGCTCAACGAAGCGCTTAGATTCACGCAACTCAGTCGATTGTTTCCTATCCCTTGGCCTACAAATAAACAGCGATAAATCCACATTAATTCCTACCCAGCACCTGGAGTTCATCGGAGCACACCTCGATTCCCGGACGGGAATAGCATCTCTCCCGTCCGATCACTTAACACCATAAAGCAGCTGGCAACAAAACTTCGCAACAGTCCTCAAGTTACTGCTCAAGGCTGTTTACAAATACTAGGTCACATGGCCTCATGCACTTTCGTGGTCCAAAATGCACGACATGAGGTGCTTCCATGCTTGGTTGGCCACGGTTTACAGACCCAGTGTGCATGCCCTAAACAAACCCCTATCCATACCTTTCCGAGTCAAAGACTGTCTCCTATGGTAGACAGTTCCCTCCAACCTCTGCTCTGGAGTGCCCTTTCTCCAGGAAGCTCCATCTATCATAATGACTACCGATGCATCCCTCACAGGGTGGGGTGCTCATGTGTTACATCACACAACTCCAGGGGCTATGGTCTCCATCGGAAACCTCCCTGCACATAAACGTCCTGGAATTTTGAGCTATTAGCAATGCCTGCCATCACTTCCTCCTGTTAATCTGGAACCAACGTGTACGGATAATGACAGACAACATCGTCTGCATGTTCTATGTAAACAAGCAGGGAGGAGCTTGTTCTCATTTACTTTGCACAGAAGCTATGAAACTCTGGAACTGGTGCCTTGCAAACAATATCCAAATATCAGCCGCCTACCTTCCTAGGGCTATGAATACAACAGCGGACAAATTAAGCAGACGCTTTCCTTGGGACCATGAATGGGAGATAAACGAAATGATCATCACCAACATATTCCACATTTGGGGCTACCCAACTATAGACCTCTTCGCAACTGCAAAAAACATGAAATGCCCTGAATTTTGCTCTAAAGCAGGACTGGGCAAGCACTCCCTGGGAGATGCATTTATGATTCCGTGGCACTGGAACTTACTCTATGCTTTTCCCCCAATCCCAATTCTCCACAGAGTTCTGACAAAAATACGAACAGATCGTGCCAAAGTGATCCTGATTGCCCCAGCAAGGCCCAGACAACCGTGGGTCCCATTCCTCACCAGGATGTCAACTCGACCACCAATCTCGTTGCCTCTCATTCTGAACCTCCTATCACAGCAACACAGCCAATTTTTCCACCCCAACCTGTCCATGCTTCACCTCAAAGCTTGGTTCCTACATGGTTCTCCTAAAACAAAATAACATGCTCTGATGAAGTCCAAAGAGTGCTCCTACTTAGCAGAATGCAATCTATTCACACCACCTATCTCCAGAAGTGGAAGCGATTTACGCAATGGTGCTCAACTAAACAACTGCCTCCTATGTCTGCACCTCTTCCTCTTATACTCGACTACCTGTTGGATCTCAAACAATCTGGCCTTTCTTTTAGCTCCATCAAAGTCCACCTAACTGCTATTACAACCTTCCATGATAAAATTGACAGTACCTCTGTGTTTGCTCATCCGAACACTAAACATTTTCTCAAAGGACTTCAATCTCTGTACCCAGATGTTAGACCTCCTACCCCTCCATGGGACCTTCACTAAGTGTTATCTTGCTTAAATCAACAACCATTCAAACCCCTTGGCACTTGCTCCCTCTTACACCTTTCTATAAAAACAGCATTCCTAGTGGCAATCGCTTCTGCCAGGCGGGCAGGAGAAATAGCAGCTCTCATGGCAGACCCACCGTATATCGTATACCCTATTTTTTAAGGAAAAAGTTACCCTTTGATTACACCCCAAATTTCTTCCAAAGGTCCATTCGTCATTCCACATCAATGAACCGATACACCTGCCGACCTTCTTTCCTAAACCACATGAGAACTCATTTGAATCCATAATGCATAGTCTAGACGTACGCAGGGCTTTGTCCTTCTATTTGGATAGAACCAACACCTATTTCTACCCAGAGACTTTCAAAATGGTTTTCTGACTATATCCGATTCTGTTATCAGATATGGAAAGTTACGCGTCCAGCAGACATCAGAACCCACTCCACTAGATCGATGGCTACCTCTGTGACTTTTCTATGCAAAGTTCCCCTAACTGACATCTGTAAAGCAGCCACTTGGTCTTCTGAACACGCTTTTGTTAAGCACTATGCCCTTACTCAGGGCCCCCTCTCGGATACTCGATTAGTCAGAGCTGTTTTATCTACTGCATTTCTATCCAATCCGAAGTCCCTACCTCCTTGAGATACAATGCTTTTAAGTCACCTAGAGTGGAGCGCCCACAGGGACAGCTCTCGAAGAAGAAGAAGAGACGGTTACTAACCCTGTGCAGTAACTGACGTTCTTCAAGATGAGTGTTCCTGTGGGTGCTCCACTACCCACCCTCCTCCCCTCTACTTAGGAGTTGGGGTGGCCTCCGTTGTAGAGAAGGAACTGAGGGGACCAGTCGTGCACGCGTACTATTAAGGTACACTCGGGGGGGGGGGTGGCAAGCTTGCGTGTGTGCGACCGGTACAAGTACTGCTGTAAAAATCTCCGAGCGAAGGCGCAGGGATGCACCAACACCTAGAGTGGAGCACCCACAGGGACACTCATCTCGAAGAACGTCAGTTACTGCACACGGTGAGTAACCTCCTCATCTGCTGCAAAAATTAGATCCGCACCCATGCTGATGTAGCTGCCAACATTATCTTCCCAATTGCCATCAAGGCAATGTTTCCTGGAGCACTTGTACTGGCATAAAACAAACCTTGTCAATATCTCTGTGTGAGATTTATGCAGAGCGAAATAAAAGTGTGATTTGGACACCTGATGCGTGAGTCTTCTGTATGAAGCATGACACTTGGCAATGGAGACAGTGCTGAGCTCTGCAGACCTGCCAGTTCTCACTCATTTGGTGAGACGCCATCATTTTTCCCCTTTAGTTGTACGCAAATATCTAGCTAGTAGCTTTTGAAGTGATGAGAGAGATGATATGCTTTTACAAAGGTGTTTTGGTTGTTAACAGTGCTTTTTAGACACGTTTTGCTTCTCCCTCTTCATTTGCACTGCTAGCCTTTCAAAATTTTATTTTTATATATTTATAGGTTAGAAGAGTAATTTCAAAACTGTACACTACTCCTGCCACCACCACCTTCTTCAGAAGCACTGAAGGTGGGATCTTGTAAGACATGGTATTTACAACTAAAGGTGAAATTCAGATCCAGGTTCGGCCCCAGTATAAGGCCTTATCCACCACTGAAGCTGTGTGTTAAAGGGCCAAATGCTGATAACACAGAAATCAGTGGGAGTTTTTCAGTTGACTTCAGTGGATCATGATTTGGTCCTCTGGTTATTACGTTTATTAATCGTAGCCCCTCTCAGACCACAACCAATAGCAATATGATGGATATGTATATTTTTTCCATAGTTATTGCAGATAAGGAAAATTATAAATAGATGGCGGACTTCGTTTTGGGATTTTTTAAAACGTTCATGCAATTTGTAAGTGAGGGTTGAGGTTAGTGTTGTTTGAATAATGAATATAAGCATATTTTGGGGGAAAATAGTTAAAATTAGGCAAGTGTCTTTAAAATTCCTAAAGCCCTCCAGACAGTCTCGTAAATTCTATTTTGTAAGATAACAAATCAAGATCACCCAGAATACAACAGACAAACATTGTTTTAGTATGGGAGGTATGCAGCCATACTTCAGTGTTCGCAGGTGCTAGATTTGGCATTTGCATATGGTATTATTAAGAGCAGCCAGAATGCTGCTCTGCATTCAGGGACCAGCAAAGGCGACTTTCCTTCTTGAGCTCTGCTGAATGCCAAATAGGTGGTTCCACAGAGCTGGCCCAGTATCTCTGTTCCATAGCCTGGTGGGTCAGTCTGTATGTCTTTTTAAACAAGAGCTTGCTGTTGTAATGATTATTATTTAGTTTCTGATATTTACATGTCAGGAATTTGTAAACCTATTAATATTTCTTAAATAAATAATGAGTGTAAAAAAAATAAATGAAGTTAAATTCAGCTCTGTGTGTACTGGGCTTCGTTGCTTTTGTGAGCATCAGAAAGATTTGCCCAGTAAGGCCAATTTTATTATTACAGAAACACCCACTAATGGTGATAGCAGCTACAGCACATGACAAATCTAGCTTCAGTCATAGAATAATAGGACTGGAAGGGACTTTGAGAGGTCATCTAGTCCAGTCCCCTGCACTCATGGCAGGACTAAGTATTATCTAGACCATCCCTGACAGGTGTTTATCTAATCTGCTCCTAAAAATCTCCAATAATGGAGATTCCACAACCTCCCTAGGCAATTTATTCCAGTGCTTAACCACTCTCACAGTTGGGACGTTTTTCCTAATGTCCAACCTAAACCTCCCTTGCTGCAATTTAAGCCCATTGCTTCTTGTCCTATCCTCAGAGGTTAAGAAGAACAATTTTTCTTCCTCCTCCTTGTAACAACCTTTTATGTACTTGAAAACTGTTATCATGTGCCCTCTCAGTCTTCTCAAACCCAATTTTTTCAATCTTCCCTCAGATGGCATGTTTTCTAGACCTTTAATCATTTTTGTTGCTCTTCTCTGGACTTTTGCCAGTTTGTCCACATCTTTCCTGAAATGTGGCACCCAGAATTGGACACAATACTCCAGTTCCGGTCTAATCAGCATGGAGTAGAGCAGAAGAATTACTTCTTGTGTCTTGCTTACAACACTCCAGCTAATACATCCCAGAATGGTGGTTGCTTTTTTTGCAGCAGTGTTACTCTGTTGACTCTCATTTAGCTTGTGGTCCACTATGAACCCCAGAACCCTTTCCACAGTACCCTTTCTTAGGCAGTCATTTTCCATTTTGTAAGTTTGCAAGTGATTGTTCCTTCCTAAGTGGAGATCTTTGCGTTTATCCTTATTGAATTTCATCCTATTTATTGCAGACCATTTCTCCAAATTGTCCAGATCATTTTGAATTATAATCCTATCTGCCACAGCACTTGTAACCCCTCCCAGCTTGGCATCATCTGCAAATTTTATAAGTGTACTCTGTATGCCATTATCTAAATCATTGATGAAAATATTGAACAGAACTTGACCTAGAACTGATCCCTGCGGGACCCCACTCAATATGCCCTTCCAGCTTGACAGTGAACCACTGATAACTATGCTCTGGGAACGGTTTATCAGCCAGTTATACACCCACCTTGTAGTAGCTCCATCTAGGTTGCATTTCCCCGGTTTGTTTATGAGAAGGTCATGCAAAACAGTATCAAAAGCTTCACTAAAGTCAAGATGTACCACATCTACCGCTTCCCCCCTATCCACAAAGCTTGTTACCTTGTCAAAGAAAGCTGTCAGGTTGGTCTGACATGATTTGTTTTTCACAAATCCATGCTGACTGTTCTTTATCACCTTATTGTCTTCTAGATGTTTGCAATTGATTGCTTAATTATTTGCTCCATTATCTTTCTGGGTACAGAAGTTAAGCTGACTGGTCTGTAATTCCCAGGGTTGTCCTTATTTCCCTTTTTATAGGTTGGCACTATATTTGCCCTTTTCCAGTCTTCTGGAATCTCTCCTGTCATCCATGACTTTTCAATGGTTAAGCCAGGGTGGTCTCTTGCCATACTTCCTATCTTTCCTATTCAGTGGGATAGTTTGCTCTTGTGCCCTTAATAATGTCTCTTTGGAAAACGGTCAGTTGTTTTTCCCCTGAGACTTGTTTCCCCTGGGATCTTACCTACCAACTTCCTGAATTGCTAAAGTCTGCCTTCTTGAAATCCATTCTTTATTTTGCTGTTCTCCCTCCTACCATTCCTTAGAACAGGGGTTCCCAATCTTGGTTCGTAGCTTGTTCAGGGTAAGCCCCTGGTGGGCCACGAGATGCTTTGTTTACCTGAGGGTCTCAGGTACGGCTGCTCGCAGCTTCCAGTGGCCACGGTTTGCCTTTCCCGGCCAATGGGAGCTGCGGGAAGTGGTGCCCCAGCCCGTGTGGACGCTCAGGTAAACAAAGCATGTTTGTGGCCCGCCAGGGGCTTACCCAGAACAAGCCGTGAACCAAGTTTGGGAACTTCTGCCTTAGAATCATGAACTCTACCATTTCATGATCACTTTCACCCAAGCTGCCTTCCAGTTTCAGATTCTCAGTCAGTTCCTCCCTATTTGTCAAAATCAAGTCTAGAACGTCCTCTTGCCTATTAGCTTTCTCCACGTTCAGAAATAAAAAAATTGTCTCAATACAATATCACAGAAAGGTCAAAGAGGAACATGATTTTTTAATAACCCATAAGTTGTTCAAAATGGAGAGCTTTGGTTTCCAGATTGTTGTCTTGGGAACTGCAATACCAAGTCAGGCCAACGGTCCCGCACTATTTCTACTAGTGGCTGATAGTAGATGTTTCATAGAAAGGTTAAACAAACATTGTTAAAGAATTTGTTTGCCCACCCTACAAAAGGGGGACATTTCTTTTTAACCCCAGGCATTTATTGATTGGCTTATGCTCTATAGCATGAGGATTTATATTACTTACAATTTTTATGTTTTTAAAAATAATATTCTAGTGGTTCCCATTATTCTATAAAAGTCTAATGCATTTTTGAATTCTAGGTTTTGGCCTCTGTGCTATTTTGTGACAATGAGTTCCACGGGTTAATTATGCACCACATTAAAAAAATAAAATTCAGTTGTCTTTCAATTTAATTGAATGTTCCCTATTTGTGATACTATGAGAATGGGAAAATAGGAGTTTACAATAACTCTCTCTGTACCCATCTTCAAATCTCTACCATATACATTCTAATTTAGGAGCTTTCATACTGTACTGTTTCCAGTGTCTATATTATTCTTAAAGAGGGAACTAATGAATAGATTATACGTGGAATTTTTTCTTCTAAAATACACACACCACACATTATAAAGATTAGAACCAACAAAGCATGTACTTGCAGTACATCAAAATGATTAACTACAACAAAACAACTGACCTGTGAAGGTTCAGTGAACATTATGTGTGCCAAATCAGAATGTTTAATAAAACTCTTGAATTATCTGTAAAGAATATCTGTTATGTAAATAATCACATTGAAATTATTTTAGTTAATAATTTTATGCTTCAGACAATTTTCTACTTTATCCAGTCTGAACTATACAAATGTAGTTTGTGGTTCTTTTTTCCTCGTTTTGAGTAGAATAGTTCCAATAATAAAATTTTCATTAAACATTCACACTGGTACAATAAATTAGGACAGTCTCACAGATCAGTAGAATTAAGCTAATTGATATTTAGGTTCAGAAATATGAAGGTAACATACAAGCTGCTATTAAGGTAACATACAAGTTTCATTCCTTGAGCAAGGATCTATATTAGAGAGATTCTGAAAAATGTTCAGTGTCCTGAACTCCCATTGAATTCACAGTGGGGGCATTCAGCATCTCCCCGGGAAAGGATGGTCTAATAGTGAGAGAGTTCCTCTCAGCCGTTGTTGATTTACATGATTTTCTCCTCCTTCCCTAGCTTTCTTTTCAATATTTCACACATCAGTAAACTTTTCTGTAATTTAGGTTATTATTATCGCTTCTTCCCGCCATGTCACATGTGTTTCTTCTGTATCCTGTGATTAAATACAGAAATAAGTGCATTTTTGTTGGATAGAAAACCATTCAGTAGTGTGATACAAATGTCATAGAGCCAATTTCAGATTCATATGCAGGGTGAAATTGAAATTAGTGGATAAAGTCATAGCTCTCTTTAGTTATCCCGCTAGTGGGCACAAGTTAGTGCAACCATGGATTCCTAAACAGCTGCTCAAGTAGATTACTCCTGCCAGGAGTTAGAATAATCAGAATATGGGAGGCTTGCACAAGAAATTTAGAGAATGCTCTGTGTTTGGTTAACTCCACATCATGCACATGTTTAGCTACAAGAGAGGTAAGACCGGTGGATTAGGACCTATCAGTTCCAACTCTGTGGGGTTTTGTGGTGACATAAAGGCACAACAGCTCCATCAGACAGTTCTTCCAGACAGTTGGCTATCTCTTTGTCCCAAATACGTGCAAAGCCAAATGGTAATTTGATCCAGAAGGTGCACAGGTCTATCCAAGCAGAGTATTTGGTCCATCCACTTTAGGTTAATATTATTCAGATATCTCCTCCCCCATCCCTACCATTCCTCAAATAACAGTCTGTGTAGATCGAACCCTTTGGAGGATTGGGGCTTTGAAACACACACAGCTCTGAGGTATTCTGAAACTATACAAAAAACAAGAGGGTGTTTTATAAAACATTGTGTTCCTTCTACCAGGGAACATTTAGGGTAGCATCTAAATGGGAGTGGGTGTTTAGGCCTTTAGCCAAGATGAAGAATGTGAGACTATATGAATCCAAGTTCATTAAATACTTTTAATAACTCTTCAGAATGTGTTCTCCATTATTCTTTGATAGCTGCATAAAAACAGTCTTCTGACAAATTCCGCTTTCATTTTTTATTTAGATAAAAAAACTTCAATAATTAAACTTTGCCAATGAATGTCAAATTCCAGTTAGTGAAAAAGAGAATGTTAGTAAAAATGCAGGAACAATCTTCTATAACACAATGTAATTCTGGTGCCCTATAATAGAAAGTATGTTTCGTTATCTTAAACAAAACTTTCTGCACACCGTTAAATGATGCATTGGCCATAGCCCAAACACTTGTTTAAATTTGTTTGTTTTTTTTCTTTGCTTTAAAGTAAAATCAATATTTCCTTGGACAGAAGAGTTTTGAATGAAAGGTGGGTCTATCTCAGAGGTGGGCAAACTACAGCCCGTGGGCCACATCCAGCCCGCGGGACAGTCCTGCCCAGCCCCTGAGCTCCCAGCTGGGGAGGCTAGCCCCCGGCCCCTCCCCTGCTGTCCCCCGTCCCCTGCAGCCTCAGTGCGTTGCGCTGCCAGCGCTCTGGCCTGCCGCTCCTGTTGGGCAGCGAGGGCTGTGGGGCTGGTTCCGGCCGGGCGGCAGGGCTGTGAGCTCCTGCCACTCTGAGCAGCATGGTAAGGGGGGGGGTTGGATAGGGGGTGGGGTCCCGGGGGGGCAGTTAGGGGTGGGGGTGTGGATAGGGGGCGGGGCATTCAGGGGACAGGGGGAGGTTGGATGGGGTGGAGGTTCTGGTGGGGGTGGGCAGGGGACTGGGAATAGGGGGGGTTGGATAGGCATGGGAGTCCCAGGGGGCCTGTCAGAGGGTGGGGGTATTTTGGGGCAGTCAGGGGACAAGGAGCACGGGGGGTTGTATTGGTCGGAGGTTCTGAGAGGGGCAGGAAGTGGGAGGGGATGGATACGGGGGCAGGGGACAGGCTGTTTGGGGAGGCACAGCCTTCCCTACCCAGCCCTCCATTCAGTTTCGCAACCCCAGTGTGGCCCTCGCCAAAAAGTTTGCACACCACTGGTCTATCTTGTGTCTCAGGTAACATTATTCTGCTAGGAAGTGACAAACATCACACAAAAGAATGATCAGTTAAGAGGAAAAATTTTGTCATTAGACAAGCCTCACCCTAATCATACGGATGATGGCTCATGGAATAAGTCTTATCAGGGTTCCATTTTAGTTAGCAGAATTTTTTTCTTAAGTCATAAAGCACAGGTTGATTAATACCACATTTGTGACGTAATACAAAGCATGTGAGTTTGTGGACAGAAGAGGAGTTGAAGTTAAAATAATGAAAATTAGAGGGGTTCTTCTTCAAGTACTTGCTCATGTCGATTCCATTCTAGGTGTGTGTGTGCCTACATGCGTGATCGTCAGAGATTTTTGCCTTAGCAGCATCCGTAGGGCCTACTGTAGTGCTCCCTTGCATGCCGCACCCAGGCGTCAACATATCAGGCGCCGCCAGCTCTATACCCTCTCAGTTCCTTCTTACTGCACCTAGTAGTTAGTCGTAGCGCCTTTCCTTGCATAGCAAGGGCTAGCAGTTGCGTTTCTTCTCACTTTGAGCCTTAGGGCCTTGTAAATAGTTGTTAAAAGTAGTTAGTGTTAAGTATTTAAGTGTCGTTAGTAGTTAGAGTCCCAGCAGGGACTTCACCTCAAGCGGGGCATGCCCTGGTCTCAGGGGTTTAAGCCCTGCATGAACTGTAACAGGCATATGCCTGTAAGTGACCCCCCCCCCACAGCAGCTGCCTCAAATGCTTGGGGGAATCACATGTGAAGGACAAGTGTCGTATTTCCAATAATTTTTGACCCAGGACTCAGCAAGAGTGGGATATTCGTTTGTGGGCTCTCCTCATAGAGGCTGCCCTTCGTCTGACTTCCGAGTCGTCCTGCCAAGACTCACCTATTACCTTGGCCTTGGTGTGCACAGTGCACCCCCAGCACAGGGCTCCGCCCAAGCACAGCTCCCTATCACTAGTGCACAGAAAGAAAACAAAGAAGCACAACTCCCCGGCACCGGGCAATAAAGGCTATGGGGCATTGGGTAAAGGACTCAGTTCAGGCCACCCTGCCATTTCGGAGCCATGTGGACATGCCTCAGGGTCTGCCCAAGGAATTTGGCACCTGGTGGAGCAGTGGTTTAGCCAGGTGGAGAGAACAGGTGGGGGAGCGGAGATAAAAAAAAAGTTAAAAAGGCGCCACCCGCTAGTACTCACCCGGCAGTGCTCCGGGTCTTTGGCAGCAGGTCAGGCAGTGCTCTGGGTCTTCAGCGGCACTTTGGCATCAGGTCCTTCACTCGCTCTGGGTCTTCAGTGGCACTTCAGCATCGGGTCCTTGTCATCACCCTTCCTCCTCCCACTCACCTGCGCGGCCTGGCCAGACAAAGGATCCGAGGAGCCAGAAGCACTCATTTTGAAGGTGTGCTTGAGAGAAGCATCCCAGTCAGTTCCCCGGATCCACCTTGTTCTTTCCTCGACCATCTTTGTCCCTACCATTCGGACTGGTCGCAGGTCACCTCGGACCACTGGGTGCTAGATATAGTATCTCTGGGCTATATCCTGCAATTTTTGGCCGCCACTCCCTACCACTCCTCCTTCCCCATCCCCCTTCAGGGACTCTTCTCATGAGCAGCTCCTCATCCAAGAGGTTGAGGTGGAGTAGGTCCCTTGGGACATGAAGGGAAAAGGGTTCTATTCTCACTACTTCCTAATTCCGAAAGCAAAGGGGGTCTCAGACCCACCCTGGACCTGCGTCGCCTCAACAAGTCTCTCAGAAAGTTGAAGTTTCGCATCATCTCCCTGGCCCCCATCATCCCCTCCCTGGATCCGGGAGACTGGTACGCTGCCCTCGACTTGAAGGATGCTTATTTCCGTATTTCAAGGTCACAAATTTTTCCTCCATTTCATAGTGGGCAGATGCCATTTTCCATTCACAGCGTTGCCCTTTGGCCTCTCATCAGCCCCGAGGACGTTTACAAAATGTATGGCACCAATGGCTGCTTACCTGAGACATCGAGGGGTCCAGGTCAGTGTTCTCTCTAATTTTTTACATCCATGTGCAGAATGAATTTTGTTATGTGCCCCAATATGGAGGTAATGTGTGACACATCACCTTCATATTGTTGTATATAACAAAATTCATGTGGTGAGGGTGGGGCCAAGGGATTTGGAGTGTAGGAGGGGGCTCAAGGCTGGGGCAGAGGGTTGAGGTGTGTGGGGGGTGAGGGTGCTGGCTGGGGATGAAGGGTCTGGGGTGGGTCAGGGATGAGGGGTTCGGGGTGTGGGAGAGGGCTCAGGTATGGGGCAGAGGGTTGGGGTGCGGAGAGGAGGGCGGGCTCTGGGGTGGGGCTGGGGATGAGGTTTGGGGTGCAGACTGACCAGGGGCTATGGTGGGGAGAGAGGACTCCCCCCAGCCCTCTCTCGCCGCAGCAGCTCGAGCCAGGGGAGAGGCGCCTCTCCCCGGCTCTGGCAGCTCAGGATGGGCCTGGGCCGGGCATGAGGGAGGAGCGCCTCTCCCCAGCAGCTCTGGCAGCAAGTTCTGGGACAGATACGTGTTGGGGCTGGTGGGGAGGGGAACCTCTCCCAGCCACAGCAGGTCCGTGATGGGACCGGCAGGGAGGGGCATCTCTCTCCACCGTGGCAGCGGACAAACAGGCATGCTCGGCCCATGTTCATCAGATCTTGCTGCGTAACAGGAAACCCTCCACCAGAGCGACTCACCTGGCCAAATGGAAATGGTTCACATGCTGGGCCTTGGAATAGCGTATTCCAAGGCCCTGCTGCAGGAGATCCTGGATTATCTGGTGCACCTCAAACTCAAAGTGTTGTCCCTGTCATTTCTATCTCAGCTTTTCATCCTCCATTCCAAGGCATGTCGATCTTTGCTCATGACATGACTGCTTGGTTTTGAAAATTCTGGAGTGACTCTACCTGCATGTCTGGGATCCCATCCCCCCTGGGACCTGAATCTCGTGCTGTCAAGGCTCATGGGGCCTCCCTTTGAGCCTCTGGTTTCCTGCTCTTCTCCTTCTCTCCTGGAAGGTTTCATTCCTGGTCATGATAATGTCAGCCCACAGGGTGTCCAAGATAAGGGCGCTAACTTTGGAGGCCCCCGTATGGTCTTCTACAAGGATAAGATCCAAATGTGACTGCACCCAGGTCTTTTCCCAGTTTCATACTTTCCAGGACATATACTTACCCATCTTCTTTCCAAAGCCTTATGCATCAGATGAGGAGTGTAGGCTACAGTCCCTGGATGTCAGGAGGGCGCTGGCCTTCTCCGTAGATAGAACAAAGCCATTCTGTAAATCAACACAGTTGTTCATTGTGGTGGCAGACAGAATGAAAGGTGGCCCAGTGTCTGCTCAGAGCATTTCGTCCAAGATCATGATTTGCATCCACTACTGCTATGAGCTGGCGAAGGTGCCTCCACTGGCAATTGTGATGGTACGCTCGACCAGGGCACAAACATTGTCAGCAGCCTTCCTGGTGCAAGTGCAATCCAAGAGGTCTGTAGAGCCACTACTTGGTTGTCTGTCCACGCGTTTCATTATGCGCTTACCGAGCAAGTTCGAGACGATGCTGGCTTTGGCAAAGTGGTGCTGCAAAACCATGAACTCCGACCCCACCTCCATTGATACTGATTGTGAGTCACCTTGAATGGAATCGACATGAGCAAGCACTCGAAGAACAAAAAACGGTTACTTTCCTTTCGTAACTTGTTCTTTGAGATGTGTTGCTCATATCCATTCCATTACCCACCCTCTTGCCCCTCTGTCAGAGTTGCTGGCATCAAGGAAGTGAGAAGGCATAGGGCCAGCAGCGCCTGATATACCGACGCATGAGTGCGGCACTCAAGGGGCGCAACAGCTGGCCCTATGGATACTGCTAAGGCAAAAATCTCCAACCACACATGTGGGCGTACGAATATCTAGAATAGAATAGACATGAGCAATACATCTTGAAGAACAACAGTTAGGAAAAGTAGATAACTTGAGTTTTTTTAAATATTAATGAAATATCTTTAACAGGTTTTGAGAGAGAGAGAACCCAGAAGAATACAAGGATTCCATTTATGAATACTCTATACCTTATTCACATAGGATTTGTATGAACTCGCCTATTAAAAAACAAAACAGAGCTTGTTGCCTGAACTTATATGCATTCTGATAATAGATACATAAAAATAGGATAAGTTCTGTAGGTATGTAAGTTAAAATTGCCTGAGGTGCAATGCACCTTTGCCATCCCTGGTGGAAATTTGTGTTATGGACTGCATCTAAACAGTAGTCACTGCCACTCTGTTGAAGGTAGAGTCTGTGCAAATTCTAGCAATGAGCATGTGATCACTCCTTTTAAGACCATAATTGATTTCTATGCCAAATAGCAGTATGTGCTTACTCAAACTGCACACTTGCTTAACTCCACTTCTCATTGAATCAGATGCATAATATACAAGTGAATTTTCAATATGGTGGCAAAACTTTCATAAAAATGCTGGCACATATCTTTCTTCAGTGTTTATATAATACTTTATTTTTGTAGAGATGTGCCCACAGGTTCTCTCCTGGTTTGGTAAGTGACACCTTTACAGCAGCATTACTTCCTTTATATTGGATGAAAAGAGCTGCTTGGTTTATTTCAAGTAGTGGTGAGCCAGATTATAAGACTATTGTGTGACTCCCCCAAATAAGACCATAACTTTGATTGCACATCATAAATTGAAGTAACATTATGTGAAATAGGGCTATTTGAGGCCTACAAGTTAACCCAACTGCATTAACCCTTCCCTTTAAATGGGAAAGCTACACAGAGTACAGGACTCAGCTGAATTAACAGTCATGGAATCGTAGGACTGGAAGGGACCTCAAAAGGCCACCTAATCCAGTCCCCTGCACTCATGGCAGAGCTAAGTACTATCCCTGGCAGGTGTTTTTCTAACTGCTCTTAAAAATCTCCAATGTTGGAGATTCCTCCTTGGGCAATTTATTCCAGTGCTTAATCATCCTGAGAAGGTGAGAAGTTTTTCCTAATGTCCAACCTAAACCTCCCTTGCTGCAATTTAAGCTTCTTATCCTGTCCACAATGATTAAGGAGAATAATTTTTCTCCCTCTTCCTTGTAACAACCTTTTATGTACTTGAAAATTGTTATCATGTCCCCTCTAAGTCTTCTCTTCTCCAGATTAAACATAACAATTTTTTTCAATCTTCCCTCATAGGTCATGTTTCTAGACCATTAATCATTTTTGTTGCTCTTCTCTGGACTTTCTCCAATTTGTCCATATCTTTCCTGAAATGTGGCACCCAGAACTGGACACAGTTTCCCCAGTTTGTTTATGAGAAAGTTATGCTAGTCAAAAGAAAAGGAGTGCTTGTGGCACCTTAGAGACTAACAAATTTATTAGAGCATAAGCTTTCGTGAGCTACAGCTCACTTCATCGGATGCATACAGTGGAAAATATAGTGGGGAGATTTTATATACACAAAGAACATGAAACAGTGGATGTTACCATACAGACTGTAACAAGAGTGATCAGGAAAGGTGATCTATTACCAGCAGGAGAGTGGCGGGGGGGGGAACCTTTTGTCGTGATAATCAAGGTGGGCCATTTCCAGCAGTTTACAAGAACAGCAGGAGGGTAAATAAACAAGGGGAAATAGTTTTACTTTGTGTAATGACACATCCACTCCCAGTCTTTATTCAAGCCTAAGTTAATTGTATTAACAAGCCGTCAGGAACAGTATCCACGATAATGTCACGGCAAACCTGGTGGCTGAACTTTGTGACTTTGTCCTCACCCATAACTGTTTCACATTTGGGGACAATATATACCTTCAAATCAGCGGCACTGCTATGGGTACCCTCATGGCCCCATAGTATGCCAACATTTTTATGGCTGACTTAGACCAACGCTTCCTCAGCTCTCGTCCCCTAATGCCCCTACTCTACTTGCGCTATATTGATGACATCTTCATCATCTGGACCAATGGAAAAGAAGCCCTTGAGGAATTCCACCATGATTTCAACAATTTCCATCCCACCATCAAACTCAGCCTGGACCAGTCCACACAACAGATCCACTTCCTGGACACTATGGTGCTAATAAGCGATGGTCACATAAACACCACCCTATACTGGAAACCTACTGACCGCTATACTTACCTACATGCCTCCAGCTTTCATCCAGACCACATCACACGATCCCTTGTCTACAGCCAAGCGCTACGATACAACCACATTTGCTCCTACCCGTCAGACAGAGAGAAACACCGACAAGATCTCTATCAAGCATTCTTACAACTACAATACCCACCTGCTGAAGTGAAGAAACAGATTGACAGAGCCAGAAGAGTACCCAGAAGTTACTTACTACAGGACAGGCCCAACAAAGAAAATAACAGAACGCCACTAGCCATCGCCTTCAGCCCCCAACTGAAACCTCTTCAACGCATCATCAAGGATCTACAACCTATCCTGAAGGATGACCCATCACTCTCACAGATCTTGGGAGACAGGCCAGTCCTTGCTTACAGACAGCCCCCAAACCTGAAGCAAATACTCACCAGCAACCACACACCACACAACAAAAACACTAACCCAGGAACCTATCCTTGCAACAAAGCCCATTGCCAACTGTGTCCACATATCTATTCATGGGACACCATCATAGGGCCTAATCACATCAGCCACACTATCAGAGGCTCGTTCCCCTGCACATCTACCAATGTGATATATGCCATCATGTGCCAGCAATGCCCCTCTGCCATGTACATTGGCCAGACTGGACAGTCTCTACTTAAAAGAATAAATGGACACAAATCAGATGTCAAGAATTATAACATTCAAAAACCAGTCAGAGAACACTTCAATCTCTTTGGTCACTCGATTACAGAGCTAAAAGTGACAATTCTTCAACAAAAAAACTTCAAAAACAGACTCCAACAAGGAGACTGCTGAATTGGAATTAATTTGCAAACTGGATACAATTAACTTAGGCTTGAATAAAGACTGGGAGTGGATGTGTCATTACATAAAGTAAAACTATTTCCCCTTGTTTATTTACCCTCCTACTGTTCTTGTAAACTGCTGGAAATGGCCCACCTTGATTATCACTACAAAAGGTCCCCTGTCCTCGTCCCACCCCCTGCTCTCCTGCTGGTAATAGTTCACCTTTCCTGATCACTCTGTTACAGTGTTACAGTCTGTATGGTAACACCCATTGTTTCATGTTATCTGTGTATATAAAATCCCCCACTATATTTTCCACTGTATGCATCTGATGAAGTAATCTGTAGCTCACGAAAGCTGATGCTCTAATAAATTTGTTAGTCTCTAAGGTGCCACAAGTACTTCTTTTCTTTTTATGGACACAGACTAACACGGCTGCTACTCTGAAACTTATGCTCGTCAGTATCAAAAGCCTTACTAAATCAAGATATACCACATCTACCGCTTCTCCCCCATCGAAAAGGCTTGTTACCCTGTCAAGGTAAATTATTAGGTTGGTTTGACCCAATTTGTTCTTGACAAATCCCTGCTGACATGTTACTTATCACCTTATGATCTTCTAGGTGTTTGCAAATTGATTGCTTAATAATTTGCTCCATTATCTTTCTGGGTACTGAAGTTAAGCTGACAGGTCTGTAATTCCCTGGGTTGTCCATATTTCCCTTTTTGTAAATGGGCACTATATTTGCCCTTATCCATTCTTCTGAAATCTCTCCCATTTTCCATGAGCTTTCAAAGATAATTGCTAATGACTCAGATACTGCCTCAGTCAGGTCTTTGAGTATTCTAGGATGTATTTCATCAGGCCCTGGTGAGTTCAAGACATCTAACTAGTCTATGTAATTTTTAACTTGTTCTTTCCCAATTCTAGCCTCTGATTTTACTTCATTTTCACTGGCATTCACTATGTTATATGTCCAATTTCTACAAACCTTTTTGGTTAAAACTGAAACAAAAAGGTGACTTAGCACTTCTGCCATTTCCACATTTTCTGTTGTTTTTGAGTAATAGGCCTACCTTGTCCTTGTCTTGCTTCTAATGTATTTACAGAATGTTTTCTTCTTTCCCCTTATGTCTCTACTAGTTTAATCTTGTTTTGTGTCTTGGTCTTTCTAATTTTGTCCGTACATGCTTGTTTTTTGTTTATATTCATCCTTTGCTCACGGTTTAGCTGATCGCCATATTTGGGGTCGGGAAGGCATTTTCCTCCAGGGCAGATTGGAAGAGGCCCTGGAGGTTTTTTGGCCCCCTCTGTAGCATGGGGCACAGGTCACTTGCTGGCGGATTCTCTGCTCCTTGAAGTCTTTAAACCATGATTTGAGGACTTCAATAGCTCAGACATAGCTGAGAGGATTTTCGCAGGAGTGATGGGTGAAATTCTGTGGCCTGCGTTGTGCAGGAGGTCGGACTGGATGATCATAATGGTCTCTTCTGACCTAAATATCTATGAATCTTTGTAATTTGACCTAGGTTCCACTTTTTGTAGGACTCTCTTTTGAGTTTCAGATCATTAAAGATCTCCTGGTTAAGCCAGGGTGGTCTCTTGCCATACTTCCTATCTTTCCTCAGCAGTGGGACAGTTTGCTCTTGTGCCCTTAATAGTGTCTCTCTGAAAAACTTCCAACTCACTTGAACTGTTTTTCCCCTTAGACTTGCTTCCCATGGGATCTCACTTACCAACTCCCTGAGTTTTGCTAAAGTCTGCCTTCTTGAAATCCAAGAAGACAATTAGTAGTACAAAACTAGATGATGGGAAGTATAAGTAAACAGGCAAGTCGTTCCTTAACCAGGTTTTTGCTTCTGCCTTGCAATATGCGATGAATAATCAATGTTATAATTCAATAAGCAGTGCATCAGTCATTCAGAGTATAGACAACTAAAATATATAGGCCAAATTTCAAGATTGGTGTGAAAAACGTGTGCTAGATTTTATGCCTTTTTCGCATGAGCAATTGCACATACAGGTTCACACACAATTAAGCAAATTGTGTCAGCAAATCTGGTAATAATGGGAACAAACTATGTGTGTGAACGGTCCTGTGTCCTTTATATAATTGGCCGTTTAAGTGAATTAAATTAGGGCTGATTTTTCTTGGGGTTTTTGTTTCTTTTCTTATAGCTTTATTTAGCTATACCATTTTGCTGAATTCTCCCAGGATGTTATGAAGAGCATCTGCAGAGTTGTATCATAGAGTCAAAAGCCAATGTTGCACGTGCTCTGTGTGCTGTGGCCCTGCCTGTGTTATTTAATGTGATTCTCCTCTGGACTATTCCTGCAATTTGTTTCGAAATTTTGTGCCATTTAAATAACATGCAATCAAGATACCGCATCATCTCCAGGTTAAATGGCATCAGCTTGTACTTTTCTGAGCAAAACAACTTGTCATTTGCAGAGGGTACATGCTGTTTAAACTAGAGGTGATGTGATGTTTGGATAACATACAGCCTGAACAGTTTTGGTAAAGAGTAGCTCCATGTCTAACAGCATCACATTGAAGAAGACACATGGATGAAAACAACCTATTGGCAGCTTTAGTTTATGACTAAACCTGCCACAGAATAATAAGAGGTACAGCTCACATTTAAGTGCTCAGAATAACTTTTGGAGTAAGAACATTTCTCTGAATTTTAAAGCACACAAGAAGACATGGCCATCACCTGTGTCATCTTTAGTCTTGCTGGGATTATGATTTGCTATGTCTGTCAAATGTGAATACCAGTGCTATTCATTCTCCTCCTGCCAAATAAATGTAGTGTGACTACAGTAATATAGGTAAGAAGAAATCACCTTAATTAAAAAGAAAACTTCTAACAGAAGTAAATAAAAACAAAACAAAAATAGAGCACTCGTGCTTTCAAATCATGAATTGTTAAGTAACTAGTTATCATTAACAAATACATGAAGCCTTTGAATTTAAGACCATTCAAATTGATTTGCCCTAGCAAATTATAGGATAGTAAACGCACCTCTGTCTGCAGACTTGACTGGTGGATGTCTTGTTTTGGTTTGAATTCCTCATGACTCATTTATCTATTGGTAATTAGAAGTTGTCTAGTTTTGTGTTTGTTTTAATACGTGAATGGGTCAAATCTGGTAGGTCTGGCACTCTGGCTGTTTTGTTCGTTTGTATTTTGTGGAACAGGGCTTCAGGGTGTTTTGGAAGTTAAACTATAATTTCTAGTAACTGTGGAATTCTGATCTCACTTACGTAGGTGTGAATCAGGAGTAATGCCACTGAAGTGAATGCAGTTTCCTCAGTATAAAACCAGCACAAGTGAGATCAGAATCTGGCCCTGAATAACTGTAAATAGATTCTTGATGTTTTACTCCTCGGGTTTGGATAGAGACCTCAAAGCTACCCTGAAGTATGAACTATAGTGGCGCATGATAAATCGGCGCAGGTGACCTTATTCTCATATCAAATATATGAAAAACTGAAAGCACATTGAATTGGTAGAAAATACTGTATCAATTTCAGTTTACAGAGAGTCCTCTGGGACTAATAAACTGTCTGACTTTAAGCTGAATTGAAGAAGTCTTATTGAAAAAGCATGGAACAATATTGTAGCTTTGCTTTCCATACAGTATCTCGCCAAGGTCTGTGTTTTTCTGGTTCTTGGAACTTTCCCTTTATTATTGTTTTAATCATCTTGATCAGCATTATTATAATCACAAAACATCAGCCTGAGAAAACGATAGTCTAGTCATTATGTTTCAATGTCACCTTTGTCAACTGAAGCTTAGCTATCATTTGAAATTGCTATATCAATCCTGTGATTAGACGTAATTTGTGATATGACCAGCATTTATAGGTGGGTAGTTTAAAATATAGTAACACCTAAATACTCCCGTATGATATTAATTCTTTCCTCTTAAGTTATTCTGTCCTCCTACTACAAATGTTCTTTGAAAAATATTTTTGGAACGAAATATTTTCTTTTGGTAGGTAATGAAATCTTACTGTATGATCACTAAGTGACATTTATGAATTACTCTAGTAATGTGGAGTCATTTTGTATGTGTCATCAAGGATAGACAAATTCTTTGTAGTCATAGCTTTTTTCCCCTCAAAAATCAGTTACACTTTGTGTGTGTAATTAATGGTTTTCAAAGTGTACCTTTATAATGCCTCAGAAACCTTTGGAATTTACCATCCTAGAAAAATATCTGCCATTTCTGTATTTGTGAAAAAACATTACTATATCTCTTTTATTCTGTGCTAGTTACATTTAAAACAAGATAAACTTAACAAGATTGCTCAGAAATGGAAAGGATTATTCACTACTGGTTTTGCATTCTTCATTTCAGAAGAATAAAAGATAAACTGAGTTAAAAAAATAGGACCAGTTAATGCAGCATAAATGTGATGCATGAAATGTGACATCTCTTTAACATTGAGGGAAAATACTTCTTTCCATTGAGTGCTTGCACTAAATGCAAAATATTGACACATCCCTATTGTATTAAACAAAAGGATTTGTTCAGAAAGATAATCTTATAGAATGGGTGGTATCATGTGATCTTATTAATATTTATGAAATATGATAACATAGTAAAAAGGAGAACTGGGACACAGGCACTATCTTTATAGACCCTATTCATTTCAGCTTCAAAATGTTTTTCATTTCACACATCAGACACTAATTAGCAAATATCTAATTAGTGTTTGAAGATTAATCGCTCATGGGAGTTGAGGCTTTGAGCTTTCATGCATGCAAAAATAGTGCCACTTTAGGTGCATTTATTAAGGTACAGTAACTTTAAATGATGTAACTTTTTTATTTTTCTCTGAAATTGTGTAAATTACAATAAAAAGTAAAATTAAGCTCAAGTAAACGGAGAAGAGAGCTGCATTTACAAAGGAAAAGGCAAGGTCTAGACACAGTAAAAGAATGGCTAAAGTACTTAAAACCTATCCAAAAGTTGGTAAGATTCCAGGGGCAGGATGGGATTTAATGGTAACAGTATTCATTTTTACTTTTCCTGGTGACAAATTATTTGCAAAATTCATATTTAGATTGTACTGGATGAATTATAAAATCTTTTACATTACTTTTGAGATTATAAATCATCTGAACATCTCGAACACAGTTAATAGTGGAACAACTTGTGAAGTACTGTGGAATTGACATGTTTTAAAGTACAGTGTGTTAAAGTTTTTTAGTTCACATACATCATGTTGGTAAATTATTATTCTTGGCAATTCATTGTGTTTCTTTTTAATAAGAGGGACATTAAATATAATATAAACAAACTCTACTTTAATAGTCTTGTGACAGAGTGGATCAATGCATGTAAGAGGAAATGTGGTTGATGCCCAGTAAATAGCCTCGTGCTTGCTTGAGCTAATCACAAAGAACTGCTGTTAAAATAGTTGAAATAAAGAGAAACCAGGTTTCAGTACTTTGCTTCATGGTTTATGGCAACATTAATAAGTTCACCCTGGAGCAATATCAACTAGGACCTAATTTTGAAAATACATTTATTTTAGGTATGCTGTACCTGTGCAAATAATTTTAAAGCTAAAACAATCATACAGTATAACACCTAAATCTACAGGCAGTCATGCAAAAATGCTTGAGGACAGCAATATGGAACCATTTTGACATTAGAAAGTTTGAGAAATTTCCCAAAAGTAAAATGCTTTAAGAAATTAAATGCTACAGTACTTCCAGTATTAAACATATATACTATTTAAATGTTGATAATAATAAACACTGTAGGATTCGTTTAGGTCAAGTTAGGTCCAAAATGAAAGGTTGTACAGAAAGCATTCCAGTATCATCAGCCTTTAGAGTGTTCGGTTTTTGGTTTTTCCCCTTTATTTGTGTATATCTTGAATATCCCCTCCCCCCACCATTTTGTCAGAGCAGGAGGTGTTATGGCAAGGTTTTTTTACTCTGTTCAAGAGTGCAACTTCAGAGTTGCAATAAGGATCAGTTGGTATCAGTATTCTATTGCACTGTCTCTTTCTTCTTTCTTCAAAGGCCGAGCTAATCTCTCTGTCAACTTGAGTGTCCTAATTTATAACTCAACACCCTTAGGCTATATTTCTGCCCCCTTCCCAGTAATTGACATGTCAATGAGAATGCAAGAGCAACCCCCGAATGGGTAATGGGGATACTGAGACACGGCTGTTGTTTTCCTTTCAAAGGATCTCTAACAATGCGCTGAATTGATCCACTGCTGTATGCCTGCTCTTAAGTGCAGTGTCACTCTAGTGGCGAGTCTTTTTAAACTGAAGCCCACTTTTTTGGTAGACCAACATCTAGAGATGTGCTGCTAATAAGGGTATGTGCTATTCCGTGCCCATTATATACTGCAGAATAACAAGCAAACTAAAAATGATCGGCGAGTTTGTTGAATCTTTATGCTAGCTGAACCAAATAATAATGGAAAAGTATAATAAAATAGCTACAGTAGTAACATTCTGAAACTTTTTTCATCTAATCATTTTTATGAAATTGAACACATTGGGCCAGATTTTTAAACATCAGATTATGGCAGACATTTGCCAGTGCCTCAAATACTGGATATGCCTGCACATGGCACGTTACACTTAACTTACATTCAAGTTCATCATTCCAAGATGTGTATGATACAATTGTGACAAGAGAAGTAAAGTTCCAAAGTGCATCCCGAGTATCCCATGATGATTTATTAGCAAACAAGATATTTTAGCCATGGGGAAGATCGAGCCAGTTCAATTGTGTCCCCTTGTTCTTGGTCAATTTGATTCTCACCTCCCTGCAATATGAAAAGGAAAAACAGACACATATTTTTTGTCTCTCTCTTGTATGGTCCTGTAATATATTTAGCATATGTAATACCCTTTAGGCAAAATAGTTTGGCTTAGGCTACCTATGTACTATGTACTTAGGCTACCTATGTACCTAATTTTTTAGCTTATGCCTCCTACTTTTGAACCTTTCTCCAGTGTAAAAATGGTGCTGCAGAAACTCATAGATTTATGGTTCTCAAAACCTTTTAGGTCACCTAAGGGTATTTCTTTTCCAGGGAGAATTAACTCAACCCCTGTAACCTTACTTCTTAACTTAGATTCTTGAGACACTTGTATCTGTCTGAGTAAAATGGAGTTATTGAGAGTTTTCCCAGGGTATCTAAGTATTTATTGGTTTCAGAGTAGCAGCCATGTTAGTCTGTATTCGTAAAAAGAAAAGGAGTACTTGTGGCACCTTAGAGACTAACCAATTTATTAGAGCATAAGCTTTCGTGAGGTGAAGTGAGCTGTAGCTCATGAGAGCTTATGCTCTAATAAATTTTTTAGTCTCTAAGGTGCCACAAGTCCTCCTTTTCTTTTTAAGTATTTATTATATGTCACCACATGAAAAAAAGAAGTACAGAGTTCTTGGAGAACAGACCAGTTTTATTTTGTTCTCCACAGGTTCCAATGTTAACATTAATACTACTGAGCCTTTAGAAAGGACTTTCTGCCACATTCTTTCAAAAAAACCCAAAAAAAGCAAAAACACAGGGTATTTTGTTTCAAATACCTTTAAAAAATGCACTGAATCAGATGAGTAAAAGCCAAACCACTGGTTAATACTTTTTAAATATATTATTTATTAAATATGTGGTGAGAAGAAATAAAAAAAGAACAAAAAATATATTAAGTAAAACTGGGTGAATTTGGGGAGAAATTAATGTGCAATATTTCCCCAGTTTTTTTCATTACTTCTCATCCCCACAACGTTGCTTTGTCAAGAAGTTTTGGAAGACTGTTCCCCCCCCCCCCCCGTTTTGTTGAGAGAAGCATTTTTTGTTCAAAAATGTGCACTTGTGAAAACTCACTTTAACTTGCAGATATGTTATAAAAGCAACTTTTCTCTCTCATGGCCAATTGGCATGTGCAATTTACAAAAAGTCATACCTCAGTGGGGGCAAATCAAGCCCAGCAGATACTACACTTCACAAAAATTGTCCCACAACATCGCTGTGGACTAAGCAAATCTCTCTTCTTTCCCCCCCACCCTGGTTATAGATGGAGAAACTGAGATTTAGTGGCATACTCAAATTCACACTGCACATGAGAGTCAATACCAGATTTAGAAGACAGGTCTCCTGAATGTTAGGTCCTTGACTAATCCACTAGTTTGTAGTTCCCCAAAGGTAGGCGATTTAACCTCTTTGTCCCATTTTCCCCTCTGTTATATGGGGATAATATATTTGCAATAGATATTAAAAATATACAAGAAGTCCACAGCCAAGACGTGGGGATCCAAGAAGATATAACGAACCACAGTCTACAGACCTAGGGCCTCTTTCTCCACTGTGTTAAATTGGTTTTATCCAGTGTAACTTTATTGAAATCAGCGGAGTTACACCATTTAAAACTGGCATAACGAAGTGGAGAATCAGGCCCCTAGTGGGGGGGGGGTGCCACATACCCTATCACTTCACAGCTAATGCCATTCCCCAAAACAATCAATATGTTGCCAGCATAAAAATATCTATAATATCTCTGAAACATTGATGATATATCCAAACTATGAAAAGGGATATATAACATAAGAACCAGTGTCAAAATTTTCAAAAACATGAGCCAAAAATTAGGCTCCTAAATTTGTATTTAGATGCCTACAAATCAGATTTCCAAAAGTGATTTAGGAGCATATTTCCCATTCATTTAAGTGGAACCACTTTTGTGAATGACTGTAAATTCTAGTCTCATATTCTGTTATATTTCATGCTATACTGTACATACTAGAATACTAAACATCAAATTCCAGTAGTCTTAAGATATTAAATTATAATAAAATTGATGTGTTGGGAAACAGTATGCCTCTTAAAATAATGTAGGTGTTTTGTCCTTATTTGATCTGTAAAATTGTGTAAGGGTAGAAGTAGATAATCTCAAACAGTTACGATAAGAATTACAGAAAAACTGGTCATTTTTAATAAAAAGTTCACCTAAAAAGGTATCAGTTGCATTATCTCTGCATGCATTTATTTGCATCTGCCGGAACTATAACCAGGTGTTAGCATCTTCCCACAGAAAGTTCAGATATTTTTCTTTGAATGAAAATGAAAGTTGGAAGTTTGTGAAAGGCATATCTGTGTGGAATTCATAGAATTTCATGTTGTAATGCAGCAAGAAGGCTTGCCAGAAATTGCGTGTTTCAGGGTGATGATGCAAAACTTGACATCTGTTAAATTAACATCTACCTAACATTTTTGCCTTTCAGTCAAATGCATTCAAAAAATTTAAATCTTTTTTAGCTGTCAAAACATTCTGTCACAAGATATTTATTTTTTGTAGAACGGGTTACTTAAGAAAAGCAGCATATGGTTCAGTGAACTGCACCTACACTACAGCTTTAGCTTAGATCTGTACCGCCTACAAACTACTGGAAAATATACATACGGTATGATCACTTTTATTTTAAAATCAACTAAATGTAGCCATACATTTTCTTTGACCTCTGCATCTCTTTTGTAATCTGTTATGCAATCTGTTCTTCTTGGGTGAGAATCCTAGGTATATAGTGCTTTCTGCCTTTTAAATTCTTAATTTTTTGCCTCATAAAAGTAAGGCCTGGTCTACACTAGAAAATTAATTTGGTTTAACTAGGTCTCTCAGGGGTGTGAAAAACCCACACCCCAACTGCCATAGTTAAGCTGACCTAACTCCCAGTGTAGACAGCACTATGTCAACAGAAGAATTCTTCTGTCAACCTAGCTATCCCCTCTCAGGGAGGTGGGTTACCTATGCCAATGGAAGAACCCCTCATTTCGGCGGTGCTAGTGTCTAAACTGAAGCACTTCAGCGGTGCATGCAGCTGTGCCACTGTAGCATTTCAAGCGTACACATGCCCTAAGATAGCAATATAAATATTCCCATTATAACATGTCAAATGCTGGAACTATCCCTGCAGTCATCTCAACTGAAAGCAATCTGAAATTAGTTTCTTTTTAGTTTATTCTGTAGTCATTCATTCCTCTTGCTCATAGAGATAATATTAACAATAAAAAAATGCCAGTAATGACCAAAACAAAGTCTTCAAAGCAATACAAGCGTACACAGTATTGTGATGATCCGACTGTTTATCAAAAATGTCATCTCATTCCAGTGACACACTGTGTGTGTAGCTTTGTGGCACGTTCAGTGCACTTTTAACATAGCCTTTTCAATGATGGCCTGATCCCTACTTAGACAAAACTAACTCTAACTTCACAGATGATTTTGCCTGAGTAAGGATTGAGAGTGAAAACTTGTCCCCACTGAAGTCAGTGGGACTTTAGCCATTGAATTCAATAGGGTCAGGGTGTCATGCTAAGTGTGGATTCTAGGAACAGTTCTTGAACATCTTGCTTTTATTAGCTATAGACAAACTAAAATTGCAGTCTGAACTATTTTAATTATTTCTTGGGGATAAATTTATTGAGTATGCATGTTCTTTATACTCATTTTGTTATTATATAAACTTTGGAAAAAAAGGAGGGGGAGACTAGACTCGTAGCACATAAGAAGCATGTGTGAATGTGAGATATCCTGCTCTGGGAATAGCCTGTAGCTTTCTAGGCTGGTAGAGATTGTAAATACTGAGGATATGACACACTTTACCTCTGGGAAGACAAGAAAAGTGTCACCCACACCATTGGAGCCCTTCAGAGAACATCCCTTATTTGCTCATTCACTGAGCTGCTTCAGTTTAGTTTCAAAGTAGGGAAAGCAATATATAAACTTTGCAATAAATCATGACATTTCATTTGCTATAAATGCAAATTTCTCAAGTGCCCCAAAAGGAATTTCTAGGCCTCCATATCAGTGTCATATTTTCAGAGAAACACAACATTTGAAAATTGAGAACATATGGGGACATACACTGTATGGAAGCATTCACTTAAATGTTACGTATCCTAGATTTGTTATGTAACTTTAATAGTTTTAATGTCATCAATATTTTAAAATGTAGCTTGTTTTACAGTGTAGCCAGCTTTTGAAATTAGATTTCTCACTATTAATTATACACCTCAATATTAGCCTGGTGTTTAAAAATTAGCAGTTAACAATTTTTAAAAAGCCAATTAAGTATTTTTTTGCTTTTCTAACATGTATCTCATGTATCCTGCATATTCTGCAGAACCAATTTTAGAGATGTTTGAGAGAATTAAAAAAATAGTATCCGCTTCTTGTTTCCCTTCTGCTAGTAAAACCAGGTGCCTCAGTTACATAATATGAACTGTACCAGGTCTCAGAGGAAGAGAAAAATTAAGGGCACGTCTTCACTGGCAATATTAAAGGGCTGCCGTGGTAGCACTTTAACATGGTTTGTGTAGTCGCAGCACAGCGCTGGGAGAGAGCTCTCCCAGCACTCTAAAAAACCCACCTCCACAAGGGACGTAGCTACCAGCGCTGGGAGCACGATTCCCAGCGCTGATGCACTGTCTATACTGGCATGTTACAGCGCTGAAGCTTGCAGCGCTCAAGGACGTGTTTTTTCACACCCCTGAGTGAGAAAGCTGCAGCGCTGTAAAGTGCCAGTGTAGACAAGCCCTAGGACTAATAGATGACATCTTCACTGGTTGTAAATCAGTGGAGCTCTGTTGACTTCAGTGGAGCTCTGTGATTTGTACCTGTTGAGGATTTTGGTCCAAAAAAATGTAAAACACCTCAGGCTAAATTCACAAAGGATCAGCATTACAACACCTATTTTGGGTTGCCTGCTACCTAGTGGAATCCACAGCTCCAAGTTACGCAGTCAGGCTATCCGTAAAATGCCTGGGGTGGGTTAGGCGCCTGAGAATAGCCAATAAGCTGAGCAGGCAGTGGCCTAAACTAGCCAGTAGGAAATGCCAAGGAGGGGGTGTGGCCTCAGCTCCACCCCTCAAAGAAAGCTAAGCACCTTAGTGTGAGTCAGAGGGAGGCACCTTATCTCCATCTGGGATTCAGAGCCATGGAATTAGGTACCTTAGCTCTTTCAGACAAAAAGTGGTGTTAGTGACCACCTTTCCCCTCCCTAAACTTTAGGCTACTAGTTAGAAATCTGCCTCATGTAGAGGAGGGATTGAATACCCATCTCAGGAGACTCCAACTGTTGGACTCTGGGAGGTTCTGCGGTGAGTCGATCTCAATCTCTCCTGTTGAAGCAGTTCCGCTTTGTATAAATAATTAAATATTCATTGGACCAGAGAGAGAGTGAGACTGACTGTTACAGTCCAGTGCTTAGATCACTCAGTTGGGATGTGAGAGACTCAAGATCAAATCTCTGTTTAATGACTTACAAAGTGGAATGTCCTCACCATGAGAGATTGAGAAACCCAATGGATAGGGCATTCTCTAGAAATGTGGATTCAAATCCCTGCTATATCTCAGGCAGTGATGAGAACACAGATCTCCCACATCCTCAGTGTGTGCTCTAACCATGCAACTAAAGGTTATAAGTAGGGCAACAGCTCCGCCTCCTCCTCCTCCTGTGTTTGTTGCAGGGTCCAGCTTGTAAGGTGGCCTCTGAGAATGCCTACTGGATCAGGTGAGAAAGGCAAGGGAATGTCTTTTTTGAGGATCCCACTGGGGCTTAGGCATTAGCTTAGGTGCCTGGGTGTCAGGATACAGGTGGCTGTGCACATGTTCAATGGCAGATTTTGAAGTGCCTAAGGGACTTGATCAATGGAAACTTACTGATGTCTGACATCTAAGGCCCATCCAATGCTTGAGGCAAGTACTGTTGTGAAGCTGTGAATCTCTCCTTCCCAATGTAATAAAGTTCCTGTTTCTAGTCTTGCAGGGCTAGGGTGACCGGATGAAACAGATAAAATATCGGGACACATGGGGAAAGCAAAAAAAGCGGCCGGAGTTGCCGAAGCAAAAAAAAAAAAAAAACGCCGGAGTGGCCAAAGCCGCAATATCGGGACGCGGGACAAAGAACTAAAAATCGGGACAGTCCCGATTTTATCAGGACGTCTGGTCACACTATGCAGGGCTAAAAGATGCACACTTTTAAAGCCTTGGCATTTTTAGGTATAGAAGACCTGTCACTGGTCTAGAAATGAAACTTGCCTTTTCTCAAGGCAGTTGCGGTGTTGGCCAAAATACCATTTAATGTCTAGTACAGTTTCAAGAATATTTTAGGAACCCCTCTTAGGCATAACTGTATGTATTTTCACTTTTTTTTTTAGCATCATTTCATAAAAGCAAATTTATGAAGTGGTAAACCATCCTGATCAATAAAAAGAGAATCTTATCAGTGTGCTAATAGTTAAAATGTGATGGAAACTGTAGTCATATCCTTACCATGTTGTAATGCTCCATGGCCCGACTCTCATTTCACACTGGTGTAAACTGATTGAAAGAGAGACAGTGCTAATGTACAGTGTAGTCAGACTATTAGACCAGAGGGGTGCTATTCAAATAGGGTAAAAACAATTCTGATATAAAACTGAGTATTTAGGAGCAGAGATACCCATGTTCAGGACAAAGATTTAAAGAAAATATGAAGAGGAAGAAACCAATAAACCGATATAATGCATTTATGCTTTAAAAAGTACTTCCCTCTTTCTCCCTTCCACCTCTTCCAATCAGTTTTTCACTGCTCTGAGGAGGCAGATGCTCACAGATATTGTGAGCAGAGCGCAAAAAGGTCCTTTCAAGTAATTGTTTTGTGGTTTTGTTCCCAGCGTCTCCTCTTTCAGCTTCCCTGTGAAGTATCATGTCAATGTCTAGCTTCCCTAGTGTATTCATATATCTGGAATAAAACCTTTCTCCAGTGTGGTCAGAGTTGTATCTACTGAGTGGGCACTCTCGTGCATGTGGCATTAATAATAATTTTAAAAAAACACACTGGAACAAGTGCACACTGTGATTTTTTTTAAAGGTACATTAAGTAACAATTTAGCCAAATAATAATGAATAACATCAAAGTTCTGTGCAAGTGTTAACTATTAAAACATCACAATTAAGGCTGTGAGGTAGGTAAGTATCATATCGCTATTTTACAGATGGAGAAACTCAAGCACATAGCACTTAATTGACTTCCTCATCTTCCTACAGTGAATCAGAGATGGGATTAGAACCCAAACTCCTGACACCTAGTTGTGCAATTGGTCAGTTAGAATAGATTGTCTCCTAACGACTAAATGAATGAAAATACTTTTTTTTAAACACCATCCTACTGAATTTTGAGAGCTCAGCTTTCAGTGCTGGTCTCTGGTTTTGTTGATACAGTTTTGTATCTGCAAATTACTGCACCTATATTTTTGCATGCAAAAATTAATTGTGGGCTCAAAAATTAGTAGTAAAGACATCTACCTCTTTCTGTCCACAAATTAAATTACAAAATCAAAACGTTTTCTGGAAAATGAGAAACTGAGTTAATGCCCAGTCCAAATCAGATCCCCAAATGACAGAGAAACATAGTCCATATTTGCTTATTGTCATGTGACTATACAAAGTGTTGTTTCTGTGCATGACTCTGCTGTGTGCATAGTCATTAAGAAGGAGCTGTGCATACTGATATATTTGACTTCTAAGGAAGATATCCTGTCTATACATTACAATTGTTGCTGCTTTGTTTTGGGTTCTGGACAGTACTTGAGGTAGATGCAACCTCTCTACTACTGAGTGATTGTTTGATGAGGGAGTAGATAGCATCTGTCACGTGAAAGCACAGACTGGAAAGATTAAATTAAGTCAGGGCTTTCTCATTCCCGTCATCCCCAACGGGCAGTTCTTACATACTACCCAGAATAATAAATCCCTCTCTGGCATAGTCATGTTCCAGTGTGTCACTGAATGAGCAAACAGAGCAGATTCAGAAATTGCAGTCAGAGACTACGTATGTATAACTACAATGTTTTTAGAATATGGAAGATTGCCCTCACTCTTGCTTTCTGCAATATACATACAACAGAAGAATATGAAAGACTTTGTTGAAGTTATAACTCAAGTTTATTGTTAGACAAGGGAATTAGTTGAGATAGAGCCCCAATAAATGTTCAAAGTCTGGGACATTTAGTCAAGATATTGGAAGAGCTCCTTGTGGTCAAACTGTGAAAGCACAGATGACTCAAACAAGGATCTTATTACATTTTCTTGTTTGTATGTTGTTCTAGTACATTTGTACAGATTATTTGTTTCTGTCTCCCTCTGTTGTTCAGGCTCTGAGACATTTTTCCTTTTCATCTGCTTCAAGCCCAGAAGAATTAAACCAATCAGCGAGCAGGAAAATTAGATTGTAATGAGATATTTAATTTTTACTGGTTAGTTGATTTAATTTGAAGCTTTCAATTCTGATTGGCTTTGAGTCAAATATAGAATAAATTCCAGTTTTGTCTTCAACAATGATCAATTGAAGTCAGTATAATCCCAGATATTTGATTCTCTATTCTAAAGGAAGGGGGAAAGAAAGAAACCCCGTGATCTATTGGTTTTGTTTAAATGGATTTAATTTCTTGTATTCCAACATGTTTTGCCATTTTACAGCAAACTGTACAACTGTGAACCCATTGCTCTCTGCCATCAGGTTGTGTTAATTTTTCTTTTCGTGCAGTAGCAGAGCTCACAATCTATACCTGACACTTGAAGAAAAAAACTGTCTGTTTCTTCAGGCATCTTGCAGTGTTGTCATGCTGATGACTGAGGCTACTGGATTACCATTAGTGTTGGCCCTTTGGCATCTATTTTTGATCATTTAGCCTTGCTGAGTTCTTCTGGTTTTCCATGTGCCGTCAAGGCAACAATGGCTATCCAGATGATCTTGCTGTTTTCTATCTTTTCTGGAGCTCTTTCTCAGTTCACACGTTGCCAATTTCTGGTTTACATCAAAAGATTGCTCTCCTCTCTAGCCTTAGAAGGCGCATCCTGTGAGTCAAACTGCATTCCATAACTTTTTGGATCCTGCTTCTGTATGCCCTATATCACTTTTGCTGTCCCCCAAGATGAAATTTGCATTCCTTTAACTCAGAGTAGAATGAAATATTGGCTAGCCCAGGGGTGGGCAAACTATGGCCCAGGGGCTGCATCTGGTCCTTCAGACGTTTTAATCCGGCCCTCGAGCTCCTGCCAGGGAGCGGGTCCAGGGCTTGCCCCACACCGGTGCTTCAGCCAGGGACTGGCTTCACATGGCTCCTGGAAGCAGTGGCATGTCCCGCTTCTGGCTCCTATGCGTAGGAGCAGCCAGGGTGCTCTGCACATTGCCTCCTCCGCAAGTGTCGCCCTCGCAGCTCCCATTGGCAAGGAACCATGGCCAATGGGAGCTGCAGGGGCAGCGCCGGTGGATGAGGCAGCACACTAAACCGCCTGGCTGCGCCTCTGCATAGGAGCCGGAGAGGGGACATGCCACTGCTTCTGGGAGCTGTTTGAGGTAAGCGCTGCCTGGAGCCTACACCCCTGACCCCCTCCTGCACCCCAACTCCTTGCCCCAGCCCTGATCCCCCTCCCACCCTCCAAATCCCTTAGTCCCAGCCTGGAGCACCCTCCTGCACCCCTGATCCCCAGCCCCAACCCAGAGCCCATACCCCCAGCCGGAGCCCTCACCTCCCCCATCACGCAGTCCAAACTCCTGCCCTAGCCCGGAGCCCCCTGCTGCACCCCAAGCCCCAATTTCGTGAGCATTCATGGCCCGCCATACAATTTCCATACCCAGATGTGGCCCTTGGGCCAAAAAATTTGCCCACCCCTGGGCTATCCTATCGTCTGAGGAGCCCACCATACTATTTGCTCCTTCGTCACATGACCAATTATTTTATTTGTTGTTGCTATGAAAAATAGGTTGGTGTTTGAAATCTTGGCCTTTAATTTGGTATATAGGGCAGCCTATTATGCAGTCGAGTACTCCAATTTCTTTCCTAGAGCTGTATGAAAGTGGTGGCTCTTAATAAAATTTCACTCTAAAGGCAATCACTCTCCAGTGCTTAAGTCCCACATCCCACCTGACCCCTCCCTTCCTGCCCTGCTCCCCTGCAAACTGAGGTATTTTTTTGGTGGGAAAGGGAGCAGCAACAGCGGGGCTCAGGGAGAAGATGACCCTATTCCAGAAGCTCTGGACCCCCTACCCCGTTTCTCCCTTTCCCCCTCAGGAGCAGAGAGACAGCCCCAGGCAGGGAATATGGGAGCCAGTAGCTTTTCTGGGTGGAGTGGGGAGAGGACACAGCCAGCAGGGTAAGTCACTTTACTTTTCATCAATGGCAGGGGAAGGAAGTGTAGTGGGCTCTGAGCTGTTCACAGGCTTCACTTCCCCCACCCCATGAAAACTGTACTCACCAAGCCTGGACATTCTGGCTTCCCCCTACCCTCATGGACAACTCTGTGTCCTCCTGGGCAACTGGGATTCTGCTCTGTGCTCCCTATAGGGATGAGGGGAGAGAGGAGCGGCAGGGACCTCTTTGGAGGCAGCAGCAATGGAGCCCTGCAGAGTGGCAGGGCCTAACCTAAATTAATAATATTGGGGAAAAGGAGGGGGCTAAATGTAGTTGGCCTATTGAACTGCATAGGGTACTTCATTGTATTGGTACCACCAGATGGATTGGGAATGCGGGGCAGGTGCTAACTGAATGGCATTAGTAGCAGGGTGGTGTAAAGTGTGTGGGTGTGTATGTGGGAGGACTGATTCAATTGCACTGCTACCAGCTGGGTTGGGAATGGGGTGGAGAGATGGAGCTGCCTTAACTGTATAATGGGGAGTGGGAGATACAAAATAAATTGTAAATAGGAACCTGGGCAAGGGCCCCCCTCTCCATGCCCCAAAATTGACTGCAAAAAACATTTATTTTTTTCACATAGTGTAGAAACATCCTTAAGAATCATTTTTATAATTACAAAGTCCACATTTGTTATCTATAAACTGTGAACTAAAATCTGTAAAGTAGTATGCAATGCTGATCAAAGAATGGGTGTCCAGTTTTTTGGTTATTTGTCATCCATTTTGATGGCTTGGGTCACATATTGGCAGCAGGTCTGACTGTTGAGATACGGTTAGAGTGGAGCAGCCTCGGTGGTAACAGAAGATAGAAAATATTCAGAGTCATAAGAAAACGCATAATTTCCAGTCTGATCCTACAGCCAAAAACAGATGTTGCAGAATAATGTGTGGGTTGAAGAGTGCACAGCCATTAGTGAAGACTTGTTCCCAACCCCCTTCCTCCTTAATGTTTATTACAGCCCCAGATTTCTGATACGATCTTAGCATAACTAAATAAGTGACAATATAATTTGCTGTTCTTATGTCCACAATTTTAATTTTGAGATTTACTGGATTAGAAATGGAGGACTTTATTTCATCTCTCATATATCCTTTACTTGCTTTGTGTTGTATAGAGACATAACTAGCATCAAGAAACCAGTCACTGGAATTTCATAAAGTCTGAAGAAAACAGAATGCTAACAGATCCTGAGTGCAGTTTGGAGGGGCTTTAACACACCTTTACACAATCCACAGGATATTTTTAAGGAAGGGAGATGATGTGTTTCTGATGCCAGAGCAACCATTAGTTTCCAGTAGTAACACTGGGCAATTGTGGCAGTTGGGGATCACCTGGGTATAAGAGAGCATTGGCCACTCCTCCCTTCCTCTGACCACACCCTGTATGCCAGTACCTCGGAGATGGTGGCATAAGAGCTGACACCACTGGAACATTCCCTTAGACTGGACAAGTCCTTTAGTATGCAGATAAGGGGGCTTTGGGAAAACTTTGTGGAACCAGCATGGTGCAAAACTGCTCTAATGTAGCTGAGAATCAGGCTGTTTCCACCTCCCCACCCCCGTCTAGTTTAGTGGTTACAATTTTTGGGAAGGGATTGATTCTCTTTCTTTTCTTTTCTTTTCTTTTCTTTTCTTTTCTTTTCTTTTCTTTTCTTTCTGAATTTGGTCTAAATTATTTTAGGGTAGTGTATGTGTATATAAATATGCACACATGCATAGGTATGTGTCATAAAGTTAAATGGCCCTCAATCTGCACTGAACGAGTTTGAGACAATAGCTCTATACACCAAGTAAAGTGTTAATTTCTGTGCAGTACCTATGGTTCTACTGGTAAAATTAAGGAGTTGAGGATTGTATTATGCTTTATTCCTACTGTGAACAGAATTAAGCAGACACCAATTTACACCTCATTGTTAAGAGTAGCTGATTTTTCCAAAAGTGAGACCACTTTGTATATCCTTTGTAATTAAGCCAAAGGAGGAAAAAATTACTTTTTTTCCCCTTCACTGCAAATCAGGAAGCAAATATTTAATGTTGAATGAGTTCAAATGCTAAAACATACATCAGTTCTGGGGGAGGGGGGACAAAACAAAGCTTGATTCTATCTTCTACTGCACTGGAATATTAGTCATTCCAGTTTCCATGAAATGTTTTGTTTCACAAAACAGAATAACAACTGACTAATTGATACTGTGTGTGTGGCAGGGAGGGAGGGACTTTCAGAGGTTGGAATTTCAGTTTCATTTGGCCTGAATAGCCCGTATCGGTAAATGACAAATTGCACCGCACTACAGTAGGCCATCATGACCCAGCCCTGCAAACCCTTATTCACAGGAGGAGACCCACTGATTTCAGAGAGACTCCTTGCATGAGTAAACATTAGTAAGTGAGTAAATGTTAGCAGGATAGGCCCTCAGTATCCTGACCTTTTAAATATGTCACCCAGCCACTTGTATCCTATTTAAATTAGTTTGGAAACTTTTTGTGGTAGAGGATTGAGTTTTACTATGCATCTCTATGGCACTTTTCAATATAGGGCTCCGATCCTAAGGGGGTCTCTATCTAGTTGCTGCTGTAATACAAATAATAAATAATAGTGACAATAATAATATTTATGAATATATCAGACTCTTAAAAATAAGAAATATAGCACTAACTTAAACATGACAGATTGACCGTTCTAGTAACTTACATCTTATCCACAAAACAGGTATAATATAAGCTCTCCATTTGACCACATCAACATACTTCAGTGTCTAGGGAAGAAAAGATAGAACAGTCTGTGTTTGTTCAGGCCCCAATTCAGCAAGATTTCTGACATTATGAACATGAGTAATCCTACTGAATTCAGTGGTGCTTAAAGTCATGTGCGTAAAATTAAGCACATACTTAATACCTTGCTGAATCTGGGCCTCAGTTCTCGGCTTCCCTATCCAGACTAGTAACTGGGTGTTGTCACTTTCATTTAGATGATGTAACATGAACACCTGTCCACTAGGAAAAAAAACCCATTTTGTGTTAACAGCAAGTGGTCTGTCCAGGGTGTCCTCAGGTCCTTACTTTCAAGGTTAAAATTGAACTTGTGACTTAAAGATGAAAGTGTCTATCCTGATGTGAATTCCCTGAACTATTCTTCCTCCTTGCCCTTTATGTGCTTAGAAATTTTTGATGTCATCTTCCTGTGCTTTAAATGTCAGCAGATGTTGGAAATAGTGCAGTAGTCCTCCCTCATTGCTCTTTAAATACTTTTCATGCTGAGTAAACAAGCCTAAAACAAAGGTCTTTTTAGTGCATAGCAGAACATTTAACGTAACAGATTAGGCCCTGAAAATAAACAAATATTGTGACTTGAGAGTATTTTTGTGAGAATTAGATAAAACCATCATGGGGAGCACTTTTAATTTAATTTATGGCATTGCATGATTTATCATATTTTGCCCCATAAGCATTCTTCAACTGATCACTTTTCATTAATGATCCACAAAGATGATAAAATCCATAGGAAGCTGGGACAGCTGACACTGGGCAGTACAATATAATGAATAAAAGAGGGACAACAGAACACATAGCTGTTAAGACCAGTGACTTAAACATTCATGTTACTTTGGATTCACATATCTATTTCCTCTGGCAAAAAAAATAAATAAAATCAGAGTTAGAGTAGCATCATATTGCATAGCTTTTTTTTATTACTCCAAGCCAAATCCCTGCATCCTTTACTCATGTGAGTCATCCTCTTTGTCAACGGTACAGCTCACATAAGTAAGGGTTGCAAGCTCAAGCCTTTATTCAGCCTGTTTCTTTAAACAGGTGTAAGATTTCCATTCCGGAGCTGAACCTGCTCCCACTGAAGTCGGTGCCCTCATATTAACTTCAAGGAGAAGGACAGGGCACTTAATCAGTTTTTAAATTAGTTTTACTACTTTTATTTTTATGTTTAAAAATGACTAAAACTAAAATCAGGAAGATGGAATTCATAGGAGAAGGAAAATATGGAGTCTATCCAGCAGGTTGAGAGAATTTTTTTTTCTTTCTGCAAGATTAGGTTTCTTAAATGTCATGAACTTGGTGTTGCACATTAAGACAAGCACTTCCCAGGATATACATATATATATTTGTTGTAACTCTGTCATATTATATACAGTGTAGTTCATATCTCTTCCTGGCAGCTTCCAGAGTTTTTTAAGATATTCAGCATCTGAAATTGCACTGTTTTATCCCAGATTTCACAAATAATAGTCAGATTATTGTAAAAGAGAGTTTGCTGATAAGTAAGGTTTTGAATTGCTTCTTGATTGTTATAGGAAAGTATGTCAGCAAATGGCAACTACTGTAGCAAACTGGTTTGAAAAAATATTTAAACTAAAATCTGTAACACTGAATTTCTTTTCTTAGGAATACGTCAGAATTTGTATTTATTATAAAGCTTATGCTCTGATGCCTCCAAATTTGCAGTGCTGGAAAACATTCAGAAAAAATACCAAATAGTTCACCAATGCCTGTATCCAACTGAGTGGAAGTGATAGCATATGCTTAGTCATCAAATTTAAGTGGAGTCAAGTCCCTTTCCTCCATACAGGAAAATAAATATTTGAAGAAGCAATAACTTTTTCTGATATAATGTTATTGTGTGTCTAATTTTAGACATCATTGGTTATTTCCATGGACTTTTATGAGGAAACATACTTAAGAAGTCATGTCTTATTTTTTTTTTATCTTAACTAGTTGTTTCATGGCTGCAGAGCATAAAATGTTACCCAACTAGAGTGTGCAAATAGCCTTTTTTAATTTTGATTGATTGAATCAACTTTAATGTTATAATCCTCCACTCAGTTACAAACTGTTACAAAATATACAACATATTTTCCCCCTCTTGCAATAGTCTTACAAAAATACAAACGTGCAATGGAAGATGAACACTTTGACCACAAATGAATTTTGGAAAAGTTGTTCCCCCTCACTTTTTTATGAGCTTGTGTAGTTTACCAAATACGTGGTCTACAGGATAGGTCTATATAAATCTTAATTTTGCATCTTTGATGACCTCCCAGTTAACTCAAGTATTATCTCATAGTTGATGTGATGCCATCAGAGACCTTAGATATGTATGAATAGCTTTAGGATCCAATCATGGAAAGCTCTTAGTGCCCTCAATTCCCAGGAGCTCACAGGCCCAAGCTCTAATGCAGTACTTTACTTGTGAATTATTCTCACTTTTTCTTTGTAATATGCAGTATATATCTTTCCCATATGGCAAAGATCAAGATAAAAAGGATGCTACACTATGGCTATATCAGGACTCCTCTGTGGAAGTATAGCTACCTGTTCATGGGCCTGAGCCACAAAGACCAAACTTTCCCAAAGCTCAGGGCTGCTCTATTTCAGGCTTCTGGTTTAGGCCTATCATGGATATAGTGCCAAGTAGCAAAAATCTGATCTTGATTCAAATGCAAATTTCCCCAAAGTTCCAGGCACCAGCCAGGGATTAGATATCAGTTGGTTTTGGGCACATATTGTCCTCACCATTAAAATGTTGACAATATTGCATTAGACAGCAATTTACATGCCAGATATTCCCAAAACTATGGTAAAGCCAATTACTTTAAGAGGTAAGTGTTAATGTTTTAATGGTGATTGTTCTGTCATATGCATATGTTGTCTGTTCCATAAAGGCCTTTTCATTGACTTCAGTGGGCTTTGGATCAGGCCCTAAATTGAATAGAAGATGTGCACAGAACTGCACTCTTTATTTTTTTTTAAATCACAAATGGACTTTTAACTTCATCCTCTAGCTCTACATTGAACGGTTAATAAGAATATAAGAACTTTTTCAGTGGCATATGGGGGATCTAAGGTAACCAGAGTGGGAAGTAAATTAATGGTATGTCTACATTGCAATTAAAAACTCGTGGCTGGCCTGTGCCAGCTGACTCAGGCTTGTGGGGCTTCGGCTAAGGGGCTATTTGATTGCAGTGCAGGCATTTGGACTTGGTCTGGAGTCTGGAGAGTTCCAGAGCTCAGGTTGCAGCCCAAGCCCAAACATCTTCACTGCAATTAAACAGCCTCTTAGCCTGAGCCCACGAGGCTTAGTCAGCTGGCCTAACTGCAATGTAGACATCCCCTAAAAGGCTGTGCTTCTGTACTTAATTTTTTCTTTCTTTCCTTTGCATGATAATTCACCATGGCTCTTTTATTGCTATTTGTTGCTCAGGAGGACATAAATAAATTGTTCAAATTTGCTTATTAATTGCACATTGTAAATAAAGCTACAATTTTTGGGCCAAATGCAGGCCCTGGGGACTTTTAACTTGGACACGCACATTCAGTCATACTGCAAAGGCAGTGTCATAAATATAAAGGGAAGGGTAAACCCCTTTGAAATCCCTCCTGGCCAGGGGAAAGCTCCTCTCACCTGTAAAGGGTTAAGAAGCTAAAGGTAACCTCGCTGGCACCTGACCAAAATGGCCAATGAGGAGACAAGATACTTTCAAAAGCTGGGAGGAGGGAGAGAAACAAAGGGTCTGGGTGTCTGTCTATATGCTGGTTTCTGCCGGTGATAGACCAGGAATGGAGTCTTAGAACTTTTAGTAAGTAATCTAGCTAGGTATGTGTTAGATTATGATTTCTTTAAATGGCTGAGAAAAGAATTGTGCTGAATAGAATAACTATTTCTGTCTGTGTATCTTTTTTGTAACTTAAGGTTTTCCCTAGAGAGGTTCTCTATGTTTTTGAATCTAATTACCCTGTAAGATATCTACCATCCTGATTTTACAGGGGGGATTTCTTTATTTCTATTTACTTCTATTTTTATTAAAAGTCTTCTTGTAAGAAAACTGAATGCTTTTTCATTGTTCTCAGATCCAAGGGTTTGGGTCTGTGGTCACCTATGCAAATTGGTGAGGCTTTTTATCCAACATTTCCCAGGAAAGGGGGGGTGCAAGTGTTGGGAGGATTGTTCATTGTTCTTAAGATCCAAGGGTCTGGGTCTGTAGTCACCTAGGCAAATTGGTGAGGCTTTTTACCAAACCTTGTCCAGGAAGTGGGGTGCAGGGTTTTGGGAAGTATTTTGGGGGGAAAGACGCGTCCAAACAGCTCTTCCCCAATAACCAGTATTAGTTTGGTGGTGGTAGCGGCCAGTCCAAGGACAACGGGTGGAATATTTTGTACCTTGGGGAAGTTTTGACCTAAGCTGGTAAAGATAAGCTTAGGAGGTTTTTCATGCAGGTCCCCACATCTGTACCCTAGAGTTCAGAGTGGAGGAGGAACCTTGACAGGCAGTGTTAATATGGGCCTGTATTCAGACTATCTTTTCACACATTGCCACTCTCCTTTCCCTTCCAGGGCTTAAAAATATGCTGCACAAAACATGAGGCATCCTACCCAGGAGCCTGCTCTGGTCTCAGAGTCCGCCCCTGGTTACTGCACTTTTGTTCATATCAGTGGACACTGAAGTTCCTCGGTGTAGGGGAATTAAAAGTGAAAAGTCCAAGTTGCAACCCACAATACTTTTCTAATGCGTGGTGTTTAAGGCATGAACCTATGTACAGCCTGAGGATTGAATCAGGCCCAAAAGTATGCCATCAAATGCTGTATGTGCGCACTATCTTTACTGCTGTGTATCAGTTCCAGCTTGTATACTGCCATGTGTCAACATTCTACTTAAATCATAATACATTGTCGTGATACTTCATATGCTGGGCAGCACTGGAAGTACATTTTGCCCAGAAAATCATTCAGTAGCAGTAAAATGGTGAAGCTGCGGTAACTGGGAGAAGATGTGGGTGAATGCCAGGGATGTTAATGCCAGTAAATCTTCCTTTACTCATGGGAAATTAAATGTTTTGTGAGCCTAAAGCCCCCCATGGTTCAAGCAAGTTTAAGTTTGCAAATCACAGCATCAGCACTTACTTGTTGACTGTTGAAATCCTAGAATAGGAGCAAACAAGGAGAAAGACTGGATTTGCTAAGATAGTAGAGAGAAAAGGAAGTGGGAGGTCTTCCTCTTTGACTTATAATTGGCTTTGCTAAGGTAGTGCTCAGAGATAGCTTTGATTAGCTGTTTTCCCTAGAGCTAAGAAAACTTCTACAAGACTCAGGCTAGAAATCAGATATTTACATCTCCATGCAAAATGTCAGTACTAGTAAATTTTTCTCTGCAATAGTTATTCTAATGTGGTATTGGATGATTTCTGTATGCTACTGTAGTAATGGTTGAGAGTTTTTAACTAGAAACACATTTAAGAAACATAAAAAAACTTTTGCATTTGTGTTACTCTAAATATGTAGCCTGTCATAAACCTCTTGGGCCAATTTCTACTTGCCTTGCTTAGGGGAACAGTCTAACTGCATAGTCAAAACTTCCAGGAGTTGGTCCTTTCAGCAGTGCTGGACTGATACTGTCAAGCAGCCAGATCAGAACCTTTGGAAAAGGCCCTGATTTGGCAAGGTACTTAAACACATGCCTAGCTCTAAGCATGTGAATAGCCCGATTGACTTCACATGCTCGAAGTTAAGCACATACTTGTTTAAGTCTCTTGCTGAATTTGGACCTAAGAGGTTTGTGAGTGAAGAGTTAATGGGTAAATAAAGCCAGGAATATTTTCTTCTGATTTTTTTTTTTTTAAATATCTCCCATTTAGTGCAACCTGGTGTATTCCAAGATCCATACAAAATGCTCATTCTGATCGAAGGATAAAAGCCTTCCTTGACAGGGACAAGGTATCTCTCATATCGTGGCACCAATATGGATACAACAGCAATAACAAACTGGGTCAGTTCATTAACATAGCAGTAGAGTTTGAGAGAAGTGAAAGTGGGAAATAAACACCCCAGGCAGAGAATCTCTCCCTCCTTAACATTCTTCATTTCTAACATAGATTAGAGATCTGAGAGAGATTAGTCTGTATCGGTGCCTTTAGACTGTGAGCTCTTTTGATAAGAACTTAGTTATTTTCTGTCACAATTTACAGAAAATCATGCACAGTACCACGTACAGTTATGACCCTCCTCTTTTTCTCCTCCTCCTTTCCTCGAAGTAGATCTACTCAGCCAGTCCCACACTCAGCTACAGCCACCTATGCATCAACTCACAAAAGCCACTCTTCCCTGCAAGTTTACCCCCCCCCACACACACCAGTACAGTCAGTCACTCATCCATAACACACACACACAAATACTCCCACAGCCTCTTACCCAGTTGCATCTTCCAGCAGATGTGGGGAATTGATGCTAGAAAAGGAGTCACTCCTGGGGGCAGAGAGGGAAACAAAAAAAGTACCAAGAAGCATGAAGAGCAGCCATTTCCTAGATAGCTTCTCTACAATCTTGTAGAACACAGGGAAATGTTTCTGGTAGGCCACCAGAGGGAGCACCAATGTGCTGGGTTGGGCTAGGCTCACAGGCCTAGATTCAGGAAGAGAAGTCAACAGAATTGCCCTGCAGGCCATATAATATATATGTTTTTGCCCACAGTGCATTCCATATGCTGGAGTTGCAAATATGGGATGGTAGCTGTTCAAGAGGCAGTGGAGTGAATCTGTCTTCATTATCTCTCTATTTTAGGTACCTGGTATTGCCAAACTCTAGCATTAAACACCATTAGATTGACTTACAAAGCATGGGAGAGTTAAAAATAAATTTGGATTCTCTATCTTGCAAGTTTGCGAACCACTAGAGTTCATGTTTTCAACCTTTCCTCTTCAATCGTTGGGGCCAGGAACTGTATTATTATTAAATCTGAGATTCTCATGTAGTCATTGGACTCCAGGAGCCAGAGCTGTAAGAGAAACACCAAACTTTGTAAAACTCACACTGAAATCATGAGATTGGTCAACACTGGGTATTTATATGGCCCCTATCAGCATTGCTTATTAGCCCCTCATATACATCAATTAATTCATCTGCATAACCCCTTCTGTGGGGTCAAGAAATAATTTAGATGGAGAAGCTGAAGTGTGGGGAGACTAAGGGCCAGATTTTCACAGGTATTTGTCCACTAAACTCCCATTGAAATCAATTGCATTTAGGCCCCTAATACCTTTAAATATCTGGCTCTATGTGATAAACCCAAGGTTACACAAAAGTCTGTTACATAGCTGGGAACTGGACCCAGATATCCTAAATCCCAGTCCATTGGCCCCATCCTCCCTATTCTCAATAGAATTAGGATGCTTACTAAACGCTGAGTGAGACACAGGGAGGCAGCTGTAGCAGGGACAGGATTTGTTTACTTTTCCATTGCCCCCTCAATCCTGCCTCTCTGTGCAACAGTATAGTTCTCCTATGACCTAATATCCACTCTGCATGCAGGGAACATGTCCACTGGCCAGTTGACTAGTTGCCCGTCGGCCCGATTTGGTCCTGTCCTTATGTTGAAGAAGGCATAAATGAAGTATATCAAATAAGAGGCTCTAACAATATGTTTAAAAGGGTATTAAAAGCCCATACTACATGAAATCTAATCCTACTTTATATGAGAATGTTGCTCATGGACTTCTAATTAGAAGAAAAGTTAATAATCAAATCTGAAATTAAAAATTGATCCCTAATCATATTTCCAAGTTCTAAACCTGATCTAATGTCTGACTGATTTGTTTGATACCATTAGTCCTAGATCAGATTCCCTCCGCTCCTACCACCTTCTAACTTGATGTAAAAATAACAGCGTGAATGGAGAGAAAATATCTGTAATACCTGCTCTTTGACACACAAGTTCAGCAGTGCTAATATTTTTTTTGTTACTGTGTAAAACTCAATTATCAACATTAAGTATTAATTCTTGTGTTTACCAATGGTAGTTTGTCAGCTGTTATAAGCAGAGTTCCATCTGCCAGTTAAACTATATTGTAAATTGTTGTAGAAATTAGCAACTCACATTTTTTGTCTGTCCAAATGAATATGTGAACTAATTTGCACATAATGCATCCCTGGAAGAAGAAGAAAAAAATCACAGGTATATTGCACAAGCGTATGCCAGTCAGGCAAAAAACCAGGCACACATTGTGATTATCTCAGTTTTCAAACCAGGAAGAGACAAGAATGTGTAGCTAAATGAGAGAGGCAGTATGTCATGCTCACTGAGATAAAAACAGAAGCTGCCAGACACTTTGGCTTTATTCTGAGAATCTTTGCTTGAAAACTCCCCAATCTTTTCTTTATGCTTATTCTCCCTCATATTCTCTCTCATTGCTTTCTCATTCTCTCTCTTATTGTTCTCTTTTCCTGCCTTTGATGCACATACGTTGTCACATTTCATTGACTCTCCCCTCTTCTCTGTTCTTACACTCACGCCTAGTGGTGCTTTAGCCAGAGCTTGCAGCCTCTCAGGCGAGTTTTAGTCATGTGTGAAGCTCAGTTTGATCGAGCGCTCCTTTTCTGCCTTTTCACTCTTGCAAAAGATTAAAAGGTGGCGTCACATCGCTCCCCTGCTCCTTCTTGCAGGAGGGACTTAAAAGGGACAACACAAACTAATCACTTTCAATAAGCATTTTCTTGCAAAAAAGGGACTTAGCTGTGCAATTTGAGGCTGGTGGTGAGGACTGGGAAGGCTAGAGATGCTTCATACTGCTAACAAGGGAAGGAAGCCTTCAACTGAGGCAGGTAAGAAGTGTCTGAATCTGAGTGTTTTACAGAGTGGCTTAGTCAAATCGGTAGATTTTCATCATTTTGTAACTGAGGAAAGCATCTGCAGCAAAGAGCAGCAGGGATCTTGTATCGGCTTCCTTTCATTCAAGATGCAAAGTACCTGTAATAATTGTGATGTATTGGAACATGCTGTAAATTCAATTGCAAATGGATTTGTGTAGAAGCTGCATTTACACTGAATGTTTGTCCTTCTGTTTTATTTCAGTGCATGGGAGACTGGAAATAGAAAATGCAGCTTTTATGCAAGCAGGACTTTGCATAAGGCTGAATTCAGTGTTTTAAGGGGAAATCTCAATGTGCTGTTCAGTGTCTAATTCCAGCTCTTAGTCTTTCAATCTTGCAGGCACCTGAAATTCTGCAATTTGTTTCTAACAACTGAACACACACAATTAATTATAATTATTTGAGGTTTAGAGTAAAATCTAGAGTGGAGTTTGTTGCGGTGATAGTGATTTGTTTGCCTGACGTTTCGTCAGAAGAATAGCTATGCCCCTTTAGACATATTGTAAAACCTAGTTCATGTTTATGTTCTGTTAATAGAGATTAAGTACCATCCTGAATGAAATATGGAACTGAAACTCATAAACTGCACCCGTGTTTAGTAAAGCAATCCCCAAATTAGAATGATGAATTTGTCAATTGTCAAATGGAGTTAACTCTGGAAGTGCTGTTCACAAGTACACCTGGATTACTGTAAAGGGGTTTCCGTATAACAGTTATTGAGATGGACTAATTATAGTCAAAAGGTCTGAACTTTAAGCTGTGTGTCTGAAATAAAATTATAAACCTTATTGTCCCTAGTTTTCAGAAACATGCCTTAGGTTGCGTAACTAGTGTGGTGGTTGAAAGGGATTTAAAGACAAAAAGTAATTTCACAATTAAATTATGTAAAAATAGGAATTTATATGTTACCTAAGCTTTCTCCATTTATGACGACTAAAATGTTTAGCTATTGGGATCTTTGTTTCAATTCCTCATTAATTTTTTGGAATCCTATGCTCCTGCATTTTATAATCATTGTCAGTGTGCATGACCTAAGACTTTTGAATAAGAGGGATAGTATTCTATAAACCGCAGGATTATTCTTTTTCTCTCCATGGTAATGCAAAGATTCCATTAACCTCTCTTGATAGTCAGATCTTTATTAGTGATTTAAAAAAAGCAAACAGCATGCAATTGTCAGGGTTAACTATTTGTAAAAGTATATTAGTAAATTAATCTGCCACTGGAAAGAGAGATATAAAAAGATAACTTTATAAGTTACTGTGAAGTAAACCGTATTTGACAGCTAGATTGTAGCATTGTTGACCTATAAATAGGCACAATGCAGAAGGAAATTAATAAATTTGATAGACAAGTTATTTGTCTTTATGCAAGTTTACACTAATGCTATAATACACGGGTGCCCATCACCATATATTTTGTAAAAATCAGCGGTGACGCTTTGGGCTTACATTCACATAACTGATTTTACAAGATAGGCAGCAACAAGCCACCATGTATCTATGAATGGGATCGAATCCCCAGGGAGTTCTAGTCTCCCTTTCATCAACGTACAGGGATTCATATGCATTATTTCCTTAATTTCAGTGGGAGATATCCATGCAAATCGCCCCATATTTGAAGGTGTGCACTAGACCCCGTAGCAGATTGTAGGAAACTCCAAATGAGGCAAAATATCAAAAACTTTCTTAGGGATTTGTCAGGGATATTCCTTGATTCACATGTGAAATTTTATTCAACTTAATGTAGTTTAAAACTTTGCAAGGGCCACGACCATAGCAGTATCTTTTTTCCAAAAATTTCACTTAAATTCTTTCAACTAAAGCTACTTCTCACTTCAAACCTGCATAACTGCATGTCCGATCAACCTCTGCTATGCTTATAATTTCTAAGTTAAAAAGGAGGGGAGTGATTTTTTTGTATCTCAAACTTGAAAGAATCTGACTATTCCTTATGTAGTGTTTTAAAAGGATGCCTTCATGCTGTCTTAATGATGTTAATAACATAAAAGCTAAGCCTTGATAATAGGTTAACTTTACATATCATTTAGTCAGTTATTATACATCCTTATGAGACAGCAGATCTGAGAGGTCAAAGGCTTGGTGCAACTCTGGCAGCTTAAGCCAGTAGTAGTAACTCTGTTTAAAACTGAATTGCACGTCATTTATCTCTCATTTTGGCAGATGCTTACTCTGCCCTATTAAACGTTAACTGCATGATTAATATAAATAGCAGCATTTTACTGATGTTCCAGTAGATGTTGCTGGAGAGCAAAGTAAAGATCATTTTTATAGAGAAATAGAAATGCAGCGGGGTTCAAAAAGCAAAGAAAAAACGCAAACAATGCTGATAGTATTTATGCAGGTTGCTGATTGATTAATTATATAAGATCATTACATTAGTATACCATTCCACAGGGTGCTTTTAAAACTGAAGATGCATATAGTGGTATTATTCCAATTGTGTTGGATACGTGATAGGTCTGTTTGCTATTTAAAATAAACAAAAAAAATGAGTTTACTGAACATTGCTATTTAGAATGCAGATTTTCTCAGAAGAGCTGAGAAAGCATACCCTTAAGAGTAATGATCAAACACATTATAAAAATGTGCATCAGTTGCTAATATGTAATGAAATATTAAGAAATTAAAAGCATGCAACCTCTAAACTAATTTCAGTGCTCTGAGGCTGATTTCCTAGTGAATATTAACCGCTTAACAGAGCAATGTGTAAAACAATCTAAAGGATTTAATGGCTTGCTAGTAAGGGTCTATCATTATATAAGTTTGAAAAATAATAGCATTGCCCTCAGAATAGAAAAGGTAATTAAAAAGAGAAATTATGAGCTACATTTCAAAAGGCAATGCACAGAATAAAATAAGTAGAAATAGGATACCTGGTAGCAAATTTGAGCACTGAAAGCTGTGGTGTCCTATGCTGAAACTACTATGTTAGTAATCACTCTGATAAAATGACAAAGCAGTCCCAGAGGAGCAGTGGATTCTACTATACAGACATTAACTGATGCAATTTCAGGCAACCACTGACCTCTATCTGTGGGAATATTTATTTTTGGAGATGATAATCAACTAACAGATTTCAAATTCAAAACAGTAATGCATTTTTAAAAACATAAGATAGGTTTTTGCAGTACACACAAAAATTTTTGCCTGGGTAATAGTAGAGTGTTGCCATGCACTTATGTTGTATATCACAGTGCCTTAGCTGAAAAGAAAAGGAGTACTTGTGACACCTTAGAGACTAACCAGTTTATTTGAGCATAAGCTTTCGTGAGCTTATGCTCACGAAAGCTTATGCTCAAATAAATTGGTTAGTCTCTAAGGTGCCACAAGTACTCCTTTTCTTTTTGCGAATACAGACTAACACGGCTGTTGTTCTGTTAGCTGAAAAGATTAGTCTGGGTAAGGGTGGAGACTTGGGATGAGATTCCTTTGCATGAAGATCTCCAATATGTTGAATTTAATACAAAATGTATTGTAGGACGGTTTGATTTAATACCCAGTCATTTTCTGTGCTAGTATTTTGTACTTCTGCTTATGTGAGCAAGAAGTGTATAGATAGAGAGATGTGTGGCAGATCTTTACATTTTGCATATTTTGTAATTAACACTGTAAATCAAGTGTATTCAGGGATTGCCTATTATTTTGTTTTAGCTTTGGTGAATGTACTTTGCTTTTCACAGATGCAGGCTGAACAATTCCCTTTATCTGAGATATTTTTGTATGACATTTTTCTTAAATGGACACATTTAACATAGCCACTGTTTTTTCTTCAGACTACGCTTTTTGTTCCTTTTGTTTCTTTAGTGTGTTTAAACACACACACACATACACACAGAGTACTCATTAATCTTAAATGAAATGTATTCATGGTTTTTAGTTTGACATTACATAAATGAAATCCTCATCCTGTGTCGCATGCCAGTAGTTTCGGAACCATCAGAACGCTGCAAACATTGACCCAAATTTTTGTATGCATTTTTGTGCATGTCCAATTCAGACTTGCAGATCCCTCAATCTGCACAAACTAAGTTTGGATGTGTGCAATGGAAGAAATGTGCATCTAAACTGGGCATGTGCAAAAGTGCACAGGCACTTTTGTTCATATCTCTTTTAAAATGCATGCCATTATATCTGTGCATGCCACAAGAGTGGGTTGCAAACTCAGTTGTCATGTACTTGTCTTTCTTATTTTGTTTTATTTCGTATATGTCAGTTCCCTGAAATGGTACAGAATTCACTTTAAATGGCTGTAACGTCTCATAATTTAAGAGAATTCTCTGTTGAAAACAATAGGGAATTCTGCTTAAAAGCTGATTACATACTATAGCACTAAGGAATAAACTTTCTTCTTTGTATTTTTCTGTGATCTCAAACTCATAAGGAAAAAAAATCAGCCCACCCTGAACAATTGCTGCTTTATGTGGGAAGCTGATAGATTTTACTAAAGAATTCTGTAGATTTTCACAGATGTCTACAGCAAAAATAACATTACTTTGTTAGTGGGATTCTATTTCTGAATACACTATAAAAAGCTTAAAACAGTTACAGTGTAGACAGTCTATGGCTGTCATTAGTCTAATGCCACACCTGTCAACGATAGTTGATACCTAGTCTGAGTGATTGTGCAGTTGTCTGTGTGTGTGTGTGTGTGTGTGTGTGTGTGTGTGTGTATGTATAAATACACACACACACACGTGTAATGTATAAGATACATAAATTACAGAAAGTTTTAACTAGTGTACATGTATGTAGACTACCCCATATCACTTGAGAGAAGGATGAAAATACAAACTGTTTCCTCTCCTGCATGCATTAATTTAATTCTTCCCATTTACTTGTCCAATGCTTTCATCTGCTCACTACTGTAATACCTTCAAAGATGGGGTCCCACTCTTGGCAGTCACACCTGACACTATCAAACATTATAGACATCACTTACCATACATGACTGCTTTCATAGAAGCAAATTACAGGGAGTATTATTGTGATTAGTTTCAGAGTAGCAGCCGTGTTAGTCTGTATCCGCAAAAAGAAAAGGAGGACTTGTGGCACCTTAGGGACTAACAAATTTATAAATTTCTGGGTGTTTATCTTTCTGTGTTTATTTGGAACAGAAATTGGTTATGCATAGCTCTAATGTATACTGGAAATATGTTACTATATACAGTGCATAGAGTATCTGGGAAGCTTGGACTGAATGCTTTTATGTAACTCATACCATCCTTTCATCTAATACACTGGAATTAGGTCCAATTCTAGCCATTGTATAAAATACATTGTAGTTAACACGGTTTTTTAATCCTTTATGTATAATTTGTGAAGAGCCGCAATGCCATAAAGTTCCATTTCTATGGTTTGCTTGTACGGTACTTACTAAAACTCTTACTAGAACTGCAGCTCACAACTGTACCCAGATCATGTAAAATTTACATCATGTATTATGATGTGTAGTATGATGTAAAATTCTGTAATAACCTAATGCAAAGTAACCTATTAGAAACCAAAACCTATGGTAGATCACTTTTTCTGATTGTTCACACCAAAATATCTTTATGCCTATTTCATACCATGGAATAATGTGATATGAAAGGATCCTACGAATGGCATTTTTGTGGCATGTTACCAGTATTGGAAACAAACATTAATGAGTAAATTTTCAGTGCAATGCTGTAGGATTTCATCTGCGTGCCTTAACGCTATTTATTCTGCATGGAAAAAAATGTGCATTTAACAGGATGAACGCGTAATCATTTATTTATTTGTAATACCATTTTGATTATTTATATATGACCAACCTGTATTATCAGGTTTCGATTAATGGTAACCCTTTTGGTGTTAACACAGGCATGAAAGAAAAGCAGTAATTCTTACAGCCCTGTACGTTCCCCTTTATTATTGGATTAATGTCTATTTTGAATAGGCTTTATTTGATAAAGTTGAGCTCTTTACCTTGTCCCTTTCTCTTTGGACTAGATGTCAAGCTCAAAATAGGCTTTTATACACATTCTGTCTAGGCAGCGCAACAGAGGCAAGCAAGCTGCCACAAGATGTTACCATTTCTAAAAAGTGTTGACTCCAAGTTGTGGGTGGCATTTCTCCCCCTCTTTATGCATTCAAGTGTGATCTGGTAACGTAACGAGAATTAGAACTTTACCTTCCTCATGAAATGAACAGGTTTTGATTCTTAGAAATGTGATATATTATAGTGTTTGTATCCAGAGTCACATATAAAGCTAAATCCTCTTCATGAGGCTGAAAATTAAACTATCTGTGATATTTGGGCAGGGGAATTGAGGGGAAACAGGCTTAAACATATCTGGTGAAAGATTCTATGCATATAGTAAATACACACAAGAAATAAAACCATTCTAAACTTAATGCAAAATGGGCTAAGTAACTCATGCAGGATGTCTGTGTGTTTACACAGATTTATTATAGCATGTAGTGATATCTAGGTCTAGCACTAAAATGTGCACACACAAATAAATGTATAGATGTATACACACACACATACATATACACATATAGTCTCTAGAGGTCAGTAGAATGTAAGGAATGGGCAAATGTTCAGCTCTCTAATATCGAGACCTGGAAACACAGTATATCAGTGCATCCGATGAAGTGAGCTGTAGCTCACGAAAGCTTATGCTCAAATAAATTTGTTAGTTTTCCACTGAATGCATCCAATGAAGTGAGCTGTAGCTCACGAAAACTTATGCTCAAGTAAATTTGTTAGTCTCTAAGGTGCCACAAGTACTCCTTTTTTTTTTTTTGAGTATATCAGTTGTCACCAATGAGAAAAGATAAATATTCTGTTAATGAAATTTCAAAGTGAAATAATTAGTCACAGTTAACAAAGACCCAAATGAAAGAGAATCATGTCTGTCTTGTTGGGGAAATTAGTTTAATCTATTTATTTTAGGCAAATTCCTGATAAACGTTCATTTATGTGGCGAGAACCTTGACAGAAACCCAAGCTATAATTATTGTATAATAGTTCATAATAGTGTATCTCCTTACCACCTTTTTCTAAGATGGTGTTCAGAATGACTGGAATAAAAATCAAAATAGGCTTTTGTGACATGTCTGAATACTAAGCAAAGCAGGAACACAATGCAGACAATGTAATTTCTTTTCATATTTATCCATTCATCCTCACCCATTCTTCATAAATTGTTTTAACCTTGTTCACCTTCTGCTAAGATTGAATATTCTAAATGACACAAATCTCTGGTGGTTTGAGGGTGGATGGAGCTGTCATTCATATTTTCCTTTTTGTGGGGAAAAACCCTGTTTTTGACAGACTTTTTCTCTACTTTCAAAAGTTTTTTTTTTTTTTACCTGTTATGATTATTGGTTTGGTTTCATTATATTAAGTTAAATTTCCTCTGAGAGGGTTAGCAATCCAGTGGCTCAAGGCTTTCATCTCTGAAGGAGTTGGTTCAAATTACAATTTGTGTCACAAGTGGAAATGAGTTTGGTGTCCCTAGTGAAAATTTTGTCCATATCTTAAAAGCATGACACAATTCAACACAATTGTAATTCCCTACCCAAAAGAGGTCAACAAGTGGAATGGCTAGACAGTTGCAGTTCAAGTTTAGGTTACATGAATATGGAGCTGCAAGAGAAGTTTTGCATTCAAATTCAAACAAGAGAAAGTAGGATTTATAGAAGTTCTGATTTGGATGCTGACTTTTGCATTGCAAGAAAATTTACTTTTTTTTCAACTGAAATTCTGCTCAGCAGAGAAAATATATGATGGTTTGAGAAGAAGGAATAAATGTTTAAATAAATTTGACTCAGGCTGGAACACCTACAGGTTCCTTGCTCTGTGGTTCTATTTGGTCCGTTGGAATACCATAGCACACCTTATCTCATTTGGGAGTTGCGTTCTTATTAAGCAGGCCTACGTAGGAAAAAAGGTGAATAAAGCCAAAGTTCATTATAAGAAAATTGGGGAAATCAGCTTTGTGGAACTTGGTGGCATTCTATTAGTACAGCAACAATTCAAACGTCATATGCTTGATGCACAAGATGGACTTTATGCAAGACCACTTGTGGGGCATATTTGCCCTGTATATCATTTCTGTTGCTCAGCAGTCAAGTGATCAGTCTTCAGTGGCTGTTGGCTCAAAATCTCATTCGGTATTCTGCCAAAGAGGCTCTTTGCATATGGAAGAGCACTCCTACTTTTGCTATGATAGTATTACTTTTTCTTCAAAAATATTGAAAGAAAATACAGAGTTGTCACAAGTTCTACAGTGTTTGAACTTTGAAGGTAAACTTAGTCAATACCTGCCTGCACTTAACCTGCGCTGTGCTTTACTTGCAACAGTGCTGTTTAGTCGTTTGTTTTCATAGGCATTACATTTCCTCCTCCTCCACTATGAGGGAGTCTTTTACAAGTTTTTGTTTCTTTATAGAATAAATAATACTCAGTGAAACTGTTCAGGATACATCAATAGCATGGAAACATAAAGTTAAATATTGATTGATAAACGGTGCTATAAAGTAGTGCCTTGCATGTCTACATGGGAAATTTCACAGCATAATAATAGGTGTAATTATACAATTATAATTATGTATTGATGCTCTTATTTTGGAAAAAGTAGAGTTATATCAATAGAACTGTAGTGGTGGTGGTATTATTTATTTATTATTATTACAGACATGTTTGTAAATTTGGGCAAACCTTTAGAAGTAATTCACTGTTTTTTTTCTCTTCACTTTTTTTTTCTCTTCCTCTCCCCTCCCCCTTTTAGTTTGTCATCCATCTGTGATACTTGAGACCTTTTTTGTTTCCCATTTGTTGTATGTTGTGGGATAAGATGTTGCTATTGTGTAGCTCTTGTGTTTGGACTTAGACAAGTTGCCCCTTTCCATTTTACTAGGTTTTTAGTTATTTTTGTTAGGATGCCCTGGGGCTGTCCTTTGAAAACTACAAGTCTAATCTAGAAGGCTGAAGAGCTCAACTGTCAAAATAGTTTGCTTAGCATTTTTCTTGCTAGAAATCTAATTGCTAAAGATATTATTCTGACTTCTTTCCAAAGTAGTTTAGAAAATCAAAATTTTAAACTGTCATTTTTTGCTTATGGATCACTTACTGCAGATGATGTAGGACTAACAGCTTTCGATGGGGCTGGTCTAACAAAACTAGAGCTCTGCAGGTAGGGCTCAGTCCTGCAAAGTGCTGAACACTCTTTGGAGATGCTGAGTGCCATCAACTCTGTGACATCAACAAAATTTGAGTGTGATCAGCATCTCATGGGATTAAGTCCTTATTTTCTCTATGCTATAAAAAGACTAAGATGGAGATAGTCACAATGAATACTTCCTGCATTGCAAATACATTCACTGTTCTGTATATGTTTGGCAAAATCTGACATAGCCATATCGGATAAATGTGTGCAAGACAAGAGGAATTACTTCTTCATACAACACACAGTTAACCTGTGGCACTCACTGCCATGGGATGTTATGATTGTTAAAAATATAACTGGATAACAAAAACTTAGATAAGTTCATGGAGGATAGGTCCATCAATGGGCTATTAGCCAAGATGGTTAGAGATGCAACCCCATGCTTTGGGCAACCCTAAACCTCTGATTGCTGAAAGAAGTGAGGGGAAGACAGGGGTGGATCACTCCCAAATTACTCTGTTCTGTACACTATCCCTGGAGCTCTGGAACTGACCACTGCCGGAGACAGGATAGTGGGCTAGATGGACCTTTGGTCTGACCCAGCATAGCAGCTTTTATGTTCCTGTGTTCTCACTGAAGTACATTGGAGTTCTCCATGTACATCTCAGGGTAGAATCTGGACCAGATCAACAAATTTTGGGGGGAGGGATAGCTCAGTGGTTTGAGCATTGGCCCGCTAAACCCAGGGTTGTGAGTTCTAAATGAGGGGGGCATTTAGAGATTTGAGGCAAAAATTGGGGATTAGTCCTGCTTTGAGCAAGGGGTTGGACTAGATGACCTCCTGAGGTCCCTTCCAATCCTGATATTCTATGAACTACATGTTTGGAACATCTGAATGCCAATTAGATTTGCACATACATACAATCCTACAGAAGAAGGTTGGGGAGGTTATATCGAAGGGAAAGGTGGCTAGATAGAATATTCTCTCATCCACATTGCATAGCTACTTCTCTTCCCTGCTTGGTTTGTGTCTCTGCTCTTTTTGTCCCTGTACAGTGAATCTTGCAAACAAACTTTCATGGTTAGTCACTGCTTCCATGGGTATTAGTAACTCCTCTCTGCTGTGTCTTCCAGAGATTGTTCAGGGAGTTGGCAGAATCCCAGCCACAGGAAGCACCTGTGTGTGAGATGAGGACAGGGAGCAGATCTCAGTCCTCTGCCAGAAATCCTGGCCAATCTCCTTTCCTTATTCACACTGCCACCGTTCTTAAGAGAAGGATTCACTGGACAGTTAACGCTTTGAGAGTCACGTGTCTTGGGAGGTCTGCATTCCGCTTCTATGGTTGTTTTACGGATGAAGAAAAGAAGCTGTCTCAAGTGCAGAATATGATTTACAGGCACAACTCCCATCAACACCCATGCACGTATGAGACCAGAATTAATGCATAAGAGCCCTGATCACTGAGATGTGAGCAGGTGAAGCCCCATTACTTTAAATACAATTGTTAGGAAGTACTGGCAAATGTTCTGGTAAACCATGTAAAGTAGCAATATCAATGAATCAAGCATAGGATTGTCTCACTTTGGGTGCTATACACTGAAGGATTTTTTTTAATCTCAAGTACATTGTTTTGCTTACTTAGAGTTGACGTGGCCATATTTATATATTTATGAGCAGCCAGCCAACAAATGATTGTAATTTAACTGCAGTAGACTACATTTTGTTTTAGATATAGGCATACAAGGCTCTTGTTGACCTCACTGAGAACTGGGTTCATGCATTTGAGGGCAGAATTTAACTGCAAATATCTCATACTGGTTTTAAAAAATCATCAATTTTCAAAAGTCATTTTTAGTTTCACCTTTTTAATTGTATCAGAAGAAATATTAAAAATGAAGAGTTGTGTGCTCCTATCCGCATGTTCAGAGTATACACATGTAAATCCAACATTATCTGTGCCATCATGTCTTCTACTGAGATAAGAATAGTTGGTTACTGTATTTCTTCTTAACAAGAGAAATGGTATTTTTAGATAATAGAAAGACAAAAGTGCTTGTCTTATGAAAAATATCAACTCACTCAAAGAATTATATCCATACTGCAGTAACCAGGGCATCCTTCATATCGAAAGTATTCTGAAATGACTCTAATGATCAATATGACTATAAAATAATAAATTGTCTCCATTAAATTATTTAATTCTCTCTCTCTCTCTTTCACACTCTCACACACACACCCTCCCCAACACACTATTGATTTGGATGCATTTTGTGATCCCAATTATGGTTGTGGATTTGTTAATGTAAAATTGGCAATGGTTGAGCTTTGAAGAGGGATGCAGCATCTTCAGCAAGAGCTTATTAAACTGTAAAATATGGATTGTCTTTACCCTAATGGCCTCTGAATCCTATTACCATCCCATTAGAGAGTGTGGGATTTTAGTAATTCTGTTGTTGTTTCCAGTGGGCAGTGACTATAATGGGGAAGGGCAGGGGTTAATGCAATTCATCTCTTTTAATACTTGTAACTCTGAGTCCCTTATCACTCTGCATGGTTTCATTAGGTTTCTTTTTTTTAAATGCCAAGAGAGTTTCTTTAAGCACCTCAAAATAAAAATAAAAAGAACTTGAGATTTCCTTAGTTATCTCCATTTTGTAAACAGAGGAGAAATGAATACGTTGGTATGTAAACATGTTCAAAATAGGCTGCAGTGCAGAAGGATTTTCAATTACTATCATTATGCCAAGAGCTGTATTAAAATACCTCTTCAGTCAAGATCATTATTATATTATTATTTATTTATATTGCAGTGGCACCCATAACGTACTAATCGTTTTTGAGATTCATAGGAAGGTATCATACTTGCCCCAAAGAATGTAACAGTCTGAAAGAGAAAAAACAGAGGGTGGGGGAAGAGGCAGAGCTAGTTGCACATTTTATTTTTGTCTGTTGGTCTGTCTTTTTGCATAAACAAACCCACAACTGCCCTTCTACCTTGCAGTTATTAGCTAGTTAATTTCTTGCAGGCTTCGCAGCAGAAGCACACCTTGAGGAGGGATTTGATTGAGGGTGCATTAGCTCAGAAAGAGGATGCTGTGTGTAGAGGCTGTTGGCACTTCCCAGTAGAGGATACGGCCAACATACTGACTGCAACAACTGCATAGGAAGCTGGTATAATATTTCCATGTATTTTGTGGAGATTCTTTGACAGCTGAGTTCCAAATGCCAGAGGGGATTGCTTCTAATGTTAGAACAGAATCAAAATTGGGAGATTTCAAGCTGACATTGTTAGATCACTTAAAAGAGAGGGTTGTCAATGGAACTTTTAATATGCACTTTATCTGATGCTGATGTGCATGTCAGGCTGAGTTGGCATCAGACGTTTTATTTATGAAAAATGTTTCTAGCTAATAAATTTTTTCTTCAAAAAAATTATAAACAGGAGAGATTAGTTGCAAAACAAATTAGTTTCCCACAGAGAAGCACGGAAAGGTGTAACCATTTTCCTTAATTGGAAGTAAGAAAGCATTACAAAGGCTGGAAAGTTCATAACTTGTTTTTCCTCAGGTCTAGTAATGGATCAAACCATCTGGGTTTGATGCACCACAGTGTCACCTGTAGCTACAACTGCTCCTTCTGCTGTGTGATTGACTAAATTCTTATGCCCAAATAAAAGAAATTGGTGAGAGAGAAATGGGAAAAGATGGGTCTTTTGAAACACAATTAGTGATGCTCATAGGACTTGTTGGTCACATATTACTATATAATTATATTCCCACGTGTCTAATAACAAAATGTGCAAAGGCAAAATAGAGTAATTCTAAATTTAACACTTCAGCTTCAAAGTATTCTGGAAATATTAACTCCTTATGCCTTACCACACCCCTGTGTGCTGGGATCCTCCATAAGCTGTTTCTCTGTGGCCAATGCTATCAGGCATTGCAAACAGGTAGGTGTTTGCCACACAAGTGGCAGTCTGGGCACTGAGATCTAAGATTCCCCCAGTTGCTACTGGTACCATTTGGCTTTGTAAGGAAAGGGACTCAAGGGCTTCCCCCTTCCTCGTCTCCTTCCAGGCCACTACTTCAGGGCTGGGGGAAAGGAACTCAAGGATTTGCCTTTCCATGGGTGCTGCAGGTCTGGTGAGGGAGGAGCTCTAGAACTTTCCCTCCCTTTCTCTCCCCCTCTGTTTCTCCTACTCTCACTCTCCCTCATGGAAAATGAGGGACATGGTGTGTGGGATGGAGAGAGGAAGTGTTAGGAGGCAGAGATAGAAAGGCGGACACTGCGTGGTATAGAAGAGGTGATAATGAATGAGAAAGGCGAGAGGGTCAACAGGGAGGGCAGAAGGAATGATTGAACAAAGAGGTAGACTGCCTGAAAGAGGCATTATGGTAAGAACGGAAGGAAGTAGGAATTGGGGAGGCTGCACACATGGGTTTTAAAACTTGCACGTGGGAAAGTCACTTGTTCAGCATGCAGAGAAATAGAGTAATATTGTCTGCAGGGTAGGTAAGTTATATTTGCCTTCCTTTAAAATATAAAAAGAAGCCCATGTGACTTATCAGAGGTTATGTGTTGAGTGACTGTTGTAGCAAGGGCTACACCTCCAGGCCTCCTGGCAAACTAGTACTCTGCTTAGACCTCTCCTTCCTTCCTATATTCACTTATTTATGGGTATTGTGGCAGTGCCCACAAGATCAGGTCAGGACCCCACTGTGCTAAGTTCTCCACAAACACATAGAAAGAAATGGTCTCTGTACTGAAGAGCTTGCAGTCTAATCAGGGGTACTGCAACAATTTGAATAGTAGGGGTGCTGGGAGCCATTGAACCAAACTGTAACCCCTGTATAGCATGAAAACCATTTCAGGGCAGGGGGTGCAGCAACACCGCTAGTTCCAGCACCTATGAATCTAACTTACAATTACCTAAGGTTGTGTTATCTGATTATTGCAAGCTGCTGTTTTGGCATAACCAGCTAATAGGAGACTACTCATCCTGTTAAAGAAGCTGACTCCTGTAACTCGGTCCCCTTAAATTGCTTGATAGCCACTTGGTTTCAGCTGCCAGGATCTAGATAACTATGTTAGAGTAAGAAAAAAAGTATGTTGTGTTTGTTTGTTTGAATTTCACACTAATTGGCATGGATTACTTGATTTCAAATATCAATGTTGTTTCTTAGCTCAAATGTCACAGTTGCATCATTTTGCTCTATGCCTTAGGAGAACAATTAGTTAAAATTGAACTCCAGTAAAAATGCTAATACCACTACTTTATTAATATGGATATTTTCCAAAACCGATTGAAGTCAATAAGCATAGTGCAGCAATGGTCTCTCATTTTTATCTTCAGAAATAATAGGGAAATGGAATATGACAATTGCCTGGCTTTCCTCAAAACTTTATGTCAATGAAAGTGAGTATGCATGGCAACCATCACAGGGTAATTACACGTAGCTTGATCCTGCATTGTGCAGGTCCAGAGTCTTGCACATAGAAGTGCAAGTGAGGAACAGGAGAGTGAAGCAAAGGAATGTGACCCTGCAGAGAGATGGCACTTTTGAAGCGCTTAATGATTTATTAATGGAAACCAATTCATGAGTACTCTGTGTTACGCTTTGGATGTTTCAGCAGCACTTCACATGGTTAATGCTGCTCTGATCCTTTGTTAACGGAATGGGTCAAGCTATTTCATTCTCAGTGGTCAGTGGTGGGATGGTTCAAATCCGATATGGTTTCATTTTCCTATGACACATTGCAGTCTTTATTTGTCTTCAGTATATGTCTCAGGCCCCACTGGATTTTGTTAGGTTTTGTAGATGACACACCTATTTGGTTTCTTTCTTTCATATCACCATCACTTGCTGTCTACATCAGATCAAGACATGGGTGTCATATTGTTTTATGAAAATAAATCCAAATTACAGAGTTGTTCTGCTGAGTCAGGCTCTTCTGTGTAATTTCTTTTGTATAATGCTCATGTTACACTATGCTTGAGTGTTGAGTGTCTTTGGGTTGCATTGACCTGTGATTTATTGATCGATAAGCATCTCAGGATTGCTAGGTAGGTGCCTTTTTATCACTTCAAAATATATCTGGACTAAGGCTTCTGCTCACAACAATGTGTAAATTTTGGTAAAAGCCTTTATTATTTCATGGCTAGACTAGCAACTCTACAATTGTCAGCTTCTAAACTGTACTGTTATAGGATGTAGAGTATACAGAATGCAGCTGCTCAGATTCTTACAGGCATTCACTTGTCTCAGAATATTAAAAACCTCTCTTTTCAAACCCCATGCTGGATGGTTGCAAATTGTGCCATGATCCATGATTTTAAATTTTTTTCTACTCATGCTGGGTGAAATTCAGCTCCATGCAGAGGCTCCTCTCAAGGCCTGTTCACCACATGACCCTATTTTGAGGACTGCAGTAATAAAGAATTTCACCCACATTATATGGATTGAGTAATCATTTTGTGTGTCCCAATCATAACCTTGATCCTTGATGTAATGGGAGTCAGAACTTTGTTGAAACTATGCTCCTTTGTGGAACTGGCTGCTAGCAGTCTACAGAAAACTCTAGTCTATTGTGGCATTTGAGTTTAAAATTAAAGTTTTTATTTGTAAACTCTTTGGGGCATGAACCACCTTATTGATTTGTGTTTGTACAGTACCTTGCACAATGACTGGGTCCTTGACTGGGTCTCTTAGGCACTACTGCAATACAAATTATGTATTGTGGATTGAAAAGATGACTTTGTTCTAAAATTAAACCAAGCTCAGATTACTTCAATGTTTTACATGTGCCAGAAAAAAAAACAACAACAACATTTTATTTCTGATGCCAAAGAGCTGCATTTCCCATTGACAAACATCAGACTCTTACCCTAAATGTAATTATAAGGAATCTGATGTTAATAAACCACATAGTATTTTCATTTTCATCTATAAAAGCAAAAATATAATGCTTAGAGAAACACTCAAGGGAGATGGAAACATGGACATGAAGAATTATATAGTCCTGTATGGAATCTGTCATACAGATTTGAAGTTTGGGTGGTGTCCCCTGGGCTAGCAGTTTAAGAATAATGTTCAAATCTGGTTACCAGTTTGTGGTAAAGTGACATAGTCTTATTTCAGTACCAGAAGTTTCAGCTTCATAGTTTCAGCTTCGTAACTAAGGTTACCAACCCTCCTGGGTTGTCTGAGAGTCTACTGGAATTGGCCTCAATATCCCAGTGACTATTAAAAGCGATCTGGGAGGTTTTAATAAGCCAAAAGTCCGGTCAGCGGCACAGCTCCCAGAAGCAGCCAGCATGTCTGGCTCCTAGGCGCAGGGGCCAGCGGGGGGGGGGCCTCCATGCGTTCCCTCTGCACCCTGACCCGAGTGCTGATTCCACAGCTCTCATTGGCTGGGAACTGCGGCCAATGGGAGCTGCCTGCAGGCAGGGGCAGCACGCGGAGTCACCTGCTCGCCCCTGAGCCTAGGAGCCACCCAAGGTAAGTGCCGCCCAGCTGGAGCCTACACCCGTCACCCCCTCCCACACCCCAACCCTCTGCCCCATCCCTGAACCCCAGCTGTACTCCAACTCCCTCCCAGAGCCCACACACCCTGCGATTAGAAAGTTGTCAACCCCATTAGTAACTGCCCTTATGAAGTAAGGAACCAGTCCTGTTTCCATTTAAATCAATTGCAAAATTCCCATTCAGTAGAAGCAAAATTGGGCCCTAAATGGAGATGAAGGTATCTGTAGATCCAAAGAAGAATACACATAGAGCTGTTACTAATCTTACTTCTCTGTATATTTCTATTATTTAGCAGTAAATTATTCCTATTTGGAAAATATGCACTAGTGTGGAGTTCTGACTGGAGGATTGGGACCTAAAATGTATTCATACAAAGGGTTATGAATTGAAGCCTCCTTTGCATATAAAGATTAGATTGTGCCCTTTTCTGTCTTGTTTGGAATAGGAGAATTAAAGTGGGGCTTCTTGCTCAGCCAGCTTGAATCTTGGGCCCATTTCTTGGGTAGAGCACGGCCTCTGCTCTCTAGCTATTCCTCCCCCCCCCGACCCCCACTCCGTGAACTGCTGAGGTAGGAGAGGGTAAAGAGGGGTGAAGCCTTGGGATAAGGGGAGAAGTAACTTACAGCCTTTCAAAGGCTGCCATCACTTACTTTCTCTCCTTATTTCTAGGATGTGGGGAGTCACAATTTCTTCCCAGGGCTGCTCCTGTTTGGAGCAGTGACACACCTTCCTTATGAAGGGTTGATCCTGAAGGCTTAATTTAATGTACTCCTAAATGAATTAACGTGCTACTACAACATAATGATCTTCATTGTTGATGCTGGGAAATCATGGGCAAAAAAATCCCTAAGAATCCACTTATGCCAGAACAATTTGAGAGACAAGATGGGTGAGGTAATATCTTTTTTATTGGACCAACTTCTGTTGATGAGAGAGACAAGCTTTGGGGTTTACATAGAGCTCTTCTTCAGGTCTGGGAACTTACTGATGGCATAGAAAATCAAAAACTTGAAAGTTTTGTTTAATAAACAAATGATCAGAGAATTCACATATTACTTAACATCAAACACAGCATCACCAAATGCTATAGATGAGAAAAGGAGTACTTGTGGCACCTTAGAGACTAACCAATTTATTTGAGCATAAGCTTTCGTGAGCTACAGCTCACTTCATCGGATGCATAAAGTGGAAAGTACAGTGAGGAGATTTTATATATACACACGGACCATGAAAAAAAAATATATACATTGTAAGGAGAGTGATCACTTAAGATGAGCTATTACCAGCAGGAGCATCCGATGAAGTGAGCTGTAAAGCTCACAAAATCTTATGCTCAAATAAATTGGTTAGTTTCTAAGGTGCCACAAGTACTCCTTTTCTTTTTGCGAATACAGACTAACACAGCTGCTACTCTGAAACCTGTCATAGATGAGAAAATTATTCTAAAACAAAACACTAGGGGCCATGCCCTTTGAGATACTGAACACCTTACACTAGTATTGATAGTGTTGGGAATTGAGAGTGCTCATTGCTTTGCAGGATCAGGCGTTCATTGTGTACATTAAGGAGAAAAAATCATTGCACTGCTTTTCATCATACACATGTTCTTTGCTCCTGATATTTTCCTGCTGGTGGCCAAATGTAAACGTCCTTATTACAGTAGTTTGCAAACTATAGTCTGTTAATTGCAAGTTATCTTAGCAATATGATTGGACCTTTCAGATAATCAAGATCCTTTCTATTGTTTCATCATGTCTTTCTCTAGCTCTGCTGTTCTGCATCAAATACCAATAACTCATAATTCATTATGGGAGTTACAGGATTGCTGCCTTTACAACATGATTTACTTTCTAAATATATCCCCCAAATGCATTTTGTTATATTTCTTGCTTAAGTGTTCTCATTAGCGTGCATAAACAGTGAGCCCTTTTTGACCTCTTCAGTGGTATTGGTGTTCAGACACTGTGAATTCATTTATTGCTGTGGAATGCAGCTTCCTTTCTGCAAAATAGGCATACTGTCTGGGCAGTCCTGACACTGCATTTCAAACCTGTACTAAATTGGCCAGAGTTTCTGAACGAATTCTTTGTTGTGCACAGATATTAGTTTAAATCTAGACCTGTCTCAAGGACAACAATCCTATTTTGCAGCACCTGTGGAGATTTTTAAATTTGTTTTTGTTGCACATTGGAATGAAAGCAATACCTTCAAACATTTTGGTGAAAATTGAAGTGTCTGTTTTTGCGTTGAAACCTAAGCTACCCAATTAGAAAAGGAGTGTATGTGAGAGACTCTATAGCCTGATGCTGAGGGCATTGGGAGCCCCAGGTTCAAGTGTCTCTTCCAATGAAGTGAGCTGTAGCTCACAAAAGCTTATGCTCAGATAAATTTGTTAGTCTCTAAGGTGCCACAAGTACTCCTTTTCTTTTTTCAAAACTGAGCTTTTCATCTTAAATCTTTCTGAATCTGGCACAGCAGGGACTTTAATCTGGATCTCCCATATGCCAGTCATAATCATGAAGCTGTAGGTAGGCGTGGCAGAATTCAATATTTATTTTTATGTAATTTTGATGGATAATATTGATGTTTATTGTTAAGATATTTTAATTTTTATCAATTTAAATTTTCACAGTTGTGAGAAATTATGTGGTATCAGATGATGGAGGAGTCAAAAAAATTATTTGATGACATTAGACATTGAGATAGTAAAGTTAAAACTTTATAACCATTAAAACACAAATGGTCAACATCACAGATCAAAATATATAAAGTAAATAACCTTAAATCAAACTCCAGTAAGTTCTGAAGCAGCATTTTTCTTATGTTGGCTATCTGTAAATTTCTGTTATCCATGAAAGTATTTTTTCATTGCTTTGGGTGTCTACAGTGAAATCAATGGTTAGCAACATTTACTCATAAAAATCTAATCCTTCCAAGCCTAACTATAGTGTGTGAGACAGAGTATGAGTCTTTCTCCCTATGTCGTCTTCTCTTGCAAAACAGCATTCCTGACGAAAACTGTTGAAACCGATATGTCTCCGCAAAAAGGTTTTAGTGAAATTTCATTCAGCTGGAAATGTTCCAATCAGCTCTATTTAAATCCTCAGTGAGAAGAAACAGTACACTTATATGTAAACCATCTACACAATAATTTTGTGTGGATGTATAAGTAGCAGAGGGAAGTGCGAAAACAACCGCGGGCCCAGTTTCACAAGATGCAAATTGAGGGGCTCAGCATCCTCATTTCCCATTGAACTCTAGGGATTGTCTTCACTATGGGGGTGAGTCGATCTAAGTTACACTACTTCAGCTATGTGAATAATATAGCTGGAGTCAACATAGTTTAGGTTGACTTACCCTGGTGTCTTCACGGCCTGGGTCGACAGGAGATGCTCTCCAGTCACTTCCGTTATTCTTCTCGGAGAGCTGGAGTACCAGGGTTGACTGGAGAGCGCTCTGCCATCGATTTAGCAGGTCTTCACTGGACCCGCTAAATCGATCCCTGCTGCATCAATTGCAGCAGCGTCAACCTCCCCATAGTGGAAATCAGCCCCTAGTTATTGAGCTCCTTACCAGGTCAAGCCCTTTGCCTGAATATTTTAATACAAGGAAATTTGCAGTACAGTATTTTCATTTCTCATTGCTATTTAAAGAAAACACCTTCTGTTATACAGTATAGAACAAAGTTTTCTCACCTGTTGGTATTTGGTGTGTCTATATTATTTTTTCTTATTAATCCTTACACACAGCAGGAAGGGTCATAAAAATTCTACTCTCTTGTGCAGTATGCATTAAAAACCAAGCATAGTTAAATCAGGAAGGATAAAATTTAATCATGTAGGTCATGGATTATGTGACTTTAACAGATCCCCGTGACTGCTTTGGCTTCAGCCCCACAGATAGTGGGGCTCAGGCTTTCATGATTTATTGTTTATTGCCCATGTTCTGTCTGCGACTTTTACTAAAAATACCCATGACAAAATCTTAATGTTAACAATGAGCGAAGGGATTGCTCCCTCTTTATTCCTCCAGAGGTAGACAGCACCCTAAAAGGGCGGGGGTGAGGAGGAGATTGGGCCAATAGGGGTCCCCAAAAAAGGGATGTATTAGCATGCCCAGGAATGTTGAGAATGTCTCCTGATGTTTCTCTGAGGTGGGCTGGCTCTGCACCACCTCCAGTGTTAGCCCAGGCTTTACAGGTGTGATTGACCTCCTAGCGTTCAGTTGTTTCAGACTTGGTGGTTATATTTTATAGCTCCTCTTCACCTTCATGTTGAAGTATTGCAGCCACTCCTCCAGACCAGAGAGTGGAGTAGTTTCCCCTGAGGGTCTATGCTAAATTTTTATTAGTCTTGCAGTATTTAGTGATTATTTTTTTAAGCCAGGTTCCTGAAGTCAAGTCATTACATCCTAATTGCTGCTTTCATTTAAAAACAAAAGTAAGTTTCTGGCCCTCATGGTTGTGGAGAAAAGCTTGAATACATGACCTAAGTGTAGCCTAGAGAGTCAGAAACCAGAAAACAATTAAAAAGAACTCAACATTTTTTTTCAAAATGCCGTTATTTTTTCAGGCTCACCTGTGATTTTTTTTTTAAATAGTTGGGCTTGGCACTGCTGCTACACACACACTTTACCATGTTAGACCCCTGGCTTTTTGTGAGTGATATGAATTTCACCCTGGGACAGCAGTTTGGTATTATGTTTTAATTGTCTATTAAGAAAAGCTTAAGGTCCCAAGATCTTTCTGTTTAGGATCTATAACATGGAGTTAATCAATGTAAAAGGTGTGTGTGAGCGAGAGATTATCTGTGTGTGTGTGTGTGTGTGTGTGTGTGTGTGTGTGTGTGTGTGTATATAGAAAGAGTTCCTGCTTTCTTACATGTGCTCAATTTTCTCCTGTGCTAGTGTCTCCTGAGATCCGTAAAGAGTCAGTGCCAAGATAATGCTGGCACCATTTTCTTATTGCCATGGTGATCTTCAGCTCTCCTGAATACCCAAGGGGGGTGGGAGACTATGATATTTTGAAAGCAACTAGAATTTTGGTAATTAAAAAGGCTAGAATGAATAATCTTTCTAAATTTTGCCACCTTGGTAATAATAATAAACTATGTCTAATTTGGAAGGTCATTATTGTCCATTATTTGGCTAATACAGAGTAGTTGTGAGCTGAAATGAACAATGAAAGTTGTGGGCCAAACGCTGGCTGGCCCACAGTGGAGGAGTAGGAGCCATGGAGTCCTCCACGCCTTTCTGTCCCTCCATGTGGGGCCAGGCACAGTCACGGTTCATAGCCATTGGGCTCAGGTTCTTCAGTTACCTCAATAAGGTTGGGGAGCAGAAGTGGCTGGCTTCAGAGGGAACTGCATGCTGCACCCGCTTGTGGGGACTGCGCAGTAGCTACTTTGCACCTCCCTTCCTGTGCATACTGAGGTATGGGGGGAAGCAATTCCAGGGAGCTCCCTGTGAGGGGTAGTGCCTAAAAGTCATAATCCTGCTTTGTGTATGTACATGTAGTTTATGGAATTTGAATATCATGCATGATTTGGGGCATCTGAATTTTTCAGTGCTTTGATAATGGTGTAGATTCTGGCTCAGATCCTGTGTTTTGTCTGGCTTACAATGCGTGTAATGTCAGGTATGAGTATCAGGAAGCTGGTTACAGCATCCTGATTTCCTGTCCAGATGCAGACACAGAGTTGCCCACCTCAGGGACCATTTGGATGTGTTCTAGCCACGCCCCTCACCTCTGTTCTTGAAACCTTTCCATATCCCATACATCCTGTGCACTGGGTCTGCAAGGACAAGGAGGAGGGCAAAGATCATGGAGTTAAGCCTTCAGTTTGCTCTGTTAATAGCATAATGTTCTTTATATATCGTCACCAGTTTGTAATATATTAAGAATCCATGTTTGAATTCCCTGTGATTTTAGACTGCTTTCAGGCTAAATTGAAGGCATCAGGCACAGTGAATGCACCTGCAAATTGTGCTTGTTGTTTCTATTAAACATGTCTTTGTGCATGCAAATAGGCATTAATAGATTGTCTACACTGCAGTCACCGGGTATGATTGTAGCTCAAGTAGACATATTCAAGATGGTTTAAATTTAGCTAGTCAGATACTAGAACAGTGAATCTGTGGCAGCATGGGCTTCAGCAGGGGCTATACAAGCCCACCAGCTAGCCTGCACTGAAACACAAGGTGCTGTGTCTTTACTGCTCTGGGACCTGGGATAGCTAGATTTCTGTGGGCACATCCAGGGCTGAATATTTTGCTGTCTCTCTTTAAAATGTAAGGCAATTGTTGTGGAGGGTGAGTATAAGAAAAAAGGAAAGCAGTAAACGATCATCTGTTTGAAAGTGCTTTTACCTACGCTTTCATCAGGTCACACACTGTAGTCACATAGGTAAGAGTGCGCATTTATGCCTATCAATAACTGAGTTATAGATCTGTATTGGATTCAAAATGGGACTCTAAGACCAAATGCTAAAGTCCTTACTCAGAAAAAATGCTGTTGAACTACTCGATTTGACTCATGGAAAATCAGGGAGCTGTGTGTTGAGAGGGAGAGCTTTGCAGGTTGCAGATGGCTATACTGTGGTAGAAAAACCGTAGGGCCTTTTCTGTTGAGATGCACTTGTGCAGTGTTAGAACTGTGTAAGGAAAAATTAAGCCTCAGTTAGTCATATGATAATATAATTAAAAGAAACTGAAAATATTCACTGAATAAGGAAAAAAAATCCAGAAAATAATTATTAAACTAATTAAAAGAAAAAAGGGAAAACTGTGTCTCAAAGAACTCTGCCAATTTTAGCTTCCATAAACATAAAGCCTTGTAGAAATAAATAAATAAATAAAGTGCCCTACTGTACCCAAGATGCATACCTATACCTGTCTGCACTTGCAGGGAAAGGATTGTGTAAAACTGATCTTCTCCAGTTGTGATGGTCTGGCACGCTCTCTTGAATCTGTGAAGCAGGAGAAAGGCATGCTTGTTCATTAGGAGCTTCGCAAACAAATGCAGATTTCCAATGTGTAAATGGATATTTTAAAATGGATTTTTTCTCAAGTTACCTCCACCCTGTATTTTAGTTTAAATAAAAAAGTTATTTGACCCCAGTGTTATCCCTTGTTCACCCCTCTTCTTGAAATATAATTATAAGATATGTGCACAAACATGGATTCATTTTATGTTATTCTACACAGTCCCTGGAGGGTGAATTAATACTTGGAAGAGTCATTTGGTATCCACTGTGAAGGGACTAGTGAAGCAATTATTATTTTTGAGAATAGAAACGTTTAAAATATTTATCAGCATTTCACTGTTAGGAATATTATTCATATATCTGACCCAGGGCCGGCTCTAGGTGTTTTGCCACCCCATGCTCCAAGAGCCGGAATGCCACCCGAGGGGGCGGGGGGGGGGAGGGATGGCCGAAATGCCGCCCCTGGACAAGTGCCGCCCCAGCAGAGCCCTCTTAACTATGCAAGCTTAGTTTACATCACTGTGCTATTTTAACCATTTAGTTCCTCCGGTGCATGCTTTAATAGGAAATATTTTAACAAAATCTTTCCACATGTGTTACTTCTCATTGTATTTACCAGGGTAGCTGATTTTAAAGATATTGGGGAAAATACTAAGGGGCACAACATTGACTTTTGTAGAAGGGAGCTATGCTAAGAATGGTCAGACATGGTTGGGTACACAGATGGCTACTCAAGCCCTTCACTTTTGGGACCTGCAGAGGCACTTCCATAACCCTCTTTAAATCACGCTGTCCCCCGCCAGTTTTCCTGATGCTACTGTAGCTGAGGTGTGTTGGAGAGCCAGATTTTTATGGGGCTCAGTCTGAGTCCAAGAACAATTATTTGTTTGGTGGCAGAGAGGTGCATGGATACTATACTGGTTCTCCTTGCCCTGATTATCAATAGTGGAGATGTTGTCTTCAAGTGATGGGGCTCTCATTGTTTCCAACCAACAGTTAAACATTTCAGAGCTGCCAGTCACTTCCAGAGTTGGGGCTCAGCTACCTTGCTGTTTCTCCAGCTGTCAGTCAATGGGGAGAAACTGCTCAAGCTGGGATGTTAGGGAGCATAGTTTTCATACTTTTATGTAGTGCTTTTCATCTGTAGTCCTCAGAGTGCTTAACAATGTTAAGTAGATATCATATCCCCATTTTGCAGATGGGTAAAAAGAGTCTCATGACTGGCCCAAGGCTACTTAGCAAGTCAGTAGTGGAACTGGGAGTTGTCCTGATTCCCATTGGACCACCGTGCATGACTGCACTTTGACATATGTTAGCAGGGGATGGAATCTTGGACTGTACCTTTGGGGGCGTAAGTGGATTTGGAGAGCCACTCAGCTGTTGTTGCTAGGCGCAGGATTCACTCCCTGCTCCGTGGGCATGGGGCCATGCTGGCACATGTGTCTGTGGTCAGACTCCATGTCCTTTTAGCATGTGGGTCAGGATTTGCCTAACAGTAATTAATGTACTTTGCCACGTGATATGCGTTCGTTTTTCATGAAACCAGTTTAGTCTTTTAAGAGCTATGTGTGTATTTGAAGATATTAGTTTTGAGTAAAATTCACCATTTAAAAAAAATTGTAATAGTTTGACTGAAAGTGGGTAATTAAAGGATTGTATGATCAAGTCAAGTCCTCTAATTCTTTTTAAGAAACACAGGGCAAAATATAAATATATTTACCATTCCTTGCAGCGGAGAGAACTGTTATATTTTTGGCTATGAACCAAGATTAAAATAAATAAATAATACCCTCTATCTATACAGATATTTTTAGCTTACCTCTGCTTCTTTTATATATTATTGCAGTTCAACATGAGATGAGACTTGCAAATAACCTAAATTAGTCTGTAGCATTTATATCTTGTTAGGTTTCCTGCTTCAGAAAATATGCAGGAAAATGATTATATGTGGTATTCATTTAGGGGCTGATGAGTTTGTTATAATTATGAAGGTAGACATAATGAGATGAAAACATCTCTTTCTTTAGGCTCTCTGAGGAATTCCTAGTCTCTGTACTGCCATGTTGGGTTAACTATTTTCTGCCCAAGTGGCTCTCAGTAAAATGATTTTTTAGCTTTCACTTTTGATGTCTTTGAGGGTATATTGCCTCATTGGTGTGTAGGGGATTGACTGACAAAACTCCTGTTAGTATTTACGGGAGATAACTGCCTAAATCTCACATGCAAATAGATGGACAATTAAGGCAAGTCTGTGTTCAGTGCAATTATCATCTTGACTGTTATTTAGCATGCTTGTTTTTTTTTCCTTTTTATCTTTAATTCTTTTCAATATTTCCTCTTTCCAGCTGAAATACGATTTATCCCTGAATTGGACTGAAGTATAAATATAATATAACATGCATATTCTTGGATCTTTATCTTGCATAGAATATATACTGTTGTTAGGGGTTTTTTTTGTTCTTCTAATTTTTACATTAAATTTAAAAGTAAATCTTTATAGGTGCAGAGGTCTGTGTCCATTTTGTAATTCCTGAACTGCTTTCTAATATTTAGTGAGCAGTTTAAAGCATTTTGCCAGGGAAACTCTGATGTATATAGAGGTTCAATTTATCATTTCCTGTGCAGCAAGGAATCCATAAGAGCATGACTTTGAATCTTGAATATTTGATAAGGAATATTGAAACAATGTCCTTCATCTCAGTGCATGGCTAGATTGTGAATCAGCCTTTGATTTTTTGGTTTGGATGGTAACATTTCATAAGACAACCCTGTTATTTATTGCTTCTCAATTAATAACATGTATTAATTTTGTTGATATTGTGCACAACAATGCATCTTAAGCTAGCTTTAACAATGCACTATAATATAAAATACCCAATCATTTACTTTAATATGTTTTACATTCAGATCTGGGCTTTTTTTGCTTACTGCTTTCTATAGGCTATGCACCTGTGTGATTCTGTATGTACATATATAATTAGTGTACATCATGTGTAACTCTGTATACATGTATCTGTGTGTATCTGTATTTATGTATAAAATGTGTGTATATACTCATATCACAGTATCTTCACAACACACCTGAGAGGTGACATGGTGGTATTATCCTAATTTTCCGGATGGGGGAAACTAAGGCACAGAATGATTAAGGCCAAAATTGCCAGAAGCATTCATTAGTTTTGGGAGCCCAACTGGAAACAGTGAATTTTTCAGAGTACTTAGCATTTTATAGCACTTTTATATGGTCAGAAGATCTTTCATTTACATTAGTTGCAGTTCTGAGTGCTCAGCACTTCATTAAATCAGACCCCAGAGGTCTTGAGTTGGGCACCCAGAAAATGAGGAAAACATAGATGACTATCTTTGAGCATTTTAAGTGACTTATCCAGCATCATATAGATATCCTACCTCAGCATAGGGTGATGCGCTTGATGATTCTTGAGGTCCTATCCAGCCCTACGTGTCTATGATTCCGTGATTCTACAACTCTGTGGAAGAGTCAGGGATAGAATTCAGTTTTCGATGGTGCCATTCAGCTGCCATAACCTTTCTCTTCCTGGAGTCCCCTGCCTTATTCACCACACACCTTCCAACTGGGATCCTACATATAAGAATCTTTCACTCCACAACCCCGATTTGCTCTCAGAGCTCTATCCATCCCCTGCACTGAATGAGGAAGGAGTCCTGTGGAGAAATAGTATGTGATCATGTAATTTTTATGTGATATTGCAAATGTACAAGGGGGTCAAATTGAGTTCTTGATTTTGCAATCTTAATGTTATTTTAATATAATTTCTTTATATGTAGTTTCCTAGTTGTATAAAAAACAACAACACTGCAACAAAGGAAAACAGAAATTTCATCTTGAAGAACCATATTAACCCCCAGATAGGTCATCTACAGGGTTGGAACTTTTAGATCCACAGCACAGACTCCTATCATTGGGGCTAATGGTGTAACTGGTTGTAATAGTAGGCTGTTATCCTCTGTGTGGACGAGCCACTAGAGGGTGAAATGGACCACTTTACCAGTGGGTTTCACCGATATTTGTTTATATTTGAGGAATGTTGGGACTAAGGAAACCTGGGTCTCATTCCAGGTTCAAGAGGATAATATGCTTTACTGCAGTGTTTCCCAAACTTGGGACGCCGTTTGTTTACCAGCCACGTCCGCAGGTTCGGCCAATCGCGGCTCCCACTGGCCGCGATTCACCACTGCAGGCCAATGGGGGCTGCGAGACATGGCGGCTGGTACATCCCTCGGCCCGTGCTGCTTCCCGCAACCCCTACTAGCGTGCAGCGGCGAACTGCGGCCAGTGGGAGCCGCAATCGGCCAAACCTGCGGATGCAGCAGGTAAACAAACCGGCCCGGCCCACCAGGGGCTTTCCCTGAACAAGCAGCGTCCCAAGTTTGGGAAACACTGCTCTAGTGGCTTCATGCCCTTCTGTTTCTGTCCCTGCAGACTGTCCTTGTTCCTCTCCTTCTATTCTCCTATGTTCTTGTTCCCCTCCCTCTCCTAGTATGTCCCTTTATCCCCATCCTTGTTACCTCTTTTCCTGTCCCTGCTGCCTTATCCCCACTCTGCTCATCAATGTTCAGTATTCCACTCAGGCAGCTTTCTCCTTTTCCATGTGTGGCGACGCCAGCAGGAAGAGCATTGAGAGCACCAGAGAAGCAATCTTTTTGTGCTTTGTTCCAGTGCCTCGAGCCACAGCAGTGGGGAAGAGCAATTGCAGATAAACTGTGGTTGACATGGAGCTTGGTGGTGGTGGAGCATTTCTCAGTGGAGACAGAATATTGGGAGAATTTTGCTGCCAGTGTGTACAAGCCCCTACTGCGCATATGCAAACAGTCATTTTTAGAGGTTTATAATTAAGGCTATAATTGGGTCATGGAGGTCATGGCAGTCATGGATTCCATGAGTTTACTGGACCTCTGTGACTTCTTCAACTTCAGTTGTCAGCAGCTGAAGCCGGGGCTGGAGCTGGGGCTGTGATCCCCTGCCCTGCAGGAGGGGTAGCGTGTCCCTGTCCCACAGCTTGCGGCTGGGGCTGTAACTGGGGTTGTGCGCCCCTGCCCTGCAGCTTCCGCCAGAGGCTGCAGCTGGGGTCGAATGCCCCTGCTCTGCAGCTGTATCGTTATTTTTAATAAAAGTCACAGACAGGTCATGGGCTCCTGAATTTTTGTTTATTGCCTGTGACCGGTCGGTGACTTTTACTAACAATAACCATCACAAAATCTTCGCTTTATTTATAATTTGGCCAGTTTGGGGTTGTTTTTCACAGGTACAGCAAGAGGCGACCCCTCTTTGACTCTAGGGCGAACCTTCCTTTCCCAATTTGAAGCCCCTGCTTCAAAGCATGCAGGCACTAGCTTTTTCCAGTGAAATGGCTGTAAGAGGTTAACATTGGCAAAACAGCATATTTTCCCCTAATCTCATTCTTGGATGTGGCTTGAGCCAGTTTTGCTGAAACTTTCCAAAAAAAATTTCAGCCTGAGACAGCCAGGCAGTATGTAAAATTTTATTGAGTGGTTACAGTTTGAAAAATTTATAAGCAACTTAAAATGGGGTTTTACAGTGGAGCATGTTAGGCAAACTTTATATAGGTGTCACTACCACCTCTGCCTACACATAATAAAGCCAAAGCCTAGGGTGGAGACATGTTTGATACAGAGAATATTTGCTCTTTTTAGAGCAAACAGAGAATACTATCTGATTGACAGTGCTGTTGAACAGGCAAAATAAAGCAGCAAATATCTAAGGAACTGCTAGCCCAGTGTCTTGGTGGTTTAATGCATTGCCACGAGGGACAACAGGATTTTGGAGTGGAGTTGAGATTCTTGTTCCATGGACTAGAGGGATCTGCAAATGTCATAACTATTTTTCAATGACAGTAAGACACAGCAGGCATGTAATTATTTTATTTGTTTACATATTTATTGAATTTTTAAAAGATGGCAGTAGGTTCCCATCCTATGTCCTTAACACTTTTCCCACAAATTAAAACACACACAGTAATACCATACAAAGGGACTATCTATAAATAATACTGCCCAGCCCACAACCCCTTCTTGTGCTATACCCTGAGAAACCTGAGATAAAAGATGATTTTGAGGAGATAAGTCTGGGCTTCAGTGGACCAAGAGAGTGTGAGGAGTGATTTCCAAAACGGGAGATTCCTGACAGTGAACACCCTTCCAGCCTCCCCTTTCTTTTATATTGAAGGGACTCCTGCTTGAGAACTTCCGATTATGTAAAGTAAGATGATAAATTGTAGAGAGAGAGGTGATAGTTCTACTGCAGCCCATCATGACAGAAGCTTCCAAGACAGTGTACTTATGCAGGACAGGCAACAATCTGGCACAAAGGGTTGAGGGAGTCAAGAACAAAGTAGTATGGGAAAGATTAGTGTGATTTGATTGTGCCATAATCACAGAAAGTGACAACATTTTGCTCTTTGTATCTGCACCTTCTCTGCCTTGACTGATATCTACGTATTTTACTGACAAAGAAGGAAGCCTGTAAACACTGAAGATGTGATGCAGCTGCCATATGTGAACGTGTGAGCTGAATTCTATTCTGCCTCATGTATCATCAGCAAAGTTGTCAGCTAAATGCTGATTGCAGAACCTTTATTATCGGTGTTGATTTAAGAGGCAGGAATAACATACCTTGGTTATCAGATCCCAGGACAATTTTCCAATGCTGGCAGTTAGAAAATGCGTCTGACTTGTAAATGGAATGTACTTGTTCAGGAAATCATTGAAGGAGAATAAACATGTGTTTATGCAGTTGTTTGTGCTTGCTGTTACTTTTCTGACGCTAACTCCACTTTAAAAACACTTTTGGTCTGTTCCAAATTCTGTAGTTGCTGCTAGCCAGATTTTTACAGAATTTATGTGCCTAGAAATGCAGATGGTGTCTAGTGGGATTTTCAAAAGCACCTAGGTGCTTACCTTCCACTGTTGTGTCCAATTCCAATAGTGTACAGGTACGTGGAAATTAAGCAAAATGAGGAAGAGTCAATGCTTAAAAACCTCAGGTCCCTGTCCTTTAAAAAGGGCTTATAAATATCCTCTTGAAATAGAAGCTATCCCTAAATACAGTCATCATACTGTAGAAGTATATGTTTCTCTTTGTGTTTAGACTTCAGAATAATTATTTGAAATCACAGAATCCAAAGCCATAACTAGGCATTTTAGTGCCCGGGACAAGCAAGCATATTTGCGCCTCCTAGAGGCAATGCATGAGAGGGTATGCTGGGTCACATGCCGCCCCCCTCCACCTTCCCCCCCCCCCCCAGATATCTCTCTTTTATTTAGCACAGAGGTTTTCAAATGGCCAGGAGCTCCCAAGGCAGGGCGGGCAGCACACCTCCAAGCTTTGCCCCTGATGCACTCTTGCCTCTCCCCTGAAGGAACCCAGTGATGCCCCCTGGAACTGGCCCCTGCCCACAGAGCCTGGCTGCTATGAGATGCTCCCTGAGGCACTCACTCACCGCTGCCCTGGTGCTCTTGGCTGTGCTACTGCTCCTCAGCCAGAAGTGACACTTAACTCTTGATAGTGCAGGGGCGGGGGGAGAATGTGACAGCCCCATGCATCGCCTCTGAGCACATCGGAGCAGGACAGGGAGCACTGCGGGGTAGCCAGCCAGTGCCCCAGTAGAGAATCAGGGGCCTGAGCGAGCCAGGCATCTCCCACCAGCTTCCAATCCAGCGACTCCTGGCGGGAGGTGATGGTTTACAAACTGGGGGTGTGTGCCCCCCCTCCAGGGGGTCATGGCCCACAGTTTGAAAACATCTGTGCTAAATGGAAGACATAAATCTGGGAGGCATGTGACTCCATGTGCCCTCCCATGTCGCCCCATTTTTCCGCCTCTGCGGCTTTGCGCCCTGGGCAGCTGTCCCGCTTGCCCCGCACCACTGATAGAATCATATATATGTTAGGTTTGCCATTTTCAGTTTTTCATCATAATTACATGGTAAATCTCTCTTGAGGATTTTATTGCATTTGCTGGTGGTGGTGTCTGCAGGAAGCTGGGGACTAAAGTGGATTCAAGTCTTTGGTGTCTGTAAATGATTTCTAATTTAGGACTGCCTTGGCAGGCCTGACAAGCAGGGATTTACATGACTTTACACTGCTTGAACTCTGTGTTTATAATTGCTGAATTTGGTGGCTATTCTATAACATGCTTGGAAACAGGATTTGTTGGTAGTCATTTTATGGTGTAGCATTGAGAATAGATCCCTGTAATTTTTAAACGCACTTTTAATTATTATTTTTTAAATTAAAGTAACTCAAAACAACACACAGCAACATAAAATACCAGTAATAGTGATGGTGAGGGGTTAAAGACTAGTACTTTGGTTTCCAAAGGGGCTGACAACATGCAGCTTATGTTGACTTCAGCTAGACTTGAGAGTTCAGCAGTCTTGATGAAACAGACTTCAGATTTGGCTAATTCTTAGCTGTGTGCTTGTGAGGGCCAGCCAGGAACTCGCATTTAGAGCAGATTGGGTATAATTAAGGAGACTCCGTGCTCCACCTAATTATACAGAAACAGGGAGTTAAGCAGGGACTAGAGGGCTTGCAATGGATGGTGAATTGTCTCTTCTCTTTCCCTTTCCCCTTATTTTTGATTAGTTTGCATCTTTTGGTTGCCCTGGCCCAGGCCTCTGAACAGGGAATGTTTGATGACCCCACTGGAAGAAAGTAAGAGGTCCTCATCTGTAGTGCCAACCTTAGTCACAAGGGGTACACTGGGCTTGCATACTCCTTTACACTGCTAAGAATTTATAAAGGCTTTTTTTTTTTTTAAAGGGGAATGGTAATTTATGCCATGGGTTTTAGTGGTTCTGGCCATGTAGTTATGTTTCTTTAAACCAACATTTGTTTTTTTTTTAATTTAACATACTCCCCCTTAGAAGTTTCAGACAAGGGAAGTTTCCCAGAAATTCTCAATGACACTTTAATAGAAAATAGGAAATGTGAAAAGTAGGCCATGCACAACACCAATAAACATGAACATTTCATTGGCGAGCCCTCCTACCCCTGACAAAGTGACCTTGGTTGGAGGAAAGATGACAGAGTGCTTTCCTGGCTGGGCCTGACAGCAGTGCGATCGCAGCACGTTTGACAAATCGCTCACATTAAATCGGGGGGCACTTTCAGCAGCACCGGCGTCCCTATCCATCAGTCCTGATTACTACACAAACGTCAACTATGGCACAGAGCACATTTGTCAGAGGGAGTAAAAAGCAGTTGTTAGTAAGAGTACTACCTGTCATACTAATGGACTAAAGCGTGTTGCTTTGTGACTTGCAGGAGCCAGCAGATTTGCAAATAAAGAAAACATAATTTTTATGGCTTGGCCAGTGTTTCCTGAAAATGGTCTTCCTGTTTCAAAGAACACTGGGACAGCTTCTGTTAAACGGGGAGAACTGTACACCTAAGCTCTTGAGCAAGGAAATTGCAAATCGGCTGGGGCTTTTTGTCTGCCAGAAATGTATTCCAGATATTGTATTGTGAGGTATGTTAACTGCAGTAGAAAGAATCATAATCTATAATGTTAAAACTCCTTGAAATGTCTCATGCACATTTTCAAACTACCAGCTTATCTATAACTCATTCAGAGGATGTGATTTTTTTTTAAATAAGCACAGATAGACTGATGTCTTCAGCCATAAGTCTGACTGATCCTTTACGTTGCATCTTTCAAACTGTGATACAGCATGGCCAGAAGGCAGCAGGAGAGTGATATAGGAGAGATACGTAAGTCCCAGGATGAGGAGAAGCCTTATTCCCTGTAGAGGGAAGAAAGGTTTCTATAGATTAATTAAAAGCACCTGAAGCCAATTAGAGCACCTGAAGCTAGTCATCTGATAAAAAACGCCTGCTTCAGTCAGCCAGGGAAAGGAGTTGGAGCAGAGTGGTTTGGAGATGCAGCAGAGAGCAGTTTGAAGGAGTTGGAGCAGAGTGCAATTTGGAGGAACTGAAGTAGAGGAGAGTTCGGAGGAGTGCCGTGGCTGGCTAGAAGACCAAGACCCTAGGTAAAGAGGCACCCGGCTTGTGCAGAGAGAGAGAGGGCAGGAAGCACCACAAGCTGAAGAGCAGGTGAGGGAAGTAGCCCAGGGGAAGGAAGCACTAGTTCAAGTGGTTTACCATTATCCCTAGGGCCCCCGGGCTGGGACCCAGAGTAGAGGGCGGGCCCGGGTCCCTCCCTCTCCACTACCCTTCTCTGCGTTACTAGTGGGACAGTAGATACCCTAGTTCAGGGGCAGGAAACTGCGCCCCACACCCCCCAAGAAGAGGAAGTGCGGGACCCATCATAATTGTACCGGTAATTTGCCACAAAACATAAATATGATATCTGCCATTCATACCTGTAGTAGGGTTGGCCGCTTCCCAGGCACCCTCCCCTCCCCTGGGGCAGCCCTGCAAGTGGCTCCTCACCTCAGTTTCCCTTTTGAGTCCCCAATAACTCCATGGAAGCATTTCCTCAAGTCCATCAACATAATTCCTTAACCGAAAAGTTCCAAAGCATAGTCCATATCACTCTAGTGCAAATAGTCCTTACACATTACAGCTTCATTCTCCCCATCCCAGTGTCTTCTGGCACACCTGGGCTCTTTATCAGTTCTCCTTTGACCCTCTTCCAGGAAGATACCTTCCTTCTGGGGCACAAGTTCCTGCATTTCCCAGCAGGAACTTCCACAGATTCTCTGCTGGGAGCCTCTCTTTGTTCTGGGGCCCAGCTCTCCTGCAAGGAGATGTCAGCTGATAAGCTCCTTCACTGTTCCCCCTTTCTTCAGCACACTCTGGCCCTTGGCTCTGCTCAGAGCCAGCAAGCATCTCTCTCTGCTATTCCTCGTGCCTTCAGCCCTCCCGCCCTGGCTCTCTGGCTTGGGGACACCAGCCAGTGAACCCCCCTTGCTGCTCTCCTGCTGTCAGTCCTCTCCTGGGAAGCACCTCTCTCTGGCAGCTCTCCTCTCCTACTCTGACTGACTCAGTCTGCTCTTGTAGCTCCCCAGTGCCGCCCTGCCCTCTTAATTGGCCCAGTTGGGAGCACCTGAACTGGAACAAGAGCACTTAGCCCAGTTTCATTGAATAAGCCAACAACGCTATTACAATGAAAAGATGTAGAATTCTAAAGAAGACCGTTCCCCTGGGTGAAGTCATAAACTGGCTTTATGTCCTTATCTTCCTCTAGATCCCCAGTGTAAATCTAATTTGCTTTGGCTCTTCTCATAGTCATTTTCCCCCTTCTCTTTTAATGAATCACTAAATTCCCTTTCCCGAAACATTACAGAAAGATTCAAACCTTTCAAAAATAGCTCAGCTGCATGAAGAGCTGAATTGTGTCCAGTGCTGTGCATGCAAACACAACAGAAGACCTGCTTGAATGTACTGAGGAAGTTACCCATTCCCTTTCTGACTTCTCTAGAAAATTACCGTGGCACCACTACAGTGATTGACATTGCAGAGGAATGCCCTGGGTCATACCGATGGGAAAAGTGGCCATGGCCAACACATTTATGGGCAAATATCTACAGAAAGGATATCATTTTCTGTGATATTGAATCACCCTGTAGAATAACTTCCATAGAGACCTATTAATTTTATCCTGATTAAAGAGAATAGGGCTGGTCCCAGATCAAACTCAGATCCACGTCTACACTGTAAAACTGGCATTTATATGAGTCTGTTAGGGAATTATTCCACTTTAACCTCACTGTCCAGAATTCAGCTCACAATACATGAAATGAAACTCCAACATCTAGAATAACTAAGATCCACATTCTCCGACCCTTATACACATTGAATAGTATCCTATTCGACAAGCAGCCCAACTAAAATCGACTAAAACTACTTGAGAAGTAAGGTATTAGTGAACATGAGTAATGGTGACAGAAATGGACCCTAAAATGTTTTAAATGTCAAATCCAAATTTAGAGAGACAAGGTGGGTGAGATCATATCTTTTATCGGACCAACTTCTGTTGGTGAGAGAGACAAGCTTTTATCGGACCAACTTCTGTTGGTGAGAGAGACAAGCTTTTAAGCTTGTCTCTCTCACCAACAGAAGTTGGTCCGATAAAAGACATTACCCACCTTTACGCACGCGCACACACACACACACACCCCAGAATTGCAAATGCAAACTTGAAATATGTCCAGAATGATAGCTTGTTGTGCTTACATTTCTTTCATTTCATTTGGATTTACTAAATTATGCTTGCCATATATTATATGTTGATTTCAAGTAAATTATATTGGTATATGAACATACAGCAAATGAATGTACATATGATGTCCAGGAAAAGCTTCCATATCTTTATGGAGGCAACTGAAGCTTTTCAAAGCTTAATGACCTATTTTAAAGGGATACAAAAAATAAACAAAAATAACCTCACATTACTACGATGCTCTTATGTACTATTGTTTCAAGTAACCCCTGAGATTAGGATAACTAAATGAGATTTTGTGTGTTTGTGCATGTTCAGTCATTTTCACTGTTTCTTTGTCTTTCAGTTGGTTTACAGTTTTGCTGCATAGTTGATTTACCCTACTTGTCTCTGTGGGTCTTTCACATGCACCAAGGGAGAGGATGGCATTTTTTAACAATAGGATGTATGTGGTTGTGAAAAAAACAAACAAACCCAACAATTGGCAAGTGAATAAGGTGCAGGTGTTGCAACCTGAAACAACATTTAACTTACTTTTTTGAAGTGGCCTAGATATAAAGCTGACGGTGGCCCTTGAAACACCTGTAATCAAATAGAGCCAATGCCAGTAGTTCTGATGCAGGCAAAATTTCTATGATGGTAGTGGGAATTTTGCCTGATTAGGAACTGCAGCTTTTGTCCAATAAACATTTTAAATCCAAACTAAAGTTTTCAGACCTTCAGATGCAATTGTGAGAAGTCAGCACCTCAGTTCAGTGAGTCCATAATGGTTATTACCAATACTATTATTTATTTGCAGCAGCACCCATTATGTGTTGGGGCTTTCCAAACACTTGAGAGGAATGATCCGTGCTCTGAGGAACTCATAGTCTAAGGACAAACAGGTGGACAGGTTGAGGGAACGGGAACAGCCATGGGCAATGTATATACAATATATATTTATATAATATAATGTATTACCAGATGTGATGAGGTCCCTCAAGTGCAAATGTGCTTCTAAGTGGCATTGCTGTAGGTTGCTACATCACATTCTGTAGAATGTGTTGCTATATTCCACATATTACATAGAATGTTTGCTTTTTTGTAAATTATTATGCTCCGTTTTATGTTCTTCTTTTATTTTATAAATAGCCATAATTTTTTTCCACACGTTTTTCTAGTTAGGCAAAGGCAAAGTCCTAGCATGGCAAACATGCTTTGAAAAATATGTTTTTAAAGTAATGCAGAGGCAAGAGCATCTCACAATGAACTTAATGATAGTGAAAGGACAGAGACACATGGAGGCTTTAGGTCTCTGTTTGTGATAGAATATATGCAGTATGAGCAGCACTCTGAGTGCCTCACCCTTACCTGGTAGGACTGCCTCTAGGGATTAGAGAGCCATTCAGTCTTTTACATATGTAGGCTCAGATTGCCATTAATGGTGAAGGCTTTTGTGAGGAGGGCGCTAGTCTACTAGGAAGTGGACTGAGGTTAAACCATTTATAAATTCCTAAACAATAAAAATAATGCTCATCTGACACCTTCTATATCAGATTTCTGCCTCTAGTAAATGGTGTTATCATGGAATCAGAAACTTGCACTTAACTGTGGCAGTGTCATTACATTACTCCTTTTACAGTGCAAACATATGTTTGGATTAGATTTAGAAAATTCAGGACCAGAGAATCTTAAGAAGACCCATTACAAAGAAATATACAAAAATCTTCTGCATGGATTTTATTCTCTCTTATTAACTATGTTCTTGTAAACTATCGGTCCAAAAAAGAAATTTTAGTATATCTGCATAACACAGCTCATCTGACAGCGCTCATGAAAATTCTAAACTAACAACTTCATCTTGTTTCCATGTGAAAATGCATTTTCAACATAATAAAGATTTTTATTATAACAATATTTCAACTCTAGGGCATGCAGTTATCATGAATGATTCTTTTCTTTGGGATTAGAAGCTCTCAAGTATGTAATTTCACCATCTACTTCAAAAGACTAGATATTAGAAGTGGCCACACCCCTATAAAATCCTGCTGCAGAAATTTAATACAGAGTAATTGGCTTTTGTAATATAGAATTTCTATTTACAAATGAAACTAATGAAGCCACAGTGCATCATAAAGAACTTTGTTCATGATAAGTGATACTAATTTTATTTCCTCTAGATAATCATTATTTATTCTATTTTTGCCATTGGAAATCAGATACTGAATGATACATTCAGTGGTAAATATTTTAGTCTTATTTCTACTGACGCTAGTTAAGAACAAGTATAGATATTTCCAAAAGATTCTGAATTGCCATGAAGTGTCTGCACTGGTGGTTAATGGACATGAAAGATATTCTGCTCATGTTTATGAAACACAGTGCACTGATTATTTTTCTTCATAGGGAGTGGGGCATCATTTTACAGATCTACCAAAAAGTACAAGAACAGTAAACTCCTTAGTGCATTATGATTAGGGTTCATTGTTTAGGGATTTTGTTAGGGCTGTTGATTAATTGCAGTTAACTCATGCGATTAAGTAAAAAAAAAAATCAATTGCGATTTTAAAAAAGTAAAAAAATCACGATTAATGGGAGTTTTAATCGCACTGTTAAATGATAGATTGCCAATTGAAATGTATTAAATATTTTGGATGTTTTTCTACATTTTCATATATATTGTATTCTATGTTGTAATTGAAATAAAAATGTATATTATTTTTATTACAAATATTTGCACTGTAAAAATGATAAACAAAAGAAATAGTATTTTTCAATTCACTTTGTACAAGTACTGTAGTGCACTCTCTTTGTCGTGAAAGGTTTCAGAGTAACAGCCTTGTTAGTCTGTATTCGCAAAAAGAAAAGGAGTACTTGTGGCACCTTAGAGACTAACCAATTTATTTGAGCGTCCAATGAAGTGAGCTGTACTCCTTTTCTTTTTGTCATGAAAGTACAACTTACAAATGTAGATTTTTTTTGTTACATAACTGCACTCAAAAACAAAACAATGTAAAACTTCAGAGCCTACAAGTCCACTCAGTCCTACTTCGTGTTTAGCCAATTGCTAAGACAAACAAGTTTGTTTACATTTACAGGAGATAATGCTGCCCTCTTCTTATTTACAGTGTCACCAGAAAGTGACTAGAAAGTATCTGGCATTCCAGAGGACATGCTTCCATGCTGATGACGCTCATTTAAAAAAATGTATTAATTAAATTTGCAACTGAACTCTTTGGGGGGAGAATTGTATGTCCCTTGCTCTGTTTTACCCACATTCGGTCATATATTCCATGTTATAGCAGTCTCGGCTGATGACCCAGCACATTTTAAGAACACTTTAACTGCAGATTTGACAAAATGCAAAGAAGGTACCAATGTAAGATTTCTAAAGATAGCTACAGCACTCGACCCAAGATTTAAGAATCTTAAGTGCCTTCCAATATCTGAGAGGGATGAAGTGTGCATCTTGCTTTCAGAAGTCTTAAAAGAGCAACACTATGATGCAGAAACTATCAAAAAAGATAGTTGAACCATCAAAAAAGAAAATCAGTCTTCTGCTGGTGGCATCTGACTCAGATAATGAAAATGAACATGCGTCGGTCCACATTGCTCTGGATGGTTATCAAGCAGAACCTGTCATCAGCATGGACGCATGTACCCAGGAATGGTGGTTGAAGCATGAAGGGACATATAAACCTTTAGCTCATCTGGCGCATAAATGTCTTGTGATGCCAGCTACAACAGTGAAACGAGAACACCTGTTCTCACTCTCAGGTGACATTGTAAACAAGAAGTGGGCAGCATTATTTCCTGTAAATGTAAATAAACTTGTTTGTCTGAGCAATTGGTTGAATAAGAAGTAGGACTGAGTGGACTTACACGGTCTAAAATTTTACATTATTTTATTTTTGAATCCATTGTTTTGTACATAATTCTGCATTTGTAAGTTCAACTTTCATGATAAAGAGATTGCACTACAGTACTTGTATTAGGTGAATTGAAAGATACTATTTTGGTTTTTTACAGTGCAAATACTTGTAATAAAAAGTGAGCACTGGAAATGTTGTATTCTATGTTGTAATTGAATTCAATATATTGGAAAATGTAAAAAAAAATTCCAAAAATATTTAAATAAATAGTATTTTATTACTGTTTAACAGTCCAATTAATCACAATTATTTTTTTAATTGCTTGACAGACCTAGTTTTGGGGTTTTTTATAATGCCTGCTCCATTCAACAGAGCAAATCCCAGTTTTTCCTCAGAAGTGTTTGATTTATTTTTTTATTTTTTTTTATTTAAAACAACAAAAATTTCATCTTGTCTTGAAAAGTTACATGAGCATATAATGGAAAATAGTTCAGCTTGGAAAGAGCAAATAAATTTAATATAACTTAATTAAGAACCATTTGTGGTTATTACTAAGTTTTGTGTCTTTCTTTGCTCATTTTGGGTTCTATATTCTTCCCTTTAAGGGCAGCTTTCACCACAGTGCGGAGGCCTTACCTATCATTTAAATCCTAACTTAATTGGGAAATCATAGAATCATAGAATATCAGGGTTGGAAGGGACCTCAGGAGGTCATCTAGTCTAACCCCCTGCTCAAAGTAGGACCAATCCCCAATTTTTGCCCCAGATCCCTAAATGGCCCCCTCAAGGATTGAACTCACAACCCTGGGCTTAGCAGGCCAATGCTCAAATCACTGAGCTATCCCTCCCCCGCTCAAGCCATCCCTCAAGCCAGACTCTTTTTGACATTAGTGAGAGTTTGGCTTGAGTGAAGACTGCAGGATTTAGTCCTTAAGTGGTGTATAGATACAGAGACGACGCATAACTGTTGATTGTGGGGTGGGGAGCACAATTTAAAGGTTCTGGTGGTATGCAGTGGGATTCAGGGACTGGCATATAAACCCTGGTAGAAATCTGGGAAGGGTACCTGACCCTGCGTGCCCCCCCCCCATCACCTTTGCATAAGTGCTTTCATGGAATGCCAGCACTGGGATGAATTTCATCTTTAATGAACCACCATGATCAGTAAAATTATGTACTTTCTTTGTGGGTGAAATTCACTGCATGCAAAGGGGTCTGCACGACACTACGGGTCCTGATCCAAAGCTCACTGAAATCAATGAAAGCACTCCTATGACTTTGTTGAGCTTTACATTGGGCCCATAGTTCAGACAGGCCCAGGCAAGGCACTGTGACTCACTAAAAGCTTCATATTTAATGGCTTCACTGATTCAGGCCACTTGCCTTGGGGCTGAATTTCACTCTCACTATGTAGAAGGTAGCATCAGTTCCTGATATTCCATAATAAATGTGGAGAAGAGCTCTCACTCTCAGATATTTTTAAAGTATTCCAAAGTGTGTCAGAGTGCTGTGCTTGCTGCCAAGATGAACAGTGGAGATCAGCTTTGTTTAAAAAAAAAAGAGAGAGAAAAGAAGTAACATACCAAAAAGAAATGCTTTTGGATTATTAGTAAATATGTAGTGGGGGACGAGTGTACCAGCCACTATATTGCTTTTGTTATTTATAAGATCCTAGCTGTTTTCAGAGGTGTCAGCATGATGCTTTTCATTGCCTTAATTAGATTAAGAATGGATTAGAGGAACCAAATCTATTATTAAAAAGGCAATTCTACTACATGCTGCAAAATGTAACCGCAGTTCTGTTTTTAATTACTCAGATTCCATTGAAACAAAATATCCTAAGTCCAATTTATAGCTCTGAATATATGGCACTAATTCTGAACCCAAACCCCAAAATAGTATTTTTAAAAAATAAATTAATAAAGGAATCCCATTAAATATATTTCTCATCAGCCAGAAGTGATTACTTTGTTTCAATGACGCAAACCATCCTAGATGAGAGATCCTCCAGATATATATTAATTGCTTTATTACTTCCATGTCTGGTGTGCGTAAAGATGTAGATTTCTCATATGAGCAATTTCATTGATAGAAGTAGGACATTCTAAATACAAGCACCCCTTCCATTATCATGGCATTATTGTTCTGCATACATCTATATCCTCTGCTGCATCTCTTCTCCTGTCTGTGCACCTTTATCAGTATAAAGCTATGAGGTGTGATCAGTTGTGACTGCATTTATAACAGCTAATATAATAGTTGATGTAGAGTTAACCAAATATGTGCATCATTATCTGAAATTTCATTTGTATGTTTGTTTTTTGGGGGGGAAGGGGGCAGGTTATTGAGGGTTGCATGCAACTCATAATGACCTATGTATAGTCTTCACCCTAGCTCCCCACAACAACATTGTTATTTCATACTACTGTGTATTAGAACTCAATGGCAAGAACATCATATATAGGGAAATATAGTCTGAGAAATAGTTGATGGGAATGAGAGGCCTATTAGCACTGATTTCTAGAGTAGGGTTTTATCTTCATAATAATGCCTTTGACTCCCATGATACCACAGTTAGGTCTCACAAGTTAACAAAAGATTGGACTGTTGGAAGACTTTTAAGAAAAAATGCAGGGTGGTAGAACGAATGAAGTGTTGGAGGAAGTCTACTCTGTAAGTGCTGTTATCTGTGTGTAACTATGTGTACATGGCACTGTATAAGGGGTGACCTGTGCCATACAGTTTGCTGAGCTCTGCCCAAATGTGCTTACATTCTAAAGACACGTGAAAGCAATGCAATATGAAACAAACGTATCAGTCATGGGATAGCATAAGGCCGTTATAGTGGAAATGCTTTGTGAAATAGCTGGGGAGTTTAGACGTCTTTGAATGAGGCGCAAGAGGGATTTGGCACACAATCCAACGAAAGAAGAGAAATTCTATCTTAACTGTGTCAGAACACTCCCAGCTCAATCTTGAAGTACTCTGTCTTATTATTACAGCATGTTCTTTTGAGAGGCTTCCCCTCACGCACACATTTTCTGTGCACTATCACTTGGACATTTCAGCCCACTTTTGCAAGTGCTTTACGCATTAACCTCCCCATAGGGGTTCTCTACATGGAACACATGCAAGATCAGGCACCATACTTGTGCTTGATTTGTATATGAAAATGATTTTTTGTGCATGAAGATGCCATCATAGGCACACCCAAGTAATAGTATGCCAAAATTAAACTCAGAAAGTTGCATTTGCACAAAGGCCACAGTTGGAGAGTTTAGCTGTAGCTGACCTTGCTTTCTGTAGATTGCGCACATCTGCTTTTGTATTTTTACACAGACTTTCTATTTATATTAAAATTTCTGGGAGACAGGAAGCTATTGAACTTGTCAGATTTTACTACCAAAGATCAATAATTTATAAAGGACAAGAATTTGTTCAACACTCCATGTTGTCAATGAACATTGTTGGAGTCTTAAAAAATTGCCTACTGTCGTTTTGCACATGACTTTGATATTTCCTTGAAAAGATTTTATGTTGTTTGTTCTGGTATATTCAGTTGTCTTTTACCTGTTACCATAATTGTCGTCTTTTAATAGGTTTCTTCAGAACAGCACCACAGTAGACTATATGAGCTTCACCTTGTCTTTAGGTCTTGATGAAACAATACTTTTCACTTATTTGAAGAAGTTCATATATGTTACAAAATGTCAAAGGAAAATCTATTGAAGATGATTGAGCTGCATATTCATGAGAGATTCCTGCTGACAGACGCACATTGTAAGCTATTTTATATAGTGGATCTTCATAAGACTACATTAGTGTACTATATTTTACACCAGTCATAATTTATATTTATTATAAGCAAGCTAGGTGAAATTGAGAAATTAATAAAGTTTATATTTTTGTCCTATTTCAATTATCTGACCTAATGATTGTGAAAGATTTTTTTTATTCAGCAAAAGAGGGCAACTCCATTTTTCTCTAAATAAGTTGTTAAAATAATAAGGTATCTTGATAAAACTCAAACCATAGTTCATGCTGCTCTTATATTTTTGTTCATGCCCTGCAGTACAGTATGCTAAAAATAGGGGACAGGAGGGGAAGATCTCCAGATATGACAGTTGTTTAAAGTAGTGTTTGCAGTGATGGAAATGACAGCTGCTCCCCAAGGAGGAAAAAACAGCCTTTACAGTCATTCTGCTCTGTGTATGTACAAATCCAAAAAACTGGAGAGAAGCCCACTTGAGTTGGGATTTCATCACTTTGTTTATTTTGGTTTTTTTTTCTCTTTTACTTGTTTCTGTCTCTTTGCTTCCTTTGGAACTGTTGCTGACTTCCCTACATGCACAGTCTGTCAGTGATTCTGTCTTTTCTCGGGTTTACGAGTGTGCTTTTTAATGAAGGCCTATGGAAATGATTTTTTTTTTAGGAAGGAAAAATAAAAAGGAGGATGCTAGGCAAATGCAAATTTAAAAATTCACTTGCATTACAGTCCCTTAAATGCTCTGGGTTTTTTTTTTGTTTGTTTGTTTTTAAAAAAATCTTTTATCAAAAGTGGGATGCTTATTGCTGTGATTGAAGCACTGCCAATTACTATATCATCACATTTGTCCTTATTGAAAAGGCTCACAGTGATTAAACCAATAGAAATTACTATAAACAAACCTACAAAATATATTAGAGAATTATAACCCTGCTAAGGAATTGTATAGGTTAGTTTAAAAAAAATAGAAAGATTGTCCTTCCCTATTAAATTCTATGGACTTTTCAATAAGGTCGGCGTGTTTCAATTTGGTGGTAATTGGAGGGAATCTGTCTCCAGATTCTAAAGATCTTTATTTTAACTCCTCTGTCCATTTTCTGAGTGTTCTGTTTTTGGAGAGGCACTGTTTTTTGTTTTTTGTTTTTTTCTTTGCTACTGCCACAGATACCACTGGCTAGTAAAGCAAAAACAAGTTACCTAACCTCTTTATTTGACCTCATGTGCCAATAGCATTGAGGACATTTTCAGTGACTCTGGGAGACGAACATGGAAAAAAGAAACACAGACCATGTTAACTTTAAAGGGACACACACAAAAATAAAGGGGGCATCCTTATGTCTGAATATTTTTTCCTATTATTGTTCCAAATTGCCCTTCAGATTAATATGACTGAAGGCTTTTTCCTCTTTTTTTGTTTGTATGTCCGTTTGTGTATGCTCAATTTCTGTATTTATTTTGTTAAGCATTTTCCTCTTGTGGTGGTTGGGGACTTCTACACAATAAAGGAGAAAGGAAAATGTTTATAATATTGGAAAATATGATTGTAAAACCACAAATGTTAGATGGGTTAGATGTGCTACCAGAAATGACTTAGTTAATTTTTTTTAATTGTCTGTCTTCCATGTTTACTGTCATTAAAAGCAAATGAAAGAGAAAACATCAGGTTTTGCTAAATAGAATATGATAAAATGTATAGTCCTGCTTCTATTAATGTAATAGTAAAGTTTTTGTGGAGTCTAATAAGAACAAGAATCTGGACCAATTTCTCTGCTGGTGTAAATTGACATAACTCCATTAATTTTGATGGAGCAGTGCCAATTTATACCAGGAGACAATTTGTACATTTCTACTTACTTTGGGATAGAAACCCAAAATTTATAAGATTGTTTTAACTTTTGCTGTAAACAATGATCAAGAAAAGATCATTGTTGCTCATTGTGTCTTTTAAGGCACCCAATTCAATGCTTAACAGAGAATCCACCTTCCCTGCTGCCTTTTCCTTCTGTTTCTCTTTTCGCTTTCTGCATCTCCAGCCCTTTAAATATGTTTTGCTAAAAATAAACAAAGAAATAAAGCACACCCCAAATGCTCAGCAAAACATCTCCTTTAATAAGGAAACCTATGTTACTTTGGAGAGATTGTCCATAATGCTTTCTGCTGATTATGAGCTCACCGCTTGCTAAGATGTTTTCCTTCAGATATCTGCTTTAGAGAATGCTTCTGTATGTGGCACTGACCTGGAAATGCATCATGCTTTACAGGTAATAGAACATTTCATTCTGAATAGAGAAGTCCCAGTGGAAAGAGAGGCTTCCAATACAATTGAGTGATCTTAACAATGACCCAAAGGGCAATAAAAGTGAAATGTCTTGATTTTTATTTTACAAATTTGGAATTCAATAAATATAACACAGGCAATATTTAAAATATCTTCCTGTGAAATTGGTTGCAGTTACTTGGTTTTGTTCATTTGTACAAAATTTGCTAAATCTAATAAAGAAATGAAATAAGGGAATGAAATAAGTCAATGCAAGTTCCTTAATAAAATCTGTATTAAAGCAGAATAATAATTAAAAAAAACTATAAAAAATTGTGAGCAATAACCTAGAGGGTACTATATCAGCAGCTTGTTCTTTAAGAAGATTTGAGGAAAGCTCATGTTCTTTTAATGATTTGATCTTTTCCCCTCTTTTTTTATTTACAAATGGCCAGTTTAGATGATACAATATTATGATGCTAGATTTGAATATAATCATCTCGTAGTCAAGCTTTGGCTTGTGGGGTGTGGGGAAACTGGGGTGTGGGGAAACTGGCTGCCAACTAGGGACGACCTGATTTAGGAATCAGGGTGGGACTTGCGGACCTGATGCTGACTCAGCTGAGACAACAGTTGTTAAAGTGATGCGCTCAGTCCCTGGGGATAGGGTACTGGCTGTGCAGTTTACAGATCCCCTCCTAGCTAATCTGAAGAATAGCCATGACATTGACTCCAGAGGGAGTTGTTTGGCAGCCTTCCCTGTTAGAGGGGAAAGGTGCTGTAATTAGTGCCAATGGAACATGGGGGAAATGCACTGGAAAAGGCTGGATTTTATTAAATAAAATTAAATTAAATGTTTTCATCAATAGCTAAACAGCTAACAACATGGAACTGTATGAATTAATTATCAAAAACCTTTGTGCTTCTGCAATATACACTCTGAGTAAATGCAGCTCATGACAAAATACAGCCAGTTCTGTGATACATATATAGATTTGCTATGAAATATAGATAAATAGACTGAAGAGTGCCATTTCTGTCCTAAAAAGAAAAGGAGTACTTGTGGCACCTTATTTATTTGAGCATAAGCTTTCGTGAGCTACAACTCACTTCATCGGTGAGCTGTAGCTCACGAAAGCTTATGCTCAAATAAATTGGTTCGTCTCTAGGGTGCCACAAGTACTCCTTTTCTTTTTGCAAATACAGACTAACATGGCTGTTACTCTGAAACCTGTCATTTCTGTCCTGTTCGTTTTAGCTTCTTATTAATACCTTTTCCATTTTATAGGGAACAGAGTAACTAAATGCCCTGTGTTGGTTCCTAGAAGGCTATTTGTCATCCAAAGACTTGTGCCATTGGCACTATTTACATATATTAGTTTCTTACAAATTTAATGGAGGATTAGATTTTTTCCCCTTTATACCAGTGGTTTTCAACCTTTTTTCATTTGCGGACCCCTAACAAATTTTGAATGGAGGTGCAGACCCCTTTGGAAGTCTTAGACATAGGATCCGCAGACCACAGGTTGAAAACCACTGTTTGATGGTCACAACAACCTATTGCAGACTCCTTCTTAGACATAGTCTGCGGACCCCCAGGCTGAAAACCACTGCTTTATACACCCTCAGTAGTGCTTATTGGTGTTAATAAATGACATTCCCCTGACAGAAATCATAAAAATATAATAATGCTAATTAAAGAATATTTACAAAACATTGGTGTTAAACCAGTGATGAATTTCCTAGTTTTTCTTCTGTTCAAGATACAGCTCAGACTGGCATAGCACACAAATTAAGTTAACACTGTAACATAAGGTCTTCTAAATTTGGGGCACCACCAAAGCTTTCTGTTCATAGTGTCCAGTACATGTGTACTGTGCTTAGTATATGCAGGTCTTTTTCTTCCTCATTTTAAAATACAATGCCAATTTTGTTAAAGTAGCTGCTTCACTGCAGGCAGTGGATTTCAGGGTGATTATTGTACTTTCCATGGCTTATAACGCTACCTAAGGCACGCTGTGATCACCCAGAAATTCACTGCTTGTCATGTCTTGCTGCTTCCAAATAGGTAGCCAGATTAATAATAGACTGACAGAATATAAAAAACAGTTATTTTGAGCAAGATGAATGTTCTTTGTATTTTAGTTTTAAAACTTTCTTCATGCATTTAAAAATAAATTGCCAGTGTATTTTTTTTGTGTTGTGTTTCAATGACCAGAACACATTTGAACCCAGTAATTTTCTGTTTTGGATGACCTCCTAGTCAAATCACATTTCTGCCTTAAAAGCTTGAAGTTTAAAATGAGATGCTTACCCCACTTCTGTAGCCTACTGTAGCAAAAACTGAAAGATCATTCTTGTGATTGAGAAAAGAAATCTATTTTTTGGGGAGAGGAAGTAAAGAAGCTGAGTGAAAACAGACTCTGGACTTTTAGAAAGTCTGTGAGAGCAGGTACATTGCATAGTTCACTTAGTGTACATGGTGCTAAAATTACCAGTAGTCCTCTTTTTGTTTTGGCCCCTTTTCTGTAAGAAGTAAAGCCAGCCTAGTAATAGTTTTCTCTGCTGCCATGTGGATGATTTTGGTTCCTTCCCTGTCCTAATCTCTTTCTACTATATCTAGCAGGGATTAAGTGTTTTTCTGAGGTATGCTTCAAGCGTACATCACTGAGGGAGAAAGATGACTTGCACCTGCCAAAAATCACCCCTATGTCCAAATGAGGAATAGAGGTTTTATCCTTCATGGGAAGTGCCTCCTAAATCTTCCACTGCCCAAATCACTGAAATTGTGACTATAACCAGGGTAGGGGTTATACCGCTGGAAAATGAGTATTTGTTTTTTTATGGTCTGTGATCAAACCATAAACACCAACTAGATGGTACAAAATCTTTGCAGTTTTTCCGCAGTCATATTGTGAATGAAGAAATAAGAGACTTCATAAGTGAAAAGGCAACAGGCAATAACATATGTTATTAGATTAGAGATTAACAGGCATGTTAGTCACTATGATATTGTTACTTCATGCAGGTCCCAAGGACAATAAATGACTAAACCCTAGGGTGATATGACCTGCTTATTTTTCTGTTAGGAATTGGACCATTTCTCAGGCAGTCCATCATCAGTGCCCAAGTACAAGTAACTTAGTCCCATGCTATAACTGTATATTTGAATTTGAGAAGGAAGTCATAACTGAGCTCACTGTCACAATCCTACATTACTAGCACAAACATAACCCCTAAAACTTGTGACAAATAAGATATATAAAGAGATAGTCCTCTCTGCATGTACCTTCAGATCAGTAGGGAATACGAAATGATTGATGTCCATTTGCCTTATGAAAGATTGCATACTCCTTCCATTAGTGCAGGTGCTGATCAGCAATTAACAGAATTAAACAGAACCAATTGTAACACATCCTCACCTCTTCTTGCTGTGCTTTTCTTTTGTCAGGATCCTTCTGTTTGCTTCTCACTTCTTTTCTACCAAGCACCTCTTTCCCTCTTCAGATTTTGATTTTCAAACACATTTCTGCCACAAACCCATTATACATTTTTTCTCTGTTGTCTAGTATATGCATTTCAAAACTCTGAGAAATCAAACTTTAAATATTTGCATACAGGAAATATTGTGTTACCAAAGTGGGTTTTTTTTCCTGCTCATTTAAATTACCCATTCTTTACATGGACAGAATAGCTTTCAAACACAGGAATAAGACATGGAAAATGTAAAAATTAAAAGGAATTTACTATTTTTATTTTTTTATATCTGATGTGAGTTTAGGCCTGATCTAACAAAGCACTTGAATACATACTTAACTTTAAACATGTATTACTTTTGACTTTGATGGGACCATACATGCTTAAAATTAATCATGTGCTAAATGATTTGTTGAATCAGGACATTACAGAAGAGGAAGCGAAGTATCTGTACTGGTTTTTGAATACTACCAGTGACTTTAGTATAATAAATATGTATGTGGTACATATTAATTTTTGCACTTACTGCTGCATTCTACACATTAAAAATAAGTGGGAGTGAGGAAGGGGAGGAAGAGGGAAGGGAGTCTGAACAGGTAAAACATAACAAAGGGAAAGAAAGATCTCACCTTAATGTGACAATTCCTGTTATATATTTCAGTCCCAAGAATTAGAAGGTCACATAATATAAATCTTGTAATTTATAGGTAGATATTTACTTTGCTTGATATAGAAGATAATGATTCAGCAGGATAATCTGTGTATATGGGATATAGAGTGAAAATATTATGTTTAGTCCATTGTGTCAGTTACTCTATGGTATTAATAAGGTTAGGTCATGCAGGATATGTATTTACTGGCTTAGGCTCCCATTTGTAATGAGCTTTGCATGTCACAGTGATCTGCCTGCACATAGCTCATTGCATGATGATGGGAGTGCAGTCAGAACTGAAACTGATGTATCCCATATAGGCTGTATTCTTTTGAATCAGAGTGTTAGCAATATAATTCTTTATTACACAAATACAATTTAAACTGTCAGATGGTACTCCCATTGCATGCTGCACAAATGTGTTAAAATTTGCTATTATGTTTAATCAGGAGAATCTGCAGCAGTCATAATCATATAGAATATATGCAATGGAAATCTAAACCTCTCTGATTTGTAGCCTTACACTCGTTATTGGCAATGTGTTCAGATATTTTTTTTTAATCCCTTCAATGTGAAAGTTTCTGAATTAAGTTCCTAATATAGTTATAAAAAGTCCAACAGCTGTGAGAAATTATGATACAAGCATATCAATCCATGTGCAAACAGATTTATACAGCAAGCTCCAGTACTCTTGCTAACTTTCTGCTGCAATAATTGAACACAGTCTGATGGATTTGTTAGTAATTTCACTATGATTTTTCCCTTTAATTATCATTTGCAGTTACCCATTTTTACAATGATTAGTAACTGCGTAAAAGTATCAATAGCAGGAATAGAATTTGGGAGAGTTTAATGGACACATTATTCTAAGCATTTGCTCATATCCTAATTAAGCTAAATTATAAAGGTAAAAGAGAGTAGAGTATGTAATAAACACCAGCTTGCAAAAGTTAATCTAATGCTAAAAAAGTAGAGCTTTGTAGCCTTGTATTTTCTATATGCTAAATTGGCCATCCTGTAAGTGCACTAGAAACTTGGATTGTGGGGGAGAATAAGTGTGAGAATACTTTCCCTCCTTCATACTTGTTGTACTGGTCCATGGATGGTCATAGCTCCTGTACTCTGGAGAATTCTCTCCTAATACACCTGTAGGCACAAATCCCAAATGAGTCAAAAAGCAAGGAGGAGGTCTTGGCCTTAGCCCTCATTCCACACTGACTAGCATTACTAGTGGGGTGCACAGGGAAGGAGAGCACAGTGTGTTATCCTAAAGGATGGTCTGTCTGCCTCTCTCCCCTTCCTCGCCACAAAAAACCTTTCTGAAGCACATCCCTGCCGGAGCTCCCCTTGAGATAGTGACAGCTGTGGACCACTCCTTGTGCACCACTTTGTATCATTTAAACGCTCTGCCCTGTACATTGAGGCATCTAAGGGTATGTCTACACTGGCAAGTTTCTGTGCAACAAGTTATACCACTTTTATTAAACTGCTGGAATTAAACCGCTGTTGCCTGTCCACACTGTGCTCCTTTTGACGGTGGAGTGCATCCACATTAGCAGCGCTTACAATTGCAAAGAGAGCAGTGCATTGTGGTAGCTATCCTACTGTGCAACTGGCCGCAGGCTGCTTTGGGAAGGGTTTGCAATGCCTCATGGGGCAGGCACAGCATCACATGATGCAGGTTTCCCAATCTCATTGTTCCATAGGCATCCTACTACACTGCCAGCTGCTTTTCAACTGCAGGGGGTAGGCAGAGTGCGTGACAGGGAGTGTGTATGTATGTACGGAGGGGGGAGGAAAGACCACGTTTTGGGGGACAGCGAGTGTGTCAGCATGCTGTCTTGTAAGTTTAGACAGCGGCAGGAAGCAACCAGTCCTGAGGCAGGAGGAGGGGTCAGCCCCCTTCTCCCTCCCCAGTTTGCTGCACAGCAATCTCTCACACACTCTCTCACACACACACACACACACACACGCCTGCCTCTGTGTTCAACAGCGGGAGCATTCCACATTAATGGTTTGCTTGTGTCCCAGAGCAGATGCACAGCTGTCAGAAACGGAGCTTTGAAAGGGGAGGGGCGCATGCCTTCAGGGCAGCCAGCCGAGCTCAAAACAGTGAGCAGAGCGGCCACTTGAGGGATTATGGGACAGTGTTTACACTGCCAATACAGCACTGGATCCTCTGCACTGTAAGCCTTATGTCGTGGTTTTTTTGCAATGCTGCGACTGAGGAGTTTCTGCACACTAAGTGGCGTGGCAGTGTGTACACCTCAAGAGTTACACCGCAGAAAGCTGCTTTACTTTGCAGAAACTTGCCAGAGTAGACAAGGCCTAAATATCTGCCTTTACTCAAGCACTCTGACTTCAAATCAAAGATAGGGAGAGCACAATGGCCTGGAGTGAAACATGGGATGGTTGATTTATCTGCTGGGGTTACTAGCAAGGAGCCTGAAAGGGTTTCCATAACCGTGGTTGTCAGGGCGTGGCTAATTGTGAAAAGACAATCTTTCAGTTATCATGTTCCTCCTTTCAGCTCTTTAGTAAGGCATCCACAAATTTGTCAGAAAACTGCAGAAGAGAAAAGAGCGCTTCGCTATCTTCAATATAGGCTTGCTGTCTTGTTATTTTTAGTGTCAGTAATCATACAACAGAAATGCTTAACTTCTGAAAAAGGAAGCAGTGGGGCGGGATAGTAGCAGCACTTGCCATAATGTTTTGGTAACTCAGTCTCAGATGATAAAAGCTTAGTTATTGATGATGGTACAGAAATGACCAAAAACTTGTATAGACATTCATAAATCATTTAAGTATGAAGCAATGTAGCTCACTGTGCAATAGGAATGTAACTTGCCAAGCCCACTGAATTGTATAATCACAGCCATTCCTTAGAGCTCAGTTGTTGTCCGTCATTTGGAAGGGGGGAAGAACAGGACTGTCTGCCAGGGAGAAGTTGTATAGGATGAAAATTGGCTAAGAGGATATAAATGTAATTAGGGAACCACATTTTCATGACTAGTGAAATTAGCACCCGTTTATACATGTTATACACTTGAACCCTTGTTGACATCCTGAGGATGGGAAAATGTATCTGCTAATCAAAACATGTAATTATATCCTATGAAGCTGAAGTAACACACTGAATCCTTGCACATCGTGGTGTTAATGAACAAGGAAACTCATTTACCCAATCACCTCAAATTGTCCTTTCGCGCTTTATCCCAGCTCTCCAAAGGAAGAGAGATCAGGAGGGTGCTGAAGTGGTTAAGCATTTAATCTACAGAGAGACAGACATTGGATGGACTGTCAGTATTGACATCACTTGAAAAAAAGAAGAAGCTGTCCTCGGAGGAGGAAATCCTGAATGTAGAATAGACAAAGACAGACTAAGTATCATCTCATTGGAGAAGTGAGATTGCTGGTGGACCCATCATCACATTTAGGCAATTGACAGCTTTTAATATCCCAGAGGTATGAGCTGTAGTCTATTGGCTATCCTTGGAAGCCATGTCTGCAGGGTTGTTTTTCTAAAGTAAGAGTTCCTGATTTAAAAAAATAAAAATAGATATGTAAATGGATTGGACACACAATGATTTTGTTCAATAAGGGGAAATTATATGTATTATTATGTTTAATAATACTTTGTAAGCTTGATGGTGTTATAAAAGACTAATCTTCCTAGCATGCTTTGATTTTGCACTTTGTATTCTAAAATACTGAACGCACCTGGTGGGTGTGCTTGCAATAGAGAGAAGAGTAATCATAATGCAAAAGAACATTTGATTCAGTCTGCAAGTAGAAAAACAAATAATTGTTTAACAATTAAATGGAGTGGCTACAGAAGTAGTTTTCACAGAATCACATGGAGGGAGATGGAGGGAGAGGGTTGTATGCAGCACCTTGGTCACAAGTTAAGTGTTTGTGTAGTGGGGGCGAGTAGGCTGGAGCAGACATGAACTCACTTGATGTTAGTATGGCATTAAAACCCTCTGAATTATCAGTCCTCTTTTTTTCAATTTCATGTCATCTCTAGGATCAGGGTGGTGATTGCGATCCAGGTACTAAAGAAAACAAATGAACACCTCTGCTGTAGGACAGGTTAAATCCAGCTTCAGAGTCGAGCTTTGCCATCACCATATCTCATATAATAGCTAACACTGAATTATCTTTTTAAGTTCTCCCCTTGTCATCTTTTTCTTTTTAAATTAATCAAATAAACTAAAATATTGAGGTTATGACACCCCTGCTTGACCCTCTTTCCTATCCTGTTCCCCTTCTAGCTGCAATATTTGGTGCAATTGAGGAGGGTTATTATTTTTTTTATCCAAGATAATTAAAATTAAAAAAGAGAAAAATAGTGTACATAATATACTTATTAATTGAGGTCCTCTGAAAAAAGTGGTAGTATAAAAATGCATTAAGTAAAGTAATGCAGTTAAATTAACATTTTTAGTATTAAGATGACTGTTAGAATGCTGAAAATGAGCAGAAGATTCATTACTTTTAATATTTGAAGGTAAATTAATTCAGTATCTCATAGTTCTGTTGATTTCATTTTCCTTCCTATTCTAATTTCATGTCAGTGAGATTGCAGTAATATTTACATATTGTCTTTGCTGCATGCAATATAGTTACTGTCTTAAATTTCCCACCTGGATCCATTTAATCTTATAATAGTTTTTTTGGATGTAGACTTGTGGAACATCATAAACGTTCAGGGAAAAGAGTACCACTGTGGGCTTTGGAAATTACATTAAAAACATCCTGTATATGTTTTAAATAAAAATTAGGTTGTGTAAAGAATATTAACTAAACAAACTGGTATGGTAATATGCAATTTACACTGAATCCCTACATCTGTCAGCGTAGATGCACTGGTGCATGAATTTTCTGCTTGTTCTTCTTACTATTATTTATAAATAAAAATGTGCTAAGTGCTCTCTTGTGCATAGACAAAATTCTGCTTTCTGTGGTATGGTTCTGAATTCTATGGTCAGGCTACAAGTCATCATAAAATAAATCATCAGAAAGCGAACCACTTGGCACAACTGTTGTGTTCCAAGACTGGTTCTCTCAAGTTGTGCTAGGCCCTAACTCTCCACTCCATGAATTATAGTGGTGGGAGTAGGGAAGGTTTACAAATCCTGTTTTCAGGCAAGGCTTTAAAATTGGGGTATGATCGATCCTTTTCTCTTAGCAAGTGCTCCCTGGATCTGCTCGTGGCCCTATGCACACTCCTTCTTTGACTACTTAACCGTGTATAGTCTAACATTGAGACTGTGCAGAGATCATGTAGGCATTCCTTGCTAGCGAAAATGCATGGATAAATTAACACACTGTTTTGATGAAAAGTGCCAGAATGTGGCTCTTTGACTGTAGAATTTCTAGAATCATCAGAGATAATCAAATCATACATCAGTTGACCAGATTCAGATTTTGAGTCCTTTGAGTTCAGTAAAAATACAGTTGGCACTTACCTTTTCTTCTTTCTTTCTTTTATTTTATTTTCTAATTATTATTTTGCCTCTTGAGAGCCTCTGTACAGCAAGGATGGCTTTTGCTGTGGGTGTCAGGATTAAAATAAAATAAAAAAATGAATCTTTTAATAACTCTCTTATACAGTTTGCAGATGCTGTCCAGTAAGTAACAGTTTTACAGGGTTTTATCAGTGTCATCATGCACAAAGAAAGGTCATAAAGTTAAACTTTGATATCTTTATATTTTTGAAAAGGTTACTGCAGCAGATGCATATTTCCTTCTTGCACTATCCAGGGTAATAGGTTTGACCCTGTAGCTATGCCTTTCTCTGAAAGGTATGTATTATTATCCTTGGGTATTATTTCCTGATGATATCTATGTACTGGGTCATTATCGAGAGGCTAGCTTGTTTCTAAAAGATATGATTAAATGTGTGGTGATTTTTAAAAAAAGTTTCAAGGGCTGGTTGTGGAGTAACTAGAACAAACAGGAGGATTCTAAAAGAGCTGAGGAAAAAAAAAGCCTTATAATTATGAAAGGCTCGTTAAAAATGAATGTGCTATGGCTAACTGTTCACCACTGACTAGGTATGAATTATATCAAAATGTGTTACCTTTTAAAGACTTAGCTCCTGCATAAGGAACAATTTATGCCCCAAACTTGCATACAGAGCCACTGTTGACAGCTCTGGGATCAGAGGGCATAATAAAGTCATAATGATTTTACAGTAGGGTAACTAGGGTAAATACAAATTTAAGGAATAAGTATCTGATATAGTTAAACTGCCTTAAACTTTGGGTGTATTTTATTATTTGTGTTCTAATAAGGCCATTGTTTTCTTGTTTTCAATTGTACTGAAGCTCATTTAAACATCTCCCTCTGCGCACACACTTCAAATTCCATGTCTCCCGACCATGTCTTTCTCAAAGAGAGAGTGGGGTGTACGTAAGTTTATGAAATCAATGAAAAGCAAGGAGATATACAGAGTTGAAGCCAAACTTATTTCCCTGTTGTGCCCCACTATACTGCTGGCATTGCAGCAAGTGTACACTGTAAAATCCGCTCCTTTTCAAAGCTTTTTGCAATAATTGTATGAGAGTCACTACTTAAACATGTTTATGGTTAGTATCTACATTACCCAGTGGTGGTCATAATAAATAACAGTAGAAAGTCATTGTCCAGAGAAGCATGGCATACAGATTTTGGAAGATTTAAAATCAAATAGAAAAAAAGAAAATCCATATGGAAACACATTGATTCAGCATATGCTTCTTTGCTGCAATAGTGATTAATGTATGATACACAAATGTAAACATTTGATTGTATCAGAACCCACAAATCCAGGAGGATGCACAGAATCACCAACACTACTTCACCTCTGCTCCAAAATCATTACTGCTACCTCTTTTGTAGCTCCCTGCCTGCCCCCTTCCTCCTTTACCCTCAGCAGAACTTGGAATCTACAGCAAGTCATTTGAAAGTCTGTTTGATGTCAGTCTCTAGTGGCTAGCTGTGTGCGACTGTTCACTCACTGAAGTCAGATGGATGACTGTCCGGAAAAGAGAGCAGGGGGGACACACATCACAGGCTTTGATCTCTCCTGACTCCCTGTGGAATTCTTCCACCTTTTCATGTTGGGGATCAGTTAATTATTAGATGAAATTGGTTTGGGGACCAGAAATCATTTTGAAGACTCAGTTCTCATGCTGATGTTATATGTTCTTTGATCTGTGTGGAACTACAGATTTAGAAGACCGCAGTACACAGCATATTCTGTAAGTGGGTGAACCTTACTTGCAGAAGTGAATTAGAACAATTGCAGGCTCCCCTACCTACGAATAGCCCTACTTCTAACTTAATTGCAAAAATTTTCTCCCTCCCTAGACCCTAAGGGTGCTATTATTACAGGTGTCATTGTACAGCCTTGTAGAATTTATTAACTGTAAACATCATACATACTACAACACAGACTCAGTATTAATGTCTTCTTTTTAACATGTACATCTACCTTGGTTTCCAATTTCACTCAACTCCTTGTTGACATTTCTCATGTTACACTGATTATTCTTGGTTCTCCAAAATAATTTTTAATGAAGATGGTATAAATTTCCATCTTTCCTCCCAGTTTTAAGATACACATAACCCCTAGTAGTAATAATCATTGGTTTAACTTTCTGGCGGTGTTTGAATCATAATCTTCTAAGAAAGGGTTCAGGTATTGGACCGGATAATGCTGTTCCCGTGATTTATTTATTTTTTCTTTAAACAGAATGTCTACCACCAGGCTGATGCATGTGTAGTTTATAACATTTAACAAACGCAAAGAATCCATAAGAGGTCGTGTATGCCTTCTAATCTTATCTCATGGCACATTTTAATTTTAACTGGAGAGCTAGTGGATTCAAATAATATTATATAATAATATTTTATGTAAAAGAAAAGGAGTACTTGTGGCACCTTAGAGACTAACCAATTTATTTGAGCATAAGCTTTCGTGAGCTACAGCTCACTTCATCTGATGCATAAAAGTGGAAAATGCATTTTATGCATCAGATGAAGTGAGCTGTAGCTCACAAAACCTTATGCTCAAATAAATTGGTTAGTCTCTAAGGTGCCACAAGTACTCCTTTTCTTTTTGCGAATATAGACTAACACTGCTGCTACTCTGAAACCTGTCAATATTTTATATGTTTAGAACGCTAAGTTCCAGAGACAACACAAAAAGAAAGTAGAGGGTGAGTTGTCCGCAGAAGTATGAGCATTCTGAACATATTTCATGCTGTTAGTAGGTGCAGCAATGTGGCTTACCTTTTGAACAAAAATACATTGATATACATAGCCCCCCCAAAAAAGATTAGAAACAAGGAAAAGAGTGATCCTGCCAAGCTAATAAAATAGAGCTAAACATTACACCAATTAGAAATAAACAACTAGTTCTTTTCTGTTCAGTACATAGGCCCTTCTAAGGTGAGAGAAAATGTATCTTGTCATTTCCTTGTACTTTGTTTTCAGTGCTTGTATTTCAATATCTTTTCTGGATATTAAATAACTCAATATCTAGGTCTTTGTAGCGAGGAAACTTGGTAGCACAGATGTTAGTTTTACTCTAGTATTCCCAATGGTAAAGTTGCCTCCAATTTGGCATGTATTATTAATAAAAGGTGCTAAATAAATAAATCATAGAAGCAATTAAAGTAATGAAAATAAATGCTAAACAACCATTGCTGAGAACTGGCTTAAGTATCGTTACTTCATTAGCTATGGGTCTTAAAACAATGCTAAGTAGATGTTCTACTTGTTTTGCTAGTCAGTGCAATTGGAATCTCAGTCATTTGATTCAATTCCTCAGTTGCTCGTATGACCAAGTGTTGGTTCCTATTGATAACAGTCAGCATCATAGTAACTCTCCAGCACTCTGAACCACCATAACATTTACTTAAGACTTTAAAACTTCAGAGAACAAGGCACATGCAAGTAACCTGGAGCACAATCTGCATCACCTTCCAAGTGTGAGGTTCTTAACACGCAACTCAGCATTTCAATGAAGAACTCCAAATTATTTGGTGTGAAGAATACTGTTATTTAAAACTTTTTTAAAGCATATTTACAATTGTACCTATTCTAATCATGTCCTACTCTAATCAGTACACCGGTATAGCTGGAGTAGTCTTGTTTTGAAATTTTGGGCCGCACCTTAAGGATATGCCTATGCTGCAGTTGAAGGTGTTGTTGCAGCTCAGGTAGGCATACCTATGCCAGCTTTAATCTAACGAACATGTCTAAAAATAGTGAAGATGTGACAGCAGTTACTTCAATGGGAGCTATACAAATTGGCCTGGGCCCTGTGTACATGCTTGCGTTGCTAGCCCATACTGCAGTTTGTACCACCATTTCTTCACTCTTCTTTTTAGTAATGCTCGCTAGATTAAAGCTTGAGCTGCAGTCATGCCTTTATTTGTAGGGCAGATATACCCTAAGAGTCATGGCACAGAACTTTCGCAGCCCGAAAGTGTGTGTGTGTGTGTGTGTGTGGACAGGTGTTATAATGGCTTTGTTACCTTTGCATTCTCTCAATTCTGGGATGCTCTGGGGCCCAAGGAGCCTCCAGAATAATTTTAAACAGTCCTGGGACAGTCAGTCCCACCTGCATATGGACCCACAAAATTTGTAGAGTGGTACATGCTGTGGTCACACTCCTGGCCGGCCTCTCACACTGCTAAAAGGTCTTGCTTAGAGGTTCTCATAAAACAGCTTGAGGCTTGTCTTCTTCAGTTCCTGTGACTTGGAAATTTTCCTCTGGTCAGATCAAGGGCTTTTAGAGTTCCTTTAAGCTATTCTAGCCCTTCTTATTTGGCATAAACAGGATGGAGCAGTGGTTAGAATCACCCTATGTGGTTAGAAGTGGTATGATGCTAGCCTGGTTTTCAAAGATGCTGAGCACACCCATCTCCCATTAACTTCAGTGGTAGATGAGATTGCTCATGTCATAATGTTTCACCCATTCTTTATGTATTAATGAGTGGGATTTTCAAAGCACTCAGCACTGTGCTAACTCTACTCTTTTTAAATCAACAGGAGCTGAGTTAAGTCACCGCTGAGTACTTTTTAAATTCCCACCCATGCTGTACAATGAACCATGTGTAGGTCCACATGACATTTTTTTTTTTTTGACGAACCGGAATATCAGGAGATTCGCTATGCATACCATTGCCTCACTTCCTTATGCACATGGCACTATTCATTATGTCAGCATGAGAATCAGAGGGTTTATCACCTCTCTGTGAACCTGGTCCAGAATTTGGCAGATACGTGCAGATTATTTCAGGGAATGTAGTTAGAATCGGTCCAGTGAAGTCAATAGGATCTGAGTTAGGTCAATGCTATGTTCTTTTGAAAATCCCAATCTATTGATCTTTTTTATTGGCTTACTGTGGCTCTGACTGCTCCCAGTTTTTTCCTTACAAGATATTATTTATGAAAGCTGTGTAGAAAACGATCCCTCTCACAGATTTTTTTTTCTGCTGCTGGGATTGGTTGGAAACTTTTCATCGTGCACAGATGGATGTGTACCACCTCTCCCTTTTTGTAGTATACACATGTTCACTTTCAGAGCCAGAACTTGGTCTTGAATGTTTATATTGTTGTGAGGGATTTGGTGATTCTATGCAATAGCCCTGTCTTCTGGCATGGACTTGGAAGGCTTTTTATCCTTCCGCTAGAGGCTATTTCAGGATAAGTAGACAGCCTGCACTGTATCTTTTTATTCAATCACTTCTGTACACTGAGTGCCAGTAGTATTTTCACAATAGCACTTATGATAAGGGAAAAGTAAACATGAATGGGCTGCTGACAATTTATTGATACTTCTGGTTGTGTTGATCAAGAGCCCTGGCAGCACAGTGGTTCTGCCTGACCTGTGTTGTGAACAGCCAGTGTCCTTCCACATCCTTTCTGAGCTAGCCATTTCTTCTCCTCAGGGATAAAATGAGAGTTGGTGACTTAAGGATGAAATAAACAAGAGCTAAGATGGCTTGTCAGTGTTGAGCCTTGTCCTGACAGCTGCCTCAGCAGAATGCATTTAATAAATTGTGATCGACAAAATACTTGAAAGCTACAGCTTGAAGTTGAAATCAAGGTGTATGGGGAAGTGGATAGGATAACATTAGAATAGCCTTATAGTACAGAGAGCTGTCCTGAATCACATAACTGCTTTTAAATTGGAAAAACGTTTAACAGTGGGAAAACCTGGATGGTCATGGTACAGTTATCATTAAGGCCATTCCTATAATTGAGCCTCCATCTCAGCAACTTTGTGCAATATTCTGTTACTTGATCAGATTTAATGTAGCAATTAATTCAGTGATAAAGAGAGAATCTAAATTCCAGATCTTAATATCCATGAACTTTGGGGAAGTCCAGATCCAAACTCTGAAGTTTTGTGATCATTTCTAATATTAATACAATCCTTATCAATGTATCTCATTGTAATAGGTTAGTTCTTATCAACATCATAAATCTGAGTGATGTTAAGTATAGAATTAAAATTACAGGAGAGAAACAGAAAAGGAAAACATCATCATTGTAGAGACCTCAGGGTCAGAATACTACTGCATTATCTGAGACACAAAACTTTCTCACTTCATCTTTCTCCTCTCTCGATAGCATCCATCCCTCTCTCAGACATCAGATTATCTGGTCATAAACATCACTTAAACTTCAGCTGCTAAATTATAATCTTATAATAAGTTCTTTGGCTATTTGACTTTGCACTTTACCCACTCATCAACTTCTACTGGGCTATGTCAAATTAGGAAAGAGATGGCTCAGTTATGCAACTGGGAGAAGGGCCAGTGCCACTTGCATGGGGGAACAGGTATGAGTGAGGTGGTAGGTTTGTTAAATAGCTGGTTGGAAGGAGGCCTGTCGTTGTTACTGATGGGAGTGTGGGAGATGAGGGGGGATAACAGGCAGACTACATTAAATAGCTAGGAGAGGGGTTTGATAAGTTAGTAAGTTTTAAACCGCAGCCCAGTTTTCCCACTTTTTAATCATAATTTAAATGTAGTGGCCTGAATTTTCAAAAGTGACTAGACTTTTATGTTCCCAACCTGAGACACCTTAAAGGGGGCCTAATTTCAAAAGGTGGATGCTCAGAAATTTCTGAAAACAATACCTCTTTTAAAGTGTCTCTACTGTGGTAGCCAAAAATAGAGGTTCTCAAAGATAATTTTGTAAATTTAGGCCAGTATCTTTTCCTTAATTGCTTAGAGAAGATATATTTACTATAGCACAAGCATGTGGGAATACACTACAATATTTTTATATAATCCCTGAGGTGATTTTCAGAGTGTTTCTGTTCAAATTTGGTTGTAAAAATAACTCCCACAGAATGTTGCTATAGTGTTTCAAACTGTAGAATGCTGTGACAGTAAGCAGATAGCAAATAGTCTGTTAAGCTTTATAGATTGCAATCATCATACTCCAGTACCAGTTGATGCATCTGTTGGTGTCCATTCTGTTTCATATTTGCATTTAAATTCCTATGGAACAAAGAGAAGATAAAGAGGAAAACAAATGATGCTTATTTGTTGTTCTGTTGAACTCCAACTATATACTATAAGTATAACTTTGAGAAGGAAAACCTCAGGGGGAAAAAAATCCTATGTATTCTTTACAAAACATCATATGCCCATTCAGTCATTAACAGTCTCAAAATCCCTGAGGCTTTAGTGAAGACATAAATAAGCAAGGAATAACTCAAAATACATTGAAACCCAAGGGAAAAAAATGCACAATCTGATTGTAATTTGTGTCAATATTTTTAGTTCACACAGAATACATTATAATGCTTTTCTTCACCTTACACACATTGCTGATACATGTAGAAATATTGTCTGCATTTATTTACTTTTAAAATATTGCTCCTTTTTCATCTATTGTTGTAGTTCTAATGTGTTTTCTCTGTCACAGTGCACAGCATGAACTTGTAATACATTTAGGTATATCTGTCTTACATCCAAGGTAATTCTTCAGGCTGTTATGAACTACCTGGTTTGTGGGAAGCCTGGCAACAGTCCTTTGGGTTAAATCCAGTCCACCAACAGATAAATGTGTATACTCTGTAAAATGTAGTGCATGGAGGGGGAGAAGGGGCGTGGGTGTGTGTGTGTGTACACAAGTGCAGCAGCTTCCCTAAAAAATAAAATGCCTACATATTGGTGGATGCACACCATTATACAGGAGAGCTGGAGTCGGCCATTGTGGTGAAAAAGTCAAGCCCTACTGTTGCTCATCCCTCTGCTCCCAGCCCTTGCTTCAAAGATGTATTGACCCATAATTAAGGCTGCGAGTTGGTCATGAAAGTCATGGATTCTGTGACTTCTGCAGTGGCCAGTGCTGGCTCAGGGTCTTCCCGACTCGGGCAGCCCCTGGGCTAGCTGCAGCAGTTTGGGTGTGGGGGAGGGGGCTCAGGGCTAGGGCAGGGGGCTGGAGGGTGCAGGGGGGCTCTTACCTCGGTTTGGGGGGGCTCCCAGTTCCCATTGGCATAGCTCTACAGCTCTTAGGCGGAGAGGCATGGGGGCTCTGCACGCTACCTGCATGCCCCACCCCCGCAGCTCCCATTGGCTGCAATTTCTGGCCAATGGGAGCTGCGCAGGCGGTGCTTGTGGCGGGAGCAGCACACAGAGCCCCCTGGCACCTCTGCCGACTAGGAGCTGCAGGGACATGAGGAGCTGGCTAGGGAGCCTGCCAGCCCCGCCAACTCTCCCCCCACCCCCAGCACCAGCAGGCTTCCAGGCCACCTCCCCCAGCACCCATGTTGCCCCCAGACCGCTCCCGCCCCCAGAGCAGCTGAGGCCCCCTGCCCAAGTCTTAGATAGAGGTGTAGAGTAAAAATCATAGACAGGTCACAGGCCGTGCATTTTTATTTACTGCTCATGACCTGTCCATGATTTTTACTAAAAATACCTGTGATTGAAATGTAGCTTTACCCATAACTACTAATGGCTCTTATTAATGAGGAAGGGCATTCTTCTTGGAAGACCTGGGTCAGTTACTGGTACATGTTGTATAAGTGTTGTAGATGGAGAGACAGAAAGCATGACTCTTATTAATGTAAATGAGATTTAATTAGTACTTCCACAAGGAAGGATGGTCTAGTGATTAAGGTGCTAACCAAGGACTTGGGAGACCTGGCCCCGCTCTGGCTCCTACACACTCCAATGGGAGCTGCAGGGGCGGATGGGTGCCTCCGCATGTCTCTGCATAGGAGCTGGAGAAGGGACATGCCACTACTTCCACGAGCCACTTGAGGTAAGTGCTGCTCAAGCCTGCACCTCCTGAGCCTCTCCCCATGCCCAAACCCTCTGCCGCAGGCCTGATCCCCCTCCTGCCCTCCGAAACCCTTGGTCCCAGACCAGAGCACACACCTATACCCCAAACTCCTCATCCCCAGCCCTACGAGGGCTGGCCCACAACATTTTGTAAGTTTTCCTCCAGCTCAGTTCACCACATGGTAAGGCCAGCCCTGAGCCCCACCCCAGAGCCCGCACCCCCTCCTGCACCCCAACCCCAATTTTGTGAGCATTCATGGCCCGCCATACAATTTCTATTCCCCGATGTGGCCCTTGGGTCAAAAAGTTTGCCCACACTTGACCTAGATAGAGGGCAGGATTTAGTTCTTAAATTTTACCAAACCTAAATAAAGATGCATATATTGTTTTCTTTTTTATAGTGTTACATTTTCACTGTCATTTAAAACAGTCACCCATTAAAGAGAGAATTAACTTCTTTGGGTCTGATTCTTCCACCTTTCATTGCTTGGGCATTGTTTTTTCCTGACTGTGAATGGTGTATCTTTATTTTTAAGTCCAAGATTGCATGTTTTATCAACTCCATGAGTCACAGACTAGAAGCTGTAATCTAAATTCCCATTCGTAGATCTTATATGAGATGGGAAGAGTGATGGCTGAGTGGGTGGATAAGTAACAGCAGGTGTAGGGTGGGGAGAGATAATGACAATATCACAAAATCTGACAAATTTTCAAAAAATCATGTTTTAATTAAAATACACTGTGAGTCATCTGTGACTTTTCCCAAAACTTTTTGTGACAGACTCAGCAACTTATTCATTGCTTAATAACTTACATAAACAAGTTAAAAATGAACATTAATTTTTGACTGAGGACAGTATCTCACACTCAGAATTAGAAAGGAGATACTGAGTCATCTTGATACAGCTAACATTTTGATAGCAGTCTTTTTTTGGGGGGTGGGGGGTGTTAATGTAATTCTTTGTTAATAAAACCTCATTCTGAAAATCACAAAATCCTAAAAAGGGGGCAAAATGGATATTGCCTCAGCTGGTGACAGTAATATCACCGGATGATATATTATTTATGGGAAATACGAGCCTGTCAAACAAGATTTCTGTTAGAGAGAACTAGACAAAAGCTTTATCCTGTAATTTTGAAAGCTGAGTGCCAATAAGATTCAACATCTGCCCCTTTGCATTGTTTGTGTTACCATCAGTATATCAACAATTATCATTTCAATTGCAAGTGTAGGGGGAAAACAATTGTATCTCACATACCACTATGTGGCAACATTTAATGGCTATCACTGCACTTGAAGAAGTGAATGTTGAGTTTCATATGGCACCTACTATACATATCAAAGGCTTCCCTATCCCAGCACTGATAATAGAAGTGTCTGTGGATATTTCATCACATGAGCCTGTATCTCTGAAACATGTAAGTCCACTTTTTGTGCAACTCAGATTGCAACTTCCCAGCAAGCAGACAGTAAATGTAGGCTTTCAGGCTCTCTGCAGGTCACTCTCATTTATTTTATTTTGTCCCTTGTTTGAGAGAACAGCCTCTCCATTTTTCCATGAATGCCTCAGCATTTATGTTGGAACTGTCACAATGCTCCATTTTTGCTGACGATATCTCTTAAATTAAAATGAATACAATCTGATCAAAAATTGCTAACACATCACTTTATTCCTTTACTCACAAAGGAAGAAGCAGAATGGTACTTGGCAGATAATTTCCGCTTCAGTGTCTGCTGATGCCTACTGCTTGAAATGCTTGGTAGTTCCAATGGGATAAAGCTGGATCTATTTGTAGAAAATGGACAGTTCTCATCATTTCAGATGGAAAATGTGTGTTTATTTTAAAGGAATCTTTCCTCCTTGTGTGCACCGAAGTGCATTACTTTGTACTTGTGAGTCTGCATGACTGTGAGGGTCAAAAGAGGTTTAATACAGGTCAGTACACTGGCTTGCTTCCTCTGAGGCCTATGTTTGTCTGCACTGCATTAAGCTAAAACTGAAGTGAATATGTGCTCTTAGTTTAATAAAGAATGGACAATGAGGATATTATAATCTATGTATAAGTTGGCACCATTTTTCGCTTTTTGTTTCGCTTAGATTTCAAGACTGTGATAAAAGGCACTGGGGAGATACTGACTGAAGTCAGCCTACACATGAAGGTGATTTGGTAGCCATTGCAAGATCCAGTGGTTCCAAGAGTTATTAGCACACACTAGTCATATTTTCTTCTTGCAGGAACCTAACATCTTTAGTATTTTGGTAACATCTTGGCTGACTCATCTCTACTCTGAACTCTCCAGATGTAGAGGTGTAGAATATTAACACATATCCCAAAAAATGAAGGCAAATGTAGATTTCTCTTGACCATCTCAGTCTAGCTTGTGCTGCAGTGTTTTTAACCTATTCATTTAAATGTTGATAATGGTCATGGATAAGTTCCCTGAATGGCATCAGTAATCACATACAGTATTTACTGTATATTGTCCACTTCTAAATTTTGAGTTTGCAGATCTTCTGGGCATCTTTCTACTGCTTTTGGCAAGCTCTGTTAATGTCAGTTCCTCCTCTACAGTTGGGGAGGGAACATTTGGCATAGATTTTTTTTGCAACTGGTTTAGACAAAGCAATACAAAACTCCACTGTGGACTGTTCATTTCTGCAGTCTGTGCTTCACTAAATTCTCCCCATTAATCTAATAATTAAGATATTGCTCTTTGCAGGTATAAGGGTGTGTCTTGGAGCACTACTTCATGTAAAAGCACTAGTCTGATTACTATTTTAAATAGCTTTTGTACAGATAGTGGGATAACCATACAAAAGGCTTTAGGATGAGGAACTGTGTAGCAGAGATATTAAAGAAAGTGCAAGTACCCTAAACCTAGCTATAGCTTCTACTTCAAACTCCAGCTTCTCTTATTAAACCTAAGTATAATTCCATTGATTGTAACAAAGCTGCTATTTTATTTTTTTAAGGCTGAAATTATGAAGTCTTAATACTGAACCAGAGCCAATAGCAGTGAATGGTTTGCTTACCCACAACTGTGGAAATCGCTGTGGGAGAGGGTCTGGGAAAGAGGAAGACTCTGCAAGATTTCCATTGTTGAATTTCCTTCAAATTCTTCTGGTGGTGCAGGGTTAAGGTCATCTCCCTTTCCTCTTTAGGAAGTGTGAATAGGTCTGGCCCCAAGCCCTACAGATAATGGGTTTTAGCCCATGAAAGCTTATGCCCAAATAAAATTGTTAGTCTCTAAGGTGCCACAAGGACTCCTCATTGTTTTTGTTGATGCAGACTAACACGGCTGCCACTCTGAAGATAGTGGGGAGTGATTCTCTAGCGGCACAGTGTATCTGCACAGCCCAATTCCATTAGAACCATGCTACCAGGACTTTCCCAGCCAGTAGCTGCCCCAGGATCCTTATTAATGGGGGTGTCACATTCCGAGGTGCAGCAAAAGGCATATTTTTTACAAAGATTATTACAATAGTGTGGGGTGTAAATTCAGGGGTTTTCTCGGTCACAGGCCTCAAGTGGGGGATGGTGGCCGTTGAAGTTTCTCACTCCTTCTTTCACATAAGAATGGCAAGATCTGTTCTTGAAGAGTCCCTTCTTGTAAAGATCTAGGAGCATGATCAGTCCCAAAGTTTTTCCTTTGATGTGGCCAACGTCTGTGCTGTATGGGGAGATATTTATGGATATATCAAGGCTATTCCTTCAGTGTACGTCTTCATTACAGAGTTAACTTGGCACTTATTCAGGTGTTGCCACTAACTTCCCTCCCTTCCACACACAAAACCATCTTACCCAAGTTTATGGGTGCTTTCAGTCTGGACTCATTGCCCTAGCTGGGGAAGTACGTTAGTTTTAGCCTGGGCACCACTTTCACTTAGGCTGATAACCCACCCACATTGCAGTGAAGATGCAGGGTATATCACTCAAGTGCTGGTAGTTCTCCAGTGCCTTTTCACAATTCCCTGGAAGTCCTAGTGACACACACATGGGAATGCAGCAGTAGTAAGGACAAAGTAACTTGATATGGCTTTGCAGAGTGGCTGTTTACCCCAGAGCTAGGCTAATCTGGGTATTCAGACCCAGGTACTGCTTGCCTGTGTTACCTCTCTAGTGAAGACTGACCTTCGGAGACATGCATGTATTTATATGGATAATGCCTGTTAACGCTAATCTGAATAATGCATGTGCCTGCACTCTTGAATGTGAGAATAGAGCCTAATATTTTTACTAGTCCTTGGAAAATGGAGATGCAAACGAAGAGATTTTCTTTCTTTTTCTAACAGTTACGTAGTGTTTTCACACGCTGCTAATTACTTTGTTCTGTACAACCGTTGCAAGCAATGCACTTGGAAAATCTGACTTCTGGCACAACAAGATTAATATTGATAATATTTACCAGCAGTTTAGGACAGTATGAAAATTCATGTAAAATTATTTCCAAGTCCCATTTTGATGCAGTGGTGGATCAGAAGTCTTCATTTGTAATTTTTCTAAAATGTGCCTTTTATGAATGGGAAAGGGTGAAAAAGTGGCACATCTGTAACTGATTTCAATGAGCTGCCAAAGTTACTTGAACTAACACTAGTGACTTGTTTCCTGTGGTGTTTTTAATAATTTCATTACTATTTTGGAAAGTGTCTTCAAATATTGAATTGTGGATTTATTTATTTTTTTAAGAAAAAATGTGGGTTGTGTGGATAGCAGAAAAGAAGAGGATACAATTCTGAGTTCTCTTCTAGAAAATAATGCTATTTGCAACTTACTGGAACAATACAGCACATAAATATGAAGAAGCAAGCTGTTTTTAGTTTAATTGGCTTGGTGAATGTAGTTCAGAGAAGCAGAGAAGTGAATAACTACAACTCTGGTTCCAAGGACAAGAAAAGATCAAAAAACACATCATAAAGAAAATGTAAAATAGAACACAATAGAATAAAACACCAGAATAGGTAATTCTATCACTTAAGGAAAATAGAAGAAAAGAACAGTTGCATAGGCCGTTTTTGGTGTAAAATCAGAATAGATCAAGTGGCATGTTGTATTAAAAAGCAGAGCAACTCATTTTTTGTGGTCGTTTTTTATTTCTACCTGTCACCATCCGATTTTTCTCTAATTCTTCGAAGTCACCAATTGCATATAGAGAGCATGAGTTCTCTGGTTGAAAGTACAAAACATTTAATTTTTATTTAATATTTTTGATCCAAAACATTAGAGCAGGATAAGACAACGAAGTGACGACAACATGAAAACAACATAGAGATGGGCCAGAAGCAGAAACCCAGATCCAAACTTCCCTCTACTTTGTAGAAGTTTTGATCCAGAATCTGAATATTGTGGTTTGGGCCCATCTCTGCAAAAACATAAGTGATCAATGATAAAAAAACCAACCAAATCAAACACTGATGAAAATTAAATATTGGCTAAGGGGAAGAGAAGGGAGAGTATAAAGATTAATGAGTAGGATACAAACTAAAAGATGTTGAAAAGAAAGGTTATGATTCCAGCTTATTCTGAGCAGAAAAGTTAAGAAGAAAAGAAGTGCCAAGTCAGAAGCAGCCATACGTGCCAGGGTGATGAAGAGGAAGATAGTGATCCACAGCGATGAATGCAGCTAAATTGAAAAGGACAAGAACAGGCATGAGACCTTTGGAGTTAGCCACAAGCATAGCATTAGTTAGGGCTGTCTTGGAAAAGGCAGTAGCAGTCAGGCCATCACAAGGAGGAAGCATTACAGAACGTGTTGCCTTCCCACCTTCCATGCAGGCTCCATCACATTCTGCAACTGGCTGTGGTATGAATTGGAACCACACCGTTGAGCAGCGTGTCTCTCTCTCTCTCTGACCTGCAGCAGCCATTCAGCAGTGCTTCCAGAAGCTGCTGGCCACCTTGCAAGCAAATGGGGAGGGAGGTATAAAGGGGAGAATAAAAGCTATTGTAGCTCCTTTCTTCTTGCTTTCCTATTGGCCAGTGAGATCCTAAGCGGGCTGTAAGATGGGTGTGTCATTGACTCCACCTGGGCCCAATTAGAGAACGGGATGCCTAGCGCAGATGTTCCCCTCCTCACCAGTCAGCCAAAGAGTAGTCTCAATGGTGGCTGAGAATGGGAGGATCTGGTCAGATTCCCACCACAACCTTGGGAAAAAACCTACAGATCAACTGTAATGGGGGTAGGGAAGGAATGAGATCAATATTCTGAAGATGGTGGGTGAGGAGCAGCGGCACAGAAGCAATTTGCTCTGTATGCGGGAGCAGGCAGAGGCTAGACTGGAGCTAGGATAACTGTTTGGAGACAGGAGACTAAAAGGAAATTTTAGGAAACAAAAAGCTAACTTGTTTTATATTATTTAAACAAAGAGTTGGTAGAAAAATATTATGGAAATTCAGTTTTGCAAGCATGGAATCTGTTAATAGGTGGGTTGAGGGAGGGCTCAGGAAACCTGGTTCGGAGTTATATTATAATTATTTAAATATAGTTATATTTAGTGCTTGTTAGCAGAGAATTCTTGTGGAGGTACAGTATATAACCTCTAGCTCCAGTAAACCTATTGTAGGAACAGATAGCGTTGTAGAAGTAAATCTTCAGGGGAGATTGGAATGAGGACAAGGGTGGCTTGGCAAACTGGTACTAAGAAGGTAATCCATGTGGAGAGTGTTGACATGGTGTCTAAGATCTGTGAATAACAGGAAGGTATAAAATGAAGCATAGCAAGTTCATGTGTAGTGTACTTTTCCTAGACATGGGTGAGGCATGTGGGATAGGGACTAAAATTAAGCATAATGACTTATGCGTTTACTTACAAAAGATTTTTTTTCTTTTTAGAAGACCAGTGATTGTAGGTCAAAGTCTACTCTATCCTTCCTGATAATTGCAAAATCCATTACTGTCCCTTTGAGATGTTTTTTATAAAACACTGTATTAAATCTGAAAAAAGCTTAATAAGTATATTAGTTAGAACAGTAGTCCTCATGAGGATGTTTGATTCTGAGCATAACAGCTAAAGATAACCCTAAATGCAATTAGGTTTAACTCCCTGTGAGTGTCAAAGGAAGGTAATACCCACAGAGACTTCCCAACAAATGACATTATTTTTAAAAAGTGTCTCAACATTTAAATTATTCTTTCCTCTGGGTATCAGTAACAAAACCTTTGTTAAGAATTGTTGGAGAAACAGAGCCTTGGATAACGCACAGTGTAAAATTATTTTTGAAAAATTTGTTTTAGATGTTTCACATCAAAAAGATGGATGGCTCTGCTTCTGCGGGGGAACAGTTTGTTGTTCTCTTCTGTAGTCTTTGTAATTGTAAGGATCAAAACTCCCAAGGTGGCCAGAGATAAAGACAAAATAGTGATTTCACTAAACATATAGGAATTTATAAAAGGCAATGTGATCCAACGTTGATGATTTTTTCTCTGCTTGTATCTGAAATAAAAACAAAAGCTTTTATTAAACAAAAAATCCCAGACATTAAACTTCATAAATCCTGTTCCTATTCTAGCATATAGTGTAATAGACACTGTTAGATTACAAACCACTAAAATTGCTTAATTTTATTATCTGTACTGCAGTGCCCACATCAGAACTATTGCATTGTAATGGGGATTTTGGCATTGATATTCAAAACAAATAGTCCCAATAACAACAAAATTACATGTTTCAGAGTAACAGCCGTGTTAGTCTGTATTCGCAAAAAGAAAAGGAGTACTTGTGGCACCTTAAAGACTAACCAATTTATTTGAGCATAAGCTTTCGTGAGCTACAGCTCACTTCATCGGATGCATGTGATCGATGAAGTGAGCTGTAGCTCACGAAAGCTTATGCTCAAATAAATTGGTTAGTCTCTAAGGTGCCACAAGTACTCCTTTTCTTTTAACAAAATTACATGTACACCCCCGTGCAAAAAACTCCACCCTCCCAAACACTTCTAAAATAACCCATTACATATGTTTGCAGGGTTGTTGTAGCTGTGTTTGTTGGTATGGTGTGGTCTAAATGCTTTATTGGCACTTGTCTGGCACAATCTGCATAACTCACACATTGCTCAGGTGCTTGTGGGTAGTATGGCCATCCCAAATCCACGCCAATAAAAACTTTGTGCCACAGTACACCATCATGTATATTCTCTCTCTCTGTGGGACATAAATATCATCTTTATCTGTGTGGACTAAATATACATCCCACTGCTTCCACATGTTGGTGCATAAATTGCATGCACATGTGTATGTGTTTTGCAGGTGCCTATACTTTCATGCAGACATTTGAACCTTTGTGAGTTTACAAAGGTTAGAAATTTTAGTGTGCAAGCAGGTGTTTGCATGGTAAAATATATTAGTGAGCACAGATGGTAGCTGAGAAGGGAGTCGGCCGAAAACATGGTCCTAAAAGCACATAAAACTGGGCACTCTTTTTCATGTTCAGTAATTTTGCCCTTCCCATAAAAGGGATGTATTGCCTTGTAGCCTGTTTTCCATCTAGAACAGTGGTGGCCAACCTGTGGGCTACACACAGCACGTCAGGATAATCCGCTGGCGGGCTGCCAGACAGTTTGTTTACATTTGCACGGCTGCCCGCAGCTCCCAGTGGCCGCGTTTCGCCATTCCTGGTCTATGGGAGCTGCGGGAAGCGGCCGCTTCTGTATTTATGTATTTATATTCATGTCTCTGTCTAGATACCAGGTTACAGATGCTATATAACACCAAGTGTATGCACTAAACAAACCTATTTGAAATCTTTTTTCCCCTTATATTTTAATATTGCATCTTTTGGGTAATCATTTGTACCACTGAAAAGAACAAATGTGCTATGAATTATTGGCAGTTTACCTGTTCTGTGACTGCTAAAAATAAGCTATCAGGATTAATATTCAATAAGGACCCCGCTTTCTAGATTTCTAAATGCCTCCTTAGCTTGACTACATTTTTTGTGGTATTATTCATAGCTTTTTACTTGCAATGGAGTGCCCTTGAAAAATCTACAATATTTTTCTCCCTGCTTCAAAATCAAAAGTCAGTCTCATCAAAGATAAAACTGAACTGATTAGTCCTGGGCCAGAGTATCTGAAAATGATTTATTTTGCATCTTTTTCACGAGGAGTTCAATTTTTACAGCACATCATACTCAACTGCATGTATGTGGTACAAGAGCACTTAGTGGCCAATTTGCTAATCACACATGCCTGTCTTTTGCTATGTGTAATTTCTAAGGATATGTCATGTTCTTTGGAACATTTTTCCACCCCAAAGTCATTACTCTAAGTCTTAAGAGGTTTTACTCTTTCAATCAAATAGCAGATGTTTCAGTTTAGAAATGCATACCAAGTAAAACAGATCTCCCCCTACTCTTCCTAGAGGTATAACACATTTCTTTTAATGCCTTCAGTACAAGTGAAATAATACTTTTTTCAGTGTAGTGGCTTTATTCAGTTATCAAACTGAATGGCTTTTGTTTGTTTGTTGTTTGGTTGGGTTTTTTGCATACCATAAGTGACAATGAAAAGCAAGACAGACATGTTTTCAGTGCTGATCCTGAAACTAGTGGGTGCAGGATTGGGACATTAATGAACCATGACCATAAATTAGTAGGAGCAAGTATCTGCAAGATGTTGAATATCTACTGAGAGAGGACCAAATAACCTCACAGTGAAACCCATGCAAATTGAGGGCACTTAGACTTTCCAAAAAGCAGACCCTGTACGAATTACCAGGCTTCTGGCCTCTTCGGAACTTTTAAGTAACTACTTGAAAATTTCAGAGTAACAGCCGTGTTAGTCTGTATTTGCAAAAAGAAAAGGAGTACTTGTGGCACCTTAGAGACTAACCAATGCATCCGATGAAGTGAGCTCTAGCTCACGAAAGCTTATGCTCAAATAAATTGGTTAATCTCTAAGGTGCCACAAGTACTCCTTTTCTACTTGAAAATTGAGTTTTACCTCACTTTACTTTTCTTGATTAATCACTTACCAAAACTTAGTAATAGTAGTACTATTTGTAGTTATTAAATCCTCTGACAGATTCTTCAAGGATCTAGACATTTCTTGGGAAAATAGAAGTATAATTGTTTTTAAAATGTATACCTTATTTTAATTCAATTTAGATTTGAAATAGTTATATACATTCAAATGAAAGGTTTTTTATTAGTTTAATTCTAACTGATCTATGATTCAGAGCTGAACATTTCCTTTTCTTTTTTCCCCTTTTAATAGAGATTCTTTTTCTGAAAATGATTATTTTAGCATAGAAACTTTTGGGGAGGCTTTAGAAACCAATTTCTCAGACCATTCAGCTAACATATGTTATTAGAAATTGATAAACTGTGATATTTGAAACACTTTGTATTTTTTTTATTCCAAATCACTGGACTATGTCTAGTTCAAATTCAGCAGAATGAGCCTGATTATGTTGATTCTGAATTTAAATCTATGTATGCATCTTGAGTAAACACAAAAACCCCAAAACCTATCTAAACAGTGGAGAGTGTTGAGATGCATTAGAATAGAGATCATGAGTAAAAAGTTGAAATTGTGTTTTAAATAGATATAACATGTAACTTACATTATGGTGCTATAGGGCATTTAGTAAAACTATTTTTCTTAGGATATTAAATGTCTCTTATAGATATGTACAAATCTTACTGACTTTTGGGGAAACTGTGCGCATGTATCCAGAGGCAGACTTTGTTTCAATATGTATTCACTTAAGTCTCAGTAACATTTAGTGGCCCGTTTGGAGCCTGCTAACCTCTGGCTACCCCCACTGATGACAGTGTGAGTCGAGGGTATTCAGCACTTGCATGAATGGGTTCTTACCTGGGGTTACAAATGTTATGCATACCTAAGCCTCTTTACATGTCATTGATCATGTTGTATAAAATTTATAAACCCTCATGTAATTTCTATAGGAACAGCATTCTGTTATTTAAATATATATATATACTGTCGTTCTGTGACCTTGCCCAGCTTTGTTACATCAACAGTGTATGGGGGAATATTAGGGAGAACAAAGAGTTGTCTCTAAAATGTATTTATTTTATTTTATTTAGATTTTCACACACACCTTTCTGAGACATTGAAAGACAGACAGACAGGCTGGCAGCAGCTGGCTGAGACAAAGAACTCTCTCATACGTAAGGTTTTTGTCTTGCTTAACCCATATTCCCTATAAACGTAGAGTCTGGCTAGTTTGCTTCTGCAGTGATTAGCCTTGCTGTATTTATATTATGCTTATCAAATATTTTATTTGTGGGATTTTTCTGTGTTTTCTACTGTGTAGTAAATAAACCTGGCTTTTATTCAGATAACTGCAATCTATTAACTGACTCTTAAGCTGGGGTATTTGTTACTGGACTCCTAAGGGAAGAATGGGTGGTGAAGGAACTGCAATTCCCCTGAGCCAACCAGAGAGCTGGCATAGGCCAGCCACGGGCAAAAGGATTCCTGGATAATGTGAGGGATGCCAGGTCTGCTTATACACAGACCTAAGGACAGGCACCATAATATCTGTACCAGTCATTTATTTACAAAGGTGGCTGCATATATTTTTGCTCATTAGTGGAAGTTTGCATGTACTGCTTCAGAGATGTTGCAGTCCGCCTTTTTTAATGAGAGGATTTTGTGATATCTCTGTTCATCTTTTGCCTTGACTGAATTTTTTTATCTAAACCAGTTTCAAATCCAGACAGTAGCTCTTAGTGCAACGTTAAGCTTTTTATCTTATATATCCTATATAACACAATCAGAATTTTTGTAAAGAATTACCTCCGTGACAGACGAGTTTTGTTAAAGTATATAACTGCATCATTCCTCCTCACCCCCACAGCAAGATAGATAAAATCACTAGGGAAAAGGGAGGAGTGTGAAAAAAATAATGTGGCATTCTTCTTTTATTAAGAGAAAATTTTAATAGTTGATTAAACATATGAAGATCTTAGAACCAAGTGCTTCTTGGTGTGATTTTCTATCTAAATAAAGATTAAATAAACCCCTTTCTCCTGATATCTCTTAAATACTAAGCATTGTTTTCATTCATTGTATATGTCCAGTTGCATTAACCTTAGATCTTAGTCAATATGTTCCATTGTGCCCTTCCTAATTTCCCAGGAGCCATTTCTGATAAAGCCTTATGCCCTCAAGGCTGCAATTTCTGTTTTATGTTTGACTGGCTGTTCAGATGAAAGATGCTTCCTATTACGCTATTCTGATTTCCTTGTCTTACAGCCATCATCATCTTTGTGACGTGTGTTCAGTTAGGCCCTTATTTAGCAAAGCATTTAAGAATGTTCCCAAGGGCTTTGCTGAATCAGAGCCCTAAAAAGAAATAATAACCTAGATTCTGATCTTTAAACATTTGATAGTGATGTTTTTCTTTTTGTTTTTCTGATGTACTCTCTTCTTTAACATTCATTTGATTACCCCTGGAGTCTTGCAAACAACCTTAAATATGGATAGGTTGTGCTATGGAAGCAAATCTAGAAATAATAATAGACTGATCAAGAACTCCAGGATAGGATCCTATTTTGTTTTGCCTGTCTAGGGCCAGATCATGTCAAATGCTGAATACCACTGACTCCTACAAATTGTGGTAGCCTTCTTTGTAGTCAGTGAGAGTTGAGGGTGCTCCATAAGACTTGGGATACTTACAGCATCTCATAGGATCAGGCCCTTAAAAATCAGTCCAGCTTTACAGTGAGAGAGATTTTGTTAGCCACAGGAATTACATTCCCATGATAGAGGTCTATGATACAGAAATCAGGCCCAGTGTGTAGCTAGTAGCTACTTTAAAAAAAGATAAATTGTATAAAGATGAGAAATGATCTGCTATATCTCTGCATTTCTGAAGTGCCCATGACCATAGTATCATGGCTAGTGATCTAGCTATCAATGAAATCAAGGGAGTTACACTAACAATGAGTTTGGCCGAAACAGTATATCACTGAATCGCAACACTAACAGCAGCAGTATTTGAGTGCGTCCTCCAGAATCCCTTGATGCCTATCTCAGGGGCTCTCTGCAATGCCTTTCTCTCTGGGTCACTTCATCTATGAACACCGTATTCTTCCTATCCTTTCTTTTCTGAATTATATTATGTTTTGTTGCTCATTTTGTTTAGCTTTCCCTAGGAGCCTGACCCCACGTCCCACTGGAAATAGTTGGATTTATATATTGTTTTATATTGTGCTGCATCCCATGCATTCAGTGATGTAGAAATGAATGAAAGAGTATCTAGTGGTAAATATTAATATTAAATATATAGTCTGTTTTTACAGCAGTTTTAATTCTTATTTATGGTTCTGCTGTAACTGAGGAAAAAGTATAAAAATATAAACACATGGCAAAGAAATGGAAAGAAATTAATCGTCTGTTGGGGACTTTTCTGTGTATAGAATCATTTCTACACATAGGGTTTGGCATAGCTTTGTAGAAGAACGTATTGCATATTGTGTACTGTAATTGTTACAAGAAAAGAGTGAACTTATACATACAGATGTTGTCACTGGTAGTGCTAGCTTAATCTATTATGTTGATAATTCAGAGAAGGAATTAGGATCAAGATCCAGCTTTATCTCTATTCTTTTTAAAAAAAAACCCAAAATGCCATGGGGTCTTTAACATCCATCTGACTGCCAAAAACGGACAGCACCAACACTTGGTTTAAAGTGTTTTCTGGATGAGGATACATCCAAATAGTGCTGTAACCCTATTAGTGCACATGGTCTATTAGCTGTACAGGAGTCTTTGTTTTAGCGTGAGTAAAACCCCCAGTTTTTCATTTGAGAGGTGTCCAGTTCATACGTGTGCTTGCTAAGTACATGAATTGTTTGCAGTATATTGACTAAATGTGTGATACTCTTATACATTCAGTATGTGCCAAGGAACAAGATGTCATCACTGCTCACCAAAACATTCAGCAAGAGATAATTAGAGGAAGGGCAGCTAACTGCTGAGCCTAGGTACTGTAGCGATGGGCACTTTGGAAATGTAGTTAGAAAGATACCATTCAGACCTGCCTTACAGATGAGTGCAGTAGCATGTTTGGTCAGCAATATTCATACTGAGCTTTATTTTATAAGATTCTGAGCACCCTAAGTTGTCGGTGTGCTCCATGGTCCATACTCAGGATCTGGCGGGACTGAGCCCGTGAAGATCACCCCAAGTCTTTCACATTTTCTGCCTATCAAAAAACAGATTATTGTAGTTTTAAAACTTACTAGGGTGACCAGATGTCCCTATTTTATAGGGACAGTCCCGATATTCAGGGCTTTATTTTATAATGGCACCTATTACCCGCCACTTCCTGTCCCAATTTTTCATACTTGCTGTGTGATCACCCTAAAAATAACTCACCGAAGCATCCTTCTTGAGGATCATGCTGGTGGCAATGTGTGTGCTCTGACTCCACATGCCTGGCCACCAGCATGTAGAACTTGCTGCCTGTGGATGATCTGTCTCATCCCCTCCCATTTTTAAAGAAACTAATGAAGGTACTTCTTTTTTTTAGAGAGGTTGTCCACTTCCTCAGTAGGGCTGTCCTTTCTCATGGTGCTTCACGGCTTTAGCATTTTAGTCCTTTTGTTTTTAATGTATTCTGTTTGTACTGTTTTATTTTGTGTACTGTTATATTTTAGTTATGTATGCCCATATTTAGCACCATGACCATCTTTTTTATTATTATTTCTTATTAAATTGTTATAGTCTTGAAATGTCAGGAAGGCACTCAGATCTGATATGTGTTTGCAGAGTTATAAAACTAGCATAACAGATTTTATTCTCCCAATACTTTCTTCTTTTTACCCAAAGCCCAGTGACGCAGTATGGCCAAAACCATGACTTGTCTATCAGGCTGATATGCAATTTATATTTATCAATTTTGAATATGGTGAAGTTGCTTAAAGCTCTCCTCCGTGTTTGAACCCTGTAACCCAAGCTCTCACAATATCAGGTTAATTTTTAGATAAGCATTATGTTCTTGAATAATTTCTGAGTTATGTTAGGCCAGTACTTCTTCCCCCGCCCTCCAGGAATTCCAGAGGAAAAAGAGGACATTTCGTGTTAGGATAAAAGAAGACATAGTGATACTGACTTAGGCTGCAATCAGATCTGTGTGTGCTCACTCCTGCATTGATGCCGAGCCCCACTGACTTCAGTGGGACTCTGTACAATCATAAGAGTCTAGCCATGTGGCTGAGATTGCAGGATCGGGGCATTATTAAGTAATTGAACCATCAGCAAACTATTCTTATTCAGCAAAACACTTAATTCTATGATAACTTCTTGATTTATTTTGATAAATCATAGTGTTTGAATTTAAGGGCTCTTTTTCTACCCCTTAAAAAGCTTTCTTAACAACCCATGGCTGGCTCATGACAGCTGACTTTGGCTCATGGGACTCAGGTTAAGGAGCTGGTTAATTCCGGTATAGACACTTGGGTGTGGGCTGCAGCCTGGGCTCTAGGACCCTGTGAGGTGGGAGGGTCCCAGACCTCAGGCTGCAGCCTGAGCTCGAAAGTCTATACCGCCATTAAACAGCCCCTTAGCCTGAGTCCCATGACCCTGAGTCAGCTGGTGGAAGCCAGCCATGAGTTTTTAATTGCAGTAGAGACATACCCTGAGTTCCTGTGTGATGCTAGGCAAATCACTTAAATCAGACATTTCAGAGGTGGTCACTAATTGTTTCCTCATTTTCTGGGTGCCTGACTTGAATCCTAGTGTCTGATTTTCACTCATAGCTGAAACTGAAGTCAACAAGTGCTATGCTTTAAACATAGGAAGTGCTGTATAATGCTAAGTATTCTGGAAAATCGGGTCCTAAATGTCTCAAAATTAGTCTCACTAATCCTAACTTAGTGGATTCGTTTTACTTTAATCTTACTGTGCCTCAGTTCCTGATCTACAATGTGGGGGATAATAATACCCTCTCCCCACACAGGGATGTTGTGAAAATAAATTTGTAAACATTTCTGAATCACTCAGAGGCCAAAGTGAAAAGCCCACAAGGATAGTAATTCTGTCTTCAGAGCAGGGCTTGAATAGTGTGCAGTAAATAAGGTCTGAGGCCATACATTTTTCAAAGAGAAGAAAACAAAATATTGAATAGTTGGTCATTTAACTGAGCATCATCCTATACTGTGTACTGAAGGTGGCCAGGAGTCCATTGGACAAAATAGTATGTGATCATGTAATTAAAAACTGTAGCAAAATACATATGTACTGGGGGGCACATTAAGGTTGCACAGGAAACCTTAATTATAGCATTTCCTAACTTCCAAGCACTTAACTATGCAACATTAATGTTCTTGTGACATGATTTTTGTGTGTGTGATACACACACATTGTGTACACTGCAAATATATAACTCAAGACAATGGAATGGACTCCAGAGTGTTCGTGGTATTCTGTAGCATCCTTCTAGTGCTGATAGGTTTTTTAATAGTGATGGTTAATTTTGTGTGTGTGTATAAATATATGCATATGTAATATATATAACTCCCCCAACAAGTTTTCTTCAATAAATATCTGTAGACTCAGTTGTAGTTTCCGATTTACAAATCAAAAATAATTTACCTAGACTAGTTTCAGTGTAATTACTTTTTGAGTTGTTAATTTTGGGATCTGAGGAGTGGGTATGGGTCTCTAATTTCTGTAGCATGACATTTAAAATAACAAACTCATTTCCAAAAAGAAAAGGAGTACTTGTGGCACCTTAGAGACTAACCAATTTATTTGAGCATAAGCTTTTGTGAGCTGTATCCGATGAAGTGAGCTGTAGCTCACGAAAGCTTATGCTCAAATAAATCGGTTAGTCTCTAAGGTGCCACAAGTACTCCTTTTCTTTTTGCGAATACAGACTAACACGGCTGTTACTCTGAAAACTCATTTCCAGTAATCTTCAGAAACAAATATGTTCCATTATTGTTGTAAATTATATTTACATACACTGGACACAATGCACCCTGTTGTGACTCCATTGAAGTCTCTCTTCCATTAAAGTCAATGGAGTTACACAAGGGATGAATTTGACCCTCTCTATTTTACTGTGGATTTGAAATATTTCAGTTTCATTGTCCTAGCACAGGTTTAAAAAAAACAGAAACTCTTATGAAGTAGATAAGCAAAAATGTATTTATATCCTTGGGTGTTAGCATTGATTTCTATAGTAGCCAGCTTCAGATGTAACAATTACTTTTCTCAGAACATGCTGTTTTGCCCAGAAATCATCCACTAGAGCATGTAAACTGCATAGCAAAATTTATGTGCTTAAAAATTAAAAATTGTGAGAATGGAAGAAATTCTGAAAAAAAAAAAATCCTTACGGATTGGGTACTAGAAACAAACAAATTGATGACAGTATCAAGTGGGTTAATCCCAAGGGCAGATTTAATCTTTGTTATGGAATTTGTATCTTGAAAACACCATATTCAAGCTAACAAATTTGCAAACTTTGTTTGAGAAACAAAACAGATTGCATGTTGCAAGACAGAGTTGCTGGCAAAATACTCTATCGTGTCAGATTTATACAAACCTATCTCCTGTGTATTGCACCATGTCCTAGAAAACTGGAAACCATGAAAAGAAGTGCTCATATTTTAAGGAACTCAGTGACAGCTGATAAAAAAAACAAAACATTTTCTGTGGCACTTTTTACATAAAGAGTCCACCTTAAAAAAACTGATTTGATGGAATAGGTGGTAATTTTTAACACAAGCAGTGACAAAATAAACACCATCTGTTAGTGTTGACTTATTCCACAGTATTCTCATGCTGGGTGACTTTATTTCACTTTTTTTCAGCAATAGTTAATGACACATCTGGTATGCAGTGAAGGTGCATTTGGGGTGATTAAATGTGGACATTCGTTTAGACAGAGTGCTCACAGAACAGTTTTTCAAGACATTAAGGGACAATACTAAGTAAACAAAAGAGAGTGTTTTTAAAATGTCCCCATGTTATAGTTCCTTCTTATTATATAGCATGCAGTATGCAAACAAAGAATAGATTAAAGGTTCACAGTTGATCGGGTCCTCCCCTTTTTCTGTGTCTTTGTATGCCACATTTGATGATACAATCTTATCTTTGATCTTCAGAGTCGATCCTCTGTGCCTGTCATTCATATGGTAAACAATAGGATTTTTCAGGGTGTACCAAGATGGCCTGTCTTTGCAGTTACAATAACATATTTTCTGTAGTATAAAGGAAATAGTGAGCTAAACCATGTGAAGAATTCTATATATAAACATATTCTCTGAGAAATTGAATGAAATGTAGAGCTCTCAGGCAGAAAGTATTACCCTTTACTTCTGTAATTCTTGAGTTAAGGTGCAGGGACTTAGCAAGACCACAGTGCCCGGACATTGTACTGGGGAGGAAAAGCATACATCAGAAAGAGTTACTGATAAGGCAGTAAGCCACAAACTGGAGAGAAAGACAGAGATTACAGCCTTATTCAAAGAGCTTTCTTGCTGAAACTGTCTTAATGTTTTAAAATAATGGGTTACACATTAATGACTATATTATAGTGGACTATCTGTTATTGTAATATCCGGAAAATAGCAAATGAATTAATCATGATTAATACCAAACACATTCATGATGTCTAATCTCTTACTTTAAATAATTATTTTGAACCTTAAAGATTTACTAAAAACAAACAAACTTTTTCCATATGCTTTTCACCAGTGAGTTGCTAGGGTCTCATGTGAGCTCGTCATTAACAGAATCCACCTTTTGAGCTCTGTGAGAGGGAATCTTACCGTCTGTATGGGGGTGGAGTAAATCACTAGCCCTTTTATTTCTGAAGTTCTCCTAGATCTTTAATGAATATAATGAACAAAACCAGCCCCAGGACCAACCCTTGGGGCTCTCCGCTTGATGCCAGCTGCCAACTAGACATGGAGCCACCGATCACTACCCGTTGAGCCCAACAATCTAGCCAGCTTTCTATCCACCTTATAGTGCATTCATCCAGCCCATACTTCTTTAACTTGCTGGCAAGAGTACTGTGGGAGACCGTATCAAAAGCTTTGCTAAAGTCAAGGAATAACACGGCCACTGCTTTCCCCTCATCTACAGAGCCTGTTATCTTGTCATAGAAAGCAATTAGGTTAGTCAGGCATGACTTGCCCTTGGTGAATCAATGCTGACTGTTCCTGATCACTTTCCTCTCCTCTAAGTGCTCTAAGAATTGATTCGTTGAGGAACTGCTCATGATTTTTCCAGGGACTGAGGTGAGGCTGACTGGCCTGTAGTTCCCCTGATCCTCCTTCTTCCCTTTTTTAAAGATGGGCACTATATTAGCCTTTTTCCAGTCGTCCGGGACCTCCCCCAATCTGCATGAGTTTTCAAAGATAATGGCCAATGGCTCTGGAATCACATCCACCAACTTCTTTAGCACTCTCGGATGCAGCGCATCCGGCCACATGGACTTGTGCTCGTCCAGCTTTTCTAAATAGTCCCAAACCACTTCTTTCTCCACAGAGGGCTGGTCACCTCCTCCCCATGCTGTGCTGCCCAGTGCAGCAGTCTGGGAGCTGACCTTGTTCATGAAGACAGAGGCAAAAAAAGCATTGAGTACATTAGCTTTTTCCACATCCTCTGTCACTAGGTTGCCTCCCTCATTCAGTAAGGGGCCCATACTTTCCTTTGCTTTCTTATTGTTGCTAACATACCTGAAGAAACCCTTCTTGTTACTCTTCACATCTCTTGCTAGCTGCAACTCCAAGTGTGATTTGGCCTTCCTGATTTCACTTCTGCATGCCTGAGCAATATTTTTATACTCCTCCCTGGTCATTTGCCCAATCTTCCACTTCTTGTAAGCTTCTTTTTTGTATTTAAGATCAGCAAGGATTTCACTGTTAAGCCAAGCTGGTTGCCTGCCATATTTACTAATCTTTCTACACATCGGGATGGTTTGTCCCTGTAACCTCAATAAGGATTCTTTAAAATACAGCCAGCTCTCCTGCACTCCTTTTCCCCTCATGTTATTCTCCCAGGGGATCCTGCCCATCAGTTCCCTGAGGGAGTCAAAGTCTGCTTTTCTGAAGTCCAGGGTCCATATTTTGCTGCTCTCCTTTCTTCCTTGTGTCAGGATCTTGAACTTGACCATCTTATGGTCACTACCTCCCAGGTTCCCATCCACTTTTGCTTCCCTTACTATTTCTTCCTGGTTTGTGAGCAGCAGGTCAAGATGAGCTCTGCCCCTAGTTGGTTCCTCCAGCACTTACACCAGGAAATTGTCCCCTACACTTTCCAAAAACTTCCTGGATTGTCTGTGCACCGCTATATTGCTCTCCCAGCAGATATCAGGGTGATTGAAGTCTCCCATGAGAACCAGGGCCTGCGATCTAGTAACTTCCGTTAGTTGCCGGAAGAAAGCCTTGTCCACCTCATCCCCCTGGTCTGGCGGTCTGTAGCAGACTCCCACCACAACATCACCCTTGTTGCTCACGCTTCTAAACTTAATGCAGAGACACTCAAGCTACTGCCAAACTTGATCCTGCTACTTCCCACTAGTGTCTGCTGCTAGTATCTGAAGAGCTGATACTGGGAGGAGCCTGAACCCAACCCACTCTCCAGCCTAGGAGATGAATTCGTCTATTCTGGAGTCCCTGTCATTGGAGGATTTTAACAATAGATTATACAGACACTTGTTAGGGATGGTCTAAGTATACTTAATCCTGCCGCAGTGCAATGAGTCCCAACCAGCTCTATATTTCTATAATTCTATGTGTCTCCAAGTCAGCTACCTGCCCATCTCAAAAGCAAATAAGATCCATTACCTAGCTGACCACCAAACCCAACAGACAAACCTCAACACAGCCAATAACCACAGGATGACTTTCCTGACACCATTATGGCCAGGAAAGGTGACAGGACCAACCATCTATCCACCTGTTACTACTATGGGGAATGGCTGCTTGTTAAGGAAGCCAACTAGAGTAGCATCACTGTGATACTGAGGAGAAGGAAGCATAGTGAGCAAAGGGCGTACTGGACCAGAGTATAAGGGATGGGAACTGATGATGGTTTGGGGGCAGTGAATAGTGAATAGTATTCTACCTCAAGAATGTAGTATGGAATGTAGGTGGAGCAAATTTGAGGGAGCTCCATTTTAAAATGATCTGTTTCTTTGGATGGAGAGGGAGTGGGCTTCAAGCTGCTTCTATTTGTCTCACCCCCCCCCCTTTACTTTGTGCCTGGAAATCACTGAGATGGGTGATATGCTTTGGATGGCTAGGTGAATGGATTCTACCACCTCAAAATCTTGTGGCAGAACTGGGGCCTTGCATTGCAAGAACCTCTGGCCAAAGGCTATGGTGTTGGTTTTTTCCCCTTTGTTTTTATGGAGCCCTTATGAGCACTCAGTAAATTAATAAACCGGTGCCAGTGATAATGGTGTTCTAAGAAGGCAGGGGTTGCGGAACAAAAGGTTCTTGCATCAAAAGTGGTGCAATTGTGTGGAAAAACACAGAGGGGGCTGGTGTTAAATAAGATTACATCTATTAAGTACAGTCAGAAGGAGATAAGTTCATTTGTTATGGAGGGCATTTTTTCATAGCAAGTTGGTCTTTAAAGCAGGTAATTTGATTATCAGTTTTATACCTAGCCTATTATATAACTTGTTTGCCCAACTGTTGTGGGCAAACGATGTCTAATTCATGATGTGATATCCTTAACTAAATAATACCTGGTAGCAGAGTTTGATGACAAGTGGGAAAAGTTTCCCTTGTCTTTTTCAGTATTTTTTTTTAATTAGAAATTTTGACTAGCTCCACTTGATGTTGAATATCTCTTATGAAAGAGTTAGTTGCTTTTCATTGGTTGTGTGCAGAAACAATATAAATCCAAGAATTTCATCTGATTTACAACTAAGAGGAACATTCCCATTTTGATTTGCACCCACAACTCCCATTATGACTAATGCATATCAGTCCCTTGATGATTCTTCAAGGTGCTGAAATACTATGAGAACTGAGGATACTTCACAGGATCAAGCCTTTATGGAGTTTCTAGAAATAATTATGCATGAGACTGATTTTCAATGGAAGATTTTATGGTTTACTCAGTGAGAGGAAGTAAACGATGGACCTGCGACTGTACAAGCAGGAAATGATCGAGAATGACTGTGAATAGCTCTGATTTTGTGTTCCTGGGATCAGGCAACACTGTAAGCTTCTTTTATGTTGAATTTCACAATATTAAGCCCAAGCAGTATAATCACTGGTTATCTTACAAAACCTCACTTTGACCTCAGGGACAAACTACTTTCCACAGTGTCTCTCTGCTCTCTGAGTGAGCTCAACTCTCATCCCATCTGCAAATCTGAGTCTGTCAGGATAGGCCCAGAATCAAATGTTGGCTGACAAATGGAGGCTGGAGACTATCTACTATGTTTTTACGTTGGAAGGGTGTTTAAGGGAATATGTTGGAAGATTCTACCTGTTGCAACTGCAGAACAGAAGTGAGTTATAGTCTTTCTTCTAGGCCTTTAGACAGGGCCAGCATAGGGCTGTATGATGGCTAGCATTGCACAGACATAAAGAACCTTCCCTCTCTACTCCACTATCTTTGTGCAGGAGCCACCCACAACCCCAGTCCTTACCCTGGGAAGGTAGGCGTTGATTCCATTGCTGCAGTCCCCCAGAGATGGAGATGTAGGGCTATGTAACATCTAGTGTCACTGACCTATAGTGTCACTCTGAAACGTAACATCTAGTGTCACTGACCTAGTTCAGAGAAGGGTGAACGCTATGCTTTGTGAGAAAGTGTTGCAGTTCCCACTGAGGCACATGCTCCCCCATGGAGACTCAGTCAAAATACCTCCTGAGAGTCTGTCTGTCTGGGGAGTACCCCTTCCTGCATCCCTTGAATACAGTTTATGGATTAATAGCTGCAATATAGCCAATAGCGCACATTATAGATAACAGAAAACTGTTTAGAGAATGTAAAGTGAATGGGGGCATCCAGTAATGCTGCTCTGTATGTTTAAATTTAGACTCTAGAGGCACAGAGAATTAATGTTGATACCAGCTTTTCATCGTCATCTAGGGGAATAATATGAATATGGACATGTTTAGTGCATTCCCAAACCTTGTCTTAAAAAAAAAAAAAAAAGTGAGTTGCTAATGAGGGTTGGCAGTGGGGTTCTGCAGGATCACAGATATATCCAAATATCTTTGTAGTTGGGTAGACTTTAATAAATCCAAATAACTTGGTATCAATATTCGTGTTTTAGTTTTCATGGCTTTTGGACTTTTGAGATCAAAATTAAAGTCAGAACTGATTTTCTCAGGGTATTTTTATTGTTCTGTAACTGAAAATAACCTGAAATCACATTAATTAAGTCTCACAAATGACTTCCTGAGCCATTAAAAAATTCATGGAAAACATAAACACTAAGGCAAATAAATAGAAAGGCAAGCCTGCACTCACACCTCAAGTTGTTGGATAAAACCATTAACAGCTGGGTTTGTATTTATCCAAAATGATTCTCTTCCCTAATTTTGGTCAGGAGTATCAACTGTTTCATGTGAAACAATATAAATAGAAAACCTGATAGAAAGAAAGCTATAGATGAGATACCTGTACTTAAGAAATTTTTTTTAAAAGTATAGGTAAGCAAACATTTTCTTATATATACTTATATACACACACACACACATATATATATACACACTTACAAACTTTATATATATAAACCTCATATCTGTTAGTCTAAGCCATTACACCACACTTATTACCATGGAATCTTAAATACCTTGTTTCCCTTGACCTCCCCTTGCACCTTTGTAGGAATGAATCACTTCATTCAATTTAATGGATTGTTAGTGGGTGAAGTGTAAGCTAATCTGTACGTCCATGTGCTGATGAGTAGACAAATATCTTTCCATTTGAAGTTGCAGAGGTTACAGTGATATTTCTAATGCATATATGGATATATGGCCTAAAACAAAGCCTGTTAAAATCAAATGAAGTATCAGTAGATACTGGGTCAAGCTCCTAATTTGTAGGAGCAATACTGGTGGAATTGGTAAAATCTTTTAAAAATAAAACCAAAGTACTTTTAGTTTTGTTTGGATATTTAATATCTTTATCCAGTTTGGTTAGTAATGATGTAAATATACTGACTAAAGTTGGAGAAAAGCACAAGTCTGCTTATAGAATATATGGATGGTTTCACTGAGTGCTATTAACATGTCTTAATTACTCAGGTAGTAAAAACATCCCAATAGATCAGACAGACTAGGCTCACCAGATTTCTATCTTCACAGACCAGAGCACATTTTAAACAACAATTGGTGTGAAGATGAAGCTCAATTGTAGGTTTATGTATAATGTATATGTTAGATATTAATCGATTTTGAATTCATCCCATTTCCTTTAGCAATGAGCATGATATGCTGCTTTGCATAAGTTTAATAGTTATATTGGATACCTTTTTGGCTTGGCCTAACCTGTATAAACACTGAATTTATGAATTATCAAAACCACTCTAAAAGATAGCCTCATGTATTATGTGTATTATCATTTTATGTTAATTTGAAACATTTTTCAACTTGCTCTGCATGAAATTAGGATAGAGGATCATTTATTTATTCATATCCATTATGTACTTTCTGAAACTTGAATAAGAGGATAGAAAAGGGGGAACAAAGATTTTTGTCATGGTGTGCCTTATATTTGCTGTGGTGGGGTGATTATCTCCCCTAACTGGGATTTGATCATATCCACTGGAGGAGTGGGCGGGAGGAGAATAAAAGAACAGTTTGTCAAATCATCCTAGTACCTAGGAACTTTTCTTTGTAGATTTTTGCTGACTTTCCAGAATACATTTGTTCTGAGAAACTTCTCTTTTGCATTGACAATCAGTTGGAAATGCATTGTAAATAATACGCTCTGCAACAAACGTGACTTAAATTTTGTGGCAAGATCTCTTGATTTGTGTAGCAAAGCCAAGTCAAATGAAGCAGCATTAATTACATTTTTAATTTTTTAAAAAATATGTAAAACAAATAAGAAACTAAATAAAATTGGTGCAATAATTCCATTATAGTATTCCCTTTGGCAGTAAGTTCTTTTCAAATGTCAGTTGTGGAGTATTTCTTTCTTAATTTCTTTCTTCTGCTCCTACATTTAACATTTTTGCATTGATAATGAATAACTGCTTTACAGAAGTTGTCTGGGAAAAGCAGGAGATTTTGCCAGCTGGGTAGGTGGCAGATGGGGATTTTTGGTGCCTGAAGAATCAGAAGCCGTTTGGATTTTGGCAATGACAAGGCAATTGAGGCTTTCAGGATGCCCCTTTTTGTTTCCCCCTTCTGAGCAGGGACAGAGGTTAATTGAAATTTTTGCAGAAGTCTTTATTCTTCTGCCCTGCCCCAGGTTTCACACTAATAGTCTCTCCCATTCTCTAACACAATATCTTGTGCTGCATTCAGGAATAAAGACAAGCTCATGAGCTACATGTATCTCCTAAAATCATCATTAGTGAAACAGTTGATAACATTACAATTACATTGTCATAGTTTTCAGAGTAACAGCCGTGTTAGTCTGTATTCGCAAAAAGAAAAGGAGTACTTGTGGCACCTTAGAGACTAACCAATTTATTTGAGCATGAGCTTTCGTGAGCTACAGCTCACTTCATCGGATGAATCACTGGTTTCAGAGTAGCAGGCGTGTTAGTCTGTATTCGCAAAAAGAAAAGGAGTACTTGTGACACCTTAGAGACTAACAATTTTATTTGAGCATAAGCTTTCGTGAGTTTATGCATCCGATGAAGTGAGCTGTAGCTCACAAAAGCTTATGCTCAGTAAATTTGTTAGTCTCTAGTGTGCCACAAGTACTCCTGTTCTTTTTTTAAAGAATCACTGTGTATGTGTTTCCACTCTGACAAATGTTACTTTTTAAAGTATAACTGAAAAGATGGTAGTTCATTATAGGCCTTGTGCTGGCCTCATCTCCCTTCCCAGGCGATATTCAGCACCTCACAGGATTAGACTCTGGATTTGGATTCTGAAATTTTGATTATACTGGGACATCATGTGCAAATAAAAAGATCAGATCTTGCTGGGCAACAGAAATGGATACTGGTCCTTGAGGCCAGCATTGGATAACTGGAATGGGATCTGAGGACTGACCAGAGCTGCCTTCCAGTTGGCTTGATAGCACTGACCAAACAGTGGGGTGTCCTCAGTACAAAGTGCCTTTCTTGGGCATCAGGACTGGGATTTTGACAACAATGAAAGTCCTCCTCCCTTTCAATAACAGACAGGACCTGTTGCCTTTAGGTGTTGCCTTGTTAAATTTAACCCAATAGAACTCCTACCTTTTGGGCATACTTCTGTTGAAAATTGTGGCTGTCTCATTGGCTCTTGCTCTGAGCAATGGATATGTTTGCTTCTTTATTTCCTTTCACATGTCTGGGTTATAAGCAACTAGTGACAACACATGTAGGATTTTTGAGAATTATGTATTAATGCTTGATGAAAATATTTTTTCTTCACCTAAAAATGTTCAGCTTTTGTTTCTGACTTAATGTTTGTTGAGTAGATCTGCATTCGAGGCATATTTTTCAGCATGACTTAAATTGAGAGTTTATGCAAACGGTCTCCTAAATTACAGAGGAAAGCTAAGAGTAGAACCATCATGATTGTGATAGTAAAGGCTAGGCGATAAGCTTCTGCTTATTCTGCAGAGAGGCAGAATTTTTCTTTCAATTTGTTTATAGCCAAGAAATGGCATCTTAAACACAAGGACAATGGGCTTCAGTTGGATTCAGCTGAGTCTAAGAAAGATAGATGGGACTGACGTATTGATTTTTTTTTTTTAGTCAGTTTTGTGATACACATTATTGACATTTCTGTTGAGATGGTTCGAAGTTGGTAAAACTCAATGTCAGGAAACTATGCTGTCTCAGACATATACAATACACAAAGGGGAAAGATAACTGCTGGTCAAAGATTATTTCTCTCTATAAATCAGGGATATGTAAAGTAGTGAAAGATGTAACATCCTTTAAAATGAAATATTAAAAGGGTATTTGTGTTATATTTATAAGAAGCACACATGATCTTTATAGGGGAGAAGGCAGCATGCTGCACTTATTGAGACTACAACAGTTAGCATATGCTTTTCAGTCACACACACATACACATCATGCACACAGTCCTGCCAGTTGATGTTTTTATAGTTACCAGTCTGTTGTAGCTCTAGTCAATCTAATGGCCAGTTAGATTGAACACGAGTGAGGAGCTGGGGTCTATTGGTCGCAATCCAGTGCTCCGAGGTTTTGGCAGGACTGAACCCAGAGTTTCATGGCAAAATACCCCAGCTTTATACTTGTAAATTCCCATTTGAGTCCATGCATTTTGCAATGTCATCCTGTAATCATTAGTCCTTAGGTGGTGATAATCTTGGGGTTTTCCACTGTTATCATTTGATGGTTATTGTCCGGCTTCCCACCGTTATCTCCTATTTGTTGTCCTGCCTTTGAGGGTGGTTGCCTCACCTCTGAGGCTGTCAGTGCTGCTAACATGTTTAGCATCCATACAATGGATGTTTTTTCTGATTGTCTCCTGGTGTTTCCAAGTCTCTCACTTTTTCTTGACCATCTGGACATTTGTGATGGCTTTCACACCTTATCTTTTCCTGATGCATGCATTCCTCCTTCACACAAACAATCTCTCACAGAGAAGACAGCAGTATTTTATATTCAGCAGAATACATTGTAAATTAAACTTCACTAAATCTTGTGGTCAAAACAGTTTACATTGTGGCTCAAGCCTTTAACATTCCTTAAATCTAATTAACATAGACACCGTACAAAGATCCTGTCTTTTACTCACTAAACCTTAAACCAAAGAAATGACTAGAGGGAAGTTTATAATGCATATAGGAAACAAGATCCCAGTCATTCCTTTCTGTTATTCAAAAAGGGTGGCTGGCAGAATTAATTCAAGGTTTACATCAATTTTTATTGTACAATTATAAAATCCTGTCTCTACATTTGCTCATTCTGCATTTTGTGTGTGTGTGTGTGTGCTTTTAAATGTGTGGTCCAATAACAGACTAGTGGGAATCAGATTGTCTCAATGCTGAGTATTACCTAATAGCAAAGAGAAGCATGTATTTGTTCAGGTGTATGCAATAAATACATGGAGTTCAGCGCTAACATCTTTGGCATAAAAAAAGAAAGAAAGAAAAATATAAACAACTGAGGAAGCTTGGAGGAGAAGAATATATATTCTCTTTTGTTATACTGTGTGTGTGTATATATATACACAAATGATATTCATTCCACCTTTCATTGTGGCTGTTTTACACCATTGATAGGGTTTTATATACAACTAGATGCTAAACTATGAAGAGTCTTATTCACACTTAGAGTTTTGAACTGACTGACCAATTAAGGAATGCGAAATAATTCTCCCACAGAAAGCAGTCTTGGGTATGCTTTGTCTGAGGAGATCGTTATTTTGTATTTTGGATGGGGAGATTTTCATTTCTGTGGAGCGTTTTGCAGGGATCAGATGTGTGAATCAGGTGGATCTGGGGCTTAAATGGGTTTTGGATTGGTCCCATAATCTATTTCCTGTGACTGCTGGGATATAGGCTTTGCTGTAACTCAACCCTTCCTGCCATGAACATTCTACTATGATTTAGCATTTCTACTAAAATAACTGGTAATAATATAAACTGCCATGTGAGTTATGGAGGCTTCCAACAAACTATTCACAGATATTTTCAGAAAACACTTGAGGTGTATTTTTTGGTTAGCTAATCAATGTATTTAGAACTTGTTTGAAGATTCAGGTAGCATATTTATTTTAATAGCTACACATTACTTCTACCAAAGGTGAAAAAAGCTCTTTCTTTCCCCCCTGTCAAAATAAGATGAAAAGATCTATTTTTAAAATACTCTCCTGTGTTTAAATGTTAAACAAATTAAGTGGGCATGATACTTGTGAGCGGGTGGTTTTTTCATTTCACCCTGGAAAATTCTAAATGTAATGTATATGCTTAATGTTAAATCAATATGGTAAATTAGTAAATATTGCATATTGCAAAAAACAGAACAGAAGCAGTTACAGTTTGTATATGCAGTATGAATCCAAGCTTCAGTAAATTAGAACACATTTTTCAGTGTTCTTCCTGGTAGTAGTTCAGCATGAATAAAACTATTTACTTGCCATAAATGACACTATATTTCTTTCAACAAACATCTCTGGAAGTTCATATGTGTTTCCTTTATTAAATGATAACATCATTTCTAGCTTCAGATTTTAGTGTGCTCCTGCTGGAGGCATCTGATCGTAGAGATCAAGTTTGAGCCTCTGCTACAGCAGAGCATTTCTCTTCCTTAGCAGATTCTTGCATTCACAGGGAAAAAACAGTGACTTTTAAAGTTATTATTTTAATGGACATTTTAAAATCAAACCTCAGTGTTTCCATTTTTCAGACGCAGTGCCAGTTTGATGTATTTTCAGCAGATTACACTAACCTAACAGAAACTAACCTGTTACCTTCTCCTTTGAGATTCTCTCTTTCCCTCTTTAAAATATGCTGTAGTGTATTTTTTTAATGTTAGTGAAAGTTGCTGAATTGACAACCTTAGAAAATGAAGCCCTATATTAAGTCGCTGTACAGATGCACCATGGGCAGCAGTGCAAGCTTCCAAGCTCTTTGCTGCCAATGTGCTTCAACATTGTAGGGCAGTTTTTTGGAGGAGCTACTTCCATGTGTGAGTTGATTACTAAGTCTCCATGTCCATTCATTTTTGTGGTCTATGCTGACACTGTCAATAAGGGTGCTGATTCGTACCCATTATGGTGGTAGTTTTGCATTGTGGACACTTGACTCCACTTATTAACAAATAAACATCAATTTATTTCACACAGCCACCACAAGCTGTCAGATCATTACAACTTTTAGTCACCATCAATCAACTGGATTGGAACTGGTGAGCTAGACGTGAAAGTCCTTGGCATATCTTGACCAACCCTCCAAGCCACTAAGTCCTGTTATTTTTAAGAGTAGCTATTCATAATCTATGTATATGGTTGTCAGGAAAAAAATGAATCTCAGTTTAAAGAACATTGTGACGGTCACCTTATAACTCTCCTCAACATGTAACACACATGCAACGTACGCACAGTTATGGTCACAAAATTTAACGCATGGACAAATTGGAATTTATAATTAATCAAAAGTATTTCCATGCCAACTATTTACAGGATTAAACAGAAACCACAATCTTTTTCCTAGCTACTAATATGGAGAGATTAAGTGATGAAGGTAAATTAACCAAATCACTGTGTAAGGATCCATGACCTTTTTCCCCTCACATTATAATTATTGCTACATTATAGAATAGAGATCCATTATGATGAGGCTGAACCTTGCAAAACTGTAGAGAAGACAGTATTTTGTAATGGTAGGTGTTTGTTCATTAGGTAATATACACATTCACCTCAAGTGCATGGCACATTATACCTTCAGCTCATCAGAAAAGATCATAGAATTGAAAGACATCGTCCCATGCCATTGCTGCCTCCTCTGTGGAAGAGGCAACTGCTGGGGAAGAATGGGAATAGGCTTTCTTAATTGAATTCCTTAGGTTGCTCTTAATTTGGACCACCTTCTTTGGATCACCCTTTGCTGCACTTTCAGGACTGTTTGAGCCCATCCCCTGAGCTGTCTGATTGTTCTGCTGGTTGTGTTTCTGCTTTAGAGGCCATTGTCATGGATGGCAGCTCTGCGTAGGGAATGAAAGCCTTTGAAATTGATGCATCTGTTCAGCACTAACATGCTGCTGCCCCACCTCCTATACTCTCATCAGTTTAAAACTGTGTTAAAATGATGAGACCTGGGTTAGGAAAAAAAAATCCCCCAAAACACTTCTTATTAGGAACATAGGATTTGCAATGCTGTAACGGATCACTAGTTCACCGAGTCCCAACATATTCAGCTGCTGAGTTGCATAGATTTTAAAATACCCAGGATACTCAAAGACAATTTCCAGCCCTCCATTTCAATATTCTTCTAATTATGGTTCCTCCTCCTGAAGGCAGCGTTTCTGAGGGCATGTCTACATTTACCTCCGGAGCGATCGATCCAGTGGGGGTTGATTTATCGCGTCTTGTGAAGACACGGTAAATCGAGCGCTCTCCCATCGACTCTGGTACTCTACCGGAGTGAGAAACGTAGGCAGAGTCGACGGGGAAGCGGCAGCAGTTGACCTACTGCAGTAAGTAAGACACCGCGGAAAGTAGTTCTAAGTATGTCGTTTTCAGCTACGCTATTTTCATAGCTGAAGTTGCGTAACTTAGACCTACTTAGCTCTTCTCCCCCTCTCCCCAAGTAAACCATGCCTGAGAGTTGCTTTACATCACAATTGAATTTCCATTCAGAAGTTCCATCCTGATCTGCACAGCTGATCAGTCCTGGTATCCACTTCGGTATTTGTCTTTTCTGCTAAACTATAGCCTGAATTTGCAACACTTAGGTAAGTAATCCTTTCTTGGGTAAGTTGTCCCTTTGAAATCCAGTTGATCTACTTGTTGGAGTAAAGATTCCTGTAGTCTTCCTCCTAATTATTAAGGGATTTTGAAAGGAGTCTAATGGAATTAGGCACTCCATTTCCAGTCACTCTTTTGGATCCCTTTAAAAATTCTAGCCTAATCTCTTACCTTTCATTTTCTCCTATACAATTGGATCTTGATATTTACTGGTATGTATTTGTTGTTTTTTCTTCTTTCACCTAAAATAATAATACGTAGTCTCAACTTTTCATTTACAATAAGTTAATGTCAGTTGGGATTAGTGTTAATTCTAGTTATATACTTTTATTGCTACTCATTTACACAATTTTGTTAGTTCGATGAGTGGAATGCAGAATCGGTTCAACTTTTGTACTTTTATTTTATTTTAGTTTTTTAATAATTATAGTGGAATGGCTTCCAGTGAAACTGCCAAAAATAAATAATTGAAAAATAAAAATAAGGCTTTTCTCTTTGCAAGTCCTGTGGGCATGAGTGATTATTAAGTGGTCTTTTTCAGGAGCAATGTAAACACAGGATTCTGAGGGAAACTATTATTTTGTATATAATCTATAGGTCTGAAAAAGATGTTCCATTTGTTTTCCAATTTTTAAATCCTTTGTGATGAACTGTTTTCTTGAGTTAACCTCTATAAATCTGTCGTCATTAAGTTGTTAGAACATTCAGGAGTGCCCTATTCAGTATATAGAGGATCTCCCAAGAGGATAATACAGGTCAGGTCAACTTGCTTCTTCTCGTGACTTAACAACCCCCCTGTGTCTGCAATAAAATTTTCCTGACAGCGTTTAAACTCCACTCATTATTGGTTAGAAGCAGACTAGAAATGTGTTAAACCACCCTGAAATGATATGTATAGCTGAGTTTATGTGGTTTGTACACGATCATAAATACCATAGATCAGGGGTTCTCAAACTGGGGGTCGCAAACTGTCAGCCTCCACCTCAAACCCCACTTCACCTCCAGCATTTATAATGGTGCTAAATATATAAAAATGTGTTTTTAATTTATAAGGGGGGGTCACACTCAGAGGCTTGCTATGTGAAAGGGGTTACCGGAACAGCCATACATGTTAGTTTTCTTTCTCCTACACTTCACAAAACTTTTATTTGGACCATACAAACATCCAGCTCTTTAGCTGCTCCAGTTAGTCTTAAAATGTGCCACTGTAAATATAATTTTCACAGATTATTTATTTATTTATTTTGTATTGTTGAATTATACATTGGTAACTTAATAAAAATGAGGGCTTGGATGCAACATTTCCTTGCTGCCTAGATCTTTGGGTATGTCTACACTACGGAATAAGGTCGAATTTATAGAAGTCGTTTTTTTTAGAAATCGGTTTTATATATTCGAGTGTGTGTGTCCCCACAGAAAATGCTCTAAGTGCATTAAGTGCATTAACTCGGCGGAGTGCTTCCACAGTACCGAGGCTAGAGTCGACTTCCAGAGCATTGCACTGTGGGTAGCTATCCCACAGTTCCCGCAGTCTCCGCTGCCCATTGGAATTCTGGGTGGAGATCCCAATGCCTGATGGGGCTAAAACATTGTCACGGGTCATTCTGGGTACATATCGTCAGGCCCCCATTCCCTCCTTCCCTCCGTGAAAGCAAGGGCAGACAATTGTTTCACGCCTTTTTTCCTGAGTTACCTGTGCAGACGCCATACCACGGCAAGCATGGAGCCCGCTCAGGTAACCGTAACCGTATGTCTCCTGGGTGCTGGCAGACACGGTACTGCATTGCTACACAGTAGCAGCAACCCACTGCCTTCTGGCAGCAGATGGTGCAATATGACTGGTAGCCGTCATCGTCGTGTCCGAGGTGCTCCTGGCCACGTTGGCTGGGAGCGCGTGGGCAGACATGGGCGCAGGGACTAAATTTGGAGTGACTTGACCAGGTCATTCTCTTTAGTCCTGCGGTCAGTCCTATTGAACCGTCTTATGGTGACTAGGCAGGCGATACGGATTGCTAGCAGTCCTATTGCACCATCTTCTGCCGAGCAGCCATGAGATGTGGATGGCATGCAGTCCTTCTGCACCGTCTGCTGCCAGCCAAAGATGTAAAAGATAGATGGAGTGGATCAAAACAAGAAATAGACCAGATTTGTTTTGTATTCATTTGCCTCCACCACCGTCTAGGGGACTCATTCCTCTAGGTCACACTGCAGTCACTCACAGGAAAGGTGCAGCGAGGTAAATCTAGCCATGTATCAATCAGAGGCCGGACTAACCTCCTTGTTCCAGTAAGAACAATAACTTAGGTGCACCATTTCTTATTGGAACCCTCCGTGAAGTCCTGCCTGAAATACTCCTTGATGTAAAGCCACCCCCTTTGTTGATTTTAGCTCCCTGAAGCCAACCCTGTAAGCCATGTCGTCAGTCGCCCCTCCCTCCGTCAGAGCAACGGCAGACAATCGTTCCGCGCCTTTTTTCTGTGCGGACGCCATACCAAGGCAAGCATGGAGGCCGCTCAGCTCACTTCGGCAATTAGAAGCACATTAAACACCACACGCATTATCCAGCAGTATATGCAGCACCAGAACCTGGCAAAGCGATACGGGGCGAGGAGGCGACGTCAGCGCGGTCACGTGAGCGATCAGGACATGGACACAGGTTTCTCTGAAAGCATGGGCCCTGCCAATGCATGCATCCTGGTGCTAATGGGGCAGGTTCATGCTGTGGAACGCCGATTCTGGGCTCGGGAAACAAGCACAGACTGGTGGGACCACATAGTATTGCAGGTCTGGGACGATTCCCAGTGGCTGCGAAACTTTTGCATGCGTAAGGGCACTTTCATGGAACTTTGTGACTTGCTTTCCCCTGCCCCTGAAGCGCATGAATACCAAGATGAGAGCAGCCCTCACAGTTGAGAAGCGAGTGGCGATAGCCCTGTGGAAGCTTGCAATGCTAGACAGCTACCTGTCAGTTGGGAATCAATTTGGAGTGGGCAAATCTACTGTTGGGACTGCTATGATGCAAGTAGCCCACGCAATCAAAGATCTGCTGATATCAAGGGTAGTGACCCTGGGAAATGTGCAGGTCATAGTGGATGGCTTTGCTGCAATGGGATTCCCTAACAGTGGTGGGGCCATAGACGGAACCCATATCCCTATCTTGGCACTGGAGCACCAAGCCGCCGAGTACATAAACCGCAAGGGGTTCTTTTCAATAGTGCTGCAAGCTCTGGTGGATCACAAGGGACGTTTCACCAACATCAATGTGGGATGGCCGGGAAAGGTACATGACGCTCACATCTTCAGGAACTCTGGTCTGTTTCAAAAGCTGCAGGAAGGGACTTTATTCCCAGACCAGAAAATAACTGTTGGGGATGTTGAAATGCCTATATGTATCCTTGGGGACCCAGCCTACCCCTTAATGCCCTGGCTCATGAGGCTGTACACAGGCAGCCTGGACAGTAGTCAGGAGCTGTTCAACTACAGGCTGAGCAAGTGCAGAATGGTGGTAGAATGTGCATTTGGACATTTAAAGGCGCGCTGGCGCAATTTACTGACTCGCTTAGACCTCAGCGAAACCAATATTCCCACTGTTATTACTGCTTGCTGTGCGCTCCACAATATCTCTGAGAGTAAGGGGAGATGTTTATGGCGGGGTGGGAGGTTGAGGCAAATCGCCTGGTTGCTGGTTAAGCACAGCCAGACACCAGGGCGGTTAGAAGAGCACAGGAGGGCGCGGTACGCATCAGAGAAGCTTTGAAAACCAGTTTCATGACTGGCCAGACTGAGGTGTGAAAGTTCTGTTTGTTTCTCCTTGATGAAACCCTCCGCCCCTTGGTTCACTCTATTTCCCTGTAAGCTAACCATCCTCCCCCTCTCCCTTCGATCACCGCTTGCAGAGGCAATAAAGTCATTGTTGCTTCACATTCATGCATTCTTTATTCATTCATCACACAAATAGGGGAATGACTACCAAGGTTGCCCTGGAGGGGTGGTGGAGGAGGGAAGGAAAATGCCACACAGCACTTTAAAAGTTTACAACTTTAAAATTTATTGAATGCCAGCCTTCTTTTTTTGGGCAATCCTCTGTGGCGGAGTGGCTGGTTGGCCGGTGGCCCCCCCACCGCTTTCTTGGGCGTCTGGGTGTGGAGGATATGGAACTTGGGGAGGAGGGCGGTTGGTTACACAGGGGCTGTAGTGGCAGTCTGTGCTCCAGCTGTCTTTGCTGCAGCTCAACCATACACTGGAGCATACTGGTTTGGTCCTCCATCAGCCTCAGCATTGAATCCTGCCTCCTCTCATCACGCTGCAGCCACATTTGAGCTTCAGCCCTGTCTTCAGCCCGCCACTTACTCTCTTCAGCACCCCACCTCTCCTCCCGGTCATTTTGTGCTTTCCTGCACTCTGACATTATTTGCCTCCATGCATTCATCTGTGCTCTGTCAGTGCGGGAGGACAGCATGAGCTTGGAGAACATTTCATCTCGAGTGCGTTTTTTTTTCTTTCTAATCTTCACTAGCCTCTGGGAAGGAGAAGATCCTGTGATCATTGAAACACATGCAGCTGGTGGAGAAAATAAAAGGGACAGCGGTATTTAAAAAGACACATTTTATAAAACAGTGGCTACACTCTTTCAGGGTAAACCCTGCTGTTAACATTACATACATAGCACATGTGCTTTCGTTACAAGGTCGCATTTTGCCTCCCCCCACCGTGTGGCTAACCCCTCAACCCTCCCCCCTCCCCGTGGCTAACAGCGGGGAACATTTCTTTTCAGCCACAGGCAAACAGCCCAGCAGGAACGGGCTCCTCTGAGTGTCCCCGAAAGAAAAGCACTCTATTTCAAGCATGTGACCATGAATGATATCTCACTCTCCTGAGGATAACACAGAGGGAGAAAGAACGGATGTTGTTTGAACGCCAGCAAACATACACTGCAATGCTTTGTTGTACAATGATTCCCGAGTACGTGTTACTGGCCTGGAGTGGTAAAGTGTCCTACCATGGAGGACGCAATAAGGCTGCCCTCCCCAGAAACCTTTTGCAAAGGCTTTGGGAGTACATCCAGGAGAGCCGCAAATGCCAAGGCAAATTAATCCTTTCACATGCTTGCTTTTAAACCATGTATAGTAGTTTAAAAGGTACACTCACCGGAGGTCCCTTCTCCGCCTGCCGGGTCCAGGAGGCAGCCTTGGGTGGGTTCGGGGGGTACGGGCTCCACGTCTAGGGTGAGAAACAGTTCCTGGCTGTCGGGAAAACCGGTTTCTCCGCTGGCTTGCTGTGAGCTATCTACAACCTCATCATCATCATAATCATCTTCTTCGTCCCCAAAACCTGCTTCCGTGTTGCCTCCATCTCCATTGAAGGAGTCAAACAACACGGCTGGGGTAGTGGTGGCTAAACCCCCTAAAATGGCATGCAGCTCATCATAGAAGTGGCATGTTTGGGGCTCTGACCCGGAGCGGCCGTTCGCCTCTGGTTTTCTGGTAGGCTTGCCTCAGCTCCTTAAGTTTCACGCGGCACTGCTTCGGGTCCCTGTTATGGCCTCTGTCCTTCATGCCCTGAGAGATTTTGACAAAGGTTTTGGCATTTCGAAAACTGGAACGGAGTTCTGATCGCACGGATTCCTCTCCCCAAACAGCGATCAGATCCCGTACCTCCCGTTCAGTCCATGCTGGAGCTCTTTTGCAATTCTGGGACTCCATCATGGTCACCTCTGCTGATGAGCTCTGCATGGTCACCTGCAGCTTGCCACGCTGGCCAGACAGGAAATGAGATTCAAAAGTTCACGGTTCTTTTCCTGTCTACCTGGCCAGTGCATCTGAGTTGAGAGTGCTGTCCAGAGCGGTCACAATGGAGCACTCTGGGGTAGCTCCCGGAGGCCAATACCGTTGAATTGTGTCCATAGTACCCCAAATTCAAGCCGGCAAGGCCGATTTAAGCGCTAATCCACTTGTCAGGGGTGGAGTAAGGAAATCGATTTTAAGAGCCCTTTAAGTCGAAATAAAGGGCTTCATCGTGTGGACGAGTGCAGGTTTACATCGATTGAACACTGCTAAATTCGACCTAAAGTCCTAGTGTAGACCAGGGCTCAGTTACAGCATGTGTGCACCTGCTTATTGACTGTAGCACAAAATCCTGTAAACTTTTCTCCTTTTTCAGGCAAAATTTCTGTTGATTTCATGATTTGGCCTTGTGGAACTACGTGATAGGCAAATCTCCAAAATGACAAATTCATTTAATGGAGTATCAGACTATTGGACACTCCCCTGATGTTATCCAAAATGCTTTGGTCTGTAAAATTGAACTGGAAATCTAGAACAAAGTATTGCAAGATTTCTTGAGCTTTCTACTCTTATTTATTGTCAGGCTTTGTCTACACACAAAAGTTACAAGTAATAGCTTGTAGGTGGATTTAATTAAACTGGTGTAAACCTGAATTTTAGCTAAATCAGAGAAAGTTTTATATGTAAGTCAAGGTCTCAGTATGTAACAACCAGTGAATATTGTCCACTTTTTGGCAGTTCTGCTGCCAAGTAGAACAAGGAAATGCAGAACTATGTAGTTAACTATATTTTTCTGAATCTCACAATGGCTGAAATTGGTGAAGGTTTAGATAGGTTTATCTGAACCAGTTTTCCCATCTGTGTACTTTTTTATATTTTTCCCATTGCCTCAGTTAGACCTTCTGATTTTGAGGGATTTTTTAAAATAACTTGGCAGGTATAATATGTAATTCTGTGTATGTTTGTTTATGTACAGAGCGGCACATAATATGCATTGAGGTGAGTGACTTGTGTTTGTGTACATATATATTTATATTGTGTATATATAGAGAGATCTATAAATACATACACATTCAATGTACATTTGAATATGTATGTATATACAGTAAGTGAAATCTTGTCATTGAAGTCAACGGCAAAACTCCCATTGCTCCAGTGGGGGGAGAGGGGAGAAAGCAAGACTTCACCTGATGTAAACATGAGGAGGAGGATTGCATGTACAGTATATTGCATGAATAATTGAATGCAAGGCAATAAAGATTGAAGACAAGGCAATAATTCAGACAGAGGTATTGACCTGACAACAGAGATTTTAAGCACAGCAAAAAGCCTCTGAAAAGAGTTGCCCAGTATATTAGTGTTTAATATATACCAAATTATTTCTGTAAGCCTTCCGCTGCCTAGGTTCTTTAAATCTAAAACCCATTATGAAGTGGAAGGAGAATAACCAATATACATTTATGCAGCTGAAGGATTAAAGGTCATGTGATGACAGAAGACAGCTTACTGAAAAGCAAAATTTATTAGGAAATAATAATTTGTATTTAATACAATAAATCCTTGCTTAATAGCTTCTCAGTCACTTAATTTTCTGAGATATCATATATAGCCAATCTACTTAATGTAATGTATAGGATTTTAATAGCTTTATGCTCTGATATTAGTCTCCATCAATCACCTTTTAACAACAACTCTATCTATTACATTCTTCTGTTATGTTTCCAGGAATGCTACATTGTAGTAACTATGTAATATGTAATGCATCTCTAACTTTTACTTTGAAAAAGGCTATTTTGAACTGATTTCAATGGTACCATTAGGAGCTAATTAATGGACCACCTCTGCCACCCTGAGTTCCATTGAATAGAACATACTCTGCAAGGGTGCCTGTGGTCCCTATTGAAATTAGTGAAACTACTTACTGTAAGAGTGGCTGAATGAGGTTCCCTGTATATCCAAACAGATGTTTGACTACATAATAATAGTGTCATTTTTTAAAAAAATGCTGCATTCTTATGATCACCAGTATAATAAAATGTGGTGTATACCTGTTGATATAAGGTGAGCTAGAAAGAAAATCAAGACAATACATTTTAAATAGGTTCCATGTTGTACGTGTCATAAAACTCAATTAACCCTTTATAGAACAACCTCATATATTCACGGTCACCTGCGCAAGTGTAATCACATTACTATATTTACCTAGTCAAAAACACATACAAGGTGCTCAATGAAATGTTTCTTTCCCAGGCACCACACATTAAAAATCTATTATGTACGTTTGTATGATAGTGAAATGAAACTGTATTCCATTTTGGAGGAGGTTTGCTGAGAGAGATCTAATGCCATAAGCTTCATTTGGAAAGCACATGTTGCTGAGATTCAGGAAGGAATCTGTCCCATTTCACCTTGCATCTTTATATTCCCATGTGTCATTTTACAGCCCATGTGCCTCTTTTAGTGAAGCTCAGCTGTGTAATTTCTACCTTCCTCCAGGCAGTGATTCTTACAAGCAGACAATTACTGGTGTCAGCAAACATGTGGCTATGGTTCACTGCATGATTAGCTCTTAATATTTTGTTAAAGGAATAATTTGAAACCTTCAGTATGATTGGGGATAAATCACTTTTCAAGTGTATCACAGCAGATTGTTTGAGATTAAAGAGATGGCAGAAATATGTCCTTTTTAACTGTTAATTTTTAATAGAAGAAACATGGTTAAAATTTACTAGTAGTTTTATTAGGATATAAAACTAAATTCTGCTGTTATCTTGGTATAAATCCAGTGCAACTTCAGACTTTAGTGTACCTCATGTTGTGAGGGTTGCACAGATGTAATGGATGGTGGAATTTGACCCAAGTGATCTATGAATGGCCTTGACTTTACATTTTTGTGCTCTGATCCTGCTAATGCTTATACGTTGTGACAGGGTCGGGCCAGATGGCTATAGGAGAGTGATAGAAGGCAGATATATTAGCCCCAGGTTAAGTAGGTCCCTTTTCCCTGGGTAAGGTAACAGGGAAGGTTCCAGAACAATCAGGAACTTTCTGGAAACAATTAAGGCAGACAGGATGATTAGAATACCTGCAGCCAATCAAGAAACTGCTAGAATCAATTAAGGCAGGCTAATCAGGGCATCTGGGTTTAAAAAGGAGCTCACTTCAGTTTGTTGTGTGTGTGAGGAGCTGAGAGCAAGAAGCTGAGAGTGAGAAGGCGTACTACTGGAAGACTGAGAAGTACAACCATTATCAGATATCAGGAGGAAGGTCCTGTGGTGAGAATAAAGAAGGTGTTGGGAGGAGGCCATGGGGAAGTAGCCCAAGGAGTTTTAGCTGTCACCCAGCTGTTACAGGAGCCACTGTAGACAGCTGCAATCCACGGGGCCCTGGGCTGGAGGACGGGCCCAGGTTCCCTCCATCCCCCCAACTCCCTACTTGATACCGGAGGAGTTGAATTGTACTGTGGGTTCCACCAGAGGGGAAGGTCTCTGGCCTGTTCCCCGATCCACTAGGTGGATCAGCAGAGACTGTGGGGATTGTTGTTCTTCCTTTCCCCATGCTGGCCAGTGATGAGGCTAACTGAGTGAACGGCAGATTTGAGCCACGAAAGTGGCCAAACTGAGGGCTGCCGTGAACCTCTGAAGCGAGAAAACCCGCCAATAAGCACAGGACCCACCAATGCAGAGGAGGAACTTTGTCACAACATGTAACTGTAAACACATACCCCTTGAGCTGTAACTTTTCATGCTTAATTGTTTCCAGAATCAGGGCCTTAAACTGCTGGATTGTCATTTGATTTTTGCATTTTAGACTGCAACCTTGCAAAACACACTTGTGAGTAGCTTTATATTGTGCATAGTTGCATTCAATTAATAGGATTACTTGTGTACATAAGTAAAAAGAAAAGGAGTACTTGTGGCACCTTAGAGACTAACCAATTTATTTGAGCATGAGCTTTCGTGAGCTACAGCTCACTTCATCGGATGCATACCGTGGTTGCAGGAATAGGACCTTAGTTTCAGACAGAATTTCTAAACTTTCGATGTTGATGTTGAAAATCAAACTTTGGTTCTATAAAGTTTTCTTTTCCAACGTGTGTTAGAGCAATGAGATAATTTTCTTGCTGCAGCCAACTGAAATAAGCATGTTTGAAACTCAAGAGTTAGCACTAGATTTCTTTCCCCCTTCAAGGAGCTTAACTGAGTGATCATTGTGTTGTTAAATACAAATGAGATTTTATTTTCTTATGACTAATTTAAAACAGGTGCATTAATCATTACTGTATAGCCAAGCATTTTAATTATTAAGGGTTTTTTAATAATAGTTCTAGAGACCCAAACTTTGATTTCTATTTCCTTTTGCTTTGTTCCTCCTTTGCTGTGGTAAAGAATGTTCAATATTATCCATACAGTGGTGTACACCTTCTGTACTTCTAGAAAACAGACTTAATAAGATGTGTAAATAACAAAGAGGATATAATACTTGTCAGGCAACTGATGGCCAAATATAAAATACACTAAGTCAGAAACTGAAGGGAATATCCAAAATAGAGAATTTTACAAAACTTGATGTCAGCATTCTACATTCTATATTATTCAGACTTCTAGCCATCCACAGGCTAATCAAGCTGAAAAATGATGGATTTTCTATTGTTTTAGTTCAATAATTCAACTTCATATAATTGTTCGGAGTTTGGTTTTGTTACAACTTTACCAAAATTGGTAGCATCCCTTGGTCTACCCAGGTATAGGAGGCTAGATCCCTAACCTGTAGTTCTTCAATGCCTTTCTTTGACTTTCTTTTTGACATGAGTAAGAGCTTTGTGAAGCTTGAAAGCTTGTCCCTGCCACTAACAGAAGTTGGTCCAATAAAATATATCACCTCACCACCTTGTCTTTTTATTTTTATATTATTGCTATTTTTATTCTAATATGCACATTGTGACAGATTTCCCCATTGTACCTTCTTTGCTTGAGTGTATATCTGAAATTATAGCGCTGTATTTTCTTCCCAACATTTGGATTGTTTTGTGTTGGTATGTGATGGAATTATTGTAATTATTAAAAAAAAAAATCTTCCAAGACCAATAGCAGTAATATTAGTTTGAGCACCATATTTCTAATTTAATTTAGTTAATTTTTAATTTAGCAATATAACCTATAGTGTACACCCAATACCATCCTGAGGTACTGCATGTGATCAACAATGTAATATGTAGATTCTCCCATTCTCTAGGTTTGTCAGGTTGTTTTATACTTTCCATAATAAAGTAATATTCTTGATAAGATAAACAAGATGATATTAAGTAAAACTGATATGAATATCTAATGTGTATGTTCTCTAGTCCTTATATATAATTAGAATTCAGCTGGAAGTTTTAAAAGCATTAATTTCCCTTGGCAGATGTGAATTGAAATAGTAAATTATGAAAAATCTGCAACACAGTTACATGAGGCAGACTAGAGATAGGTTGACAAATAGATTTATCTTGCATTTTTACCCAAGCCACCCAATCTATCCATATAGCTAAATCCTGCAGTCAATGGATGTTTTGCTTGTGTAAGGACAGAAAGATTTGGCTCTTGGTTTTGTCTTCCAGCACCTAGAGGCTCTGATTCAGGAAAATACTTAGTCATGTAGCAGATGTTAAGTACCTTGCTTAAATACCCCTTCCTGACTAAGGATGCTTTCCTGCCTCAGGGCCAGAGGGTGTAAAGATATGCTTCAGAGTAACAGCCGTGTAAGTCTGTATTCGCAAAAAGAAAAGGAGTACTTGTGGCACCTTAGAGACTAACCAATTTATTTGAGCATAAGCTTTCGTGAGCTATAGCTCACTTCATCGGATGCTGTAGCTCACGAAAGCTTATGCTCAAATAAATTGGTTAGTCTCTAAGGTGCCACAAGTACTCCTTTTCTTTTTAAAGATATGCTGTATCTCAAAAGGTAGAGATAATATCAATTGAGCCTGAGTCACTGGGGCATGTTTTTATTTTGTATTTCTGCTATTTAAGAACTCCTGTGTGTTTACATTAATAATTAATAAGGACAATTATCTTTATCTTTTCAAGTGAAGTGCTGCACTCGTAAATTAATGATGTGGCAGTAGTTATTAATTACATAGATATTTGTAAAGGAAGGCAAGTTAATACATTCCTTTTACTACCAAGACCAGCCTTATCTGTGAATTTTAACCTAAGCAGTCCTGTGGAGTTCTTGTAAAGGGTTTGGCAATGGCTTGCTAATGGTCAAAATGGCTTAACCATGTTTAAATGAGAACCTTTTGAATTAGCTATTGTCAGTATCAGAGTAGCAGCCCTGATAGTCTGTATCTTAGATAGTCTCTAAGGTGCCACAAGTACTCCTGTTCTATTGTCAGTAGTTATCTGCATGAAAAAATCTTTGATAGGTTAATACATGTGTTTTATTGGAAAACAAACAAAAAACACCCAGCAGTGCAAATATGAGCCCTCTGTCTTTTGGTAAACATGAAAATTTAAAAATGAAGCATCTAACCTTTTAAAATTACAGCTTGAAGTGTCAATAATGAATCCATTAATTTCTGGAAATAGCTATTTAAATATTCTGTTTTAGCTCCCATCAGCATTCACTTTTACTTTGCTGTGTCCAATCCTAAATCAAAGACTGTGTTAGTTCTACTGTTTCAAGCCAATCTGCCTTGCTTTGACTCGTAACCTCAGGCTTATAGAAAAGGCTTGTATCATATGGCCCATTCAACTATACTGTGTCCTTGTGGCCCACTGAAAAGCATTATAATCTGCTTCATGTCACATTCATTTAAAAGTCTTTGGGTGAAAATCTGACTCCACAAATATCCCCGTGAATTCTGCGGGCCCAGGATTTCACCTTTTGGGCCTGGGTCTGCCCTCCGTTAGAGTGGAGTAAAACATGAGTAACTCCTTTCAAGTCAGCAGTTTATCCAGGTATAAAATTAGGGTTAGTGAAATCAGAATCAGGATCTTCCTAGTAAAGGAAAAATACTACATTGTATGTATAGCCCAAACCAGACACTTGTGCCATATGCCACATTGGCAGCTAATTCAGGGAGAAAAAAAAATATTGGTAATACCTTATTCACTGAAGTAGTTTTAAAAAACTTTGTGGTATCAATTTCGTATTGATTTGGGGTAAATAATTGAATGTTAAGCTCCATTGTTCATTAAAACAACATTATCAGAGAGTTTATATTGAATGATACAAACACTAATGACTTTCAGAACCTTTGGAATTATTGAAATTTTCAAATTAGCATATAAGGGAACAACCAGTAAAAAGCAAGGCTAATACATGGCGTAAGGTACTTTGTTCATTTGGTGTGTTAACAATAATTTAGTTTTAATTATGTGTGAAAATATTGCATAATACTTAAGAACCTGTTCTGTAGCATGTTATTAAAATGTTGTTGTTTATGAAAATAGGATAGCAAATCCTGTAGGTAGCAATTACATTTTTGCGCAGAAGCAGGGTGAAATCATGAAATATATTGTGAGCTGATTTCAGAGTTTGTAATTTAATGAAGTGCAAATCAGAAAGGTTCTCTGGTACAGGAATTGACATATTGGAATATGTGAAATGTAAGGGTTGAATCCTGGCTCACGTATATACATAGAGCTTCCAAGGAAGTCAGTGAGTGTTTCATGCTCAGAGCTTGGAATCTGAGTCAGATTCTGCCTGGTCCTTGTGTGGTAGCTCAGTATAAGGGTGTAAAGATAGAGTGACCATACGTCCATTTTAGCTGGGACAGTCCCCTTTTTAAGCCCTGTCTCAGACGTCCTGACTTTTTTGGCAAAAATGGGCATTTGTCCCGTTTGCCAAAAATGTGAGGTGCATGGAGGAATGCTCCGGGGGGGGGGGCAAGTGGTGACGAGAGGCACTAGGCAGTGGGGCTCAGGCTGTCAGTCCCAGGAGGTGTGGGGCTTGGGCAGTCAGCCCCAGCCCCAGGCAGAGTGGAGTGATCGGTGAGGACAGGTGGCTCAGGCCAGCCTCATAGGGGGTGGGTGCGCTCGGCCAGCCCCACCCAGTGTCCTGTTTTTACTTTGGGAAATGTGATCACCTTATGTAAAGACTAGACAGAATTGCATGAGAACCAGGCAGGGTTGCACCCCCTGTGCTCTAGGGAGCACAAGTATTTCTCCCTTCCTACTCGCCTGAGTGTGGCCAGGGCCCCGAGAACATAGGTCCAGAGGTCCATCCCCTTGCATACAGCAAGCAGAGCTGGCTATCTGCATTGGGGAGGTAAGCTGCCCAGTACAAAAGGATGCTAGAGGCATGCACTGCTGCACATTCTGGAGCTCCAGAAGATGTCTTTTGCCCCCTGGTGTTCTAGCTGCACCAGTGCAGCTTCACACTGCCCCTAACGATGAGCTGCTTACCCCAGTGCCACGTTCTAGCCCTTAATGAGTAAAACCTGGTAAACTTGCCACATTATTAAAAGATATGCAAGTAAAATGGCCTTTCAAGTCTAATGTAATTGAGACAGCCTGAATACTGCAAATGCCAATTAAAGAGAGATCATTTAGAATAATAGTACTTAAACTATCATTTGACTAAATTACATAACTATGTAAAAAGGTAGGGAGAGAAAATCAAGCAGTGCAAGGCCAGAATTTAACCAAGGGTGGAACCAATTTTGTTTCAAAATATCAGAGGTAGAGAAAAATTGATATGCTGTTCTTCTGTTTGAAGCCTATGGAACAGAAATTGCTGAGAGGCATCTGTTCAGTTTCTACTGTCCTTTGGTCTCCTAAAATATGGGTGTTTTGTTGGAAGGATAGGATACACAGCACAGTTAAATGAAGGGTCATATACTGACTCAACTATAATGGTCAGTAAAATAATAAGAGAAGAAGAAGAGGGACAAATATATGGTTGTCAGCTCGAGGACACTGTAGCAAGAAGCCTGGGCGTGGAGCATGAAATACCTATGAAAAGTCATTCACTACAGGTTTCCTATAAAATTGAATCTGTTTTGGTGGACAGCCTAAATAATTTATGTTAATTAAAAGAACCACATTCATATCTACTTTCTGAGCAGTTTTGCACAGGATCTGTAACAGATTACAATATTATTACAATATTACAATATTATTTAATATTTGTAAATATTATGTATAGTATGATTGTCTTGGGTGGTGCATTGCATAGTTAGTGAAAGTATGGTGCCTATCTCAAAACACACACAATCTAAGTGGATCACCAGAAGAGAGAACTTTGGGGGAGATAACAGACAAGGGGACTAGAGAGAGGGATAGGCAAACAAGGTTGTCACAGTACATGGTCATGTTTGTTCCTAAGGGCTTATTTTTTATATAATTACATTTGTAAATTATTTTTATTGTTTAAAGAGAATTAATTAGATGGTAGTTGGAGCAGTTGTAGGGAAAGTTGTATTTTGAGGAGGGATATGAAGAGTGGGAGGGAGTTTGTGTGCCATGCAGGATCAGAGAGGACTTTCCAGATGTAGGTGTCAGCTTGGGAGAAGGGAAGAAGGGGCATGGCGAGTGATGCAGAAGTGGTGGAATACAGGGACTGAACAGGTGAATGGTGGGAGACCAGGAATCAGATGTAGGCAGGGCAGAGCTGTGCAGAGCCTTGGAAGCAAGGGCAAGGAGCTTGAAAGTGACCCAGAAGGAGATGGGCTTTTAAGGGAAGTTGAAGGCCATAGTGATGAACGAGCCTAACCGACCCTGTAGCAGTTGTTAGAACAAAAGCTTCTGAAGCTGTGATGATTTATTGTGGCAAGTCTAGCTTGTTAACTCCTCCAGTGATATAAAGCAAGTTGGAGCAGCCTCCCTGGGAGAGAGAAATATGGAGCTGGGATATGGGAGCTCATGTAGGGCCACTCTAGAGATGGCCAGCTAATGGGAGGAATTTTTTTGTTGTGCTATTCTTTTTGAATTGCCAGTAAAGCCAATTAGTTTGGCATTTGTGAGGGTCAGGATGACATCCTGTGTATTTATACAGCGCTTAGCACAATGGGGACCTGAGCTTGATTTAGAACAGTGGGTTCGACCATAATACAAAACAGCAACAATAATAATAACTATGAAAGGGGTGAGTTTGGATACAGACTCAGGGTGTGTACGATCTGTTGAGAACAGGATGGGGACTCAGCCTTTTCATTGCAAGGAAGATGAGTTTGGCAGCCACATTTTAGATAGACTGGAGGGAAGTTAGGTGGCTAGAGAGAAGGATATTACAGTAGTCTGTGCTGGAGATAATTGAGGGATGGACCAAAGGGTTTGGCACTAAGCATGGAATAAATGGGAAAGATTTTGGATAGGCTACAAAGGAAGAAAGAACAGGATTTAGCCACAGCTTGAATATGATCAGTAAAGGAGAGAGGAGTCAAGGATGGTACTTGACTTATTTATAATATTAACATTCATGCCACCCTAATTGCAGAATACTACAGAAATATACTCCTGAAATATCTTGTATTGTCTGAATAGTTCTTTGTTGGAAAGGGGGAAATTTTTAATATTCTGCATGATTTGGCATACCTTGCTGACTGAATATGCCTGAAGAAAACCTTCAATGGCAATTAATATCTAGGATACTATTATGAGTGAATTTCTGGCTTTTCATATTATAATGTATAGATAATCATTGGACTTGAAAATTGAAAGAGAACATTGATGTTTCGTGTGGAACCCTACAATTACATGAATTTGATAATAAGTGCCTTTAGTCCCTTTTCTTATGAAGATCAATGCATTTGCGGGGGGTACTGGGGAAGGGAATCCTTTTTGCAAGGTTTCTTGTTGGCGATGTATAAACAAAAGAAAAGAGATTTTCCTGTTCGGCTTCTGTGTTTGAGGCTGGGGATCAAATTCACTGTATTGAACTCTGTTATAACTCCTGTTAGAGATCGTTCAGTATAAATACCTATTACACAAGGATGCTTATTGGTACCATGAAAATGTCGTAAACTTTATCAGCCTAATACCCAAAAAAGTGCAAGCTCTTTGTCACAAGAATTAATTGAAGCAGAAGTAAAAAAAAACTTACCAGTTTAAACTAATACACATGCCTTTACCCAGTCTTCACTTGTGTTCATTCAAAATTGACTTGCTCTTGGTAGGTGCAGACACCTGCAAAAAAATATAATAGTTGCATACACCCTAAAATGTGCATATACAAAAGAATTAACATTTGCTCCCACAAAACCCATTGGCTCCCAACTATTTTGCCATTGTGAATGCTAATGCTTGTGTATGCTGGTGTGTGTTAGGCTGTTAAAGGGCTCGTGCGGGAGTGATAAATGATGAAGAGGATAGGTCACTAATTCAGAGCAATCTGAATTACTTGGTAAACTGCACACAAGCAAACAATATGCACTTTAATATGGCTAAATGTAAATGTATACATCTAGGAACAAAGAATATAGGCTCTACTTACTGGATGAGGGATTTTATCCTGGGAAGCAGTGACTCTGAAAAAGAATTGGGGGGTCGTGGTCGGATAATCAGTGGAGTGTGAGTTCGCAGTGTGATGCTGTGGCCAAAAGAGCTAATATAATCCTGGGATGTATAAACAGGAGTATCTCAAATTGGTGTAGAGAGGTTTTTTACCTCTATATTTGGCACTAGAAATATACTGTGTCCAGTTCTGGCACCCGCAATTCAAGAAAGATGTTGATAAATTGGAGAGGGTTCAGAGGACAGCCCTGAGAATGATTAAAGGATTAGAAAATATGCCTTATAATGAGAGACTCAAAGAGCTCAATCTGTTTAGCTTCACACAAAAAAAAGTTAAAGGGTGACTTGATTACAGGCTGTAAGTGCCTACATGGGGAACAAATATTTAATAATGGGCTTTTCAATCGAGCAGCAAAAGGTATAACGTTATCCAATGGCTGGAAGTTGAAACTAGACAAAATCAGACAGGAAATAAGGCATAAATTTTTAATTGTGAGAGTAATAAACCTTTGGAACAATTTTCCCAGGGTTGCAGTAAGTCTCTATCAGTGACAATTTTTAAATCAAGTTAGGTTTTTTTTTTTTTAAGTATGCTCTAGGAATTATTTTGGGGGAATTCCATGGACTGTGTTATACAGGACGTCAGACTAAATGGTCACCATGGTCCCTTTTGTTCTTGGAATCTGAGAGTTCACATATGAACAGGTGTTTGTTCTTCTAAAATGCAGATGCAAGTGAAGACCAAGACAATAAATCTGGACCACAGCATCAGTTCCGAATTTCTGGGTGACCATGTTAAGTAGCAGAAGATATAATTAATCTAAAGTAAATATACACAATATAAAATGCAGATGTGTAAACTAAGCATTAAGTATACTCAAGCATCTGTTTCAACATAATGTTCTTCTCAACAAACGGGGTTTTTATTTAAGAGGAATGGAATGTACCCTGAGCATTGGACTCTAATCAGCCAATTAAGGTACCCAACAATTACAAGACTGGGGTGAAAACTAATAAAAGGATAACATAACTATATTGATTTTAAAGCAGTTCATATATTACTCCCACAGGACAACTCTGGTTTTTACTTCTGCAGTACATTCACTGCTCTTGTTGTTGTTTTTTGCTCAGTGTGGAAGCAAAGCGTATTTAGCAGTAAGGTTTTAGTGGGTGGACTTGTCTTGAGGACAGCATCTGCCTTTCCTGTGTATGCTTCTCAACATAGTTTATATGTAGCTTTTTTGTTATTCCAGGAGCCTCTGAAGCATATAATATTTAGTTCCCATGAGTCTGAACTATCTGCCTCAGCTCATGTTTTAGCAAGTTGTTTTGTCCTGCAGCTGGGTCAGGATTTATCTGTCTTTGACAGAATGGACAAACTGTCCACAGGTCTTACATGCTACTGCTTGTATATTTAAGTAACTCAGCTGTCACTCAGAAATGTATTGATGAGCAAGCTTAAGCATCCCACAAGGGTCTAAATAATATCCTTTATAATAATAATGTCTTGTGCTATAATTACACCATTATTTGATACAATTATTCTCTGACTCAGGGGCTAGGGAGTAACCCCTTGCTAAAGAAGGTGTGCGGGGTAGAGCATAGTGTGGTTTTTACTCAAAATGCTTAATGCACAGGACTGTATGTTTTTACAGTTGATATTAGGAGTGTTCATTCTTCTTTAGTTATCATTTTTCAAATCCCTCATTCCTATTTACTGCCTACAAAGAGGTAATTGTTTCCCCAGTATTTTAAGTGTGGAGGGGTCTCCTCTGCATGGAACTGCCTTATCTTACATTGGGGGAGCAGTTCAGATACTTCAGTAGGACCATCCCCACTTGCACCAGCCCTATTTTGAGGTTGGAGATCCAAAGATGCCATCACAGACTGTCAGAAAAAGCTGGCAGAAAGCAGATGCAATCTGATCCTGTATTAACTGTTCTGTGATCCCCTTCATGCCAGGAAGCATGTGTGTGGGTCCCGAAGGCAGGAGTGACTAAAGGAAGTCCTGGTTACATATCTCCAATGGAGCCATGCGTCACAGAGTCTCAGGGAGGGCAGATGACCCTACATTGGTTCTCAAACTTTTGTATTGGTGACCCCTTTCACACAGTAAGCCTCTGAGTGTGACCCCGCCTTATAAATTAAAAACACTTTTTTTATATTTAACGCTAATATAAATACTGGAGGTGAAGCGGGGTTTGGGGTGGAGGCTGACGGTTCGCGACACCCCATGTAATAACCTTGCAACCCCTGAGGGGTCACGACACCCAGTTTGAGAACCCCTGCAATCTGCGTAAAGGAACAGAACCTCTGTACAGATTGTCCTGAACTTCTGTGAAATCCTTGGAATCTGTAGGCTCCTTGCGGGAAAGTCACAGTCCATTCAGCAGCATTCAGGTTGAGTAGACTCTGTTTCTATCATCTGAAGCTTTTTCCCATAGGAGAGGATGATATGTTGCAAGACTCTTTTTTTTTTTTTCTTTTTTCTTTCTTTGGGATAAGTGCCAATTTTGTGGATCACTTGAAAACCTAGCAGATTGGCTCTAGAAACTAATATTAGCTTTACGTTTTAGCCAGCACTCTTTTGAGTGGTTTCCAGGCATTTTTAAGGTAGACATAATTTCTCAGAGATGTGCTTAAAAGGATGGAAAAAACTCGGAGTCAAGCTTTATTAGCTCTTGAAGCCAAAACTTGACAGTTGGAGACCTCTTTGAAAGAGAAGTTTTAGAACTTTTTTTAAGTCATGGAAACTGTAAACATTAATGTTTTAAACAAAAAAGTAAGTGCCTCATTAAAATGTGCATATCATGCTGTATGCTGTTTATGCCCTGAAATGAGAAGACTTCACACTTGCTTAATAAAAAATAGCAATTTCTTAATTTCACCCCTGCAGTTCTGGACTGGGAAAATGATTTATTCTGTAGATACTAAGTTTTTACTGTTATCAGAAGTTTGATGCTAGTCAGCATCTTGATAACGTCCAACAGTGTGATTTATTTTTAACAGAATACGAAGATCCCAATTGTGCCTCAGGTCCTATGCTGAATGAGCTGTTGGCCAGTCAAGAGGTTTTTTTTATGTCATAACAAATACATTTCAGGCAGAGCCTATTGGCCATACAGGATTTTCTCACATTTGTAGACATATGGCTCCTTTGCAGATAGACAGACAGATAGCATCAAAAGAACTCTGTGCAGCTCAAAAGCTTGTCTCTTTTGCCAACAGAAGTTGGTTCAGTAAAAGATATTATCACCCAAGAACAGCAATCTTTTTTTGCATGATGGACACTATATAAAACAAACCTTGAATGGGAATTAGTGGCTAAAACCTTGTAGTTAATTAGGAAAAGTTCTGCTTGCCTTTGTTTTTAGTGATCAAATCATTGATCTGATCCTATGTGTGAACTTTCTTCATGGGCATTCAGATATTAATGGTCATAATTATTGAGCATTGTGCACCAGATTTAAGACTTTATACACTCTTGATGCTGAGAGGATTTTAGCAGAATTAAAGAAGGTTGCTGTTTAAGGTTTTAGTTGGATCTTGCTTCAGATTAACTTTTTCCAAATGAATGCAGGTTTCATGCAGTAGATGCAACTTTTATCATATTTCCCTTAAGGTTATATATGACTTTAACTAAAAAAGCTGTAGTCCTCAGTTTTCATGGGTCACAAAACAAGTACCCATTCCCCCTTATATTTTGCTCTGGCCGTTAATAAGATCTTGATAAATTTACTTTGCCATTCAATGTAGGTAATAGAGGATGGAGTACTGCATGGGTCCATACATTTTCCTGTTGTCTAGGAAATGGCACATACTGTAATCAGTAATGTGATAAATTACTTTGTCGTTATTATTGTGCTTCATTAACTTTTTTCAGGACAGAAAAACATTTCTGTCCTGAAAAAATATATCTTTATCTCTTGTGAGTGTTCCCCATTATTCAGACTTCTACATCATTCTGGATAAATGCAAGATTTACATTTAGATTCCAGTAAATACTTCTAAGAACAGGTATCAAAGGTAAACAAAATATCTCCGAATATACAGCAGCTGCCAAGAGCACTTCAAAAATATAGAAGAGACAGCTCTTTATTTTTAAATTTCAATTTTCCAGGTGTTTTTATGCTAGAATGTCAACAACTTCTTTAATAGCTATTTCACATTATTTTTCATTTGATGTGTCTATTTCTGCTACCGCTTTATGTCTTGACTGGAAGAGTCAGGAAGACTAGAGGATTTCTCATTAATGACATGTGGTGACACTTTACTTTATTGTTCACTGATGACTTTCTGACAGAGATAGATGACATGCTTGGAGTTTCCAAGAAAATCTGATTCCATCATTGAATGGGGGAGCTTTGAAACAATTTTTGTGATTTACAAACAGGTTATGGATATGCCAAATCTGGCAAACAGTGACATTTACTGTAAAATGTGGAGCACCAGCAGTGGAGTCACTTGATTGTTGTTATGCTGAAATCTGTTTTCTCAATGTTACAGTTGAGCATATATTTTACAGCCCCAAAAATATTAGTTCATATTGTATTAGTTTTATTAACAATACAGAATTAGGGAACACTCCCTCTTTGTCTGTTTGATAGATTGACACAATATTAAATACAAAAAGTTAGTAAACATTTTGGTTAGTTTCACCTACAGCATTTCAAGCTTTTAAAGAAAGTGGGGAATAATTTTATTGCATTGGGTTATGTGGACCTAGCATGACTGTATAAATGAAAAGATACAATAATGAAAATGTAGAGGAAGAGCCAGGTGGAATATCATAACTGATTCACAGAGCTTCTAGGCAGAAATCTAGGAAATTTAAATTGTGAATAACATTTGTAAAACAAAGTCAAGTAGAAATAAAAATAACATTCTTCCTGTTCCCACCTCTTTCCTGTTCCCATGGCATAGAAGGAACTTCCTTTATACTGGGCCAAAGTACTCAGCAACAACTGTCATTGGTGTGTGCTCTGGAAAACGTGTTTCCTCAGATCATAATATTCTTGTCACAAGCATAGACCCTCAGGATAATGAGCTCTCTGTTTCCTGTGGAACTTTAAATCCAGTTCAGGAATCCCAAATATAGTCCTGTGGCTGCCACTTAACCATTGGATTGCTGCTGGATATTTCAAGTATGTCTAGTAGGGCAGAAGACACCCACAGTGCTGCAGAATGTACCACAGATATCCTTACATTACAACATCACAAAGAATTGAGCTTTAGGAAAATGGATCAAAAAATCTCATCCAAAACCAAGAATACTAATGTAACATAATTTGCCAAAAAACAAACAAACAAAAAAAAAAACCAACAAAAAGAGGGGGAAAAAATTTTCCTTTAAATCCAGACTTTAGCTTACAGGAGACTGTCAGCTAGTGTTCTGAGTTTTCATAGATTCATAGACTGTAAGAGCAGAAGGGACCATTCTGATCATCTAGTTTGTCTTCCTACATAACACAAGCCATAGGATTTCACCCAGTAATTCCTTCATCAAGTCAATATTTTGTGCTTGAGTGTGGGCACATTTTTTTAGAAAAACATCTAGTGTTTTAAGATTCTTACTGAGCCTGTAAAATGGTCATTTTTCTTCTGTTTATTTTATCATTTTTACTACTGTCCGTTTACTTTTCTAAATCAAATTGCTTTTAAAACTTGGTCTAATCTGAGCTCTGTAACCCCTGTCCTGGAGGATGTATACATAGGCTTAATTTTGAGCACATGAATAATCCCCAATAGCTTCTATGAGACTATTCACATGCTTAAAGATAAGCACTGCATAAGTCCTAGCAGGATCAAGATGTAGCTATATATTCCAAAGATTGTACTATTGTAAATTGTCTCTCAGGAAGTCCTGGATGTCACTCCAGACTTCCTGCTCCTGCTGAGAGCCATAAATTGTATTTCCTAACTGCACAACTTCAGTGGTGGTAGTCGATGATCATCATTGTACCTGGCATTAAGGGGCCATAATGGCGGCAGTGGGGTTCAGAATCTCACCTAAGGAAACTAATTATAATTATTTCATCATAATGTTCTGTGTCAGCCCTGCAGGGGAACTAGAGATTAAAATCATATAATTTATTCTACAATAAACAAATTAGAGATTAAAATAATATAAATTATTCTACAATAAATAAACCATAAATATAAAAACTGGAGATGTTCCTCCCCAAGTGCCTCTGACTCAACTGGTCGCCCCGCCTTCACACTGCATGCATTCAGTGGATCTGCAGCATACACAATTTGGAAAGTCAGCAACAGCAATCTTTCTGCAAACCTAGAGGATAAAACACAGTTATCACAGCAGCTAAAGCCCTTCTTCCTTGAGTTTCAATCTGTGGTGGACAACATACTGTGCTACTAGATTTCGCCTAAAACTGTCTTTCGCTCCAGTTAACAAGGTTCCTCATCTTTTTGAGTTCTAGTTCTATAGCTGAGATGTTCGTAAGTGAATGTAAAAAAAGTATTTATTTTATATTTTTAACTTTGTATTTTTCAGTCCACCAACAACATATAACTAATTACATTTGATGACTGTATATATCCTGTTTTCATTAGATGCTGAAAAAATGGTGTCATTTGAAGTTGTGGAGTTTTAATATCCGTGTAAGTTTCTTTTACGGATGCTACTGAAATAGAATATACTATCACAATGAATAAAAACAGGAAGGTTTAGATTTTTTGATTAGTGATATGTCAGTAGTGGAATGTGCATGTTTGTTAGTTGCATACACAAACCAAAAGAATACTTGACTCTCTGTTTTTACAAATGTTCTTCACAATTTAATTTCCTATCTTTTTGCCTAGTTATGATATTCCACATATCTTTTCCTTTACATTTTCATTATTGTATATATTCATTTACACAGTCACGCTCGGTCAACAAGACCCAGTGCAATAAATCAAGACATGATGGCAATTACTTAGGGGTATTTACCTTTTTAGCTTGGATAGTGGACTTCAGCATAACAGTGGAGGGTCTAGGGGTCTGCCCATAACTCATTTCTTGGAAAAAGAAAAATTGATTACAGGGGTTTAACGAGAGACCTAACCAAAACTAGATACATCCAACCAAGGTGCTCTGTGAAAGACAGAATCTGAGCCATATTTTAGCAATATAAAGGGAGCTATTAATTGTTGTTAAGCATCGTCTCTTACTCAGAGGGCTGTCTTCTAGAAAGCAGAGAATGAAACTATCTTGCCAGCCCCCTAATGTAAAAGAAAATGTAAGAGAAAAGTGCTTTGAAAAGCAGGAATGGCTGCCCTAGGTTGAGGAGGTATGCTTGGGCATGCAAGCTGACCCACATGCATGGACTTGATAAATAGGGCCTGGAAACAGCTAAGAGGAGTTGGCATTTGGACAGCAAGGAAGGCTGCCAATCTGACCAGTGGGGTCAGAGGGGGTATTGCTTTCACTTAAGTTGAGAATGCCGAATTTAGTTTCGTTTATGGAAAGGCATAGATACATTAGATACATTAAGCAACCTGTGTCTTTTGTTTCAATTTCATTCTTTCTATTTTTACTAATACTATTACTATTATTAGTATTACTAATACTATTTTTACTATTTTGTTCTATTAAGATTACGGCTGTCTTGGTAATTTCACACAGACATCCCCAAAGGGAAGAGAGCTCTCTGTAATCTCTAAAGAGAGGTGCTGAAGGATAAGGAGCTCATGAAACTAAAAATCCCATTCAGCCTTGGTCAAGGGACATGGACAGGGATGTCCTATCCCAGTGAGTTGTGTTGTCATCAGGCTGCAGAAGGCAAATGCCCGAGGAAGAGATAAGAGTTGTAGGGAGTATAGGTTACAAGATATGGAAGATAACAATGGTACATAAAAGATCAGGACAATGCTAAATGTTGAGTGAGTTTTCTACACTTATAGTAAAACTGCATTAGGTCTAAATTATTGGGTCAGTTATGTATCCATAATTATAAACCAAAATAGTCAGGCTCTATCATGCATCCTCCCATGTAAAACCACAGGAATAGATTTGTGTGGGCTTCTATGTCCTGACACATCTCTTGCTGAAGAGAGTAATTAATATTTAATTGAAAAATACTCTGGGCAACGTTTTCTGGTCCACCAAGGTTGCTTTGCTCTTCTCTGCGCATAGAAAACAACCATAAACCCCTTACCAAGCCAGTTTCTATTTTTACTGGAGGATTTCCCATAGATAGACAAAACTCTAGTGATGTAGGGCCAACATGGCATTTCCTAGGCCACTCCCTCGTCTGAACCCTGGCATACAGTTGTGTGTCATGGGGAAAGGGGGTTGGCTGAGCATGTCTACACCATGGTGATTCCTGGATGCCAGAACAACCTCTTGGAGCCATAGGAGTCTAGGCAGAGCAGCCATCAGGCCAACCTACTTTATGCTGAGGACTGGTCTGTGGCTGGCTGGTCTCCAGTCGGGGACACAAATTAGTTTTAAATGTTCCTTTGCCTCTCCTGATTTTTGTGGCACCAAAAGTATTATGCTTTACTAAATTGTGGAGAGCAAACCAAGAGAGTCAATAATAGGGGGCCTGTTCTCTGCCTAATTACACCTGTTCAAAGTGTTAGAGGATGTATACCCACTTTGCATAGATGTAAATGACTGCCCAAGGTTCAAGACACAGGGAAACTGGCCCTTTGAAGTACTAAAGCTGAAACCTATGACTCCTCTTATCATATCCTGCCATTGAAGGGTGTTCAAATCAATCCATAATGAAATAGCGCGATGAATACCACAAAGCCTTGGCACAAAGTTGAGGATAATGTGCCAACAAAGTTCAGTGAGTTTTATCATTGTCTTAATATTAATTAGGTGTGTAGTTGCAGCAGTTTCTGCATTCGGCCTATAGTTTCTTTGGTATCATATTAGATATACTCTTGGTGTTTTAGAAACCTATTTTGTCAATTCAGACATGCGATTTTGTTCTTAAGCTTTTCATTGATTCACAGACAGAAAGCACACAGTTCATTTACCACCATAAAGAACAGAGTGGATGCATTTTCTTCCTTCAAATAATGACCATGAGTTGACTTAATGGGAAACAGTAACAACAAAAGTTTAAAAGTCCTGTAATTGTTGCCTAATGGTACCTCAGTGGCAGTTCCAATACACCAGTTAACGTATGATGTTTCACCGCAGGATGCCTGATCAAAACAGCTTTAAAAAACACCTTAATCTCTTATAATTTGATGTAGACAAAATGAGGACTGGAGAAATGAGGGGAAAAGCGATACAGGCATATTGAACTGACTAGCATGGGGAGATTGGGTTTATGGGGCAGGAGGAAAAGCACTGTTCAGAAATAAAACATGTTGAATTCAGAACATTGTATCTAATGCAATAGTTAAAGCAGCTATTCAAAAGAACACAAAGCTGAGAGAGGGAAAAATGAAAGAAGCTTTTTCATAGTGTTTGAAAATCTTCCCATTAACTGAACACAATGTGCAACAGCAAACATATGGATCAGTCTCATTAAGAAGAAAGAAAATTGTTTGAAATAAACCTCAAAGAGGAAGAAAAGAGGTTGCTTTTTGGGAAATGACTACACTCTTGTTGTCAAGACAAAAGAGTAATGGAGTTAAATTAGAGCAACTATCAGCTTGATAGGTTTAAGCAGAGATAGAGCTACAGTACAACAGCCAAACTCTCTCTGGTGTGAAAAAAGAAATTAGCAGGTCTGTTAAGTAACCTGGATTTCAATAATGATCTGTTATCCCTGTTTTTCAATGATAGGAAGCACTTTCCATTTTTGGTGTACGAGGTAGGAATCAGAGAAAAGTTGGGGTGATGCTGGTTTTGCAGGTACAGTACGTAGTACAGAATTCTGAAAACAAGTTGTCCAAATAAGCTATAGTGTTCTTTTTATTCAAAACATGAATGCCCTCAAAAATTGTAAATACATTTGTTATCTATCCCCTTGTCCATCCTTTGGCACTGATTCGTCAGGGTATTTAAGCACACGAGTAAGCAGTGGGACTACTTGCATGCTTATTGTTGGGCATATGGTTAAGTACCTTGATACATCAGGGCCTTTGACATGATATTATTTTAAAAAACATTAGATATTAGAAATGGGGGAAGGATTAATCCAGATCATCTTCCTTCACCAATTGTTCTCTTTGGTCTAACAAAGCACTTAAAGTTGTGCTTAACTTTAAGCACACGACCAGTCCCATTGAAGCTCAGGCAAGAATCATACTGAATTTCTCCTCTTAAAAAACAAAACAAAACTCTGGCAGCTAGAGTCTTCATAACAAAGAGTGACTTATTGGATTTATTCACCAGTAACCTGAGACAGACCAATGATCTTGAAAGTGGCAATCATTCATATAAAAGTCTGCATTTTGGGATGGAGAAATGTAGTAATTTTAAGCACATGGGCAATTTTCCCCCTTTGCTTCCTTTTTTGAAGAAGTCAGCAGACATTTTTATATTTAGGGTAGATTGTGATATTTTATATGGTTTGCTCTAACTATTAATAGCACTGAATACCCTAGGTGTTCATTTTCAGAAAGCCCTAGAGGTAAAGGACTTGTGGCACTCAGGTGCACGTTTTATCTCGCTTCTTGTGATACTGTGTAGGAAATGCAAGTGCTTATCTCTCTCTCTTTAAATAGCCTCTCTGACATAAGGCAGGAAACAGTCAACAGCCTTTTACAAATTGGCATCTGAATTTCTCCTGATGCTAATGTTGTACTAATTGGTTACCTGGATGCTAGTCAGTAATTAAAATAAAGTAGGAAAGGGAGCTGATAAAATGAAAATAATATAACAAAAAGGGTTCTATTTCATTTAGTATAGAAAATTAATTGCTACAGAGATGCTTCTTGTCCCATCTACATTCATCTGCATTGTCGTCCTTGTATGGCTTCAGTATGCAGGGCCCAGGGAACTCCAAAACAGTGGGGACAAGGAAATTTATGCCAAAAGTCAGATCCTTCCTTTTCCCCCAGCTGCAGGAGTCCCTGGTTTGTGGGCCAACTTTGCTTATTCATTTTGCACTAGGCTACCATTTTTTGTTATCTGGCTGCCTGTCCCTTCCCCAGGAGGGTGAGTTGTACTGTTTTCTGTAGGTATGAGCCATAGCAAGATGGTTTTGATGCCTGAGCCATAAGAAAGAGCTCTCCAAGCAGGTAAATTCTGTATTGCACAGTGAGCCCTGAATCCTACAGACTGACATACCCCACTCTATGAGGGTAAAAAATGATCAGTCTGGATTTACTGAAAACTGTCTCTTCACTCTCCACAGCACTTGTGAACTGTCTGTTACTCTTGCATGAGCGTGTTCTTTTCTGCCCTCATATCTTTCAGCAGTATTTACTGAAGTAATTTGATCAACTTTTCTCCCTTCCATTTTTTCACAATTGTATTCTAATCTGTCTTAATTTGTGTTGTCACATGGGAGGTACCAAATTTATGAATAGATTTTAAAATGATCTCCCATTGCACCATGCTTATTCTAATTTAATTAGATATTTAAGGGTTTAAAGCATTAAGAATGGCATCATTGTTCTTGCCTTGACAACTTTATCACAAAACTAAGGAAGTCCCTAGAAAAATCCTTCAAGACTTTCAAATCTGTTGCTTTTCCTCCTTAGTTAATTCTACATTGTTATAAGATGTGGATATGCTCTTAAAAAATACTATTTGGTTAGAGATAATATTGTATTTTTTTTCCAGAGAAGTAGGCAAAAATAAACTGCCAACAAGCAAAAAGTCATATTTAATCATCAGAAGTTTCTGGCCAAGATTTTTCAAAAATTGCTAGTGTTTCTGGGTGCCTCCGTTGTTAACCTGCTGAGCATCCATCCACTCTTGTAAAATCAAGACCCTTTAAGGTATCCCAAGTGGGGCAGCGAAAAAGAAGACAGACAAAATCACAAGTCATTTTTTAAACTTGAGGTTTATTTTAAATGACTATGATGCCGTAGTTGTGAAGTGACACATTTCAAAAGTGCTAGAGAACGGGTCACAATCTTTGCAACATTGTACTAATGGGTACCATAGTAACAGTGTTGTACTCCAGTAGTATTGGAATATGCAAATTTAGTAAAATTAACTGTATGTGCTTTAATTGATTTTTTCCAGTAGTGACTCAACCATCAGTGTGCTATCCCCTGCCTGATTTGAAATCAAACACTAAGAATTTGGAAGGATAAAATCCAGGTTTTCAAAGCACCATAGGTTAATAGAAACATTCAGCATGCAAGTGAAGCTAATCAAGATAAATGTTGTCAGAAACTAACCTACATTTCAGGCGCACTGTCATAAATATAAAGGGAAGGGTAACCACCTTTCTGTATACAGTGATATAAAATCCCTCCTGGCCAGAGGCAAAACCCTTTCATCTGTAAAGGGTTAAGAAGCTAGGATAACCTCGCTGGCACCTGACCAAAATGACCAATGGGGAGACAAGATACTTTCAAATCTGGATGGGGGGAAACAAAGGGTTCGTCTGTCTGTGTGATGCTTTTGCCGGGAACAGATCAGGAATGCAGCCTTACAACTGTTAGTTAGTAAGTAATCTAGCTAGAAATGCGTTGGATTTCCTTTTGTTCAATGGCTAGTAAAATAAGCTGTGCTGTATGGAATGTATATTCCTGGTTTTGCGTCTTTTTGTAACGTAAGGTTTTGCCTAGAGGGATTCTCTATGTTTTGAATCTGATTACCCTGTAAGGTATTTACCATACGGATTTTACAGAGGTGATTCTTTTACCTTTTCTTTAATTAAAATTCTTCTTTTAAGAACCTGATTGCTTTTTCATTGTTCTTAAGATCCAAGGGTTTTGGTCTGTGTTTACCTGTACCAATTGGTGAGGATTATTATCAAGCCTTCCCCAAGAAAGGGGGTGTAGGGCTTGGACGGATATTTTGGGGGAAGACGTCTCCAAGTGGGCTCTTTCCCTGGTCTTTGTGTAAGATGCTTGGCAGTGGCAGCATACAGTTCAAGGACAAGGCAAAGTACCTTGGGGAAGTTTTAATCTAAACTGGTAAGAATAAGCTTAGGGGGTCTTTCATGCAGGTCCCCACATCTGTACCCTAGAATTCAGAGTGGGGAAGGAACCTTGACACGCACTTTGTTTATCTTGCTTTTCTTCTGATCTATCCCCGTAACAGGTAGATGAAGGTAAAATGCTTCTGCTTCAGGTCAAAGCATGAGACACGAATTTTGACATTATGGGGTGCATGCCTATAAGGAAAGGAGATAGTGTTGATTTTAAGATTCAGTGGGCTGCATAGTTCTGACTTTTGTGCAGGTGCCTAAGTAAGACTGGTGGGTGGGGAAGAGAAGGGTGTTAGGAGACCTCGCTTGCCCTGCCCAAATGACAGTCTCAGTCACTCAGGGACAGAGGGCCTGATGTCTGTCAATTATTGTATTTTGTGGGAAGGAAAAATTGCTAAGAGTGTTTTTTAAAAAACAGTAAATCCATAATCTCTCTGTGACTAGCTAAAGTAGAAGCAAGATACATCCACCATGAGGGCATAATCTTAACTCCTATAGCCAAGAGCAATTGACAGAAAATCAAAGATTAATCCCATTGATTTGTCTGGGGAGGTGGGAATGAAAATGAGATGTGGAATGCTGCACTTGGAGACAGAAAAGTAGGGAAAGGAACCTCTTAGGGCATATTTTCACGGCAAACTTAACTCAGGTGATTGGCACCTGGGTCAGAACACCCAATTTAGCAGTCCAGGTATGATGAGCTATGTAACAAAGTTGTACCTGCATTGTTGGGTCTTAGTTAATGCTACATTCACCCGTGTATGTTTCAAGGGCTTCTGGGTGCACATCCCATAGTTCTTAGTGTTGCAATGAGATGAATTTCTCTATGATTCTTTCCCAGTGAATTGTGGGAGAACTTGCCTGTTCTTCTGGGAACACTTTATGAACTGTGGGGAGGCATTTAAGGACTATCAGCACTTGAGTGTTTCAATCTAAGTCCTCACTGCAAAGTGAGTGTTACTTGATTGAGTGAAAGCTTTACCTGAGCTCTAATTTATACCTCCATTTGGGCCAGGTAGACCTGGGTTTAAAGCACCACCAAGCTTGGGTGATAGGGCTTTGGGTGTGGATGGAGGGGGCTGGTGCAACATCTGAGTAAGAACACAGAGTTAGCGCTGGGTGCAAACATACCTTAAGCCCCATCCCAGTGAGGCAATGCTTGTTCCATGGGAGAAAAATACTGTGACATTTGCATCACATTGGACTCCCAGTCAAACTTCAAACTCTCCAGTCAAATTTCCCAGTGGAAATTTTAATGTAACCACACCCTGATATAGCAATAACCTCTAACTCTTAGGACATAAGTAGGTCACGTAAGGGATATATGGAGAGAGGCTGACTAGGGAATGATCAGAGAGGGACTTGATTTCTAAAGGGAGAAAAATTTCTCAAAGTATTGGAAACTCAGCAAACACTAGTTAGAGATGTTATGAAAAGAAACATTTGATATGCAGGACACATTTGAAGAGGTTCAGTGGACAATGCATGCTCTCCCTATGTATCCGTGAGATTGTACCCCAAAGGGGATTGGGAGAAACTCTGGCCATGCCTTCTGTCTACCCCACCTATTGAGTGAGCTAGGCATGTGCATAGGAGAGTGAGTAACTCAAGATAATGGTAATTTCAAGATGTCCAAAAATATTGAGTTAAGGGAGCAACCTCATAACTGTCATCCAACTTTATGCCTCTAGAAACTTTTTTTGTATTGTGCTCACTAACAAAGCAACCGTTTTAACATTTAGCAAGAGGTCATATGAGGCATTCCCTTTTAAAGAGTTACTTTAAATTGGTGATATTTGACATTTATGATTTGTCTGTGAAAGAAAAAGTTATTTTATCCAGTGATACAATTCTTTGAGAAGATTTAGAACCCCTAGGAATATTTTTCTTAATGTGATGTCATTGTAATCTATTGGACAGTATATAGCAGCTTCTAGGAATGTGACCAGACAAGAAAGCATCAGCATAGAGCATGTGTTATGAATAACATAGCATTTTGCATATGCCACAGCATACTGTAAGATCGGAACTGGTACAAATACATCACAAACTGCTTCCTGTCCTATGTGATGTACAAACAACCCTTCTAAAACAGCAGAGAAGATCTCTCATGCTTCTAGATTAAACCATCTCTATTGAGCAGAACGATGATGGCTGGAAAGGAGAGCAAATGTTGAAGTGGGAGTTCTTTAAGAAAGAAAGGTGAAGACACTAATGAAAATGATCAAGAATGCTTGAAAACTAGCCTAGTGTTCCTCTTCAACAGTACGCTCCTTATTATCAGATTTTAGCAGGTTTCTTTAAAACTGCACTCACAAAATTTGAGTGCATTTGTTTTGCTTACTCAGACAGATGACTTTTCCAACCCTGTAGATTCAGTTTGAGCAGGCCTGCTGAAAATTTGCCATAACATGTCAGTTTCCTTAGCCACATATTTTACAATTTAAAAAAAATTCAACCCAGGGCATAGGCGAAGGAGTGGTGGAGGGTGGAAGTATATTGTGAGGACTCGGCCAAGCAGGTGCTCCCCTCTCTATACGAGCAGCTTCCAGGGCTGGATGCCAAGGAAAATCATGGCTATTCTAAGAAACATAGTTTCTATAGTGACCCTGTGTAGGCAGAACTCAACGGCATATAATCTGTCCTATATTTTACCTGGAAGACACAGATATTCTGTGACTGAGTTGGAAGTGCCTCCCCCTTTTGGAACTCTACCTCTCTATGTAGTGCAGTATATTACCAAGGAGCATTTGGTTATTCATTGGAAACATCTCTCAAAAAGAACTTGTAGTAATTTATTTTTATGAATCACATTCCTAATTCATAATTTTTAATTAACATGAGTGACCTATTATTCTCGTTGTGGATAGTATTAATATTGAGATGTACTGTATAGTTAATGAGAAATTTGATCTTTCAAAATCCTATTTGAAATATCTAAAATTAGATCTGCTGTAAATCAATAAATATACATATGGGCAGTAAATTATGTCTTACCCACGGGCATACCATAGAACTTTACCTTTCAGTGCGCCATTTTCAATAAAATCTCTTTCCCACCATGGCAATCCACATACTCCTCGTAATGTAGCTTTTCTGAGCTTGAATGTCTTTCCATTCTATCTAGTCTTTGTTGTAACCATCACTGTATAGTTGAAATTGAGTCTATTTCACCTACTGTCCAGAGCCATTTCAGAAGTTTAAGAAATAGTAATAGAGCCCTGCATGGATACAAAATTTGTATCCAGATCCGATCCGCAAACATAGACAGAAAGCTGATATCCACAGATTTGCAGGACTCTATATATTAACACTTTTTTTTTGCTAATAGAAGAATAGAATACCAGGTTGTAGCAAGTATTGGAGCCTTGTAATTTCCCTTTGGAAGAGAAATCAGTGATGTAGAAGCATGGTGTTTTCTCTGTGTAACTTATTTACACTCTAACTGTTAGTCCTTGTACAGAGAACACAAACAACATACCAGCAAATCACTTTTTCAGAAATCTCATCCTAAGCAATAGTGTCTGATCCCCACAAAGCAACTCTGCACCAAGAATTAACTCTAGATCAACGGAATAAGGCAGAGTTTGCAATAGATGCCCCCGTCCCAAAAAGATCCTAACAAACTACAATACTTCATTTCTTCAAAGACTGTACACTGTTCACGCACACTAAGAAAAAAAGCTTGTAAGACCATGTGTAACAGTGTCATCTAGTGACTGCTGCTATAACAATCCTCAGGGTGCTAACCTGTTTGGATGGTCAATCTCAATAGCATTCTCGTTTTTCCCTAATATAATTCAGGTGTCTGATACCCATCTCTTCCCCTTTCTGACTATAAAAGGACACTAGACTCATCTGTCATGGGCAGCTTTTGCTTCCATAATCCTTCCTGCTCCTCACTGACTTGTAGCTCCAACTCAGCCTCTAGTTGCTAATCTGCTGGGCACCTGAGCCACCTATAATCCCCTTCCCATACGTCAAATCCTCCCACACCCTTTGTGACCTCTAATCTCATGAGATTTCCCAGTTGCCAAAATTATTTTCTTCCTTCCTTCCCTTATGAAAATAATATGAAAGGTTTATATAGTTTTCACTTCAACGATCTGATCACCATAGGCCTTAGGAGTTATGGTAAATTCTGGCTGGTGACATCCCTGGTGTAATTGAAAAGAAGGAGTGAAAGAAAATAACACTTTAATGCTTGGAAGTTTGGTGAATTTCCTCAACTCACCAAGTGTAAGGCAGACTAGGAATGAAGAAATATAGAGGGTTAAAATTTAACCAAGACAGACCAAGCTAAACGTGTCCATCATACTCTGTTCTTTCAGCATTTAACAATTCTGTTGTGCAAGATATTTGAACATTTTGTAGCATCCGTCAACTGAAATATACCAGTTGATTCCGAAATGAGTCCTCAGAAACCACTTACATCTACTTAAATCAAAACACAGGTGATTTCATAGGTAAAATAACTTTTTAAATTAAGCTTTATAAAATGGAGATTTGAAAGCAGCAATAAAACACACACACACTTTATATATATATAAAGCACTTGTCAAAAAATGTTAACCTGGTGAGACGTGGAAATGTCAGACACATTACATGTGCAGGACGTGCAGTTGGCATTTTGCTGTCAGCAGGGGAGTTCTTCTACAACTAATTCCTCAGGAACCACATGCTGAGTCTATCTGCAGGGAGGGAAAAGGGGGTGGGGGAATGGAAGCAGATATTGTTTATATGATGGGAGGAGGGTTTCTTCCCTGCTGCAGAAGACCTCAGTTGTGTCTGGAAAAGTGCCAATGATTTTCTAGTGTTAGAGATTGAGAGACAGTGAATAAAATTTATGCTTTCCTCCAGGAGTGAGACAAACTATACTTCTCATTAGCATTGCAGGCACAATTGAGTGAATTCTACTCTCCTTCATGTAAAGAGAGGTTACAATTTTTTCTCCTCCTGCAAGTTTAAATATTTGTCTGTTGCTTTATTATGGCTGGTGTGTTTGGATTTGGCGAGACTCTATTTTATTAGATTTTTTTTTCAAATATGGAAAAAGGGAGGCGGGGGGAACCACCCTTGGTAGCCTGCTTTAACTTGTGATTGCTTTATCTTTTTTTGGTAAGGCTTTTTGCCAGGTTCTGACAAATGATGATTAAATTGTTTGGTATAATGTTAGATTTAAAAAGGATCTTCTAGCCTCTGGAATGTACAATGTTCATCAGTTCTACTCATGCTCAGCATAATTATTAATATGTAACTTAGTACTGTTGGTTGATTCGCAGCTGTGAAAAACAGTCCTGAGAAATGGAAGCAAAATAATACTATAAACCATAAATAACTTTTCCCCCTAGATAATGTCATGTAAAATCAATTCACTGACAAATGTGCAAACTTCATCTGTTACGTAGATATTATTTAAGGTTAGTCCATCCACTTCTCTTTGTCTCATTGTTTCTGCTGAGACCACCTTGTGGTGGATATGAATACACCATTAATGAGCATGAGTTATGGGTTTTACCCTCTCTTAGGAGCTAATATTAAATCATTTTAAGAAAAAATTTTATTGGAGTTGCAGGGGCTGGCAAGTGATTAATTCCATGGACCTGACTTTCTTTACAAGGCTGCTCCCTTATTATTCTTACTTTGTGATAGGATAAAATACATTCTGCAGTGCAAGGCATTCCACAATTCCATATTACTTTACAACAATTCAGAATGGTCTGGTCCAATCCACTCCTTAGTCCCCATCCCTAAACTTTGGGGGCATACACTGTTCCACTCCTCCAAGGGAGGGGGGAGGGATATCTCAGTGGTTTGAGCATTGGCCTGCTAAACCCAGGGTTGTGAGTTCAATACTTGAAGGAGCCATTTGGGACCTGGGGCAAAAATTGGGGATTGGTCCTGCTTTGAGCAGGGGGTTGGACTAGATGACCTCCTGAGGTCCCTTCCAACCCTGATATTCTATGATCCTATAAGTCAGGAGGTCTGGTGCATGCATTTTAAAGTATGCCCCCATTCTGCCCTTTTGAACTTTCCCATGCTCCAGGCAGGAGTTGTACAGACCCTCCAGAATAAGAGTGAAAAACCACACAATTTTTCCCAGTTTTCTCTTGTGTTCCATTCTTTAGTTATGCCCAGATAGAGCCAGGAGTTTGCCCTATTAATTGCAGTAGGAATTATGTACAGCTTGTTGTTCCAACCCCATTCACGATGAAACAGAAATGGTAAAACATACATGACCTTTTAGTTCATCCAAAATGTAAGTATTTCGAATGTTTCCTTCTCATTGCTCCTTTATAAAAAGGTCACAAACTGGTTTCACAGTCCTTTGCAACAGAATCTCTTTCCATAATCATATTTTTCTAAATAGCAAAGAAATGTGGGGTTTCTTTGTTTTTGTTTTTCAGTAACTAAAGCCCTGATCTTGAAAACCCTAAAGCTTTCCCCCTGTAAAATCAAGCTTGGGCTTTACTTATGTAAAATCACTGTCTTAAATTAGGCTTATTATTAAATTGGGCTTATTATATTGCTCTTTTGACCAGGAGATTGACAGTCGATGTTCGGTCGCCGGTTAGTCACGGTTTTCCACTTAAGAGTGTGGATTTTCATAAAGGTTGTCATCTTCCCTCCCCCCGCGTGGTGTCTCAGTGCTTGGACTCCAGTCTGAGCCCAAAATGTTTACACTGCAATTTTACAGCCATGCAGCCTGAGCTCCATGAGCTTGAGTCAACTAACCTGGGCATACTACAGCCATGATGTGGGTCTTTTGCTGCAGTATAGATATACCCTTAGGCAATTTTGAAAATGTTACCTTAAGCTTATCAAACATAGACTGTTCCCTGAACCAAGTGGTACTGCATCACGTAACATTTTACATATATGAAACCCATCAGTTTTAGGTTGTGTGGTGTAATGTACACGGAACCTGGCTCTGCCACTGACCTGCTGTGAACCTTGAGCAAGTCACGTCACCTTTCTGTTGCCCCCATTTCTCCATCTGTAAAATGAAGATAATGCTTTTGCTCCTTCAAGTCTGTCTCTGTAGGGATCACACTTGTGCATATACAACTCATGAGTGTGAGGTTGGAATCTTGACCAGCAGCATCCACTGGGGCCACAACTACTACCACATGTCCTCATGCTCCCTACCACCAAGCGCACATAGGACAGAGCAGCCCCGACCACATCTCAGTTCCCTCTTGTCACTTATGGCAGCAAGATGGAACTTAGTGTCATAGCATCAGTCATAGGATCAAACTGTGAAGTTGTTGATTTTTAGTTTAGTTACTTTAGCACAGAGAAAGCCTTGTGTCCTGTTGGTACAGCCTCTTAAATAACCATTACTTGGCATGGTGGTGAGGTGCTTTCCCACCTAACAACCAAACCTAAACCCTTTGGCTTCAAGCCAGGCATGTCATGTGACAATCATTCTACTAACTGATGGGCATGTCAGTGCCTTTTCTTTATAGGCAGGAGCCACATTCCTGGCCACTGTTAGTCCGTCTCTGCCAGAGATATTTGGTTAAAGCTCTGCCTACTGGAATAATCCATGAGGAGAGGGTCAAATTCAGAAGGACATTCCTCCAACTCCAGAAAGTGATTCTCCTCCCAGAGATTCCACTCCTTCAGTGCCCCAGTAAACAGGGGAGCCTAGTCCAAAGGCTTCCATCATCAGTTCTCAGAAAAGGTCTGCTGTCCCTTCAGCTGATGTCCTTGCTCCTCCAAATCAAGTTTGGCACCACCTATGTGGACAGCGCTGAACCTGGAAACACCTCTACAATGTTAAGGCAGGGCAGATCTGAGCTCTGCTCGAAGGGTGACTTACAGAACCAATCCTCTTCATTGGGATAGGAGGAGTAAGTCCCCTGACCCTTCCTCTACCAGGAACAAACAATTATCTGACAGATTACCTAAGCAAACAGTATTCAGCCAACCATGAGTGGTCACTGAAGGACACTGATCTCAAGACTATATTCCACAAATGGGGCTCCCCTGTGATACATATGTTTGCCGCCAACAAATGCCTTCTCTTCTGCCCCAGAGCAGGGTACCAGCCTGGGGTCCTTCCAGGATGCTTTCATCATCCCTGGTTTCAAGATCTACTGTGTCTGTAAACACAGCTACTGATCCCTCTCCCTGGTGTCCAGGCTTACTCTCCCAGAATCGAAGACAAATTCTCCACCCAGGCCTCTTATTGCCAACCTGAATCCTTGGATGGTGGCTGAATGAGCACAACGGAAAGGGATTGTTTCAAAGAAGTCCAAGATATCATGGTGCAGAGCAAGAAACCCTCTACAAAATCAGTCTCCAGATCAAAGTGGAAGAGATTTTCCATCTGGGCTTCACCGCAGGGTCTGGACTGATTTCAGGCTTCAGTTCCCAGGATTCTGCATTACATCTTCCAGCTCACCATCAGTTTTATCACAGTTCATTTAGCTGTCATTTCAGTGTGCCTCTCTCCTGTGCAGACAAGTACAATGTTTTCTCATCCTACTCTTTCAAAATTGCTAAAAGGACTGGTTCATGCCGATCTCCCTATTTGGGAGCTTTCCCTGTCCTGGGACCTGAATGTCATTCTTAAGGGCCTTATCAAAAACCTGCTCCCTTCTGTTGTGCTCTCTTCACTAACTCACACTCAACACTTCATTCCTGCCAGCTTTCACCTCAGCAGGAGAGTTAAGAAGATTCAAGCACTAATGACTGCCTTCCCCTTACCCTGTCTTTCGCAGGGTTAAGTTGGTGCTGAGACCCCAACCTGAGTTCCTCACCAACATGATGTCTGATTTTCTTGTAAACCAAAGCATCAGTGTTCTCATTTTCTTCCCCAAACCACACTGAAACCCAGGAAAAACCTAGCTTCATACTTCAGATGTTTCCAGAGCCCTTCTTTACTATTTAGATAGGACAATCCCATTCAGGAAAGCATCCCGCTTATTTGTGGCATTAGGGAGGGCTGTGAATGTACAGGTCATCTCTTCCTAGAGATTATTCAAGTGGATTACTCAGTACATTATAATTGGCTACCAGCTTGCAGAGATGTCCCTTCCTTTCAGCATCAGGGCCCACTGAACTAGATCCAGGCAACATCTTCAACATTGCTAGGAAATATTCCTTTATCAGAAATCCGCAGAACTGCCACCTGGAGCTCAGACTATACCTTTACCAAAAGGATTTGACAACTAGATCAGATAGCAAATTCAGCAGAGCAGTTCTACAATACTTATTTAACTAGCTATAGCTCAGACTCCTCAGACCCTCCTCCTATTGATTTGTGAAGTGCTATATAGTCAACATAGGTGGCTTCCACGTGACCAAAATAGAAAGAAAGGAAGAAAGAAAGACTACATACCTTACAGTAACTCTAGTTCTTTGAGACTTGTTTCTGTGGATTCCTACAACCAGCTTTGTTTCACAGTCCATCCCTGCTGGGATTCTGACTTTGTGAGGGAACTGAGAGGTGTCTAAGGCAACTTTTCCCAGTGGATGGGAGGGAGGGGGAACATGAGGGGACACAGAGTATAGGTGTGGCCCCAAATGACAGTGCTGGACAAAGATTCTGATCTTGTGCACAAGGAGGCAAATGTGCACCACAAGGGAGATCCTACAGGTCAGAAGCCTTATAAAATTGCTAAGGATTATTAGTATTATTGATTGATTCTGGCAGATCTCACATAGTGACAAACAGAAATGAGATTATGAAAAGGACAGACATTCATGCAGGATGGTCAGGTCTTTGCAGCTTGTGATCCTGTATTGTGATCAGTGCTGGCAGACTGCTGTATCCAGGCAGATCCCCACTGAGGGTGGACTACAGCACCTATGCAGATCACAGTGTGGGATTGGAGCCTAAATTAAGTCTCAGAAGAGTTTATCATGATTTCTGTTTCACTGAGGAAGATATTAATTGAATCGCTGATTGGTATGCCTGGAACAGGAAAATGTCTAGATGGCCTCTCCTCAGTACTAGCTTGGATACTATTTTGTTAAAATATGCATCAGCAGTTTACCACTTGAACCTCCTAGGTGATGAAATAGTATCCAGGTTTTTTTACAAACATTTATGGTGTCTGTATAAAATGGTATCTCTTCAGACTTGTGAAGCAAAAAATCAAGTTGCAACATTGGCTGAATGGATTAAAGGAATGGCATACTGTGACATTTCACTTTGTCAGGAAAAAGTGGCATTTTTCCTTCCCTTATAAAAGTAATGTATACTTCTGATGACCATTTCTCTATTTCAATATTCTATAACATATGTCAGTTTGTAATATTAGCTACATAAGAGTCAGATTTCCTACAAACAGAAATTTAGTAGTTGTCAGTAGGCCTTTTCACTGAAGTTCAAAAGTAGATAAAGAAAGATATGGGAGTACTCTAGTTTACTCTACTCTAGTTACTCAGATTTTAAAAATGGAAAATGTTAACTACCAGTAAATTGTTCTTAACAAATCTGGCCAATTTTGTCACGTGACATTTAAATATTTCACTTTTTCTGTAAGATTTAAAATGCTAATGATTCTAGTTTTGTTTATTACTTATTTTATTATGTGATAAAGTGATGTTATCTGGCATTGTACATTGTATTGCCTTACGCAGTGAATTTTTTTAATGTGGATAGATGCTATGTTGATTGAATAAAATACTTATGTTGACCAATTAGTAGATGTCACCGTGTCTCAGTGGAGAGTGCCAAATTCAGGACAAACAGCTGAGAAATAGGGCAGACTCATCCCCAAACTGGTGGTTACTCTATCATTAGATTATAACAAACCAGTAACAGAAGTAAACTTCTGTATTACCACACTGGTTAACAAGAAACCAAAAATGCTGTCTCCCTAGGCATTCCAGCCCTTGGCTCACCAGCCAGAATTATGCTTTATGATGAGTAATTATTGAAAACCAATTTCATCATATATAGGGACCTTCCAATCCCAAGAGATCAGCCACTTAGCCAGCATATAACTCAGATCTTGCCCAATAATCATGCTGATCCCAATCCTTTAGTAACTAAAACTAAAGATTTAATAATAAAAGAAGAGCATTATTAATGTTTAATATATCATATACATACAAGTGACTTTCAGTATTGATAGATCAGAATCATAGCAGTGGAATAAACTGCTAGCTTGCAAAAGTCTCTCTGGAAATTACCCAAGCATACTGGGGGTCATCAGTCCCTGTTCAAAGCTTCCTTGTTAGAAATCCAGTCCAGAGAAATGACAACAAGATGGGGGTGTTTCAGGAGTCTTTTATATCCTCTGCCATGTGCATGGAATTTACTGTCCCAAACAAAGCTCATAGCCTCTTTGTGGAAAGTTACTGGACCAAGATGGAGTCCAGGGTCACATGAGCATATCACATGTCCTTACATGCTTTGATGACTCTCAGGGCAGCCATTGCCCATATTCTTGCTGAGGCATCCTCAGAAAGGCTTACTGGGCAGAATGAGTTTCTTCTATGGTCCATTGTAAGAGTGAAATGTCCTTAATGGGCCATCAACATATAGCTGTCTAGCCCTAAAAGTAAATCTTATCTGTTGGGTATTATCCAGTAATACAACATATGTATAAGATACAAATCTGTGGCCAATATTCATAATTTTAGATACAAAGATGATGCATGCATAAAATCAAGATAAAAAGAAAAGGAGTACTTGTGGGACCTTAGAGACTAACCAATTTATTTGAGCATAAGCTTTCGTGAGCTACAGCTCACTTCATCAATGAAGTGAGCTGTAGCTCACGAAAGCTTATGCTCAAATAAATTGGTTTAGTCTCTAAGGTCCCACAAGTACTCCTTTTCTTTTTGCGAATACAGACTAACACGGCTGTTACTCTGAAAGAAAATCAAGATAATCATTCTTAGCAAATCATAACTTTTCCATTGACACCTTACATGACATACTTTGTACAAGATCTGTTGCCATTGTGTAACCATGGTAATATCAATGATATAAATGGTCATATTCAATCATCCAGCATCACCGTAGATGCCACTGAATGTGAAAACTGCCAGCATATAACTCAGATAATATTCCCTTTAAAAAAAAAACTTGTCTTTTTTGTTTGCTTGGTTTATTTATTTATGTTGCTAGCTCTGAAGACTGAAACCCTCTCTTTGTCTTTAGAACAAGTTCACTAAGGGCCTACATCAGTGGTTCTCAACTCTGGTCCACCACTTGTTCGGGGAAAGCCCCTGGCAGGCCGGGCCGGTTTGTTTACCTGCCGCGTCCGCAGGTTCGGCTGATTGTGGCTCCCACTGGCCCTGGTTCGCCGCTCCAGGCCAATGGGGGCTGCAGAAAGCGGCGTGGGCCGAGGGATGTTGAGAACCACTGGACTAGATTCAGTGCCCATTGAATTCAGGGCATGTTGGATCAAACCTTCAGAGCAGTGACAGTACAAGCTTCCCAACACACTCTCACCAGCATGTGACAACCATATTGTGAAGAAACCACTTTTCAAGTGCAAGAGAATAGTTCACTGTCCATTGCCCAGTTGTTCTATGCCTTCTTTGATGTGACAACCAACTTGAATGCCACTTATTACTGACTATATGGATTGGGTTTTGTGGATATAGCAACTCGTGCTAGAAACTTAATTGAGACAACCAACATACTTCTCAATGGTATCTGATCAACAATCAGATGTAAACTATTTTTGTCTTGCCATGTTTTATATAGCTAACAATTCTTAGTATAAATCCTTGTTTCCATTGTATGTGAATTTTAGAGGTCATAAAATCATATCCAAGAGGGTATGGGGTGATAGATATATTAACTAGAATTTATTTCTAAGATCAGTATTGAGCAGTACATTTGTTTACTTTTTGGTTTGTTTTTAAAAAAATGTAATTGGAATCACCTGTATGTAATTTTATTTTGTGTTCTATTTTTCATCAATAAACTGCGAGTACAACAGTAACTAGTGTGCATATTGGGGGGAAAAATTAACAGCTGTAGTGCCTCAACATGCTTGGGGCTAGCCTGAGGACCTTATTGTTTTTCAGAACTGTAGTTTGATTCCCACATTGCCTGTTGGGTTGGGAAATCAAAGTCACTGTGACCATCTAATTTCTGGATTCAAAAGAAAAAAACTTTATTCTTTGATGTCCTAGAGGGAGGTAGAAAAATTGTTGGACTTAAGCTTCTGTGGACAATTGCAAGAAGCTCACTAAGTCCCTTTAATTTTTTTCTTTTTTTTTGCTGTTGAACATGTCAACTGTAGGAAGCTTACTAGTTGTTGTTATCACACAAGGATGCTCAGAGGTTTTGTTAGGTAGGGAAGACAGAATAAAGAATAGAGAATAAGTGGGAATGTATGTTATTAATATATAAACAGTGATTACTTTGTGGCTGGATTTTACTGCACTGAAGGGCAGTGTCATGTTTTTAATAGCTGACATTCCAGTGGTATGCAAGGAAGAGGTGGAGGATACCATCTTGTGGACAGGGTGGTACATTTTTCCCCAGACACCCGGTGTAGTAGGTAACAACAAAGAAAACACGTACACAGATTTGTCCTTTATTGATCTCCATTCATCAGTAATATTCTGACATGCTGGGCGCATTTCTTTTGTTGTGGTGCTTTTCATGGATGTGCTATTGCAAGTTACTCAGTCTATTATAAGGTAGCATCTGCATTCAGTTTTCACTTTGACACAGTTTTAAAGCATCCAACTAAAGACACTTCATTAAGTTTACATTGAGGTGGCAAGGCAATCAAAATTCCACTACAGTTTTAGCCAAAAGATTTACTACTCCCAATTCAAACCATTTCAAAGCCACTGCCATTCTGTTTAAAGAACTACTGCCACACAGGAAAACTTTCATAAAGTCAGATATTTCATCAACACTCACTTGAACTGTCATGCAAATTTTCCTTTATTTCTTTTCCATGGTAGCTAATTATCAAGGTGTTTTGCTTGTAAAGAGAAGTTGTCTCCTTTCTTCTTAGTCTCCTGCCTGGTCTTTTCAGTAACACTACAGTCCAGAGTTTGTGGTATCGCTTAATGAATCAGGTCTGGAGCAGAGGGCTTATTAGAAATAATAAGGACACCCCCATAACCTTCTACGACTCCCATACATACAAAACCAGTGAAATGTAGCCACAGGTGGAGACTAGAAACTAACACAGCATGTTGCACAACAATGGAGAGAGGGAAAATATTACTAGGGACATTGAGGAAAACCCCTTCTCATATGAAGAAGTGTCATCGGTCATTTAATGTCTGCACAAAGCCTTATCTGAAACACCTTCATGGAGCTCACTTTAACTGCTTCAGAAGTATGAAGGGCTGAGTCAACCTTACTAGGTTTTTAGAAGCATTCTAATTATTTTAATCCTGATTTTCGGACCTCAGTCCACTCCACTAATGACACTGTATTGGAGTGAATTCACTGAATCAGTGTGGCAGGAAGAGAAGCTTTATTAGCAAAGAGAGAACATCCAAGTTTACACTTATACTCTGGTGGTCAGTTATAATTGGAAGGTGAAAAAAGTAACCATTTTTGAGGTTTGGGATTAAAATACTTAAGTTTGTAACATTTGGCCTGTGTGTGGATCATGGAACCATGATCATTTACTTTTTGATCCTTCTGTGTAAAGTTGCCTTCAGCTGCTGATCACAGAGTTGCATCCTCGCCAGCAACCCCCACTACATTGACAATATTACTACTTCTTTGTTTCCTCATTAGCTTTGTGCTTCTGAAACCACAAATTGCACCACGGAACCCACCATAGGATCAGTAAATGTCAAATAGATCCAAGTGCTGTTGCCAGCACTGCTACTGAAATGCTGCAATCTGAATGTGATTTTTTTTAATTGGATGTTGTGAGGTTGGAATACATGGGGGAAAGTTTATGAGCTATGACTTGAACATCAGAGTCAAAGAACAAGAATTTCAGCCCCCACGTTTGCATGTACAAAATAGTACTTGTACTTTATAGGTATAAGTACTTGTATTTTACCTTGGGTAGGTGCAAATATCTGCATTTGCTTGCACATACTTGCAAGGCCACTGTGGCCAGCTGGTGGTTGGGAAAGAAGCTGCCTGAAAATCTAGCCTAAATGAAGAATGGGTGGTGATGTCACAACATATCAATTTTAAATGCTTGATTTCTGTTACATGGCAGACAGACAGGGACAAGAAGAGGAGTGTGGTATTTGCTGTCCTTAATATAGCCCATCCCATGAATTAATGATAAATGACTTCTGGCTTTTCCTGGACTCATTTCAGGACTCACTATTTTTTTTCCCTTGCTGTCCTAATATTCCCTCTCTTAGAATTTTTTTCTATTTACTTTAATTAAGCTCTCCCCAGGCTCACAAACTTGTTGATCTTAGAAAGCTTTAATTTAAAGAGAGGAGATTCCCCCCCCCACCCCAGTTCTCACACCTCTGCTTTGTACACTATCTGATGAGTAACTGGCAAACAACATATTGTTAATCCCAGTGTTCTTACTAGAAAGGTGGTTCAATCAGTTGCGGTCAGATGGAGCCAGAATGCAGGTCTCACAATGTTCCACTGTACTTCTTGGCAACTCTTATCAGAATAGGTACACTCAGAGAGAGAGAGAGAGAGAGAGAGAGAGAACAATTCTAAAATGAGGAATGCTGAGGTGTAAAATCATTTTGGAATGTTTTCTAATCAGAGAGGCATATTCCACATGATTACTTATGCATTAACATTGCCAGTTTTCAGTAGCATTGATATTTATGTTGCATACTTTTAAGTAGTAAGCTGCTCGGTATGTTTTTTGTTGGCAATATGAGTATTTTCAGCTGTACAAGAAACAATGTTTACAAATGTACTATATTTGCCTGATCCTGTACATCTAAAATGGAGTAATTTCATAGTTGTAAAAGGACACTTGGAAACTGTGGGCCTGTGAAGATTGAGTTTTACTAGTTTTAGCCATATTCAGTCTATTACCCACACACTGGGATAAACATTGCCAAAATGCATATTTATGATCTCGAGATAAATGTTCATTCTCTGTGTGTCAATGGGGAGCTCAGCCAAGCCTACTGTGTGTGGCTCTTTTTTTTCTATGACTGATAGATATGCACATGCAAATAGGTATGCAGATGAACCCTCCAGTGAATGTTTCCAGTGAGGTCTATTTGGTTCAGACATAGAGTGATAGCACTTTGGGAGATAAATTAATCCAAAGCCTGAGGTGAACATCTTATCACTTTCATACTAAGTCATGTTGGATGCTCAACATCTAAAGAAGATGAAAGGAGTTGGTTTTATATTTGCACTTTCAGCAGCACAGCCTCTGCATATAACTTAGTGAGCAGTTGGAATGTTTCTTCAGCCTATGAGGAAGTTATTCAAATGGATCCATTGTGGCTTGGATGCAACTTTGTTTTTTAGTAACTGCCCTGTGATAGGGCGTCTCCCCCACACTGGAAAATAAAGGGTTAATAGAGCCTAGAGTGGTTGCGTGTGAAGCAGCCAATAGGAGAGAGGCTGCAAGGAGCATCCAATCTGGGCCCAGCAGGCCCATATAAGAAGAGCCGTAGGACAGAACAGGGTCAGTGGCTTCTGGGAGGTCAAGGAGAGAAGACTGCATCTCTAGTAGGTTGCAACGCTGTAGCACCTTGGTCAGAGCAGTGCACACAGGGACCCAGGGAGTAGAGAAGGAGCTTTGGATGGGCTGCTGGGAGTGAGTAGGGTGCTGTGGCTCAAGGAAATGAGGCAGTAGTTGAGGGAAAGGAACACAGTAAGTAAGTGCAGTTCAGAGGGTCCTTGGGCCAGGACCTAGAGTAGTGGGTGGGTCTGGGTCCCTGCCTCATTTGCCACTGGGAAAGGGGCTGGACAGTTGGACTGCAGTACTGACCCCTGGAAGGGGGGAGCACGTATGATGACATGGTTGGAAGGCTGTGTCATGAAGACGACACCACGGGTCAAAGAGCAGATGTGACAGTGGGCAAGGCACCACAGGGAGAGTGTACCAACCTGTGGAGATAATCCACAAGACAGCCAGCAGGAGACGCTAGCCCATGTGGTGAGTGAGCCCAGTCACAAGCCCAAAATGGGAAGTGTCATTTGGAGGAAAAAACATAGTGTCTTAAAAGAACTTGCTGACTTTCACTGTCAGTATGAATATTTCTGAGAGAAAACTCACATTTTGTAAATTATTGGGACTTCTTTCATTGCATAAAATTCAGTGAATATGCAGTGCTGGTGTATTACCTAGATCACTCTGAGGCTTCCATCTTTCTTTATATCAATAAACAGTATAGGCCTAAAAAAGAAAGGGAATTTCAGGGTTAATGCTGCCACCTCCAATGTTCAAAAATTATGAGTTACGCCCTAAAATCGTTAAAAAAAAAAAATCTGTGATTTGTTTTTGTCTGCCCTTTTTGTTTTTGAGCCTTGACAGTACACTTGGGTTACTTTTTTCAAGCTTATGTCTCCAATTGTGAGGACTAGAAACTTACTTTATATATAAGCTGAGAGTTTTAAGTAATCAATTGTGTCTCCAAGAACTAGGGCTTCATGATATCTAATACTGTATTGTGAGACTCTCGGTAAAATCACCATTGCTGGCTACACTGATATTACAAAGGTCTCATAAATGACCTTGTATACTGTGGGCCAAATTCCACAATTACATAAATTGGATTGTATATGTTGGGTATAAATTAGGGTATGTCTACACTGTAAAAAAAGGTGTATTTTTAATTCAGGTGAGATAACCCAGATTAGTTAATTTGGATTAAAATAGCAATGAAGACACAGCAATTCAGCTTTTAACTAAGGTCAGCAGCTCAAGTAACAGCCTGGAGAGGAGCCTGGGGTTGCATTCAAGCTGCTAACCTGAGATAAAAGCCAATTTGCTGTGTCTTCACTACTGTTTTAATCTAAATTAGCTACTGCAGGTTAGCTAATCTGAGTTTTATTTATTTATTTTATTTTATTTTTTATTTATTTCAGTCTAGAAATACATTTATTTTCTAACCATGGTTATGTGGGTATAAATAGCAACTTAATGCAGCTAACACTGCTCTGGTCTTCTTTAGACCAAATTCAACTCTGGCTTAAGTGCTTTCAGTTCTCATTTTTAAGCATGGTGAGGGTGTAAATTAAAATAGGACAGTCTGCTTTATCTTACACCCTGTCACTAGATGGTTTTCCAGCTATGCTGCCTTGGCATTGCACCTGTTTTACACCTTCTTGGTGTGTATATTGCTCTCTGCACACCCACTAAATGCCATACTGATGCATATTATGCTACTTTGCCACCTACTCCTATTTTCTAATTATATCCATCATGTAACTTACACTGCTGTTTACAGCTCTATTGAATTTGGCTCAGAGTCCTCCGTGGAATTTGCACTTGCTTACTCCTGCTTACATTTTGCTGAATTTGGACCCATATGTGCTCCAATACCTTGGCATAATGGAAATCCCAAGTATTATTTTGATATTCTTGAAATAAATCTTTACCAACTTTTTAATATTAATATTGGTTTTAATAAAAACAGAGCCATTATTGTAATTTGTGTGAGCCTGCTATGTAATGTTACTGAAGGCATTAGCTTTTCTTAACAATGTAAAAAATTCTTTGAGTTATGATGTATTCTTATTGTCAGGGTGTTTGTTGTTCATACTACAGCTGGACATGCTGATCGCATTACTAAGATTTTGTGCAGGCAATACTAAAATACGATTACAAAGTCAACTTTTGCTGCACATATAGGCCCCAATCCTATGAGCATTAACACTGATGTCTAAGTTTGTGCATGGGAGTAGTCCGATGAACTCAATAGGGCTACTTATTTGTCTGTTCGCCTTAGGTGTTGTATGTTACATATGGAATTCTTAGCTAATTTTTGTGTGTGTGTGTGTGTGTGTGTGTGGATAGAGAGAGTTCCTAAGAGCTCTAGTACTATTACAGCTAAAAGGTTACTGGAGTTTCTTGAAAACTTGACTCTGAACAAAAAACACAAATGTAATTGAGCACACTATTAAACAACAAAAAGATTTGGCCACCAGTTATATGTATTTGTTATATTTTTTGGTCAAATGGAGTATCTTTTTTCATTGTTTTGGCATTAATGGGCTTCCTTTAGAGTCTTTTTTATTTTTAATAGAATCTGGTTTTATGTCTCATGGTTAATGTTCAGCTTAATCTCCCTTATTAATATTTAATTCATAATTTAATATGATAGTCCATTTACATGTGGTTTATTTTGTCATGTGGCTTATCCCATCTTGCACATATGCTTTAGGTTGGGATATGTTTTGTTTTTTGGGGGGAGGGATTGTGGGGCAAAAGTTAGTTGTTTGAATATATTAAGTATCTCTCTAACTTTGCTGTGGTCCATAGTTTTCACTGAGCATTACATCTCCTGCATATGTGCACACATGCGCGTGCAAATGCCCCTTTATTTTTAAAGAGTGTATAAGTCATAAAATGAGTGAAGGCTGGTTATTTAGATACACATAGTCCTGGCATAGTTAAAAGATCTCTTCTGCCTTATTCCTTCAGGTAAGATTTTTTTCTACTTCTAATGGTCAATCCTCCTAAAATCATATCTACCACTAAGTGTTTTTTAGACTGCTTCCACCATCTTTGTGTTTGTGACTGTGTTTGGAGTCAGTTTGAGAATGCCATGCTGAATGAATTCTGGGTACAACAGTCTGTTCATGTGCCTGCATTCCCACATCTGAATTTTTTTCAAGTGCAAAAACCTGTCTATTACAAATCCATTGTCATTGGACCAGGTTTACTAACATTACCAATACAATGCAAACTTTTTTACTGAAAGTCCAGTCTTGTATATTAATAGAAAATACACTATAGCAGAGAAGGCTCATACTTAATGGATATTATGGAGAGTAGTTTCTGCACATACAGCACTGGATACTTACATTCAAATACAGTAAGTTAACTGTTTGTTTAAAAATGCATGCATGTGGGTGTATGTATATACAAGTGCACTTCTAAGCAGCCAACTTACTGGATTTACATCTGTGTGTATAATAGTAATATACAATACACAGTATAATTTAATATTTCAAAAGTTGTTGTTGCATTTGGTCACATTCTATCCTCAGTTTCACTGGTGAAAATGAAGTCACAAGAGTTGCTCCAATGTAACTGAGATCAGAATCTGGCCCATGGTACCTAGCCTTAGAAAGTTCTGAGTGGCAAAAGAGTTTTACGAGTGAGCTACTTTTGAAAGCAGTGGAAGTATGCATGGATGTATGGGGGCCCAGATGATTTGCAGCGCAGTATTTGTTATACCCTCAGCTAATTTAGAGAAATACTTACTTCCATGGTCCTGCAATGGGATCTTCATGCATGTGCCGTACCCAATATGGAGTTCCATAGAAATCATCATAACTCTGCTCAAGGATAATGATCTTCCATACCCTTTAGCAAGACTTAGGTGTTCAGCCATGCAATTTGATGACTCTTTTAAAGTCAATGTACAAGTGATTGCTAGCAGACAGAGTTGGATTTGGAACTCAAAAATTAATTGATATGGAGGGCAAGGATGGGGGAAACTTAATTAAATCTCAGTTAGGCTTCCTCGGAAAGTAAAAATACTATTAAAAACAAAAAACAAACAACCCCACTTGTCCTCCAAGTATTGAACAACTAGCACTTTGATGCACCCTGCTGTATTCTCTCTCGTTTTTGGAATATGACCACTGTAGCAGCCCTGACATTTGAAATTGTAATTTATTTAAATGAGAGAGTTTATTTTTGTGCATATTTGAACTGAGGGGAAGGAACTGCACCAGATTTTCATATAGCCCAAAAGATTCATGTCACAGAATAGATCATTTTTGCCCATATCTACCCCTACAGCTCTATTAATATGTTAGTTTGCCACTTGCATAAAATCAATCCCTAAGCACGGTCAAGTATTTGGAGGGTCATGGGTGTGTGCTTGCATATCTATCTGTCATTCCAATTCTCTATTTTCAGTCACATTTTGTTCTAGAATTACACAAAATAAATCACATTTTAGGTACAGTTTTATATATACCTCAAAAGTTCCCTAACCAATTTGAGCCATAATTTAAAAAATAAAAAAAAAAGATAAGTATCATGTCTTTTTGTCTGGGAACATGTATGCCAGCTGTCAACCTGCTGCCAATTAAAGTGTCCCCAGAACCGTGAAAGCCCTCAATACTAGGGTTTATATCAGAAACACTGACAGCACTGCAAGCAGCTGCTCTGAAGCTTTTTGGAATTGTAAAGTTATACGACTGTGTGCCAAGTTCTGAAAGTCCAAAGAAGCAGTTTAAAAATGAAATTGTATTATATTCAAAAATTGTTTCAGTATGTTTAAAAGTTGAAAATAATCCTCTCTAGTTCAATAAAAAAAGAAATATCACTGCTTTATAAACCCACTTCAGTCATTCTCTCTCTTTTTTTAACTTTCCCTTTGAAGCTAAACACTTGATGGATTAGCCCAGTGCTAAAGAAAATGCCCTCTTTTATGTGTGGAAGCTTGGTAATTGCTGCAGAAAGATGCTTAGTGGCTCATAATATACATATAATCAGATTAGTTTTGAATCCTACCTCAGCTGAGAATGTAGGAGTAATCCAATTCGTGGCTGTTTACCTTGGCTTTTTCTGATGATTTTACCCTTTCTGCTTGCCTCAAAGGGTGCCAGGAACCAGGTCACATCAACATCTTAGTAAACAGGGCAGGTAATTGTTTAGTAGTGCAGTAAAGGAGTAGGTTTAAACCTCTAAGGAGGACATTTTTGAAACTATTAAGACTAATCATGTTGTTTTCTGGATATGCCACTTACAACTGTAAGGCCTGGTTGTGCAGTTAAACTCTCAAGTCATATACAACTGCGTAGTGACAAATCCTCTCCCAGAGCTTTGAGCACATGGCTATCTCTGATCCCTTAATTGATTCCACCATGTAGGACTTTTAACACCTCTCTTCAAGGGGGCAAATATCATGCAGTTAAGTTGTGCAAAATTGGAATAAATTAAACTCATATTAAAGTGGCAAAGTTTCAAAACTGGATGTTATCTGGAAGCTCTGGGAAAGACCAAACACATGGGCCCTTGAGGTCTTTGATTAAAGCCCTTTTCTTTTTCTTTGACCTTTAATAGAACTTATTCCTTTATGGTAATAGCTAATTATGAGATGGGAGGCAGCTGAAATGTCAGTCAAAAAGTTTAAAAAGTGAACTACTTTATTCTCCATCTGGTTCAAATGAACCAGAAATTCCTTTATATTCAAGGCAGTTGAACATTCTTTTCCCTCTCTTTCACTCATTCTCTCCTCTTGTCCATGCAAGACTTTTTTCAGGAAATCTCCCATTACTTCACAACTACCATTGAAGCTTTATCTATATTTATAGTACGAGTGGGAGGGTTAGTATATTCAGATTGCTTGTGTTTTTACCATTATATCACCTAACTTTGTTCAGAGTGGGTCTAAGGGGTAGGCAGAAATTGGCCCTTAACGTTTTAGCTTATTCTTTTAATTCAGATACAAAATTACACCAAAAGGCATGCCAATTTTTAAGTATGCTTATTAATATGGTTTTCTTTTAAAATTCATTCCGTCTTTATTGTCAGGCAAATTTACATCTAGCTTTATTAACTATGTATCAGCACTGATGCATAGTGGGGAGGTTGAAGTTTATAACAAATGGATATTCCCTCTGAGTATCCCAAGGGTTATAATTCAAATCACAGTTGCTCCTCTTGTTTAGTGGTGATGCTTGGAAATTGAATGTTCTTCAATTACCTGCCATCCTGGGCATTTCTTTGGATAAAACACTTACTAAGAATCAGACCAACTGTCTGCAGTTCCTAATACATAGAAGTGTACTTTAATAATGGCCTTGATATCGATTGCCACTGTATTAGACCAATACAAATATGCACAATAGCACGGCTTGCAATGGATGACCTATTAAGAAGATAAATGAACAGAAGCATTTTCCTTGTTCCATATGTTACATCTCTTTTTAAAATGCTGACAGGTCTTTTATTTTGAAATTATATTTAACTGTAAACTGTAAAGGATTGTAATGTTGCTCTCCCAAAGATAAGAACTAAATCACTTTTACCTGTTGCCAGGTATTTGGAAGTGCAGAAACTGTAGTACAAACCCTGGATTTAAAACGACTTGGTAAAGATGTGCTGAATTGTTTTAATGTTCATCAGGAGGTGGCTAAAAGGATAAAGCGTTCATCATTTCAATATACACACTATGGTGGCAAATAGAAGTCAAAAGATACTTAAAATGATCTTCACAATGCATAGTGATTTTTCTTTTTTGTGTATTCTGTGACTGAGAATTCTGCTGTTGAAATGTGGTTAATCTTTTTTTGACAATTTTTAACCGGCTTAAATTAAATTTTTAAAAGTGTAGAAATTGATGTTCTGCCTACTTGCAATATATCTTAAAGATTCTAGCACTTCAAAGAAAAACACTGAATGTAAATCAGATGCAAACATTTTCTGTATCCAACTTGACAAAATTTGTTCAGGTTTCCTGGGGTAATGCTAAATTAGAATGGTGTTTTGGTGTCAGTCCAGTAGAAGTGTTAATCTCTTCTCTTTTGTCAGAGTGGAAATGAGGATGTGAGGGCATTTTCTCACACCCAGGAAGACACAGTACATGGTATCAACTCAGTAGATGTTTGGATAGGATACTTAATGCAGAATCCCTCCTCCCTTACAGTCAGGAAGACTTGTGTCGGTTTTTAGTCTGCTGGAATTTACTATGTCTGACAGATTTTTTTAAAGTAGTCAAATATCTTTTTCTTTTCTTACTGCAGGGTAAATTAGGTCTCAGAAACAGTGATGTGTATTATAGTCTATACCAGCTCCAGAAGCTGAAAGCATTTTTTTTAATGAAGCCAGAGAGATGGAGTGATCTGCTTGATAATAAAGCTTAGCTTTAATGCCAGCTCCATGCTGTTACAGCATATTACTAAACAGCAAGAAATGTGGCACAGATGTTGTGGCAGCCATATTTTACACCCTCCAAAAGGTCATGTCGCTTGTTATTACATTCAGAATCAATATTAAGTGAGTGTTCCAAATTTCAACTGTCAGTTGAATTTATTGCTGCAAACCAAGGCTGAAGGGTTTTCGACTGTGATTCAAGCAAGCTAACAAATTACTAATATGGGGCATGCTTAGTAGAAACAGGTGACCCACATATCAGAAGAAAAGGGCAATTTCAAATATCTGCAAGAAAATATTGTAATAGTCACTAATAGGAAAGATTCACAAATAGACCAAATAGTTCTTAAATGGAAGCAAGATTTTTCTTTTAAAAAAATGCCAGTATCTGTAAAGTTTTCAGCTTCTGTCTTTTTTCAACAAATAGTCCAATCTCCATTTGACACATACAGAAATCATTTTCAAGTTCAGAATTTTAGCCTATGTATGAAAGTCCTGCTTTCTGATAATGGATTTCTGTAACTAGAGTGGTAACACAAGCGAGTTTAATGATTCCAAGAAAGGAAATACACAAACTCACCAGTTGTGTTGGGGTGGTCTTATGATTAATGTTCTGAATGTTGTGTTTGCTTTGTATTGACTTTTGTAACTTCCAAGAGCTAAGATAAATTGAGATATGAAAATAGCCAGTTTCCTTTTAAACTGAAACGATGTGTGCTGAAAACTAATGCCATTATATGCAGAATCACCTGGATCAGTTTTCTCCAAATTGTATTGTTTATCTCAGTGTTTTAGCCTTTACTAAAACTATAATGGTTACAATTAAAAACATTCCAGTTTTGCCCGAGATAACCTGATCTCAGTATTTTCAGTATTCCCTAGCTATCATTTTTTAGCAGTTTGGGGGGGGAGGGGGAAGCAAAAGAGGGAGTTTGATTGGAGTTATTTGTTGTTGTTTTTTGCTTTTGGCGAGTACCAAGGTAACTTGATTTAGGCAACTGACATGTTTTTTCAGTGTAGCCAATGTACTTCGTAGTTTGTCCTTCCTTGCCCCACCACCTTGCTCTTTCCCCCTTGCTTTTAGGACTATTTGCTTTTGCTAACGGTGCCTTCTTAATAACTAAAATGCCTTGTTAGCAACTAGATTCTTAAAATAATATTTTTAAAGAAATGCTGGGCTTGTGGGGGTGGGGGGCTGATAAGTCTTCAACTATTTTAAGTGCTGTTATAAAGAGGACAGTGATCAGTTGTTTCCCATGTCCACTGAAGTAGGACAAGAAGTAATGAGTTTAATCGGCAGCAAGGGAGATTTAGGTTAGATATTAAGAAAAACTTTCTAACTCTAAGGGTAGCTAGGCTCTGGAATAGGCTTCCAAAGGAGGTTTTTAAAATCAGGTTGGATGAATGACAGTCAGGGATGGTCTAGGTTTACTTGGTCCTGCCTCAACACAAGGGGCTGGATTTCATGACCTCCCGAGGTCCCTTCCAGCCCTACATTTTTGTGTTTCTGTGATTCCCTCCTGTAATTGTGAAGGAATTCCATCCACTTTCAGATGAGTGGAGAGAGATTATTTCAGCCAAGCTGCTCATTTATATAATTTCTTCATGTTGCTTCAGTCCCAACATTCTTCATGCTGTTTAACATAAGTGCCACGTACCACAGTTTGTGACACTTGAAGCTAAAGATGTAAAAACAAAACTAAAGTACTAGGGAGCAGTCAAATAGAAATAAGAGCAATTAGAGACAAACAGTCCCTACGGTTGCCTTTTGGGTGGTTTTTTCTTTATCTTTTCACCAAGGAATTAGTAACTTTCAGTTTCCTACATCTCAGTTTAGAGTATCTTTCTCTCATATGTGCTTATGCCAAAGAAAAAGCAATGCTTGTTATGAGAAGTCTGCTTTTAACCAGAAAAGTAAGCATAGGTGAGAGAAATAAGCCACTGTACCATTTCAAGACATCAAATATTGTGCTGTGTTTTTGGCTAAAGCAGACATCTCTGGTAGTCAAACTAAAATATAGAAAAGCATTTTTTCATTTAAAAAAAATAGGAAAAAGACCCACTAGGCTCAAGTTATTCCATTTTTTGTACATTGGAGAGACTAGAATCTGATATGAATGAGGATACAACTAGGGAAAGAGAAAATGACAGGTCCTGTTCAATAAAATGTACTGGAGCAGCCACTAGATAGAAGGATGCTGTAGTCAATTGGCCACTATGGTATCTAGCAGCCTTAAGCAAGCACAAATTGTGTGTGTATGAAATAGATTACAAAGCTTATGAAACCATATATTAATTGAATTCAGCCTCATTCAACCACATGACTCACTCTTGGAAAATACAGCTAGGCTCTGTCTTTCTTTGGGCAAAAGCCGTCATTCTCTACTCTGTTCTCTGATATATCTTCTTCCTTGTACTCAGGGTCCTGGCCACTCATAGTCTTTTCTTTGTTTCCATTGTTCTGTAACCGCTGTTTCAGTTTTCAGTGGCCCTCTAAGATTACAAATCAACAAGAGATCAAACACTTGTTAAAAACTTCAATCCTGGGGGAAGAGACATTTTCAGGGACAGTGTAAAAATGAGCATACCTTGAAATTATATGGGATCCCCTTATTGGCTTCACCCGCCCACTGCTAAAGGATCCCCCCCCAGCCTAAGGGGGGAGTCCACAGGACGTGGGAAACCAAATAATTATGGGGGACAACTAATGAACACAGGGACAGGAGTGCGGTCAAAGGAAGGGAACCTGACAGGGACACCGAGCAGAGAACCCCGGACAGCGCCCACCGCTCCTCAAAGGTGTCAAGGGAGTCAGTGGACGCCGCCCAGAGGAACTCTGTCCGGAGGCATGAACGGACAGAGGATCTGAATACAGCAGAGTAGTAGAAGGCAGATATACTGGCCACTGGATAGACTGTTCCCTGACTGACCAGAGCAGGGGCTGCTCCAGGCTAATGAGAACACCTGACTCCAGTAAACCTGCAATGAGTCAGGTGAGGCCGTTAAGCTAATCTGAACACCTGACTCTAATTAAGGCCCTCTGATACTGTAAAAGGGCTCACTCTGGTCAGGCTGAGGGAAGCCAGGGAGCTAGAGGAGAGGAAGTGAAGCTGAAGGGCTGGGTAATGAAGACAACCTCAAGCCACTGGAAAGGGAACCCTAAGGTAAGGGTGAAGAAGGTGTTAAGAGAGAGAAGTGGGAAAGCTGTGGGGAAGTGGCCCAGGGAAATGTCAACTCTGACAGTGAAAGGTCGGCTGCCAACAGCTGCTGCCATTAGGGTCCCTGGGCTGGAACCCGGAGAACGGGGGGGACCTGGGTTCCCTTGAACCTGCCACTACAGAAACACCTCCTGGTAGGGAAAGACAGGCCTCTGTCAGGACAGGAGGCTAAACTGTTTGGGAATAAACCCATAGGAACAACAGAGACTGTGGGAGTTCTCTCACCAACCTCCTTGCTGGCTTATGATGAAAAGGGCTCAGTAGATTGTAACACTGGCCCTAGAGAGAGAAGGGCTATGTGGAGGGTTGCAGTGAGCCTCTGAGGCTAGCATAAACCTCCTGGAAGCGCGGGACCCACGGGAACAAGGTCGGAGCTCTGTCACAGTGTCTTCACTGAAAGACTTATGAAAATAAGTTGCTATTTGTGTGCAGTTAACCAGTTCTTAATCATTTGTACTAATTTACTGCTTTAAAACTATGAGAGACTCAGGACCATATTTTCACACCAGATTACAACCACTTGGCACCATTCAGGTGGTATACAAAGGTATTAATCCAGCTGCAAATGTCCAAACAGGAATTCCCTTGGCATAGGGAAACTCCCTGCTGCTGCATCTCTGCCTCTGCCTGGACCTTGTGCCTCTGCCCAGCCTGTCCTGGTAGAAAAGGGCATGTCAGAGGCAAGAGAGGGGGAGTGCTTTGCTACTCCATTGTCCAGTGATGGAGAATTATGTCAGTGGCACAATTTATATCTATCTAGTAGCAACTCTGAGTTGTGTTTGGGTTGGGGGCAGCTCCTCAGAATTAGAGAACCAGAACTGGGTTCTGGATTCTACATCATTCTTTCCTAAGTGGAGCAGAGCATGGGTGCAGGAGACAATCTGGCCATTTTTCTACCCCTGTTTTATTTCAAAACAGAATTAAGTAAAAATATTTTGGTTGGTTTTAAATGCTCTTAAGATGAGATTCTGTATGCCAATTTCCTGCCTACAGAAAATGTTCTGAAAATGATTTATTCAGTGATTATTCTTATCTCTTGTGCAAATGAGTTTCCAAATCTAAGCTGGGCTCTTTTGCAAGTTCTGTCTCAAGAGGCCATAAGACTTCTCCTTTTGTCAACAATTTCACTGTGCTGGTAGATTGTGATAGTTCTGCAGGGAGAGGTGACCTGTCAAGTACCTGGGGCCAATCCCATAGAGAATTTTGAATTATCAGGGCTGAGACATTGAACTGGAGTTGTATTCATTGTAGAACCAAGATAGAGAGTGCAGCCAAGGGGAGATAGGCTCACAGCAACCTGTGTTGCTAAGCTGTTTTTGTAGCACTTACAGCTTTTTCCAGAGCATGCAGCTTTATTCATAGATCAGTTATCTTCCCGTTTTTTCCTCTCAGTTTTTTTCTGGATTAAAAAAAATATTTTCTGGGCTTTTGTCTAAGTTTTCCCCCCTTTTAATCACTTTCTGTCCCAGAAAGAACCTCTTTTTGCTGTACTGTGCAATGGCCCACATTGATGCTCACCTTTGTTTTAGAACAGGTGATTGTAGACACCAGCCCAGACTCAGTCAGTAGCTGCCTGCATGTGATGCAGTATAACTGAGTTGCAAGGGGATTCACCCCTCAGCCCATCCGGAAGCAGAGCGAGATTGCATGTGGATCTGTGCCTGCATTCCTAGGAAAGGCCAACTTGAGTTAGTGCCTAGAGAGGGCATTCCACTAGGAAGATTTCTTGGTGGGGGGCAGGGATAGCTCAATGGTTTGAGCATTGGCCTGCTAAACCCAGGATTGTGAGTTCAATCCTTGAGGGGGCCATTTAGGGATCTGGGGCAAAGATTGGGGATTGGTCCTGCTTTGAGCAGGGGGTTGGACTAGATGACCTCCTGAGGTCCCTTCCAACCTGATATTCTATGATTCTATGATGGAAACTTGTAGTTAGCCTGGAGAGCAGTCTTTGAAAGTTATAAATGCTTAGCCAGCCTTTTGCTAATTTCATTAGTTTAGATGTCCTTTGGCTCCTTCAGATGGCCAAACTCTGGATTTGTATATAAAAATCTGGGACAAAAAAAAAATCTGTTTTGTAAAGCCAATTAATACTTTGAGGCAGGCCCAAAGCTTGGGGAGATACCTGGTCACTCTAGGCAGGTTTTGTTTAGCAAGCTATTTCCATGTTTCTGCTTTTTCCCTCTCAAAAGCTCCCCGGTCCAACGTATTTCAGCAGACTTTGAAGAAGTGTCCCTGTTTTTTCTCTCCTAATGTCCCTAATTAGAGCATTCAAGTGTTGACAGGCCTGCCTATCCTGTAGACAAACAGAGGAGTCCAGAGCTGTCCATCTGGCACTTTCACCAGCACTAAATTCAAATATTAATTTAAAAGGAAAAATATTGTAGTGTTAAGTCTTAAAAACACTGAATTTGCAATGGAAGTGTTGACAGACACACACTTCTGTTCCTAAATGTTAGTTAAGGCATATGTATCTATTTAATTTTTATTCACATATTTAATTGTCCTTTTTGTGAAAGTGTGGTTGGTGCTGGAAGGGTTCTCCTAGTAACACACATCAATAGTAAACCTCTTTGAAAGACAGATTCACACTAATATACTCTGAGCATATGGTTACCTAAGGAGGAATAAAGGGTGTAGCTATCCAATAGAAAAGTGTAACATTGGCCAATCTGCTGCCCCTGCTAGCAGTTATGCCATTATATTAAATATGGTCACTGACCAGTGGATGCAGTTAGACAGGGAATCTAGCAGTGTGACAGTACAAAGAATTTTCTAAAATGAGGGAAGTGGAGAAAACTGCTAGTCTCCTTAAGAAGTGTGTGTTCCTGGAGGGGAAAAAATAAAATAAAAGCCATAGCATATGCCTGCCTACACCCAAGAAGGAGTTTGTTTCCCCAAGTAATGTTACTATGCAAGTACAGTCCAAAGTTCTTTTCACCCCCCAAATTACATTATATTTAGGGATTTGTAGAAGCACTTACAATATTTTCTAAGTTAGAAGTAATGTGAGCATCCACTTACCCATTGTATAATAGCTGTAAGCAAGCAGATAGGCCTGAAATCATTGAGAATATCTTGGTGCTGTTGCAGAGAAGTGGGGGCCTTTTTCAGTACATGTGCATTATTGTAGCTGAAATATTTCTATTTCAGGTTACCCAGTATATTTCAGATTCAACATCAGAAGATTCTGTTTTCTTTAAAGATGGTAATTAACTTTTATGTTACCTCAAAATTATTGCCTCTTGGCCTCATTCTATTGAATTAGGACTGATGCCATATGTCAAATCAGACTGCTTCTTAAAGGAGGAGCGGAGGAGGGAATTGTGGCAAGCTGAGAGCAGGGATGATAAAACATAGCCATCATCCCAGTTGGGTAAAAAGTGACTGCATAACTGTATCCAGTGTGACTTATTTTATTACTTTAAATGAGTTGAGAGCTCTCTAATGGTGCCATTCTTTCTTAACAATTTAGGTTAGTGTTGTCACTGATGTACAGTAGGCCTTCAACTGCTGATAAAGCTTAAAAAAAAAAAAGGAAGGAAAAAGATGTTCTGTTGAGAAATGAGGCAAGGGAAAAAAGGAACCAAACCAAACAAAATTCTCTCATACTCACCTTTAACTGTCCGTAGAGTTATGCAAAAAGAAAAGGAGTACTTGTGGCACCTTAGAGACTAATCCATTTATTTGAGCATAAGCTTTCTTGAGCTACAGCTCACTTCATCGGATGCATACTGTGGAAACTGCAGTTTAACATAAGCCACACTCTCAGAGGCTCGTTCACCTGCACATCCACCAATGTGATATATGCCATCATGTGCCAGCAATGCCCCTCTGCCATGTACATTGGTCAGACTGGACAGTCTCTACGTAAAAGAATAAATGGACACAAATCAGATGTCAAGAATTATAACATTCATAAACCAGTCGGAGAACACTTCAATCTCTCTGGTCACGCAATTACAGACATGAAGGTCGCTATCTTACAACAAAAAAACTTCAAATCCAGACTCCAGTGAGAAACTGCTGAATTGGAATTCATTTGCAAATTGGATACTATTAATTCAGGCTTAAATAGAGACTGGGAGTGGCTAAGTCATTATGCAAGGTAGCCTATTTCCCCTTGTTTTTTCCTTATCACACACCCCCCCCCGACGTTCTGGTTAAACTTGGATTTATGCTGGAAATGGCACACCTTGATAATCATACACATTGTAAGGAGAGTGGTCAGTTTGGATGAGCTATTACCAGCAGGAGAGTGAGTTTGTGGGGTGGGAAGGGGGGTGAGAACCTGGATTTGTGCTGGAAATGGCCCAACTTGATTATCATACACATTGTAAGGAGAGTGATCACTTTAGATAAGCTATTACCAGCAGGAGAGTGGGGTGGGAGGAGGTATTGTTTCATGGTCTCTGTGTATATAATGTCTTCTGCAGTTTCCACAGTATGCATCTGATGAAGTGAGCTGTAGCTCACAGAAGCTTATGCTCAAATAAATTGGTTAGTCTCTAAGGTGCCACAAGTACTCCTTTTCTTTTTGCGAATACAGACTAACACGGCTGTTACTCTGAAACCTGTAGAGTTATGCTGGCTCTCCCTATTTTCCCCTTGTTTATTCCACCCACCCCCCACTGTTCCTCAGACATTCTTGTCAACTGGTGGAAATGGCCCACCTTGATTATCACAAAAGGTGTCTCCCACCCCACCCCCCCACTCGCCTGCTGGTAATAGCTCACCTTAAGTGATCACTCTCGTTACAGTGTGTATGGTAACATCCATTGTTTCATGTTCTCTATGTATATAAATCTCCCCACTGTATTTTTCACTGAATGCATCCGATGAAGTGAGCTGTAGCTCATGAAAACTTATGCTCAAATACATGGGTTAGTCTCTAAGGTGCCACAAGTCCTCCTTTTCTTTTTGTGGATACAGACTAACATGGCTGCTACTCTGAAACCTAATTACACTGGCTGTCAGGTACACACTGATCTCCAGTATCAGCGAGTATCATTTTATCTATTTAACTGTACAGTCAAAAAAGAATGTGTCACATCTAAATTATTCCTTGTATTACTTTTAAAAGTTGGGGCAGGCGGGGTTTCCAAAATTCTCTTTCCAGAATGAACGTCTCCAATGCCCTAATTCAGCAGAGCATTTAAGCACATGTTTAAATTCATCTCTGTTGAGCAAATCATTTAGGCACATTGAATCAATGACATTTAAGCACATTCCCAAAGTTACACACACCCTTTGCTGAATTGGGCCTAAAAGTTCATCTATTTGTTCATTATTTATTTAATGAACGAAAATGCTGCTTCAGGTGCTCCAGTGTTCAACTGTGATTCTTTTAAAGCTGCTTTCTGATCAAATTTGAACCAAAACTACTTTTTTGGTCTGTTCTCCATGCAAAAATGTGAAATCTCTAAAAGTTTCAGAGTTTCTACTTTGGGTCTAAAGAAAGTGAACTAAGATAAAGACCTGATAGCCCACTAATGGTTATTTTTAATAATTAAAACCTTGTTTTAAACAGACTTGCATTTCATGTACTGGAAAGAATGGTGCGGTGCATTGGTTATGGCACTAACATAAGACTTGGAAGATTCAAGTCCCTGCTCCACCACCGGCTCCTTGTGTCACCTTGGACAAGTCACTTAATCTCTGTGCCTCAGTTTCTCAACTGCAAAATGAGGATGATAACACTACCCTAGCTCACAGTGGTGTTGTGAGGGTACATTGGTTAAAGATTTTGAAGCAGTCAGTTACTGTGAAAATGGGGGCCATATAAGTACCTAAATAAAATAGATTAAAAGCTTGCCAGTTTTGCATTAGATAAATAGTGGTTATTTCTGTATTTGCTGTATTGCCTAATTTTTCCCTTTGTTTACCATAGGCAACACTTAAAACTACTGGAAACACAATAGCAAAGAATAATGAGATCAAGTTATTTAGCTTTTAAGGCAGATTCTCAAATGTGATCGTGTACTACTACTTGGTCCTCCAAAATGACTAGTCATTTAAGGAAAATGTCATTATATGATTTCACATCACTCAGTTGTTGATCTGTACCTATTAACTTTGTCTATATAACCAGCTTTGTTGTGGCTGTTCGTTTTGCAGGTTATCTTGAGTTCTCTGTCAAATTAGATTTTTCATAACTAGCATTATTCTCTCACACCCAGAGCCTTTTGCACATACTCCCAATAGTTAACAAGCACATATTGCAAACATTATGTGCTCATTAGGGCAGAAGTTAGCATTGAAATTTTGAACTCAGGTAATCTGGTATTTAATTTCAGTTGGATTCCAGTTCAATTTGTCATTGGTACAGTACCACTAGCTGCACAGTAGGTTTTGCTCAAGGCTACTGTCTGTTGTTTGTTTTCCAAGGTTGCTAGCACATAGAGATAAGTGTATTCTCCTTTCAAGTTTCTGCCTTTCTATAATTATTACATTACCTCCAATTTAAAACATCCATATCCTAAACTCCCTAACTAATGAGATCCCTTATAAACAGTTTACATGTAATGGATACGTGAAACTGAGAGATTAAGTGTTTTGGATGTGAAAAAACACTTTGTAGAAAAGAGCCACTCATCACTTTATTGCCTCTTGAATGTGCAAGGTAGATATTAATGGATCTTAGTCAACCTTTGTTTTAGACCCAGCCAATTAGTTTGTTGTGAGTAGATAAAATAAAATAATCTGAGTCAACTGCAGATCACATTATTGATTTATTGTGGGGAAATGACTTTATTAGGCAGTTAATATTCATTTTTATATAAGCATGGGAAATGTTACAGGGATGCTAAACAAACACTACATGAATCTATTACAATTAATAGACTGTAAAACCAGAAGGGACTACTATGATCACCTCGTCTGAGCTCCTGCAAACCATGCCACAAAAACTCACTCAGTAAATTCTGCTTCAGACACTTAGTATGATGGTTATTGCATAGATACCAGTTACCTATTGCAGACGTATTTGTGGAGATGTAATAACTTCAGGACTAATGTTAGCATCTCATAGCCAGGATTGGGCCTGATATGTATTTGGAAAAAAATACTGGGGTTCCCAGAATCCAAACCACAGGAGACTGCAATCATGCCATGGCACTGTAGGGAAAAAACATCTGCAGCAGCCTGAGGTACGGGGAGACAGATGGGCAAAGTGGGGTAGAAGGGTATTGAGACTGAATATGGTCTGTGGCGCCCAAGTAAATATGGATCGAGTGGCCAGGAAAACGACAGATCTCAATGTACAGAAGCAGATCCTTTCCTCCATATCCTTAATTGAAGTGCCAGACGTTGGGAGGACTGTGTTTGGCCACAAGTGGGCTTTGGGGAAAGGGAACGCTCTGTACCATGGGCTGTGTGGTTTTACACTGCTGCAGATTTTGTTTTTTCACCACTTTATGCCTGCTTTTTGTCCAGCAGTATGATTAGCTATTACAGTCCATGGTGGTTGGTGATTTCTATAATTTTTTAATATAAACTTACTTGCCTTTTTTTTGTGATGTGCTACTATCGTCATCACTGAGGATACAACCAAGGATCTTTAACACCTACTCTACACCTGCAGTAGAATCTCAGTTACGAACACCTCAGGCCTGGAGGTTGTTTGTAACTTTGAAATGTTCATAACTGAACAAAACATTATCAATGTTCTTTCCAAAGTTTACAACTGAATATTGACTTAATACAGCTGTGAAACTTTACTATGCAGAAGTAAAATGCTGCTTTCTCTTAATTTTTTTAGTAGTTTGTGAAAAACAGTACTATACTGTATTAGCCTTTTTTTTTTTTTGTCTGTCTCTGCTGCTGCCTGATTGTGTACTTCCAGCTCCAAATGAGTTGTGTGGTTGACTGGTCAGTTTGTAACTCTGATGTTCATAACTCTGAGGTTCTACTGTATCATTTTGCTCTCCTGATAGGGATCTGTGCTTCAGGGATTGAACCTGCAGACCTTCCGTACCAGAAGAGTAGCATCTGTGTACCTACATACATATACATATATATGGATTTGCTAAAACAGCAGAGTTCTTGTTGGCTTGACCTTATGGGGGGGCTCCACTTATCACTTGGAAGTGCTGCTACCTGCAGATCACATGAATCTCAGTTTGATTCAGTGAGACACACACAGCATCTCCACCAGCCAAAGATATAGAAGAGGCAGTGGGGGGAAGGACAAACTCTGTCCTGAGTAATTGATTGGCTTGCAATTAAGAATGCAATAGGTGTATTGCTATATGTTCAACTGTGTTCATGTTTGAATGCCACTGTTTTGCATTATAGAGGTTTTCACTATGGGAAGGCTTTCAACCCATCCTTAAATGATAGAATCATAGGACTGGAAGGGACCTCAAGAGGTCTTCTAGTCCAGTCCCCTGCACTCAAGGTAGGATTAAGTATTATTTAGACCACCCCTGACAGGTGTTTGTCTAACCTGCTCTTAAAAATTTCCAGTGACGCATTATACAACCTCACTAGACAGTTTATTCTGTTTAGTGTGAATAAGTGTAGTTGCTTTGCAGTGCAATTAATGATGTTTAGTCTGGGCCAGATTCTAAATAAGGAACAGTGTCTGATTGAAAGGACTTCACAGTGAGGAAAATGCACTAAAGCCTGGGGAAAGGCAGGGTTGAGGGAAGTAATTCTCAGTCCCAACATGTGCTTCAAGGCCTTCTAATTCATTCTTCTAGAGCCTATCCACAGCCAGCTGCTGTAGAATCTGGGGAGTGGGAGTAAAGGATAAAGTTTGCTGCTTCCCCAAACAGGCTTGATTCCCAGGGATATGCACTATGTACAAACCCATTGGCCACAAACTGTTCATATCTACTTGGCAGTGTGGGGACGCACTGTTCTCTCTGATCACTCTGCCATGTACAAGAGGGTGTGGACTTTCTGCTACCTGGTCAACTGCTGCAGTGGCAATCCTGTTTTAACTTTGACTCATTGTACCAGAGAGCGCTCAGACTATGAGATAAACTCTGTCTGCATTCTGTTATTCTGAACATTCTGACATATGTCTGCATTCTGTTATTCTGACAGCTAGATGCAAAGGAGGGTGTTTACATTGCAAACTGTTAACTGTGGAATGTTACAAAAAGTTATTATTTTTGTTTGTTTTTAGCAGAGAATGAATTCAGTTACGAAGCAAACCCTTGAAGTAATGAAAACGTTTCCTCCTTGCTTTGGTCAGTTCAGAATTGCACTGACATTGTAGGAGAAACCTTCCTAATATCTAGAGGTGATTATACTCATTTGCCTTTATGGAAATCTCTAATGGAATGCTTTTCTGCTGCATCTCTGGATTGGCCAGGCACTGTTCCAGATTTTCTACGAAGATGATGAAACATTCGTGTTAGTCTGAATATGTGTAGGTGCTTTGTAATGCAATTAATGATGTTTGAACAAGGCTCCTGTCAACTTTTATTCTCCAACAATGAGTCTGACAGTTATACCTAATAGTAGCTTTCAAATGACTTATAAATTAAAGACTTGCAACTTTGTAAGCTTGAGGAAAAATTAAGCGATGCCTGAAATTGAGGGAAATGATGAACACTCATGGATAATGTTTTGATGGGTTATTACAGCTCAATATAAGGTGTCTTGGAATCATCTGAAGTCTCTGGATTCTTTTGTGCCCCTGTGTGATGATTTCCCCCCCAATGATGTGATTTTTCACCACTATAAAGTTGGAAGCTGGAGAGTATTAATGGCAGACTCCTACTCTGCTTGTTAAAACATGTATTATATCACCCCTCTGCTGAGATAATATAAAGGATACCAAATTCAAGAGCTACCTTAAGAACTTGATATCCGCAGTTTGTAAAGACTCAAGTGATCCCTAGATTTGACTTGTTCGGTGGCGGTGTGTAAATTGAAGGTGTGCTGCTCTTGTGACACCCCTTACTTACTGATCCAATAAAGTGGGTTTGATGGCAGCTGTGGAGATCATCATCCACCCAGGCTTTTTGCCGAGGGAAATATGCTATTAGAATATAGACATTTGTGGGGAGGGAGGAAGAAGTGGGGAAAAAAGGATGTCCGTGAATGTAGCCCAGAAAGAGGGAGATGAGTCATAGCTCCACTCAGATTCCTGAGACACAGCAGCTACAGAATAGAAATTAGTATGACTCTTTCATTTCTTTAATCTTTAAACTATTACTCCTAAAATGTGATGAGACTGAAATAGCTGCCAGCTTCAAATGCCATTTCTTATCAGTTCCTTTTAAGGTGAAGGAATTGAGTGCCAAGCTTATATCATACCAGCCCTCTTGTTTTCACTTCTTTTCCCTTGATTTGTATTATTTTATTTATTCATTGTGTATATAGTGCATAGGAATGCATAGTGCTTATAGACAAGTAAATCAGTGGCCAATCCCAGTCCTGAGGTGCTTGCAAACTAAGACACAACAAAGCAAGTGATAAGAGACAAAGGGTAGGGGAAGGGTGAGGGTTATAACAATGGAAGACAATGGGCTTCTTACATGTGCATATTGTATGTATCTATTTTTAATCTAATTAAGAAATATTTGGGGATAGTGTTTGGAAATAAGGCGTGATGGAGCTTAACGATGGAGGTGAAGCACAAAAAGTATGGGATGTGAAGGAGAATGATATTGCATGACACAGGGAGAGCCAGATTATTCCTGGCTCTTGTGTGTGGGAGGGAGAATGCAGGAAATTTTCCCTTCTGTGTAGTTGCAGTTTTTGCGCAAAGAATGCGGAGACTGCTACCTCAGGAGGACGTTCTTAATCCCAAAGGGGATGGGGTGGAAGTGGAGCCTCATTGCCCATGAACCCCACTGCACCAACTCTCAGAGCAAGTTAGGTATACTAAAGAAAGCAAGCTACATACCCTGTATACGGCCCACACACAGGGTATATCTCCAAAAATATAGACCTAGACCAGGTTCCCAAACTTGTTCCGCTGCTTGTGCAGGGAAAGCCCCTGGTGGGCTGGGCCGGTTTGTTTACTTGCCGCGTCCTCAGGTTCGGCCGATCGCGGCTCCCAGTGGCCGCAGTTCGCCGCTCCAGCTGCTGGAAGCGGTGCCCGGGCCACGCGCAAACCGCAGCCACTGGGAGCCACAATCGGCTGAACCTGTGGACACGGCAAGTAAACAAACCGGCCCGGCCCGCACAAGCGGCGGAACAAGTTTGGGAACCACTGAACTAGACTATAATCAAGGAGGATGCTCCAAGCCTAGGGAGTAGTATGAGGCAACAATAAGAAGCCAAGGAAAGTGTGGGCCCCTTACTGAATGAGGGAGGCAACCTAGTGACAGAGGATGTAGAAAAAGCTAATGTACTCAATGCTTTTTTTGCCTCTGTCTTTACGAACAAGGTCAGCTCCCATACTGCTGTACTGGGCAGCACAGCATGGGGAGGAGGTGACCAGCCCTCTGTGGAGAAAGAAGTGGTTTGGGACTATTTAGAAAAGCTGGATGAGCACAAGTCCATGGGACCGGATGCGCTTGACCGTCTCATGGTCACTGCCTCCCAGGTTCCCATCCACTTTTGCTTCCTCTACTAATTCGTCTCGGTTTGTGAGCAACAGGTCAAGATGAGCTCTGCCCCTAGTTGGTTCCTCCAGCACTTGCACCAGGAAATTGTCCCCTACACTTTCCAAAAGCTTTCTGGATTGTCTGTGCACCGCTGTATTGCTCTCCCAGCAGATATCAGGGTGATTGAAATCTCCCATGAGAACCAGGGCCTGTGATCTAGTAACTTCTGTTAGTTGCCAGAAGAAAGCCTCGTCCACCTCATCCCCCAGGTCTGGTGGTGTATAGCACTAACTCATATTAGTGACCTTTTTATTTTGCTGGATATTTGGAAAGTTCAGTCCAAACATTGTTGATGGGATAATGTATTTTCAGATATTGTGTTTTCATTTTATGAAAGATCATTTCCACTGATTGCTTTCATAGTCTCAGAAAATGTTCCTCTTTTATTACCAGTGATCCTAAATGTGTCACATAAAAATGTGTCTGAGTTTCAGAACTGGAGAAATGGAAAGAGGAAGATGTTAAGAATGTCTTTGGAAATCTGAGTAGAATTTATTTCTCTACCGTGATTGATAACAGAATTAATCATTCTTAATCAAAGAATGATAATATCAAGAGTTCCCTGCCATGTTCCAAAAATATTCCACAGAAATATTAAAATTGTTGATAGTCACTGCTCTTTATTCTAATATTGAGCTTGTGGAGCTGGAAACATAACAAAGATGTTGCCGTGGTTCATGTTTTGGGGCTTAATGAGAAGAGCCAGATGCATAACTTTTCATTTACCAATAACAATAAGTTCAAGTACAATTTCTTCAGTACTGAACTGAAAATCCACCCCAAACATTTCAGACATAGCTCCAATTCCGATTCGACAAATACTGTGGGAAATAAATACTGTTTTCAGTGGAGTCAGACATCGAAATAAAACTTTGGGTGTTCTTATTTTTGCTTTTGGTAATGGAACATTCACAATTTTTAGAGCATGTTATTTGTTATAACTCTACAAGTTTGACTGGTTTTACAAGTCTAGAAATAAACAACTGGTGGTGGTTTTCGTCCTTTGGCAAATAATGCCTATGCATAGTTCCACTGTCTTCAGAAGGATCAACATGCAAGGTCAAGGACTAACTACCTGTACAGAGTGGTTAACGAAACCAACTACATACAAAGTGCTTTCAACTGCATGGGGTAAATCTCTTTCCATTATAGTCATTCTAAATGTTACCTGTAACAAAAAATAAAAATCAGAGGAGAATGACTTTCAGGGTGTGGTATCCCTTTTTGAGTACAGTTGAGATGGACGCTTGTTTTCCCCATTGGCTAAAATACTTAATAATGGCACCGTCACTCTTTACGGAGCATGGTGTACGCGCCAATGAGTATATGTCCACACCCACGCACTAGCAAGGCTCTGAATCTGAGCAGAAGATTCTTTCCTCCTCTGATGCGGGTCATCAAAAAGCTTGATCCAGTCCACCTCGCAATGCCTTGCTCCCTCTACAAGCTGATTCGGCCAACTGGAACAGCTTTGAACATTCCTTTCTCAATCATACAGAGATTAGGATATTAAGTCAACTTGCAAGCATCCCAAAATCTGTGCAGCTGTCTGCGTCTCTTGACCAGGGGTGGGCAAACTTTCTGGCCCAAGGGCCACGTCAGGGTCAGTAAATTGCTTGCAGGGCCATGAATGTAGGGCTGGGGCAGGGGGTTGGGGTGCAGGAGGGAGTGTGGGGTGCAGGAAGGGGCTCAGGGCAAGGGGTTGGGGCAGAGGAGGGGTGCAAGGTGCAGGAGAGGTTTGGGGTGCGGACTCTAGCCCAGCGCCACTTACCTGGAGTGGCTCCGGGGTGGCAGCCGGCCCCAGTCCCGCGCTGCTCCAGGAAGCGGCTGGCACCTCGTCCCTGCCGCCCCGGGGGAGGGGGCACAGAGGGCTCCATGTGTCTGTGGGTATCTCCCCCAAAGCTCCCATTGGCCACGGTTCCCCTTTCCCGACCAGTGGGAGCTTCGCGGCAGGTACCCACAGGCAAGGGCGCAATCCCACAGGCCAGATCCAAAGCCCTGAGGGGCTGGATCTGGGCCGTGAGCTGTAGTTCGCCCACCCCTGCTCTAGACCCTTCATGAGTTTCAGAGTACAGCACACTTTTTGGTATTCTGGAATCTGGCATTTGCTCGACATGTCCAAGTCACCTGAGTCTTTTCTTACTAATTAGCATTCTCATGAATTACACACCAGCGCAAGTATCAGGGGGTATCCGTGTTAGTGTGTATCTGTAAAAACAAGAAGGAGTCCAGTGGCACCTTAAAGACTAACGGATTAATTTGGGCATAAGCTTTCATGGTTAAAAAGAAGTGGTCTTTTAACCACGAAAGCTTATGCCCACATAAATCTGTTAGTGTTTAAATTGCCACCAGACTCCTCCTTGTTTTTATGGACAGCAGCACAATTTAGCACTTCCACATTTGTCACCTTGTCTTGCCATCTTATTCCAAGAATTTTACTCAAGCATCTGATATGAAAACTGTTTAGTCTTTTGGTATGTTTGGCATAAGTCGTCCATGTTTCTGAGCCATATAGGAGAGTGAGTAAAATTCATGCCTCATAAATACAGATTTTCACTTTAGTTGACAATTTGTTATTGTTCCAGGCTCTGTCTTGCAAAAATCCAGAGCATTTAGAACAAGTCTGCAGATGATGCATGAGGAAAAATAGAACCCACTACACTCTGTCATGGCTACATTGGTTTTTCAGGGCTAACAGGAGAGGACGAAATAGTAAAAAAAAAATTTGGCCGGGGGGGTGGGGTTTAGCAAAGTAAGTAGCTACAGCTGAGCCTCCCACAAGGAGCAGGTCTTTTGAGTAAAGCAACATTTTACATGCTAATTTCTGACCATAACTATTCTTCAGTGTGGAAAGAGGTAAATCTGTTTAGTTCCTTCTTTATTGTTGTTCTTAAATATGGCTCTGTAGAGTGTAGACTTTGAATGTCTGTGATGAAAATAGGACTTGTCAAACAGCTAATAGAGTAAAGGTTGAACTTTGCTGGCTAAGACCATCTAATCCAAACGCAAACATGTTTCTCAGCTTTTCTTTGCATAATAGGAGAGGTGGGGAGACTTTTACTCTTTGTGTGTGTGTGTGTGTGTGTTTGACACTAACGGCACTTGAACATTATGACAGCTCTTACAGTATACACTGAAATCGTTGCCTTAAAAGGAACTTTCTTACTGGGGAATAGTTTCCCATATAAATCCATTTACCTTTCACATGTTTCTAATAATTTTCCTTGCCTTTTATGCTAATTGTTGAATAGACTTATTATTCAAGACAGGATATTCTCTGTCACAGCTTATCTACTTCTACTTAAAATAGAAAGATGTGCTGTTATATTTCTAAAAAGCTGCTGCAACAAAACTACATCACATAGAAATAAATCCAACTTCTCAAAATCAGGTTCACTGTGTCTGAGCTGTACTATCTTCTAGATTATGCTTGGTGCTGGGACCATGTTTTTCTCTGGTTTTACAGCATGGGCCACAATGGTGCTTAATATATAATAATCCTGCATGCAAGTCTAATGCTGAATTTGAGACATCAGGGAAAAAACACTCTGTTTGCACTGCATAATCAAGCCAGAGATTATAGCTGCGGGGAAACCAAGGTTATAGGCATCTTATAAATACCTAAGGTAGATGGACAGAGAGAGATCTGCAATAATACTAAGCAAAAACACATTTCTTTTGGGGTTAATGTTTCCCGTATTTTTTCTAATGAAAAAGTGCTTTCCTTTTAAAGCAAATAAAATTATATGGCAGAAGACAATGACAGGGAAAAAAAGAGGGATCTGATGCCTGACTAGAGCAGAAGACTAGGAAGTCAGGACTTGTCAGGTCCTGTTGTTTGTTGTGCTGCTGAGTAGCTGTGTGACTTTGGGCAAATTCCTTAACCTCTCTGTTTTGCCAACTACAAAATTAAGATAATAAAATATATCCCACAAATCGTAAAGATACCAGCATTTGAAAATATTTAATTAGGAGCACTTTGGAAGGAGAAATGCAATGGAGTAGACGAACGTTTTACCAGAACAGAAGAAAAACATTTTTTTTCCCTTTAAAAAGGGTGGGGAAGGAGCAGTTATTCTTCCTAGAGACAGCAAATTGGGAGGCCTAATCAATATTATAAAGCACTTTGAATTCCTCAAATAGTAATTCTAAATCGGAACATTTTTAAAAAATTATGTTCATAAACCCTTGTACACCTTTTTATTCATTTATGTTTTAAATAGATATGTAATATGGGCCAAATTTACTCCATTGTTTTCAAAAGCATACCCCTGAGGATAAATATGGCCTGCGTGTGTAGCAACCTACTATAATATAAACTGTATGTGAGTATTGAATATGTATAATATAAAGTATGGTGTGTTTGTGTGTGTCTGAGTGCATTATTTATTTTTAATTTGTTAAAATACCTAAAAAAAAAAAAAAACCCATTTAACCCAGTACTACTGAGCACACTTTAGTTTCTATCCAAAGATCAGGATCTTCAGCTCTGAATACTAGAATTTCAAACTAAATATAGTTAACCAGATAACATGAATGCTCCAGACAAAATAGATATTTTATAGTTGGGTTCCTAAAGCATTCATTAGCTTCCACCTGCTTGCTTCAAATCACAAATCTTATAATGTAAGACTTCAAAATCGGTAGGTGTTTTTAGGTCAAGGAGAATCTGGTTCTTTTCCCAGTGCTGTACTTCTGTGTGACAGTTTGGTGACAAGACGAAGGATACCAGGGGAAAAAAAAGATGATAATGCAATGTGACAGCAAGTGAGGATGATATGTACCAAAAATAACAACAGAGAGGTTTTTAGGATAATGCACTGTCTGGAAAAGAACTGCAGACTTTTTTTTTTTTTTTACAAAAATGATCTATTCTACTGAGAGTTATTGTACTAGGGTAGGCATGCTGCAGCAAAAAAAGAGGGAAAAAAGGGCGGTAATGTGTCCCATGAGACATCTTACAGCAGTTTCTTAAAGCATAGTCTTTAACTACTTCATTAGAGGTTCTCCCTTTCCCTCTGTTCCTTACAATTTTGTGTCCCAGACAACAGATATTCTATCATGTTCTTGCCTTGTGTTTGGTAGCATTTCTATTGCTGTGCCTTAGGCTAGCAGGCTACTATGTTTTTGCTGTGTGACCCTTAGGGTATGCAGTCCTTTCCTTTGGACAGCTGCCTCAGTCCAATCCCTTCTACATCAGGCTGTGTTTTGAAAGCACTACCCTTTCAGAATTCTTTTCTAATTTGAACCTTGTTGGCCCATAGGACTCTACCACACTCTAGTCCATACGCCTCTCAGTTTCTCCTCCCCTTTTTTGTTTTTCTTAGTTATGCTCTTGCTTGGTTTGTCCATTGCATGTATTATGTTTGTTTGTTTTTGATTACTACTGTCTGACTGGGCAGAACCATGGGGTCCTTTGCAGAGAGTGGGTGCTATATAAATAGTATATTTATTTGTGTATGACCCAATTCAAAATTTTCAGCTGCTTCACTTTGATTCCACCTAGTGTGACAGGATGTGCACGTGTTCACACCTTACACACTAGTGTAATAGTTTTCTATAAGGCATGTCTTGTAAGTTATTCATTGAAAACTCAAAATTTGCTGGTCAGTATCGTCCTGATAAAATGTGCGTGGCAACATGGTATATAATGTTTAAGATTTCTCTGTGTGATGTTATTAACTCATGTTCCAAACCCTACAGTCCTGCACAAACAAGTCTGTCCTACACAAAGGAATATGTGCTCTAGGTAATTTGCATTTAAGCAGCAAACAGGGTCATCAAGTAGGATAGGAAACCAAGAAAAGCTCAACCAGGTGAGAAAAACCAGCAGGGAAGATCCTTACACATTGACTCTTTGTCTCCTAGTGACCATCTGGAAATGTTTTGCAAGAGAGGGACTGACACTATAAAAAGGAGTGACAAACACCCCAAACACCCCCCTCCCTGTCCATTACATTCACTGAACCTGTAGGGACAAAGAAAGCATTCGCTGGATTCTGGGGGAGGGGTCCTGATCCACAGAGTGTGGTCAGTAATCTACTGAAAGGACATAGTGGGAAATTTTGCTTGAATCTAATATAGTTTGTTAGGCATTAGTACGTATTTTCTTTATTTTTCTTGTAACCATTTCTGACTTTTATGCCTTATTACTTGAATTCACTTAAAACTATCTCCTTGTCGCTAATAAACTTGCTTTATTGTTTTATCTAATCCAGTATATTTAAATTGAAGTGTTTGGGTAACTTCTTTAGGGTGACAAGTTGTGTGCATACTCTTCTCTTAAAGGAATAATGGACGTTTATTGTCCAGGAGAGGGCTGGGCAGCACAGGACATACATTTCTGGGGAGAAATCTAAGACAAGGGATGTGTTAGGGTCACCCTGCAGTATAACTGAGGCTGGTGAGAGCCAGAGTAAAACCTAAGTGTGGCTGCAGTTACGCACAGATGTTCAGGGTGTGGCTTGCATTCTGGAAGGCTTTGTGAGTGGCCCCTGTGGGAGCGTCTTCAGCAAGACATTGTTAAGCAGCCAAGGTTGCAGGGCATAAGACACCACTGCTTATTAGTCTTTATTGTACCCTGATATGTCACACCTGGCCAACTAGTTTTTGTAACAGGGCAATGAGTCTGTTAGTCTACTGGTTTCTGATCTTCAAATAGAAACCAAAGGAGTCTGATACAAACCCTCAAAGACCCTTAAAGAGTTCTAAGAGATGAATTATACCTTTCCTGAAAGTGAGGGATTAATATCGGTGACTAGAGCCATGAATATGTTGTATGATTGGGTTGTACAAAATTTGCGCATACATCTCAATCCACACGTGCAGCAATATCTGCTGATCCAGTTCCAAGACTTTCCTTAGCTGGAACTGCTGCAATCAGGTCAAAGAGTGGAAGAGTTTCTAATGTGAACAAAGAGTTGTCAGAGACATGATTTCATCAGCGGTTTAAAAATGATTTTTGTTTGTTTTTCTTTATCCCATTTCTTACTGGAGATATAGTGTAACTTCTCCTGTAAGAAACGGGATAAAGAAAAACAAACAATATATATATATGATAAAATATGGGTCCCATTACATTTTGTCAATAAATAGCCTGATAGTTTATTTATGACCATTGTGAAAAGTACCAAAACAAAATGCATTCTGGCATTGTGTTATTCATGAACTCCCTCTTTTTAACATGAAGGTGGATAATTCACTATTGCATATTGCATGCACTTGACCCAAAAAGGAGATCCTTTTTTTCCTTATCCGTATTTTACTTTTGAATTGCCAGACAATTCATCATTCATATATTAACATGCAAATGTGTGACCTACAAATCTTCCTTTCTGAATTATGCACTCCTTATGCTTTCCAACTCATGAAAAAGAAAGTAGTTTAGTGGGGAAATGGTAAAGCATTCATGCAGTTCTTGGGTTTTTTTTTTCACTGAAGAGGCAAAAAAGAAGGAAATGACTGTATGAATAAAGTTCTCTCATGCTGGTGCAGTAGCAGTGTACTACCTGAGGGGGCAGAATTAGGAATCATCCAAGTGATTAAGGTTAAGGAAATAGTATAGCCTGAGTATATTGCAGAGTTAATACACTTGGCCTCCTGGCACAAGAGTGCTGCTTCTGCTCTCAGATAATTATACCAACTAGTTATGCCTCAAGAAATAAGCTGATCATAAAAAGTTCAGAAAGATATTTTTCATTGTTTATAAAATTGCAGTTGGCTAGGTGTCTCTTTTTTTTTTCTTTGCCTTCAGTGAAGGGCAAAAATTGGTCACTGATTACTAGTAGGATGGTAGGATGATATTTTTGGATTTTTATTGGTAAATGTCTGTACGTGTCGATTTCACTCAACACACAAACTGATGGGGAAAGTATTTCCATCAATGAGAATCATAATTTACATATAAGCAAAGTAAAAATAAACTTCAGTATTATCTGCTGAAATGATAAAAAAAATAAAAATTGAATTCTGCTAAGCCTATCTATTGGTCACTGTTAGAATTAGGTAGACGTACTTTCCTCCAGATGAGGTTTTATAGTGGGAGGAAGGACTACCAGAATGTATAGGATTTCACAGAAATATCACAAATTATGGCAGTCCTTGGCAAGAGATGTTCCTCTGAAACACATGTATATGGCCAGCATCTTTAAAGATCTCCTTGCATGTACAGTGTGCTGCCATATATATGTGCTGTGGTTGATTTTATAAAATATGCTGCAGTGCATGTGGTGTGTTTGGAGGCGAGGATTGGACAATAAGGAGTAATTTGAGCCCTCTTCTCCCTAGTTAGGTGCAGTTCTGCTGCCCAAGTAGGGAGGATTGATGCAGGGGAGTCATAAAATGGATATGTCCCAAAACTTTTTACCTCACCCGCCCCTTACTCCTGTCCACGCCCCTGCTCCGCGGAGCCGGGGCCATGGCTCTGGGAGGAGGGGACAAGGTGTAAGGGGGCTAAGACTGGGGCCATAGCTGGGGGCAGAGGCAGGAGTGGAGTCTCAGCTGGCAGCCAGTGCCTTGGGCCTGGGGCCAGCGGCTGAGGCCAGGAGTGGAGCCATGGACATGGGACCAGGATTCTGGGGAGGGGCCAGGACCAGAAGCGGAGCTGGGTGGCATTCCCTCTGTGCCTTCTGTGTGGGCTGGCCCGGACCCTGGCTGTGCCCTTCCAAATGTTCCTCCAGGCCCCTCTAAGGGGGGTGTGCCCCACAGATTGGGGACCTCTGCCCAAGGGGCATGGAGAGCTGTTCCCTGTGAGATCCCTATGTGGTATTATGCCGAGTGGGAGGAGGAAGGGCTGGAGAATCTCTTGCTGAATTCGTCTTCCTGTCTTCCCTACCCTTCCCTTGGAGGGGCAAATGGCCTCCCACCATTTGTCTTCCTCTTCCCCTCCCATGTTGGCATGACTGCAGGACTAGATGCTGGGAAAAAGGTATGCCAACTGAAGTAAATCTGATTAATTTTGTTTTGTTTAAAACATTTCACTGGGCCAATCTATTCACAAATATCAACTTTTGTGTTAAATTTTGTGTGTGTGTGTGTGTGTGTGTTTAAACACAGCCCTCACATATTAACAATATCAATAGTGAAAATATGCCTGCTTTTACTCTTTTGGCTTTCTTCTGGGGAAAACAAAAAATACAGAGGATGAAATTGCACTGACGGAACTACACAGTGGGCATCATATATCAAAGGGGAGAGGAAAAGCTTCATATTTGTTAATTTTGTGCACAACTTAGATGAAAAATGTGAAAAGTGATAATGAATTAGAATAACAAATAGCATCCAGCATTAAAAAGTGACTAATCATCGTCTGGGAAGCAAGTAAAACAGAATTATGTTGCAACTTGATTTCACTGAATATTTTACAACAGTTCATCTTTCTTGTTTCAACTAGAAGAATGTTTGGTGGATGATGTCAAAGTCTCTGTTTGGACTTAGTGTGAAACAGCTTATAAAAAGGAAAAACACTGCTTCAGGATCTCTAAGTGTTGGAATGTTAGAGATGAGTGTGCAGATTCTGCTCTTTGTGTTTCTGCCTCAAATATTTGTATTTATTTACTGTATTTGGGGTTCTAATTTTCAGAAGTGCTGAAAGCCCATAACTACAATAGAAGTCAGTGGGGCATACTGTATAGGTTTGCAGTATTTCTGAAAATCGGGACCCTGGTTTTCTCATGGTTTGTTAGATCAGTCCTACTAATGGCTGCCTAAGGCAAAAAGAATCCCATGAAAAACACTACTATTCAGAGATTCAAGTTTATACAGACTTACTCAAATACAGAGGGACACTGATTTATTTGTGCTCTTGAAGAACCCCACATGCTCAGATGGAAGTTCTAGTGTCTTGACTTAAAGGGAATTGTTCCGAGATAGTTTAATATTTCTGAAGAGAAAAGTGCCTGAATTCTTTTTCTGTTGAAAGTTGGCTTTACTAAAATACCCCAGTAGTGTGAAATTCCACAGTTAGAAAATGAAAGCTTGATTGTATTATTGTAAGCAATTGGCCTCTTGGAAGCTGTCCATTTAGATGATGAATATGATTTGCTATTGAATATAGTTGTTATTGAAGATGAAATATATAAAAAACAACACAAACCTCCCCACAAAAAAGCAAATGCTTGTTCAAGGCATTAGCAGCTTATTAAATCTCTTTGTTGTCTTTAGGGGAAAAAATGCTACTTTTAAAATTAGGCATAGTTTATGTTCTGGATCTTAGCAAATTGCATACTGGAGGGAAATTTTGAGATGAGAATTATAACTTCAGTCAAGACATGGATGTATATTTAGACTTGGAAGGATTAGATTTTTTTATCAGTAAATATTGGTAAACATTAATTCCACCATACACACACATACACGGACAAAAATATTTCCATCAATAATAATTGAAATTTACAAATAAGCAAAGTAGGAAAATGCTTCTTGAGAACTTATTAGAGTTTGATTTAAGGATTTTTACTTCGTATATTTTGATGTGACAATACTAACAGTTATAAAGCTTTAACCTTTTGAATCTTAACAATTACTGTCATTAAATAATTGTCTGCCCTCTGTTGTCTGACCCCTCCAATAATTTCTCACAACTGTAAAATTGATTTAAAAAAATTTAAAAAATGAAAAGCCATTTTTTTTGCAACTGGGACAATTTAAATGGATAAAATTGAGAAAAAATATTTAAAATAAACATTGATATTCATCAGAATTATGAAAATTAAAAATTGAATGCAGCCAAGCCTACTTCTGTTAGTCTGCAGAATGGGGTCACTGTATCTAAGCTCTGCCATTCTTTCTAAAAGACTATGCAGATCCCTGTGTGGAAGGCCAGAAAACTCAGAGTTGAAATTCCTAGAATTTCCTTCAGATCATTTGGTCAGGGAGACAGGATTTGTTCCCCGCAGAAAAGGCAGTTAGCAAAATCCAGAGACTTTCCTGTTGATTTTAGGGTATTTGTCCATCTGATATTCCCCAAGCCACTGCACCTCACACCCAACGCACTCAGTGGCAGCATAGCTTCCTCTTAAGTCATGCAGCCATGACAGAGGAGAAGAATGAGGGGGGATTTGATAGCTGCTTTCAGCTACCTGAGAGGTGGTTCCAGAGAGGATGGTTCTAGACTATTCTCAGTGGTAGAAGAGGACAGGACAAGGAGTAATGGTCTCAAGTTGCAGTGGGGGAGGTTTAGGTTGGATATTAGGAAAAACTTTTTCACTAGGAGGGTGGTGAAACACTGGCAAGCGTTACCTAGGGAGGTGTAGAATCTCCTTCCTTAGAAGTTTTTAAGGTCAGGCTTGACAAAGCTGTGGCTGGGATGATTTAATTGGGGATTGGTCCTGCTTTGAGCAGGGGGTTGGACTAGATGACCTCCTGAGGTCCCTTCCAACCCTGATATTCTATGATTCTATGACCATCTGACCACTGCTCATCCAAAAACCCTATCTCTTGTGGGGAAGTTTTTGCAGAGTGAGAAAAGCAGAAGGTAATGTTTAGAGGGTCACCATTAGCTTCCACAAGGTTTAAAGGGAAATAGTGTAATGTAGAGCCCACATTATGTCTTCTACCAACTTACAGAATCTTAACCTCCTCAGGGATGATAGCTTTCCACAGAATTAGGGAATGTGCCATAGAATTATGGCCCATAACTGTTTTAATCTTTCACTTTTATCCCTCTTGATATAATATGTATGCACCTTAACATTAAGGTCATAAAACTCCACCAAGGATAGGCCAAGAAGTAAACAGTTTAGTTTGAGTGAGGGAGATTTAGATTAGATATTAGGGAAAACTTTCTAGCTGTGAGGATAGTTAAGCACTAGAAACGTTACTGAGAGAGGCTGTGGGATCCCTGTTGTTGGAGGGTTTTAAGAACAGGTTAGACAAACACTTATCAGGCACGGTCTAGGGTATACTTGGTCCAACTCTTCATTTCTGTGATTCTGTAGTTAACACTGTTCCCCCAAGATTATTAGCCTTGTTTATCAGCAGACTCAAGATGTTTGAAAAGTTTCAATTAGTAGCACAAGCACAGGCTTTTGAGATTTGGCCATCGTTAATAACAGCTAGAGACAAGTATGAACTGAACTGTCAGATCTAGAGAAGCCTGAACCTGGTGTGATTTTTGGCTGCCAATTATCTCTCTGATAACCCAAACCAAAATCCACAAATTTGATTCCCTGAACTTTGGATAAGTACCAGTCCAAATCTGAACTTTACAGCTTAGGCTTTTCTCTAATAATAGCCATTTGCAAGCTTAAAAATGAGATTGGCTTCCTTACTGCATTACTTCCTTCTACGGCATGTGCACACTAGTTTATTATTGTAGAATTCCACATGACTGCTTGGCTGTTGACACTGATTTATTTAAAACAAAAATGCACTGAAGCATTTGTTCGAAAAATGAAAACACCGAGAGAATTATATAGACTTGAGAGACTTAAGGAGCAAAAGGGTATGGTCATACTTCCAGTTTACTAACCTACTTAATGTACTCTAACTATTTAAACCAGTGGGGAGAAAAAAAAAGGAAGAAAATCATGATGATGCCTATGTCCTTAGGAACCTTGAATTAATAAGACAATATTAAGTATTATGATAAAGAAGTATCCACTTTGACTGCATCTGGCTGGACTAACGGTCTATATAAACTGATTTAACATTCCTAAATAGCCTGTTTCAGAATGTTCTGGGTCAGACATAAAACACAGCATGGATTCTGTGATGGTGGGTTCTACTTTGGTCTTTCTGAAAGCCTGGTGAGGAACCAAAAGGGGGCTTTCTTAATCATCATAGTGTATTGTTTTCCATCTTTAATATTTGGAAAGGCCGGAGTGTTTTTGAGAGCGTTGATTTTTCATAAAAAAGCAAATTGGGTCTTAACAATTCCTTATAGAAAAGTCCTATAGAATTTAATAGGGATTAAACCACTAGGGCTATATAGAAATGTAGTATTGTTTTATGGAAGTCATTAAAAAATCCTATGTTATTAATAGAGAATGATGCAATTTCTAATGGATTTCTGCACAATACTATATCAGGGATATTTTATCTATTCAGTATTCTAGAATAGTTCAAACATTCTGTAGAAAGGGTCATAATTTTCCTTTAAATGTTATAGGACTTCTTCAGAATGGATGGTTTACTGCTACATCACCTTGAACATCCCGCAACTCTATCAAAGCTGAGTTCACTCAGTACCCTGCAGGAGATAGCTCAGCATTTCACATGGTTGGTCCCTATGTCATATTTTGGGCTTATGTGATGCAGCCTATATCATCAGACATTTGATCTGATGCAATGTGTCTGGCTCTGTATGTTATACATGAACATATCACTGGGAATGCAACACAATATAAAAGGCTGGCTACTTTTAAATGAGATTTTATTGAAATAGTTTGCTTCTAAAAATAATTGCTGCTCCTCTGCATCTAGGTCTTTGAAAAAATCTTTACTGGAGATCTACTGTATATGTCATTCACTCTTGAAATGTTATCACTAATTTTTAAAGGAAACAGTACCCAAATTAGGCTGCATCAGTAGAGAATTAGGCTGCAGGCCTTGCAGTAGCCAAAGTTTGATGACATTACACATCCCCTCTGAATTTTGATTAGCCCATTAGAATGCTTTCCTTGTGAGATCCAACTTTCCTGCCTTATATTCCTCCACTAAATATTTTTCACTGCAGAACAGTACTCAAAAATGGGGGAAAAGTAAGAATTCACAAAATTTGGCAGATGTTTTGAGAGGGACATAGAACTATTGATTAGGATAAGATGGTGACTGATTGACTGGCACTTGATGGATTTAAATGGCAAGCCTCAAGTTTAGTAATTATACCTCAGGGAGGGACACTACATTCCCCTTCCCCCCACCCCGGCTCTCACATACCTGGCATTGAATTACTTCCAGTGTAGGTTTACAGGGCTTTGACCATGAACCAAACACGGACTTAGTTCAATTGTGAAACCTTTCCCCCTTCCTCCCATAAGGGGGTGGAGTGACAAAGGCCACAAGACTGGGTGGAGGGAACTGTAGTACTGGATGATAACCATAGGTCCAATTATTAAAATGCTCACCTGGACCTCTCTGTGACTTCCTCATGCACCAGTTCACTTAACCTGAAAATGCCAAAGAAGGCCACAATGAATGTTGCTTTGGATAAAAAGACTACCCCATCCCACAACTGTGTCTCCTGGATAGAGCATAGACTCATAGACTTTAAGATCAGAAGGGACCATTGTGATTCATCTCATCTGACCTCTTGCACATTGCAGGCCAGAGAACTTCACCCACTCCTGAAATAAACCCCTAACCTCTGGCTGAGTTACTCAAGTCCTCAAATCATATTTCAAAGACTTCAGGTTATAGAGGATTCACCATACACTAATTTAAACCTGCAATTAACCTGTGCCCCATGCTGCAGAGGAAGGCGGAATTAAAAAACAGAGGCCAATCTCATCTGGGGGAAAATTCCTTCATAATTCCAAATATGGTGATGAGTTAGACCCTGTGCATGTGAGCAAGATCCACCAGGCAGATACCTGGTGAAGAATTCTCTGTAGTAATCAGAGCCCTCCCCTTGTAGTGTCCCATCTCCAGCAGTTGGGGATTTTTGCTACTGCCAGTCACCGATGTGCAACATGCCATCGTAGGCAGTCCCATCATACCATCCTCTGCAGAAACTTATCAAGCTCAGTCTTGAAGCCAGTTAGGTTTTTTGACTTCACTGCTCCCCTTGGAAAGCTGTTGCAGAATTCCACTCCTCTTGCGGTTAGAAACCTTCAATTTAATAACCCTGTAAGAATTTCTGTCATTATGGGGTGCTTGTTGTCCCTGCCTGTTGCCTCTGGACCATCCGTCCAAGAGCTTCAGTACTATGAAACCTCTACATGGGTCTCGGAAGCCTGCTAGGTTGCACCAAAAGGACAGGCTAGCTACTCGACCCAGTACGATGGAGGGAGCCAACACATGGTGCACCAGAGACACTGCATATCTCACCACTTGGTGCCTAAGCCTGGGCCACAGATGCTGGAGCTCTTCCCAAGCTCTACGTTCTGTGAGCTATGTAAAGCTCTGAACATCCTCTGGCAACTGTGTTCTTGACTAGTCCTGTGGCTGTCAGAAGCCAATGCTGCACAGTTGTTGGGGCATCGCCTGTGGATCTCTGTTGGGAAACAGAACAAGCTCCAGGAATCGGTTGTCCTGAAATCAAGACAGAATGTCAGCAATGCCAGTATCTGCTCCTGAAAATTCTACACTAAGAAGAATGTTAAACAAGAGGTAGTTCAATACAAAAGCTCTCACTAGCCTCATTACCTGAGTGGACTTAGTTAACTTTTTGCTATATGAACCATGGCCTGGTTGTCACACCAGAAATCTTTTTATTTCTGAATTGTTCTCTCCAAATAGTGACTGCCACCGATATTGGGGAAAATTCAAGATAGGTAATGCCTTTTGCAATACCTGGATCCACACAGTCCTCTGGCCACTTCTGAGCATACCACTCCCCTTGATACTACACCCCCAAAACCTATTCCTCTTGAGGGGTTACATTACACTTGAAGCTCTGTTCTCAGTATCCAGGCCAAATTCCCCCTTCAGACCCTGTTAAACTGCTCAAGAAATTTGTCCCATAACTCTACATCTTCTTTCATTCTCCTGTCACTCTGACAAAACTATGAGGTTTGTGCACCTTCAGTGTGGTAGCCACCAGACAGGCACACAATGCCTTTCCCAGGGTCACCACCCAACATGCAAAGTTTAAGTGCCCCATGATTCCCAGTAGCTGTTTCAGGGTACTGTTTTAGTATCTTTGATTGCTGTAATCATGCCCTAATAGTATCTAATTTCTCTGTGAGTAGCTGAGAAACATCCTGAAATGTATCCAGTTTGATTCCCAGGTACATTAGCCTGTTTGCAGGCCTTCTGTTTTTTCCAGTGGTGAGGGTGAAAATTGGTAGCCCTTGTAATAACCACTTTATTGCTAATTTGAGTGGGATGGACCTTTTAAGTGCATTTGAATCAGAGAGAGAGAGAGAGAGACAAGAAGAAGAAAATGGGAAGGTCTAACTGTATACATGAGGTTGTTAGGTTTTTGGTGTATGCATTCTAAAACTCAGATCTGGTATAAACAATATCCTATACTTTGTGTGAGCTTGCAGTGGAATGTCGCTTTAGAAAAAGGCAAACTTCCAAGTGAAACTGAAACTACCTACGCAGGTTTTAAAATGTGTCTAGCAAGCGGTTCCTTTAAAATTACATTGCAGGGCTTTCAACATGTTCTGTTTTATTATGCAAGGGAAAATAGTAGAGAAATAGCTTAAACAGACCCACTTTGATTGGCTAGTTCAGGTTTCCAACAAGACAGTAGGAATGAGGTTAACGTAACCTGGATGGCTTTGGGGAGGAATGAGTTAATTTATTCTTGTGTGCATGTCCCATAAGGAAGAGGGCTGATCTGTCAAGGCCATAAAAGCCTGGGTGAGCATGGAGATGTTACTAACAAGATATGACTCCCTCTTCACAACAAAGATAAAAGCTTCTCTCTGGCCTTTTAGAGATTCCTGCCTTAATGGTGCTAGCAGAATGTGCTTTATTGTGCAGCAAACCCCCAAATGATATCCTCTAGGAGAAGCTTGTTTAAAGGATCGTCTGAAATAGCTAGGAGGAGGGCCACAAGTGACACAATTCACTTCTGGACAAGGTAGCAAATGGATCTATTTATATATAGTCTTAAAGTCATGTCACCCCAGTGATATAATTTAACTGTGAATGGCATGTGCAAGATCACAGATTACACATTTAATGAAGCACAGCTACAGAAAGATTCAAGGATTGTACAATTTTTTTCTTTAAGAGTGGGCTCCAGGCATCCCTTAAGAGACATAGCAATTATTATGCTTACACTCCAGTGATTTATAGAAGCACCTGGAGGAACACTTAATTCTTGTTTTGATAAAGTTTCATAAGGAATTTTGGGTCTAGAAAAGGAGATTAAAGTGGGATCTTTTAAATTTACTTTAGTCTGCCTCTCAGACATGGAATGGCAACATGGTAAGTCTAAGCGAGTCATGTTAACTAACTGTAGAAGGGGTGAAAATGTATCTTCTGTTGTACATTATTTAAAATGGTAATTAACAAATCAACATTTTACTAATACTGTACTAACAAACTTTACAAAATAACAAGATCATCTATGTGGACTAAGGGCCTGATTCTTATATCACACTAGCTATATAATGATGTAACTCCATTGACTTCGTTGGATGTACTCCTGCTTTACAATGGTGTACGTGCAATCAAAATGGAGCCCCATTAGTTCAAAGTGGAGATTTGTGAGTTTAGGTTTGTTTGACAGAGATCAGAATTTGGGGCTTTATCGCTCTTCAGATCTGTTTTCTCAGTTACCAGATAGTGTTCAGTGACTGTCTACAGACATAAACTTAAAGTATATGCACCCTTTGTATGGATTTTTAAGAGAGAGAGAAAGAGACTTTATTATGTGAACTTCAAGGGAAATCTGACATACGCGAAGTAACATAAAGAATAGTAAAGAGAGAATATTTCAAGATGTTTTAATCAGCATGATCTGCATATTTATTGTATGTGCACTCTTTGTATCCATTCTACACCTCGAAAATATTACCACATATTAGGAAGAAATTTTTAAGAAGTGTTGCTCCCAAAGATAATAAATGTCAAAATATTTCTGGAGGTATTAGGAGACTTTTATAAAATGATGCATCTGCTGAGGTATTGTGAGTCCACATTTCACATAACTCATCATCAACTGATTGTCACGTTTACACCATTTAATTTAAAAAAGACCATTTTATCTAAGATATTTGTAATTGCGTGTGTTTAATAATACTTCATCTTCCTGAGTGAAATGCTTTGAGATCCTCAGCTTATAGGCGCTATAGAAGTGAAAACTACTGGTATTATATATTTTAGCCTATAGGAAATAATTTCCCTCACTTTATGTACAATATTCTGCAAGCACATGGCATCATTTTTATAGCAACAAAAGAGTATGATGCTCTGACTGATAGAAACCAAGGCCATGTCTACACTACGAAATTAGGTCGAATTTCTAGAATTTGGTTTTGTAGAAAGCATTTTTATACAGTCAATTGTGTGTGTCCCCACACAAATGCTCTAAGTGCATTTAGTCGGCGGAGTGTGTCCACAGTACCGAGGCAACCGTCGACTTCCGGAGCGTTGCACTGTGGGTAGCTATCCCACAGTTCCTGCAGTCTCTGCCACCCATTTGAATTCTGGGTAGAAATCCCAATGTCTGATGGGGCAAAAACATTGTCATGGGTGGTTCTGGATAGATATTGTCAGGCCCCCTTTCCCTCCCTCCGTGAAAGCAACGGCAGAAAATCATTTCATGCCTTTTTTCCTGGGTTATCCAAGCAGATGCCATACCACGGCAAGTATGGAGCTCGCTCAGCTCACCATCACTGTCACCGTATGTCTCCTGGGTGTTGGCAGACACAGTACTGCATTGCTACATAGCAGCCGCTCATTGCCTTTTGGCAGCAGACAGTGCAGTATAACTGGTAGCCATTGTCGACATTCTCCAGGGTGCTCTTTTAACTGACCTCGATGAGGTTGGGGTGCTTGGGAAAACATGGGAGTGACTCAGTCAGGTCATTACCCTTTTAAGTTTCGTCTCATGGTGATTCAGTCCTGCCGGCAGTCCTACTGCACTGTCTTTTAATGAGCAGCTAGCAGTCGTACTGCAGCGTCTTCTGCCAAGCACCCAGGACATGACGATGGCCAGCAGTCATACTGCACAGTCTGCTGCCAGCAAGATGTATAAAGATAGATAAAGTGGATCAAAACAAGAAATAGACCAGATTTGTTTTGTATTCATTTTCTCCTCCCTGCCTCCGTGAAATCAACGGCCTGCTAAACCCAGGGTTTTGAGTTCTATCCTTGAGGGGGCCATTCTGCTTCTCCTTGATGCAAAGCCACCCCTTTGTTGATTTTAATTCCCTGTAAGCCAACCCTGTAAGCCATGTAGTCAGTCACCCCTCCCTCCATCAGAGCAACAGCAGACAATTGTTTCACACCCTTTTCCCTGGATTGCCCGAGCAGACACCATAGCACAGCAAGCATGGAGCCCGTTCAGCTCACCGCAGTGGTTATGACCATTGTAAACACCTCGCACATTATCGTGCAGTTTATGCAGAACCAGCACCTGAAAAAACAGGCGAGGAGGTGATGGCAGCGCGGTGATGAGGACATGAACACCGAATTCTCTAAAACCGTGGTCCCCAGCAGTGTGGAGATCATGGTGTTACTGGGGCAGGCTCATGCTGTGGAATGCTGATTTTGGGCCCGGGAAACAAGCACAAAGTGGTGGGACCGCGCAGTGTTGCAGGTTTGGGATGATTCCCAGTGGCTCCGAAACTTTCGCATGCGTAAGGGCACTTTCATGGAACTTTGTGACTTGCTTTCCCCTGCCCTGAAGCGCAAGAATACCAAGATGAGAGCAGCCCTCACAGTTCACAAGCGAGTGGCAATAGCCCTATGGAAGCTTGCAACGGCAGACAGCTACCGGTCAGTCGGTAATCAATTTGGAGTGGGCAAATCTACTGTGGGGGTTGCTGTGATGCAAGTAGCCAACGCAAACATTGAGCTGCTGCTATCAAAGGTAGTGACTCTGGGAAATGTGCAGGTCATAGTGGATGGCTTTGCTGCAATGGGATTCCCTAACTGTGGTGGGGCTATAGACGGAACGCATATCCCTATCTTGGAACCGGACCACCAGGGCAGCCAGTACATAAACCGCAAGGGGTACTTTTCAATGGTGCTGCAAGCTCTGGTGGATCACAAGGGACGTTTCACCAACATCAACGTGGGATGACCGGGAAAGGTTCATGACGCTCGCATCTTCAGGAACTCAGGTCTGTTTAAATGGCTGCAGGAAGGGATTTACTTCCCAGATCATAGAATAATTGTTGGTGATGTTGAAATGCCTATAGTTATCCTTGGGGACCCAGCCTACCCCTTAATGCCCTGGCTCATGAAGCCGTACACAGGCACCCTGGACAGTAGTAAGGAGCTGTTCAACTATAGGCTGAGCAAGTGCAGAATGGTGGTAGTGTGTGCATTTGGATGTTTAAAGGGTCGCTGGCGCAGTTTACTGACTCGGTCAGACCTCAGCGAAACCAATATTCCCATTGTAATTGCTGCTTGCTGTGTGCTCCACAATCTCTGTGAGAGTAAGGAGGAGACATTTATGGCGGGGTGGGAGGTTGAGGCAAATCGCCTGGCCGCTGAATATGTGTAGCCAGACACCAGGGCAGTTAGAAGAGCACAGCAGGAAGTGCTGTGCATCAGAGAAGCTTTGAAAACCAGTTTCATGACTGGCCAGGGTACTGTGTGACACTTCTGTTTGTTTCTCCTTGATGAAAGCCCGCCTCCTTGGTTGCCTCTAAATTCCCTGTAAACCACCCCCCTCCCTCTTGATCACAGCTTGCTTGCAAAGGAAATAAAGTCACTATCGTTTAAAAAACATGTCTTCTTAATTGTTTGATTTTAAAAATAGGGAGATAACTCACAAGATAGCCCAGTTGGGGGCTGGGACGAGGGTAGGAGGGAAGGAAAAGGCCACTTTAAAACTTCTTGAATGACAGCCTTCTGTTGTTTGGGCTGTCCGCTGGGGTGGAGTGGTTGGGTGCCCGGAGCCTCCTCGCCCCCCCCACCCCCCTGCGTTCTTGGGCGTTTGGGTGAGGAGGCTATGGAACTTGGGAAGGAGGGAGGGTGGTTAAACAGGGGCTGCAGCAGCCGTCTGTGATCCTGCTGCCGTTCATGAACCTCCACCAGACGCCAGAGCATGTCCATTTGATCCCGCAGTAGCCCCAGCATTGCCTCATGCCTCCTCTGATCTTACTGCCTCCAACTCTCCTCACATTCATCGGCCACTTTCCTATACTCTGCTATTGTGTCCCTCCACACAGCTCTGTCAGTGTTGGACGACTGCATGAGCTCAGAGAACATTTCATCACTTGTGCTTTTTTTTCACCGCCTTATCTGAGATAGCCTTTGGGATGGAGGAGGGAGGCTTGAAACATTTGCAGCTGCTGGAGGAAAAAAAGGGAGTGAAGTATTTAAACAATACATTTTACAGAACAATGGCTATACTCTTTTACGGTGAACACCACTATTCACATTACATAGCACATGTGATTTTGGTACAAGGTCGTATTTTGCATCTTATATTGAGTGCCTGTGGCTTTGGTGTGAGAGATCACACACGCAGTGACGGGCAACAGAATTCGGCTTGCAGGCGGCCATGGTAAGCCATAGTCTTTCGGCTTCTGCAACCTTCATAACAGCAGCTCCCTCCTCTCCCATACCAAGCAAAGCACATTGAGTTGGCCATTTAGTGCTGTGGTTTTTCTGTTAACATGCAGCAGCAGAAACCAAACTAATCCCCCATCCAGTTTTCTGGGATGATCGCTTTACCCCTCCCGCAACCGCGTGGCTGGTATCAGGGAAGATCCCTGCTAGCCAAATGCAAACAGCTCAGTGCCAATGTCCCCCCCCCCCCAACCGCATGGCTAACTGTGGGGAGGATTTCTTTTCAGGCACAGGCAAACAGCCAAGTAGGAATAGCCACCTCTGAATGTCCCCTTAATTAAATTCCCCTATTTGAACCAGGTTACCATGAATGATATCACTCTCTTGAGGGTAACACAGAGAGATAAAGAACGGATGTTGCTTGAATGCCAGCAAACACCAGGACCATATGCTGCCATGCTTTGTTATGCAATGATACCAGACTACATGCTGCTGGCCTGCTGTGATAAAGTGTCCTACCATGGAGGACAAAATAAGGCTGCTCTCCCCAGAAACCTTCTGCAAAGGCCTTTTAGAGTACATCCAGGAGAGCTTCATGGCGATGTCCCTGGAGGATTTCCGCTCCATCCCCAGATACGTTAATAGACTTTTCCAGTTGCTGTACTGATCACGAATGCATCCCAAGTCCTCAGGGCTACTTAATAATTAAAAAATGCTTGCTTTTATAATGTGTATTATATTTAAAAAGGTACACTCATCAGAGGTCCCTTCTCCAGCTTGGTTGGGCTGGGAGGGTATTTCAGTCAGGGTGAGAAAAAGATGCTGGCTGTCAGGGAGAATGGTGTGCTGTGTGCTCTCCTCAAGCTCGTCCTTCTCCATCTTCCCATCCGCAAAATCCTCAGCCATGGCAGAGAGTACCCCATCCTCAGAGTCCATGGACAGGGGTGGGGTAGTGGTGGTGGCCCCCCTTAGAATTGCATGCAGCTCAGCATAGAAGCAGCATGTCTGAGGCTCTGTCCCGGAGCGTCCGTTTGATTCTTTGGTTTTCTGGTATGCCTGTCTGAGCTCCTTAAGTTTCACGCGGCACTGTGTTGCGTCCCTGCTGTAGCCTCTGTCCCTCATGGCCTCTGAGATTTTTTGAAATGTTTTGGCATTTAATCTTTTGGAACGTAGTTCTGATAGCACAGATTCCTCTCCCCATACAGTGAGCAGATCCAGTACCTCCTGTTCGGTCCATGCTGGAGCTCTTTTTCGATTCTGGGACTGCATGGTCACCTGTGCTGATGAGCTCGCTTGGCCAAACAGGAAATGAGATTCAAAAGTTCCCGGGGCTTTTCCTGTACACCTGGCCAGGGCATCCGAGTTCAGAGCGCTGTCCAGAGCGGTCACAATGGTGCACTGTGGGATAGCTACCGGAGGCCAATACCTTCGAATTGCGTCCACACTAACCCTAATTCGAAACGGCGATGTCGATTTCAGTGCTAATCCCTTCGTTGGGGAGGAGTACAGAAATCTGTTTTAAGAGCCCTTTATGCTGAAAAAAATGGCTTCGTTGTGTGGATGGGTGCAGGGTTAATTCGATGTAACGCTGCTAAATCCGACATAAACTCATAGTGTAGACCAGGCCTAAGTTTTCCTAACAAAAGACGTGACCTGGAGAAATTTGAGGAGGTGATAGAAGGACGTAGTTGTTGGCTGGCAAAGTCACAGCTTCATGTTTAATTTAACAAAACATTAAACATTTCATGTTTAATTTAATGAAACAGTAGAACATTAGGATTTATAACCTTAATGACACCATGTCAGTAATATAAACTATTAGCTGCATGCATGTGTACAAGACGTGGATATGTGGAAATTATCACCAAAAATGCCTTTATTTCTGTCATTGCAGAAAAAAAACAGAGCAGCTAAAGCAACAACAACAAGAACAACACATTAGGCATGCACTACTAGTCTAGCTAATTTTAGGGGTGCTATTAGCAGGCATTTAGGCAAATCTATTAACATTTAGCATCAACACAAATGCAATTGCGTTCCTACTTTTCATGTTTCTGATAAAATAAGCATGGCTATTCAAGGGAAAAAAGGATGTTGGGACCATTTGTTAGGTGTTAAAATAGAAATAGAAAAAAAAGTTTAGAGCAACTCAAATCAAGAAAGAAACTCTATTCCAAATTTTCTTTTAATAAGGTGGCTAAATTCTTTGAAGAATGTTATTGATCAAGTGAGATGCTGACAGTTTCAGTGTATCATCATATCTTATTTTAATCCTGAAATTATGTTGGGTTGATGGGTATTTCTTTGCCTTTGGCACAGTATGAAAAAAAAGTCTTTTTTAAATGCTGATAAATAAACATTTTGGGTTTTGTTTCGACACTAGTTTTCTTCTCATCAAATATGGAAATTATAACTTTAAAATGTAATGAATAATATTAGCAAATAACTGAATCACCGTAAGTTGTTTTTTTTAAATGGCCATGCTTTTTATTTTTAGGAGGATCTTTATAAAAGAGAATGCTGTGTTATTTCATGACATGAAATAATAAATATTGTGAAATAACAAAGAAGATAATTCTGTTTTTCCTTTTTTGCATATAACATGTAGGATTTTCCATAGCAGGGGAAACCAAAGGGCCAGGTACATTTAATTATCCTGTCAGTGACAGGGTCAATTCCAAATGCTTCAGTAGAAGTCATAAAATATCCATAGTGAACCCAGATGGCAGTGCCATAAGTGGGGAAAATTCTTCCTTGGCAGTTTTATGCTTTTTTGTGGCCTGACCCAAAACCTACTGGAGTCAATGGAAAGACCAACATCAACTGCAGAGTAGAAAAAAAGGAATTTTTTTAAAAAAAAAAGTGAAAAAATTGATCTTATTTTCAAAAATTCAAAAAAAAATTTGACCAACACTACTTCATGTGCTTTGGCAAGACCCCTGAGGCAGGAGCCTGGATAGTCCTTATACTGTTATCATATCTAATATAACTTCAGATGCTTCCCAATGTGTGTTTTTTAAAATTACTAAGCAATATTTCCAATACAAGTCCTTTGACAGTGAATTCCACAGATTAATATGTGCTTAAAAAGGTGTTTCCTTTGATTCATTTGAAATGCCCTTTATTTTCAGTGAGCACTCTTTCTTGTAGGGAAGAGTAAATGGCATGCCCATTTAACCTTCTATCTGTCATTCATTATTATACATACCTCTTACCTCTTCTTACTCTCTTCTTCCTCCCCCCCCCCCCCCCAATAACCCTAATCTTGTTAAACTCTCCTCGTTTGGAAGCTCCCTGTCTTCCCAGCGTCACTGATAAAGTTTATTGTCTTTTCTGGACCTATTTCAGCTGTTTTATCCATTTCCGTCTGGAGTGTCACCTTTGAGGTGTCCAGAACAGAACACTGTATTTGTACTGATGACATACCACCAGCAGCATTATAATATCATTTCATTGCTTAGATACCAATGTGACAGGCACCTCATAAATACCTCTGATAGGTAAAATAGAGTGTAATATTTCCCATCTCATTTTATAGTATATAATATACCATATATTATTTCTCATATCCATATCATATATAACGATTAAAATCATATTAATCAAATTTTATAGCCTAATATCTTCTTCATATTTTTGTCACACTGAACATTGAGCCAGAAAACCTCCATTTAGCTACCTACAATGAGAGGTTTTCTGAGAGTTCACAACTAATGCATAACTAATAAGGGTGCTTGACTGTTCCAAATATTTCTTCTAGGTACTTTACCTTTTACAGTTGTTGTCCTTCAAGTAGTGGATCTCAAATTGAGTGAGTCAACCATGTGATGCAGTTGCAAAAACGGCTGGTTTCATTGTGTATTAACAGCAATGTAGTATGTAAGACACAGGAAATAATTGTCCCGCTCTACTTGGCACTCTGGAGGCCTCAGCTGGAGTAGTGTCCAGTTCTAGATGCCATGTTTTAAAAAGATGTGGAGCAATTGGAGAGAGTCCAAAGGAGAGCAACAAAAGTGATAAAAGGTTTAGAAAACTTGAGCTATGTGGAAAGTTAAAATAATGGGCATGTTTAATCCTGAGGAAAGAAGACTGAGGGTGGGGGCTGAAAACAGTTTTCAAATATGTTAAGTGCTGTTACAAAGAGGACTGTGATCAACTGTTCTCAATGTCCGCTGAAGGTAGAACAAGAAGTAATGGGCTTAATTTGCAGCAAGTGAAATTTAGGTTAGATATTATGCAAAACTTGTAAATTATAAGGATAGTTAAGCAGTGGAATGGGCTTCCAAGGGAGGTTATGGAATCCCCATCATTAGAAGTTTTAAACAGCAGGTTAGACACTGTTAGGGTGGTTTAGGTATACTTGGTCCTGCCTCAGCACAGGGAGCTGAAATAGATGACCTCTTGAGGTCCCTTCCAGCCCTACATTTCTATGATTCTATGGTGGGAATTAGGGAAGCAAGCAGGTTTTCTTTGAGCAGCTGGGAGGAAGAAATGGAGAGAAAAAGGAGGGCTGGTTGAGGGTGGCAGAAAGTGAAAGAAATTGAAAGGGATTGACTTTCCTTTGCTTCCACTCTCTCACCTGAGAATGCTACAGATATGTTACTTGTTTCTGGGTTTCTAAGCTTTAATCGTGTTTTAACACTTTCTCCTCTGTTATCAAGCTACTATACAGCTCACAGATCTAAGAACCCCATAGTCATCCCCGGCACAATTGTGGTTTATTGCACTTTAAAATCTCAAATTATTTCATCAGTTTGTTAATATGTATTTGTTTCTGATGATGCTTTTTCTTTAAATACGAAAGAACAACCTCTAGTAGGGCGAAGGCTATAGGGGTTCTGTGGATTTGGCCCTTAAAATAGCAACTTTACATTACACTGGTGCATGTTTTGTATTTAACATTTATAGATTTAAACAATTACTTAAGACAAAGTATTTTGAAATATTTTCTTCCTTCACTTGCCTGCTGAGACTTGAGTTCAGGATTCTGAATTTCCCCTCTAGCAGCAACTGGTGACTTAACTAGTCCTGTAGGGAGTGCATATTTTTCGTTTGCTTAAGCAGTAGAGTTGTCATTGACTGCCGCAGGGGAAATACAGAAACCTGAAATCAGGCCCAAGAAATTAAATGAAGGAGGAAGACAGATTGCAAATGAAACTGAAAACTCTACTGCTTCATCGGCATAATCCTCGTTGTGGTGAACACTCTCAACTCCCATTGAAGTCAGCAGGACTTGGAAGTGCTCAGTACTTTGCAAAATTATGTGTTATGTGCTGAACGACCCAATTAGTTGTAATAATGGAAGTACTGAATGCATTATGACCTTGAAAAATCACCATATATTTTTCTTCCGGGTCCAAAGACATTTTCCAGTCTAGAGCTGACTTGCTTCCAATGCATTGCAATGCCTGGTATGGACCACGCTGGTAATGCCACAGCTACCACAAAAGCTGAACAACATGTCCAAGCATGGTGCTTAGGCAATCGATAGAGGGTTTTTTTTTTAGGTCCCTGAGGGAATACTTATTTTAAAAGCCTATGAAAAATACCCTTTATAATAAAAACTCTCAGCATGTGTCCAGCTTCCCTTATACCAACCACTGAGACATTACAGCCAATAGAATAGTTGAATGCAAATTAGCTGTAGAGTAGGGCAGTGTTTGGCTGAGTTACCTTTGAGGTCACAGTGGCCCTGCTTACATTATTTGAGTTGTTGACCTGAGCCTGTATAATCACAAGAATTAGATACAATAATCATTAATAATTTAGCTTCATTACAATCTAATTTCTTCAAATAAAGCCTGCATAAGGTTTCAGTTAATTTTAACAGTCTAAAAAGTGTGAAGTGTCTGCATAACTCTGTTTAGATAATTTGGGACCAAGAAAAGACTGATACTTTAAAGACCCAGTTTTTAATTAATTGTAGGTCATAAACCAATCAGCAGATGTACTTGTAAATTTTCAGAGAATGCATTCTATACTCAGTAAGTTTGGGGAGCTTGCAGTGTATTCTTCATATGCCACAACTTAAGTGCAAAATCCAGTTCGACCTTAACTATGGAGTGTTATCTAGTCCCTCCATAATAATAATTAATAATAAAAACACTTCTTCCCTGGCATGCTGATCAAGTCCATACTAGAGCCAAGTTTTATAGTTCCTGTAATGTAATCAACATAGTACATACCAGCACATCGCATCGGAGTGGGGCTAGGACCAATGGTAGGCTTAGATATGTGTCCTGAAAAAAAAGGTAGAATTTTAGGCAGCAATATGCTGAAAGCTCCTCTGAGCTTGACTAATAGGGTCATTCAGCACATACTGCTGAAGTGGATGGAATTTTCATAATTTCATTTGCAATTCACCTTTCAAATTATGGGCAAAGCAATCAAATAGCAACATATTAACTTAAATTCACTCCAGACAGGTGGTATTGTCCATGGTAGCAGATCATTTTGAGTGTTATAAACCTCTAAGTGTGATTGCACTGGTACTTAATGTACAGTTGAGTGGCTGATCAGTGACCTTTTAATTTGAGATGGGCCAAACAGTGTTAGAATACTTCAGTTGCTTCCAAACACTACAATTGGGAGAATAGCAGCTATTGGAAACTTTCTGACCATTATTGGAGTGAGCATATTTGTGACTGTCTGGTTGTACCACCTTCTAAAGTGTTATTTCAAGGTCAGCAGCCGTCTTAGGAGTAGGTGAATTAAGCAGCTGCTCTGGGCTCCGTGTTTAAGGGTTGCTGCCAGGAGCGGAAATCCAACTCATAGGAGGTTATCTTATATGTACAGGTACACACATGTCCACATTCTCACTGGGCAGACAGGGACTAGGTATTTCAGATACATGCCAGAATCCTAAACAATTTGACATCTGCTAGGAAGCATAGGTGTGTCTTGGACAAAATATTCCAGGGTGCGTCCGTGAATGATACTATATGGGGTGCACAGAATTAACACAAGTAAGGGACTTAACTGGCTGGAAAAGACCAAAGGGAAAGTAGATGGCTATTGCAGGAACTGTCATCCTTATTCATCTCTGGGGTTCCAGTGCAATTGCAACTCCTCCCTGTTGCCAACTCTCACATCCTGATTTTGTATTTGAGCTTAATAATTTTATTTGGCTTTGGATCAAGATTGTGAATTTTCCCCGTATTAAAAAGTTGCTGTGTTTTAAGAATTATTGCTGCATTTTCTCCAGATGCATTTTGGGTCTGCACAATATGAAACCCTTATAGGAATAAAACAAATCTAGAACTGACTCTTTGTACATTCATAAATTTGTATTGCTTTCTTCTTAATCTAAAAACTGATTTGTGTTCTTTCCTCAGTCATGTACCCTTTAACATTAAGTATAACATCATGTATAAGTAACATTAAGTATAACATCAACAAAAGATAAATATGCACAAATAACTTATATTAATACCAATTTTTCTGAGACCGAGAATGTTATGGATAATATAAGCATTTGCAATTGTCTTAATAATCTTTGTAGAAAGAATCCAACCATTCTAGCAGCTGGTGATTAGTTTTAGTTTTTAGACTGCTCTCAGGGGGAACTGTTATTCTAACAAAATTTTAATCAACTGTTTCAGTGGCAATATTGAATTTAAAAAGTTAGTAGTTACTAGTTACAGCTTGACTTCGTTAGTATACGGGAAAATCAGTCATTCTGTGGTGATTAACATCTATTCAGAGCTCAGAATGCATTATGGGTTTGAAATTATCATAGGAATTAATGCAATCTTTTTAAAGGGCTTAAAATATGGTAATAGATGCAGCATACTAGCACCTGCAGCTCAAGGTACCAGAGTTATAAAAGATGGCTATAATTATATTTATTATTGCAGGGATCTAAATGAAGAAAAAAACCAAAATGTAATGAGTATGAATAAGATAGGGACTCTTTATTTAAAGCCTATTAGTTAAAGAAACCTTTTCTTATATATGAGAAATATACTGTAGTTCCTGATATATTTTAATGGTTCTGTATGGTCTGTTGCATACACAGCACTTCCAAAGACCCTGAGGGAAATGACACACATTTTGAATGACCATACAGCTCTATTGAATAGTCCTTAAACAAAGAGGACCTGATAGTGATCTTTCTTACACTGATGTAACTCAGCTGACTTCAGTGCTGCTACTCCTTATTTACACGTGTGTAATTGAGAGCAGAGAGCAGGGGCTGCACTTTTTAGTTTTTAAGCATAGTCTGTGGTTAACTCCTCTGTTTTCTTGCATTTTTAAAGGATTAGTCACCTGCAGATTAATTTGCTAATAATAGAAGATGTTGGAAGTATTAGAAATGCTATTTACCAGTTGTTTGCTGTCCTATGACAACACATGGTAACTTCTAGAAGTGCTGAACCCTGTTGTATGAAAAGAGATAAAAGACAAGAGGTAGGAGAGTTTCAGTACTTCTCGATATGTAAGATGTGGCCACAGAAATTAATATAAAAGCCTGTTTGAGTACTTTGTTGAATCATGGCCTGTATGTACACATAATGATATCCTTTGGAGGTAGAATGGAGCTAATACCCACAAATCTTCTGTGTGAACCAAAGGGAACATATTGCAGGAACAGACCAATATGATGGAGGCTGGTGACATCAGAAAGTGACAAGATGAAACTAAGTGTGACTGACTTGTTGTAGACCTTTGCTGAATCAGGGCTATGGTGCAGGACAGATAAGTAACTGATCTGCTGTAGGCTCCAATTCAGCAAGGTAGTTAATCCTTGCCTAACTTTAAGATCCTGAGTAGACTCACTGATCTCAATATGACTACACACATACTTAAACGTTGGGCATGTGCATAAATACCTTGCTGAATGGGTAGCTGTACTGTTGGCAAAGATTCCAGTTTGGAGATGGCAGAAGGTAACAGAAAGTGCTTGTGTTATATTTGTACAGAAAAAGCTGAGTTTCAAATGATGGCCGGATGAATGTTTGCCATCATTACAACATTAATGGTCACGTTCTGCCCCCAATTATGTGTGCAAAGCACTCATGAAGTCAGTGGAGTTGCGTCTGATAGAAGAATGTAGCCTTAATTTTCCATCTTTGTAAGCAAAACAGTGACTGTCGCCGATTAGGTAGAAAAATATGAAGTAACATCAAAAATGATAGCTAGTTCATGCATTAATGAATATTTTTGTCCACCCAGTATAGGAAATAAGAGGCTTGTGGACTAAAAGATCATCATTTGTCCATCCTTTTGCTTCAATTTTCTGAACAGTTCTTTCAGCACTAAATGCTTTTAAACATCTGTCAGTAACATATAATAGTCTTAATGGAATAGAAAAACAAGTTTTTACTGCATGGGAACAAATTTAGCAGCTACACTAAGCAGTTAAAACTACTGTTTAGTCCATATGTAGATTTCCTCATGCAGCCATAAAAGCTTGGATTGCTTCAGCCTTAACCTCAAGAATAAGAATCATTTTAAATGAAAGGGAAAATGAAGTAAGTGAGAGAGAGCAAGAGAAACGGAGTGGGGGCTGACGAACAGCTAAGCATCCCACAGAAGAAGCAAGTCAATAAACAGTGTAATTACTAATTCATTCAGGAACAAAAATAATGGCTTTCTAAAGTGAAACGACCAAATCCAATAACTAACAGTTTGTCAGGGCAATAATAATGGTATTTGTATCTCTTTTAATTGGCTTTAACCTTTCCCTTTATGTGTGAACTATTAAAAAATTAAACAGGAAAGTATTTAGATAGACAGACTTACGTCAGTGCATGGCTCACTCTCTTTTAATGAGGTCAAGGTAATAAAGAGTCTGAGCAGATCCAGCAGCCTGGTTGATGAATGACTGTCTTCCATTGCAGGTATAGAATATTGTACTTGACTTTTTGCTGCTGTTGATTGTGTATGAAGACATTGGTTTCTATCCATAGGGAAAAGAAATCTTGAGTCTTCTGTGTGCATGCTCACACAAACATGGATGAGTTCCAGTTTCAAGGCACATGAAGGTTTTAAGCCATTAAGGGAGATAACATCTCTTTAAGATGTAATTGGTAAAATCATGTGAGAAAAGTGCAGTACTGTATCTGACAGACTGACTCAGTCACACACAGCGGTGCTATGATCAGCATTTATCTGCTGATATGGCATTCTTCTAATGAAGAGCCAAACATCTTAGATAAAAAAGTGGCAACTTTATTTAAATCACTAATACCAAAGGTCAGGTGGAAGGCAGTCCTTGCCAATTTTTCTTTCCCAGGTGCCTCAGTTCATTGGACACCTAACAAAGTGTCCTGGCTGTCTGGCCTGGCTGAAAGCGTTGTTATGCCCCCATCTCCTTTGGACACAATTTTGTGGGTCAGTTAGGGTTGCCAATATTGCATTTCAAAAATAAGGGACTGCTTCTTAGCATGCCCACCACACTCCTCCCGATATTTATTATTTTTATTATTATTTTATTATTTTATTTTAATAGTAATAAATAATCAGTGCTCACCTACATTCACCAGAGATATTTCTTGCTGCTTTTTGCAGCACTCAGCCAACTCCTGATCTTGTTGTAAAGAGATGAAGAAATAAGGGATTTCTAGGGTCAATGCAGTTCACCCTAACTGCTAACATAGGAGAGGCATGATCTCCTGGTTAAGCCACGCCAGTCACCACCTGCCTTGCTTCTGCTTGGGCTGGTGATCACTCAGCAGAACATGCTCTGCCCCATACATGCTACTACAATGTGTTAACAATTAGTGCTATAATATGTTCCTATTTGGGTGCAGTGGGGGATAACTTACCTTTAGAGAGATCTGAAAGTTGCTTGTACACTCTAGCCTGCATTGTGTTGGCTCTAAAGTTGCTACCTGTGTCAGACTATTGTACCCTAATCATCCTCTGTAATAGGGTATGGGGGGAAGATAAAGTAATATTCAGGCAGATAATGAGGACAAATAATTAAAGCATACAGACCTGTAGCCTTAAAATTCCACCTGTCCTGCAGGTGATTTGCACTGAATAGCACCAAATTCCTTTAATAAAAATAACCCTTTCTTTTGGACAGGTGGAATTTCATAGCTTAAGTTCTGTAAATGAAAGAGAATCCTTATTAGCTCTTGATCCCATTTTAATTCTTAATTTTCTATGCTTCTTTAAGTCAATTTTCTTCCACTGAAAAAATATCAGAAGTTAAAATCTGAAGCTGGACAAACAAGAATCCCGTGGCTCACATCACATGTGCAATGCAATTTATACAGCAAGCAGCATTGTCTAAGAATAGAATTGTAAGGACATGCATGAATGCTGACTGTATTCCTGTGGGAAATGGAAGCTTCATAAGGAAAGGAGTAAGCCTTTTCTAGAAAGTTAGGATGAAAATCAACATTAAAGGGATATGAGATAACATTCTCATGTAGTCACCTTACTTACTAAACTTACCTTCAACTTACTAAAAATATCTTCACAATAAATTCCCTAGAGAAAATCCTTTAAAAAATTAATGATATAAGTGCTGCTTCTGTGGGAGACCATTACATTGTATGTACGTAAGTTTTATTAACAATTCACAATTAGGTATTTTTATGATACTTTTAAGATAGTGAATTATGATGACTGAAAATACCCTCCAGCTTAATTGAGAACCATTATGTGTAGTAATTGCCACTGATTTCTGCAAACAGTCATTTTTCTCTGGCCTATTAACATAATTTGAATTTTTAATTGCACTTCATAATTGTCTGTTGGAGTTAACAAACAAGCACATTTGCCAAAGTGTTTAAGAACAAAACCCCAAATGGACTGAATAGTGATGTAGTGTTATTATTAACAGACCTTGTTAGAACACTCCAGTATGTCAGTTTTTGATGGGGGCATGACTTTTAGCAATAAAAGAGCACTTTGGATTTTCCACTCATCACTCCATTAATTGTAGATAATGCTGCATCTTCTTGAAAATTTGTGTGGCTATTTGCTATTTTTCCTTTGTTTTCTTTTACTTCTTGGTAAATGATCTCCAATGTAGTTACAGAGAATCAGCTTTCCAACTCTGTACATTTAAGGAGTTCTATCCCCAAAATATATACAGTTACCCTAAATGAAGAAATTTGACGCAAACTTAGATTGTAATCTCTCTGAGGCAGGGACCATCCTTGTTTTGTGTTTTTACAGCACCTAGCACAATAGGGCTTGGTCTGTTAGGTGCATTAGATCTTTTAGGTGCTAGAGTAATGCAAATCATAACTTGTAATTATTATAATTTGTGCATTAAAGACCCTTTTACAATATGCTTTGGGGTTTCTACAGACTAGATCAGAAAGCTCCCAGAGAGTTGTTTTAAAATTAGTTATTATTTCTCATTCTTTTCATTTTTCCCTTCTCCCTCTGATGCATGGAATACTTGTCAACATGATATCACATTATCTTCCAGGTCAAAGGGGCCAATTTCCGATTGATATGGTATTGCAAAAGCCTGGGGCCTGAATGCCCACAAACCTCACATCCACTAACAACCTTCCTCCACTACTTCCTGTTTTGTTAAAGCTTCAGATGACCTTCACTTAACTGCAAACAGAGGAATGTTTTGCTTAGTATGTACATTTCATGTACATGTTTCTTTATTTCTTAACAGCATACTGAAAACATAAAAGAGGCTGGGGAGTACAAGGAAGTTGATTTCATGTGGTCTCATGGCAAGCTTCCTAACTGGGCAGCCAGCAACAAACATCAATTCAAATTCCGCAAGTGAAATCCTGGCCCCATTGAAGCCAACGGAAAAACTCTCATTGACTTCAGTGGGATTAAGATTTCATCCCTAAAGTTTATATCTGTTTCTCTTATTAGGCATCATCTTTGTGTACTCTGATATGGTCTTACCACAATTATTATTTCTACAACAGTTATTATTTTGATCTGTTCAGGAAATCCTTGTTTTACCAGCTACAAACAATTTAAGATAGTAGCTTCTAAAAGATTGATCCTGGATCCCCATCTCTACATGAGTAGTCACATATGTATTTATTTAATTACTTATATATTGCACATGAATGTATCGGTCCTAAACTCTTGGCATATTTGCTATCAATTAAAAATACAGTTGTATTAAAGGAAAAGCATAATCCCCAAAAGCAGAAAACAATTAACCCAAGTCAACCCAACCCAATTTATTCATGTGATAAACTTCCTCAAAATCAATGAAACTACTGTTGCATGTAAGGACTACTGAATTGCGCAAGGGTTTGCAGGTTCTGAAATACTAAACATTTAAGAAAGGTGAAAGGATATTTTCCATTGGCCAATTTTTAGTGTAAAAAATGTACATCAGGGCTTCATCAGTGTGTTTATTTAAAGGCTGGGATGTAGTGAGGTGACAGCAGCTTGAAAATCCAGTCCTGGTTTCTGAATCGGGAATGCTATCAAATTCTCCATAGTCTTCAAGCTGAAAACTCAAAGCCCTATTTAAGTATCTTTAGAAAAATGTCATGGCAGTGATCTTTACAATATTAGCTATAGGCAAGACACGTTAGTCGGGGAAAAGGCATTTTTCTGGATTGGAAATGTCAGTACTGTTTATATAAATGCTTTTAAGCAGGCTCATGCTTCTTCATAACTTTTCAGAAGTTAGGCAAGGGATCATGCTACTGCTCTAAACTAATTCATTCAGTGAAGTTGCTACTGCTTAATGCAATTTTGTGCCTGTAAGCAAGGCATATATTACACAAATGGCAGCAGTTAGCAATCTTTTCTGACACGTTTATCCTTTCAGACTGAAACTCACTGTCTTATTACCGTTATTTTTTTTTCCCATTACATGATCACATACTGATTGCCATTTAAAATTTAAAGAAACCACAGTAACTGAGAAATTTCTAGCCATTCCTATTTCTGTCACCCTTCTGTACACAACTTGTTTTAAACTAGTTTCTAGTACTGTAGCATTTAGACTGAGGGCCTTCAGGTAATCTTCTCAATTAGTCTCTGGGGCTTTAGAGAACAGGAAAGTGCAATTCTCTTAACAGTGGCTGAAATTATAGGTTCAGGCTAAAATTACGGACAGGGCCGTCTGTACGCAGCTGTATAGGGCACCAAGAAATTAGGGGCACCAAATTTCCTGGTGCCCTGCGCAGCTGCGTGCTGCTCCAGCCCCTGCTCCGCCTCTTCCCCAAGGCCCCCGCCCCTGCTCTGCTCCGCACCAGTCCCACCCCCCACCCCTCTGAGCTCTGCAGCAGGGCTGGGCCCACACTCACCAGCGGGAGTGCAGCGACCCGGCCTCAGCCGTGCTGTTGGTGAGTGCTGGGGGGTGGTTACTCCCTGCCCCCCAAGCCAGAACCCGCCTGGTCCTCACGGAGGCCTGGAGCCAGCCCCCCCAGCCCTTCTCTGGTGCGGGGGGCAGGGCTGCATAGGGCTCCAGAATTGCTAGGGACGGCCCTGATTAAGGTACAGGCTTTAACCAATCTGACAAAAAAAATAGATATAGAGAGAGACAAATCCTGGACCTTTTGGATTATTATAGGGCTGGTAAATATGTGATGTTCTTTTAGAAGACAATTGTGTGATTTCCATTTTTGGGAATTAAGGTAATAACTATTCTTTTTATCCATCTGGCAGGTGACGCATCAGTCCCTGTATGTTTGCCTCTCTGTATACCTGTCCTCTCCATCTTCCCGTACTCATCTGCATTCCGAATAAACTCCAAAACACTCTGTTCAATCTATGTAGAAACTTGAATGAGAAGTCATGGAAAAAGCAAAAAAATCATCTGGTATTTTTTGTTTGTTTGTTTTTTTGCCTTGAGCCAATTGTTTATTCATTCAACTATCAAATAATTTCACTGAGATTTATTATTTTTGTCTGTGAAATTCGATCTCATGCATTTATAATTAAAAAGGGTGCATAGTAGTAAATAGGTGTATTTGTCATTAAAAATTTGTTAGCAATATAAATGAGAAAACAATAATTAGTTTATAAACAGCTGACACTTACTTGATTTGTTGTATTGGTATTTTAATTGGAGAAAACACTGTTTAATCATATCAATATTTAGCAGAGAAGTCCACAGCTGCAGACTTAGCATCTGGATCTAAACTTTCCAAAAGTTTGAGGGTATTAAGAGAGAATGTTTTGATTCAGCCTCTTATACATATAGAGGCAACTACAAAACTTTTGAATTTGAATGTTCCCAAAATTTACTGGCGGGTAAAATTCAGGTGTCTCACATGTCAACCGAATGAATGGAAAAGGTCTTTTAGTGTTCTTTTCTCCCCTTGTTGCGTAAGTGTCAAACAAAGCTGATTCTTCATGCTTTTGTGTGGGAGAAAGGGGGAGCTTCTTGAAGAATAGGGAAGAAAATAATCATTACTTGAATTATTTGTTGTCTTTATGTAAGATTAAGATAGGTTTTAGGAATTGTCATATCCAGTTTTATGATTTTATTAAATTATTGTTATTTCAGTCAGCATAAGCTGTAGTGTAGACTTAGCATTAGTTTTTCAGACCTCAAGAACAGCTCTGTGTAAGCTCAAAAGCTTGTCTCTCTCACCAACAGAAGTTGGTCCAATAAAAGATTCACCCACCTGCTCCCCCTTTTCTAGATCATTTATGAACATGTTGAACAACATAGGTTCCAGTACAGATCCTGGGGGGGACCCTGCTATTTACCCCATTCTATTGTGAAAACAAATTATTTATTCCTACCCTTTAACCAGGTACTGATCCATGAGAGGACTTCCCCTCTTATCCCATGACTGCTTTCTTTGCTAAAGAGCCTTTGGTGAAGGACCTTGTCAAAGACTTTCTAAAAGTCCAAGTACACTGTATCAACTTAATCACCCTTGTCCATATGCTTGTTGACTCCCTCAAAAAAATTCAATAGATTGGTGAGTCATGATTTCCCTTTACAAAAGCTGTGTTGACTCTTTCCCAACATATCGTGTTTATCTATGTCTGATAATTTTCATGAATATATATAGATATATGTACTTTTCTTTCACATCACAGGTTGCACGTGTAGAAACTTAGGTGTAGAAAAATTGAGTTTATCATATATAGATGAACAGATATTTGGCAATTATTGGGTGGAGTATGTAGCATGTGTTGCTTCGATACATGCTACTCTTTATTGTGTGTTGCAAAGGGAAATTATATTGTGTCAGCACCCTTTTCTAACTCAGTGTGAGTAGATGGTCTGTAAGATGTGTAGAAGGGTGACGTAAGTTTTTTTGGGAGGGATATTGGGATTGGGGTTTCTATTTTGTTTTTATTTTTTGGCTGGGGATCAGAGAGAGAGAGATGTTGGTACATCTATTTTTTCCCAAATATTTTTAGCTTAAATGGCTGATTTCATTGTACTTTTTTGTTTGACATATGAGCACATAACTCACTCCTGAAGTTGTGTATCACATCCGGATAGAATCCTAATGGAAATTACATTTGAAATAGTTTACTTGGGTTATCAGGTACAGGCAATTGGGCATGCTCAGTTTTCTTCTGCCATATTTCAACTTAAGGATAAGAAACAATCTCATACTTTTAAGCATGCTTTTTTCTGTTAGATAGCTCTGTTGACTGAATTTTTGACAGTGAAAATGTGTACAGTTATACTCAATCCACTCTCACTCACTGGTTTTCTTCCTGAAGTCTCTGAGTGGGTTTAGTTATGACTTATAACTTGAGCATGGCATTTTGGGAGAAACTGAAAAAGTAGTATAAATGTAAAAATATACAGCTCATTCTGTCTTTGAAATTGTTGGTGTGAAAAGAGTGTTTTATTTAAACAAGGTCTGCTTCAACCTTGATTGACTTGCAGTAAATTGCCTGGTACGAGAGGCAAAAGGAAGTGGATAGAAAAATGGCAATCAGCACCAAATGTTTCACATATTGATTGACAAGCACCAGAGATGTGTTAGAGTAAGATAAATTGGCCAACAGGGCCCATCTTGACAGCTCCTGAGATGGGAAAATTGTTCCTGTTAATTTGCCGCTGGGACCTTGTCATTTATTGGGATATACATTTGAGTTTCTTCTAATTGTATAAACAAAGTTTGGATTCCTATGTAGCATAGTTCAACCTCTGTTAGGTAATTTTTTTTGTCTGCACCTTTTCTGAGCTGTATTTGTAAACGGCTTTAAGATTGGGGAGAAGGGAGTCATTTAAAGAAGCAGTTTAGCCTGAAATGCAGTGCATTATTCTACTGTCATTATGGATTGAACCTTAGGACCAGTTTGACTTCAGTGGGGGTTTAGCCTGAGTGAGAAGAGCATAACAGGGCCCCAAATCATGTTCGTAGGATAGTCACATCCAGATTTATACTACTTCATCCTAGCAAATTTAATCATTACTATAATGAAAAGATTTCTTACCTTTTTAACACATCTCATTTTGTACTTGCAAATGCCTTTTAATAAGGTTACAGGTTTTTTTAGTACTGCAGGGTAAAACTCCCTTTTCTATAAAGAAGTCTTTTCATCTTTGCAATTTCTTTTCATTAAAAGGACATTTTATCTTTTTAATTTCCTGTACTGCTTTCCCAATGTCCCCATTAATTATAGTGGCACCCGCTAGTGCTGAGATAGTTAATGGTCTGACAGCCTTTACATTGGAATCTTCCATTTAGAAGGGTTTGACTTGGTCTATAAAAATTTGATGTAAAGTGAAATTTAACATAAATATTCTCAGCTCAGGAGTCAATGTTTGTTCATTTTCTTTTTATTTTCCTTTTTTAAATCCAGCAGATTCCGGTGTTAATTTATACATGTCCAAGGAGAGAGGATGCTTTTTTTGGTGTTTTGTTTTATCTTTAATCCTCAGACTCTCAACTCAACAGTGGCTTTAAAAAGAATGAAATTGTACACACCATTATTCCAAGTTGGGGACTGGTCAGAATTTTATTTATTTTTCATTTATACTGGTCATTTGTGGCTAGATTCTGGTGTTGCTACAAACCCTGTGTATGGTGGGGCAGTGCATAGGTGTGCTGTCCCAGAAACAGCACAGGGAAGGAATTGGGTATGCAAGTCTTTCAGCAGACATAGTGCCAGATTTTTAAAGGTATTTAGGTGCCTAAACATTCAGATAGATTCCTAGTAGGATTTTCAGAAGCACTTAAGCACTTCAGATTAATTTCAGTGGGAGGTAGGCACCTTGGCACTTTTGAAAATTCCGGTAGACACCCATCTACTTACATACCCCAAAATTCCACTGAAGTCAGTGTGGACTGTATAAGCCCTGGTCTACCCTACGACTTTAGGTCGAATTTAGCAGCGTTAAATCGATGTAAACCTGCACCCGTCCACATGATGAAGCCCTTTATTTCGACTTAAAGGGCTCTTAAAATCGATTTCCTTACTCCACCCCTGACAAGTGGATTAGCGCTTAAATCGGCCTTCCCGGGTCAAATTTCATAGAATCATAGAATATCAGGGTTGGAAGGGACCTCAGGAGGTCATCTAGTCCAACCCCCTGATCAAAAGCAGGACCCATCCCCAATTAAATCATCCCAGCCAGGACTTTGTCAAGCCTGACCTTAAAAACTTCTAAGGAAGGAGATTCCACCACCTCCCTAGGCAACGCATTCCAGTGTTTCACCACCCTCCTAGTGAAAAAGTTTTTCCTAATATCCAACCTAAACCTCCCCCACTGCAGCTTGAGACCATTACTCCTTGTCCTGTCCTCTTCCACCACTGAGAATAATCTAGAACCATCCTCTCTGGAACCACCTCTCAGGTAGTTGAAAGCAGCTATCAAATCCCCCCTCATTCTTCTCTTCCGCAGACTAAACAATCCCAGTTCCCTCACCCTCTCCTCATTAGTCATGTGTTCCAGACTCCTAATCATTTTTGTTGCCCTTCGCTGGACTCTTTCCAATTTATCCACATCCTTCTTGTAGTGTGGGGCCCAAAACTGGACACAGTACTCCAGATGAGGCCTCACCAATGTCGAATAGAGGGGGACAATCACGTCCCTCGATCTGCTCGCTATGCCCCTACTTATACATCCCAAAATGCCATTGGCCTTCTTGGCAACAAGGGCACACTGCTGACTCATATCCAGCTTCTTGTCCACTGTCACCCCTAGGTCCTTTTCCGCAGAACTGCTGCCCAGCCATTCGGTCCCTAATCTGTAGCTGTCCATTGGGTTCTTCCATCCTAAGTGCAGGACTCTGCACTTATCCTTTTTGAACCTCATCAGATTTCTTTTGGCCCAATCCTCCAATTTGTCTAGGTCCCTCTGTATCCTATCCCTGCCCTCCAGCGTATCTACCACTCCTCCCAGTTTAGTATCATCCGCAAATTTGCTGAGAGTGCAATCCACACCATCCTCCAGATCATTTATGAAGATATTGAACAAAACCGGCCCCAGGACCGACCCCTGGGGCACTCCACTTGACACCGGCTGCCAACTAGACATGGAGCCATTGATCACTACCCGTTGAGCCCGACAATCTAGCCAACTTTCTACCCACCTTATAGTGCATTCATCCAGCCCGTACTTCTTTAACTTGCTGACAAGAATACTGTGGGATTTGGGGTACTGTGGACACATTTCAACGGTATTGGCCTCCGGGAGCTATCCCAGAGTGCTCCATTGTGACCGCCCTGGACAGCACTCTCAACTCAGATGCACTGGCCAGGTAGACAGGAAAAGAACCGCGAACTTTTGAATCTCATTTCCTGTTTGGCCAGCGTGGCAAGCTGCAGGTGACCATGCAGAGCTCATCAGCAGAGGTGACCATGCAGAGCTCATCAGCAGAGGTGACCATGATGGAGTCCCAGAATCGCAAAAGAGCTCCAGCATGGACTGAACGGGAGGTACGGGATCTGATCGCTGTATGGGGAGAGGAACCGTGCTATCAGAACTCCGTTCCAGTTTTCGAAATGCCAAAACCTTTGTCAAAATCTCCCAGGGCATGAAGGACAGAGGCCATAACAGGGACCCAAAGCAGTGCCGTGTGAAACTTAAGGAGCTGAGGCAAGCCTACCAGAAAATCAGAGAGACGAACGGCCGCTCCGGATCAGAGCCCCAAACATGCCGCTTCTATGATGAGCTGCATGCCATTTTAGGGGTTCAGCCACCACTACCCCAGCCGTGTTGTTTGACTCCTTCAATGGAGATGGAGGGAACATGGAAGCAGGTTTTGGGGACGAAGAAGATGATGATGATGATGATGATGATGTTGTAGATAGCTCACAGCAAGCAAGCGGAGAAACCGGTTTTCCCGACAGCCAGGAACTGTTTCTCACCCTAGACGTGGAGCCCGTACCCCCCGAACCCACCCAAGGCTGCCTCCTGGACCCGGCAGGCGGAGAAGGGACCTCTGGTGAGTGTACCTTTTAAACTACTATACATGGTTTAAAAGCAAGCATGTGAAAGGATTAATTTGCCTTGGCATTCGCGGCTCTCCTGGATGTACTCCCAAAGCCTTTGCAAAAGGTTTCTGGGGAGGGCAGCCTTATTGCGTCCTCAATGGTAGGACACTTTACCACTCCAGGCCAGTAACACGTACTCGGGAATCATTGTACAACAAAGCATTGCAGTGTATGTTTGCTGGCGTTCAAACAACATCCATTCTTTCTCCCTCTGTGTTATCCTCAGGAGAGTCAGATATCATTCATGGTCACCTGGTTGAAATAGGGTGCTTTTCTTCAGGGGACACTCAGAGGAGCCCGTTCCTGCTGGGCTGTTTGCCTGTGGCTGAAAAGAAATGTTCCCCACTGTTAGCCACGGGGAGGGTTGAGGGGGTAGCCACGCAGTGGGGGGAGGCAAAATGCGACCTTGTAACAAAAGCACATGTGCTATGTATGTATTGTTAACAGCAAAGTTTACCCTGAAAGAGTGTAGCCACTGTTTTATAAAATGTGTCTTTTTAAATACCGCTGTCCCTTTTATTTTCTCCACCAGCTGCATGTGTTTCAATGATCACAGGATCTTCTCCTTCCCAGAGGCTAGTGAAGATTAGAAAGAAAAAAAAGTACACTCGTGATGAAATGTTCTCCAAGCTCATGCTGTCCTCCCGCACTGACAGAGCACAGACGAATGTGTGGAGGCAAATAATGTCAGAGTGCAGGAAAGCACAAAATGACCAGGAGGAGAGGTGGTGGGCTGAAGAGAGTAAGTGGCGGGCTGAAGACAGGGCTGAAGCTCAAATGTGGCGGCAGCGTGATGAGAGGAGGCAGGATTCAATGCTGAGACTGCTGGAGGATCAAACCAGTATGCTCCAGTGTATGGTTGAGCTGCAGCAAAGACAGCTGGAGCACAGACTGCCACTACAGCCACTGTGTAACCAACTGCCCTCTTCCCCAAGTTCCATAGCCTCCACACCCAGACGCCCAAGAACCAGCCACTCCGCCACAGAGGATTGCTCAGAAAAAAGAAGGCTGGCATTCAATAAATTTTAAAGTTGTAAACTTTTAAAGTGCTGTGTGGCATTTTCCTTCGCTCCTCCACCACCCCTCCTGGGCTACCTTGGTAGTCATCCCCTTATTTGTGTGATGAATGAATAAAGAATGCATGAATGTGAAGCAACAATGACTTTATTGCCTCTGCAAGCGGTGATCGAAGGGAGGAGGGCAGGGTGGTTAGCTTACAGGGAAGTAGAGTGAACCAAGGGGCGGGGGGTTTCATCAAGGAGAAACAAACCGAACTTTCACAGCGTAGCCTGGCCAGTCATGAAACTGGTTTTCAAAGCTTCTCTGATGCGTACCGTGCCCTCCTGTGCTCTTCTAACCGCCCTGGTGTCTGGCTGCACATAACCAGCAGCCAGGCAATTTGCGTCAACCTCCCACCCCGCCATAAATGTCTCCCCCTTACTCTCACAGATATTGTGGAGCACACAGCAAGCAGTAATAACAGTGGGAATATTGGTTTCGCTGAGGTCTAAGTGAGTCAGTAAACTGCGCCAGCGCACCTTTAAACGTCCAAATGCACATTCTACCACCATTCTGCACTTGCTCAGCCTGTAGTTGAACAGCTCCTGACTGCTGTCCAGGCTGCCTGTGTACGGCTTCATGAGCCAGGGCATTAAGGGGTAGGCTGGGTCCCCAAGGATAACTATAGGCATTTCAACATCCCCAACAGTTAGTTATTTTCTGGTCTGGGAATAAAGTCCCTTCCTGCAGCTTTTGAAACAAACCAGAGTTCCTGAAGATGCGAGCGTCATGTACCTTTCCCGGCCTTCCCACGTTGATGTTGGTGAAACGTCCCTTGTGATCCACCAGAGCTTGCAGCACTATTGAAAAGTACCCCTTGCGGTTTATGTACTCGGCGGCTTGGTGCTCTGGTGCCAAGATAGGGATATGGGTTCCGTCTATGGCCCCACCACTGTTAGGGAATCCCATTGCAGCAAAGCCATCCACTATGACCTGCACATTTCCCAGGGTCACTACTCTTGATATCAGCAGATCTTTGATTGTGTGGGCTACTTGCATCACAGCAGCCCCCACAGTAGATTTGCCCACTCCAAATTGATTCCCAACTGACAGGTAGCTGTCTAGCGTTGCAAGCTTCCACAGGGCTATCACCACTCGCTTCTCAATTGTGAGGGCTGCTCTCATCTTGGTATTCATGTGCTTCAGGGGCAGGGGAAAGCAAGTCACAAAGTTCCATGAAAGTGTCCTTACGCATGCAAAAGTTTCGCAGCCACTGGGAATCGTCCCAGACCTGCAACACCATGCGGTCCCACCAGTCTGTGCTTGTTTCCCGAGCCCAGAATCGGCGTTCCACAGCATGAACCTGCCCCATTAGCACCATGATGCATGCATTGGCAGGGCCCATGCTTTCAGAGAAATCTGTGTCCATGTCCTGATCACTCACGTGACCGCGCTGACGTCGCTTCCTCGCCTGGTATCGCTCTGCCAGGTTCTGGTGCTGCATATACTGCTGGATAATGCATGTGGTGTTTAATGTGCTCCTAATTGCCAAATTGAGCTGAGCGGCCTCCATGCTTGCCTTGGTATGGCGTCTGCACAGAAAAAAGGCGCGGAACGATTGTCTGCTGTTGCTCTGACGGAGGGAGGGGTGACTGACGACATGGCTTACAGGGTTGGCTTACAGGGAATTAAAATCAACAAAGGAGGTGGCTTTACATCAATGAGTATTTCAGGCAGGACTTCATGGAGGGTTCCAATAAGAAATGGTGCACCTAAGTTATTGTTCTTATTGGAACAAGGAGGTTAGTCTGGCCTCTGATTGATACATGGCTAGATTTACCTTGCTGCACCTTCCCTGTGAGTGACTGCAGTGTGACCTAGAGGAATGAGTCCCCTAGACAGGGGGCGGGTTTGCAAATGAGTATAAAAGAAATCTGGTCTATTTCTTGTTTTGATCCACTCCATCTATCTTCTACATCTTTGGCTGGCAGCAGACGGTGCAGAAGGACTGCATGCCATCCACATCTCATGGCTGCTCGGCAGAAGATGGTACAATAGGATTGCTATCCATCCTCATCTCTTGCCTGCCCGGCAGAAGATGATTCAATAGGACTGCTAGCAATCCGTATCACCTGCCTGCTCACCATAAGATGGTTCAATAGGACTGACTGCAGGACTAAAGAGAATGACTTGATCAGGTCACTCCAAATTTAGTCCCTGCGCCCGTGTCTGCCCAGGCGCTCCTGATCGACCTCACACATGCGACCAGGAGCACCTCGGACATGACGATGACAGCTACCAGTCCTATTGCACCATCTGCTGCCACAAGGCAAGGGGTTGCTGCTGCTGTGTAGCAATGCAGTACCGCGTCTGCCAGCACCCAGGAGACATACGGTGAGAGTGAGCTGAGCGGGCTCCATGCTTGCCGTGGTATGGCGTCTGCACAGGTAACTCAGGAAAAAAGGCGCGAAACAATTGTCTGCCCTTGCTTTCATGGAGGGAGGGGTCCTGACAATATGTACCCAGAACCACCCGCGACAATGTTTTAGCCCCATCAGACATTGGGATCTCAACCCAAAATTCCAATGGGCAGCGGAGACGTGATTGGAATAACAGAGACTTGGTGGGATAACTCACATGACTGGAGTACTGTCATGGATGGTTATAAACTGTTCAGGAAGGACAGGCAGGGCAGAAAAGGTGGGGGAGTAGCACTGTATGTAAGGGAGCAGTAAGACTACTCAGAGCTCCGGTACAAAACTGCAGAAAAACCTGAGTGTCTCTGGATTAAGTTTAGAAGTGTGAGCAACAAGAGTGATGTAGTGGTGGGAGTCTGCTATAGGCCACCAGACCAGGGGGATGAGGTGGATGAGGCTTTCTTCCGGCAGCTCGCGGAAGCTACTAGATCGCACGCCCTGGTTCTCATGGGTGACTTTAATTTTCCTGATATCTGCTGGGAGAGCAATACAGCGGTGCATAGACAATCCAGGAAGTTTTTGGAAAGCGTAGGGGACAATTTCCTGGTGGAAGTGCTAGAGGAGCCAACTGGGGGGGAGCTTTTCTTGACCTGCTGCTCACAAACCGGGAAGAATTAGTAGGGGAAGCAAAAATGGATGGGAATCTGGGAGGCAGTGACCATGAGTTGGTTGAGTTCAGGATCCTGACACAGGAAAGAAAGGTAAGCAGCAGGATACGGACCCTGGACTTCAGGAAAGCAGACTTCGACTCCCTCAGGGAACGGATGGGTAGGATCCCCTCGGGGGCTAACATGAAGGGGAAAGGAGTCCAGGAGAGCTGGCTGTATTTCAAGGAATCCCTGTTGAGGTTACAGGGACAAACCATCCCGATGTGTCGAAAGAATAGTAAATATGGCAGGCGACCAGCTTGGCTTAACGGTGAAATCCTAGCAGATCTTAAACATAAAAAAGAAGCTTACAAGAAGTGGAAGGTTGGACATATGACCAGGGAAGAGTATAAAAATATTGCTCGGGCATGTAAGAATGAAATCAGGAGGGCCAAATCTCACCTAGAGCTGCAGCTAGCGAGAGATGTTAAGAGTAACAAGAAAGGTTTCTTCAGGTATGTTGGCAACAAGAAGAAAGCCAAGGAAAGTGTGGGCCCCTTAATGAATGAGGGAGGCAACCTAGTGACCGAGGATGTGGAAAAAGCTAATGTACTCAATGCTTTTTTTTGCCTCTGTCTTCACTAACAAGGTCAGCTCCCAGACTGCTGCGCTGGGCATCACAACATGGGGAATAGATGGCCAGCCCTCTGTGGAGAAAGAGGTGGTTAGGGACTATTTAGAAAAGCTGGACGTGCACAAGTCCATGGGGCCGGACGAGTTGCATCCGAGAGTGCTAAAGGAACTGGCGGCTGTGATAGCAGAGCCATTGGCCATTATCTTTGAAAACTTGTGGCAAACGGGGGAAGTCCCGGATGACTGGAAAAAGGCTAATGTAGTGCCAATCTTTAAAAAAGGGAAGAAGGAGGATCCTGGGAACTACAGGCCAGTCAGCCTCACTTCAGTCCCCGGAAAAATCATTGAGCAGGTCCTCAAAGAATCAATCCTGAAGCACTTACATGAGAGGAAAGTGATCAGGAACAGTCAGCATGGATTCACCAAGGGAAGGTCATGCCTGACTAATCTAATCGCCTTCTATGATGAGATTACTGGTTCTGTGGATGAAGGGAAAGCAGTGGATGTATTGTTTCTTGACTTTAGCAAAGCTTTTGACACGGTCTCCCACAGTATTCTTGTCAGCAAGTTAAGGACGTATAGGCTGGATGAATGCACTATAAGGTGGGTAGAAAGTTGGCTAGATTGTCGGGCTCAACGGGTAGTGATCAATGGCTCCATGTCTAGTTGGCAGCCGGTGTCAAGTGGAGTGCCCCAGGGGTCGGTCCTGGGGCCGGTTTTGTTCAATATCTTCATAAATGATCTGGAGGATGGTGTGGATTGCACTCTCAGCAAATTTGCGGATGATACTGAACTGGGAGGAGTGGTAGATACGCTGGAGGGCAGGGATAGGATACAGAGGGACCTAGACAAATTGGAGGATTGGGCCAAAAGAAATCTGATGAGGTTCAAAAAGGATAAGTGCAGGGTCCTGCACTTAGGATGGAAGAACCCAATGGACAGCTACAGATTAGGGACCGAATGGCTGGGCAGCAGTTCTGCGGAAAAGGACCTAGGGGTGACAGTGGACGAGAAGCTGGATATGAGTCAGCAGTGTGCCCTTGTTGCCAAGAAGGCCAATGGCATTTTGGGATGTATAAGTAGGGGCATAGCGAGCAGATCGAGGGACATGATCGTCCCCCTCTATTCGACATCGGTGAGGCCTCATCTGGAGTACTGTGTCCAGTTTTGGGCCCCACACTACAAGAAGGATGTGGATAAATTGGAAAGAGTCCAGCGAAGGGCAACAAAAATGATTAGGGGTCTGGAACACATGACTTATGAGGAGAGGGTGAGGGAACTGGGATTTTTTGGTCTGCGGAAGAGAAGAATGAGGGGGGATTTGATAGCTGCTTTCAACTACCTGAGAGGTGATTCCAGAGAGGATGGTTCTAGACTATTCTCAGTGGTAGAAGAGGACAGGACAAGGAGTAATGGTCTCAAGTTGCAGTGGGGGAGGTTTAGGTTGGATATTAGGAAAAACTTTTTCACTAGGAGGGTGGTGAAACACTGGAATGCGTTGCCTAGGGAGGTGGTGGAATCTCCTTCCTTAGAAGTTTTTAAGGTCAGGCTTGACAAAGTCCTGGCTGGGATGATTTAATTGGGGATTGGTCCTGCTTTTGATCAGGGGGTTGGACTAGATGACCTCCTGAGATCCCTTCCAACCCTGATATTCTATGATTCTATGACTGCGGGAATTGTGGGATAGCAACCCATAGTGCAACGCTCCGGAAGTCGACTCTAGCCTCGGTACAGTGGAAGCGCTCCGCCGAGTTAATGCACTTAGAGCATTTTCTGTGGGGACACACACACTCGAATATATAAAACCGATTTCTAAAAAACCGACTTCTATAAATTCGACCTAATTTCGTAGTGTAGACATACCCTAAGAAAGCAAGATTTGGCCTTACAAAGGTAGAGAACAGATTAAACTACTAATACGGGAATACAAAGAGTAATGAAAGTTTAGCTCAATGGTGTTTAAATATTGTAGCAGTCACTACAAAGTGGGTGCTCTTAGCATGCAGTATGAAACAATGGTGTGAGCTGAAAAATGGGTTTTCAGTCTTTCCTTTGTGAGTTTCTTAATAAAATAAATATCCAGTAGCATCGTTTATCTTAAACAATCCAAGTATTCTTAGCTAACTGTCTATATAATAATTTCTCCCACCGCTAAATTACAACCATATTTAGGGTGTATTGCAATGGTTGTTTAACATTAAGTACACAGCAGCACTCCCTAGAAATTTAGGACAGGAAGCAAGTGAGAATATTGTCCTCAAACTGCAGAAGAAACTAACAGGGGATGAATTTAGTAACTTAAGTCCACTCAGCCAGAATATTCTGTGACAATATGTTACGCTATTTATTTGCTTTATATAGTGCTACAACATGAACTATATCTCTGGATTATAAAGCTAGTAATTGATCTGTTTAGACACTCCAGTCTTCCTGATTACCTAAATCAACATATTTTTCTGGATCCAGTGATCAAAATTATCCACAAGTGATTGTCTTTATCAAAAGGGCACAAAGAATTAACACCAAGTCTGTACTGCATTAGTTGGAAACTTCAAATTAGTTCTATCTGTGACTTTACAGATTTTGCTAAATAAATAATTGCAGCTCTGAGTTTTCTCATGTTCATTCAAGAAGGTGTGATCTTCTCCACCTACCACTGACTTTGGGCAGACGAATCACTAATGGTTCTTCTACTCCCAGGAGAAGGGTTTCTCTGTAACACAGGTACCAAAAGCAGTTTAAGACCATAGTCAATAGAGGTCGTCATTCCCCAGCTTGAGCAATATGTTGATGTAAGTCAAAGCTTTCTGAGGATTGTGTAAAATAGGGTTGGGGGATCAGGGGAGATTCTCAGAGTGGAAACCAGCTTTGTGTTTCCGGTTGTAGTCTAAACTCAGCTTTGACATGGGGTGAAGATCAACTGGTGCGCTTGTATGCACATTTACAAGATATATGGTAACTACATATATGAAGTCTGAATTTAATCTCTTCACTGGAAGATTTCTCTGGCATGAACATTCAAAGCATATTAGCTGATACAGGTTCACAAGCAGAGAAATTACATTTCTTTCTTCCCAGCTTTTAAATTACAGTGTGAATTAAAGTTTGAAATTCAGTCCAGGCGAGGTCCCAAGCAAGTCTCTGGGGGTGAATTTCTCCCAAATTATGTCCTGATTTTTAGGACTTTGTTTTTATCCACAGCAATGGTAGAAGGAGCTCCAAGACAATGCCTTATATATAGTTCAATTATAATGATATATGAATAGCTTGCTAACGCCTTATTTTATGGTGATCATGTTAATGCTTGCTTTCTTGATTAAATGTACAAGTGGATTTGTCCATTTCATCTTATTCTTATGATTGGCTAAATCAGAAGTACAGTAAACGTACAGCACAAAATTTGACTTTAGTGAATGGTGAAAAAAAATCACTGGAACAAATTATTGTTTTCCAGCTATGAAGATATCATTAAGCATATGCCAAGTAATCAGCTTGCAAGTGTAATACGTTCATGAAGGAAAGGAGTGTTCTAATCTTATTCAGTGATGTTTTTCCCAAGACAGCAACAGCTTTTATAAAATGAGGGTTATATCTTCTCATTATGGAATCTAATCTCCCCAAAAGACATTCAACAGCTGCAAAACCCTAACATCTTTTAGTTGTAAATTGTTTTTATTATTTATCCTCATTTAACTAAAAAAGAAAGGGCTATCAGATGATTTAACAAGACAAGAATTTAGTGACTTTAGCTTTCGACAGCATCAGATAATTTCCTCACATGCTGATTTCTTTTGGATCTGTTTTCAGTATGAATCTCTGGTTCCCTTTAGTGTCCAAATTCTGCGCAAGTTTTACATAGGCCTTATGTAGATTGTGTAGGAAACGGAGAGTTTAATGCTGGTTATTAAAATTAATCATCTCTCTTTAGCACACATGTGGATTGTGATAGCTGACTTTCCTGTGCATTTTGAAAAAAGTTGTCAGTGAGTGATCATCCTCCAGATAGTAGATACTTTTCCATGCAAATGTTAGTAATAATAGTACTCTGCACTGATAAGGTAGTTTTCATATTCATAGCACTTCACAAACATGTTATCTTCACAAGTAAGTATGTCTATGCCTATTTTATAGAGGTTAATTCAGATTGCTCAAGGTCATAGAATGTGAAAGGAGTAGAAGAAGGACTCGAACTCAGGACTCAGGCTGGATCGAAGTCACTGAGCCACCTGTGTGCACTTTTTCACTCTCTGTCAAAGATCAAAGGTGCTACATATATTCCATTGAATATTGTGACTGTTTCTGATTTTTGAAAAGAAAACATGCTCAATATGGAAATATTTTACTATTTAATTTCTAATTCTCTCTGTCTTTTATACTTAGTTTTTCTTTGGTCTTTAAAAATAAATGACTTTTGTTTGGTAGTTGTTAGATAATTTAATGATTCATTTGGAGAGAACTTTGTACGCAGTTTCGCCTTCACTGCAGGCAAAGTCTGCTTAGAATAATGAGCAATGCAAACCCAGTTAAACTTCTTTTGTTATTTTCGTGAATATTATCTTAACTTCTCTTTTACCTGTTCCTTGAAATTTGAAATTACAGATTCCTTTTTTAGTTTCAGGCCTGAGGTCCTGCAAACTTAGATATTAAATTAATCTTCAGCCTTAAGAGGAAGTAGCATGACTCCAGCAGAATTGCAAATGAGAAATTATCTATTTTTATTAAGACTTCTACAAAAATCCTCATCCTTAACACCACCATGTGCAGTTCAGTTTATAAATTGGGCAAATGTCAGTCCTACACCGTTATGATAATTGTCTAGGACCCTGTTTGACTAAAGAATTATATATGTATTATGCTGATAATGGTTTCAGAAATTTCAGAACCTAGCAAAAAACAGTTTGTTACATTAAATCATATCATGTCATTCTAAATCACCTTGGAGAAAGATGAACATTTCCAGGAGCAGAAGTACAAACTGTGGATGATACTTTGCTACCTTATTCATTTTGAGAATTTTCTTATTACACAAGTAATCCCATCGATTTCATTGGGACCACTGGAAGCATAAGCATACTCTGTGTGACTGAGACTGACTGAGCTGGGCCTTGCATAAATGATGTGTTTGTGTAATTCCAGTTAAAAAAAGCAAAGGATGGTTACTCACAAGACACTATTTTTTTTTTTATATACACAAGACACAATTTGCCTGACTGGATCAGTCTAGCCTGTATTGTACTTGTACATGACTTCATGTTTTTGCGTTACCTTGACTCCATTCACACCATAGCAATGACTGGTGCTTATTTTGCATGACATAAGCAATGAAAAGGCTAATCCCCAAGGCATGTTGTTTCCTTTGTTTTGTAAATCAGATCAGTTTATTTTAGAGTTCAGTGGTTAGTTCTTTAACAGTGAGGGCTATTAAAGCCATAGTAATGACTTATTTCTGCTGGTTCATTGTTGTTGTAAGTCATTTTGAATATTTTCTGTTTTCTCTGATTCTTTATTTTTGGCCACTGATTTCAGTATTAGGTTTTTGCTTCTCCTCACACAATCACCTTCTGTGACTTCCTAGTGTGACACTTTCAGAGTAGCAGCCGTGTTAGTCTGTATTCGCAAAAAGAAAAGGAGGACTTGTGGCACCACCACCACCACGGTATGCATCCGATGGAGTGAGCTGTAGCTCACGAAAGCTCATGCTCAAATAAATTGGTTAGTCTCTAAGGTGCCACAAGTCCTCCTTTTCTTTTAGTGTGACACTGTGACCCAACCGCTGTTTCACCGCGCCTTGATGAGCCTTTAGGAATTTAAGACCCACATTTTTAAAGGATTCAGTCATTGCTCCGCTGAGTGGAGCAATGTCTCACCCTTAGGCAGCCTGTTGCCTAGTGAAATTTTCAGTCCTCAGGTGGCACCATGCCGCCTAGGTGCCTTATAGAAGAGTGCCTGGGGACAGTTAAGCCTAAGAAAGGGATTTTCAGAAAGCAACCATCTGACTGAGGTACCACCTAAGTTAGCCCAGAGTGAAATGCAGAGGAGAGGTGCAAGGAAAGGAGAGATGTGCTTACATGTTTAAGTGGCTGACCCAGTGCACCTGGCTGTTGTGCCAGAGGTAAGTGCCTCTCTCCACTCAGGATCCTCAGCTGTGAACCCTCTCCTGGTGTTAGGAACCTAAGCCAGATCAGCTGCTTAAGTAGTCTATGCCATAGTATCCAAAACTGTCTTTCTCTCTCTCCTCCTTGCTTATGCTCAAAACCTCTCTGACACCCATGCTACATTCACCTGTGATCCTAGTTGTGTTTGTGCAGATGCTGTGCTGCCCATCCACCTATTGATAGCTGGCCTTCCTGTTGCAGGTCTGATGAGTGTCAGGTCTTAGGTGTGCTCAGGTCATGCCTCCGGAATTGGGCCTTGCTGGCAGGATAGGAATTCCCCTGCCTAGCTTCATCTTGAGCAGCTCATTAGCTGTGGGGTATGACAGCAGTGCTTAGGCTGCTTTGAAAATGCTGACCCCCAGAAATTTAGAGTTGTTAGGCATCTAGGGGGGGTTAGGCAGTGCCTAAGCTGAAGATCTGAAAATGTCATTGGCGTCTATGTGGTGGATTTAAGTGGTTATGTGTCTGTTTAGGCAGCTAAACCCCTAGGCCCTAGGGACATCGATAAATCTGGAGTTTGGATAGGACTGGATTCCACATCAGACTGTCTCCTCTTATGAAGACCTTATTTCTTCTTTCATGTGCACAGTGGTCACACTAAAAATATTTCTCTTAGTTTGACTGTTTTTGCCAGTGTGCTACTTTAAGAGATTGGAGTTTTAGAAACATTTAAAGTAACTTTCCTCTGTCATACCTCTCAGCTGCCCCTTGCTTTAAATCCTGATTTACTCCTGTCTTCTCTCTTATTTTCAGACTTGTTCGCATCATTAAAAGCTGTATTATGAAATTTAAATGATAGGAAGTATCACTGATGCTAAAGAAATTGATCTCTCATAATCATTTAAAATTTTCTTCCCTACTTTTCTTGTATACCTCATTTTAGACCCTTCTCTAGTCTTGGCAGGTTGTGAAGTATGTGACAAAGAGGGCTTAATCAAGTTCTCTTTAGAGGTAAATTATTGCTGCTGCTGACAAACCAATAGGCTTACTATTGAGCAATGTCTCACCTTTCTCCTGGGAACAGAAAGGACATATTAGTCAACTTCAGGAGCAAACGAGAATGTGAGGATTCAAACCCAGGCACTCCCATGTGAGAGCCCTTATTCCCTGGTTCTCCAGCTGGCCTCTTTTGAGTGTATATAAAGAGCAAATGCTGTTTCAGTTATAAAAATGGAGGCTGGTGTTACTAAACCAGAAAAAAGAAATTTTATTTTCTGGTAACCATTCTAATTTCATCACCATGGCTCAGAAAACTTATTTCCTAGTGCCAATTTTGACAGTACATATTTAATTTATTGAATTGGACTTTTCTTAAGAGTGCCCAGCTTGAAAGTCGCCAATCATAAACAAATCCTTCTTTTCACAAGTATTTGAAACACAGCTTATTCATGCAAAACAGCTACTCAGTTAAAGAATGGCGGAGAGTCTGCTGAATGTGCTATACCTCAGGAAATTTTCACATTTATCTGCTGCCTGCATAATATATATTGCTGTGCACTGCAAAAACATGCATCTTATGTTATCTAATTGTTTCCTGACACATTTAGCAACATTTCACACTTTTTAAAGTGACATTAACATTGCTGACAGTGTAGGTGCTTCAATTAGGCTGGCTTTGAATTGGAGCCAGGATGCAGTGCATGTCCCCTAACAGTGCTCATAGAAGAAGAAGAAGAAAAAGATACGATTCACGGAAATGGGGACTTTGCCAATATTTTCACGTAGCTTCCTATTAATTGTGTCAATTCTGTGTGTATTTGCTCAGGAAAGGGTAGGGTAAGCTTCCTTTGTTATTTAAATCACCTCTAGTTGTAGGCCAAAATTGTCCACCACAGATACCCTCCATACTACTGCTTGATGTCCAGAGGCCTCCTTCCATACTATTACTTGATAAATGTGGTAGTTGCCGATAAGACATTGGCAGTTGCTGTTTGAAAGTAATTTCTATTACAGTAGCACCACAGGTGGGTACAAAGTATAGGGAGTATCTGTATTTCCACAGAAATGCATGTTCTATTCAATGACTGAATGTCAACATTTGAATGTTTGCCACTATATTCAGCTGTCTTTATTATTATGGTATCAATTATAATTGGAATATCTCATCTTCTTTCCCTTCTGAAAATATTCTCCTCTCCCATTGGGTACCTTTCCAGTTCCCTGGCTGTCTGCATTTACCCTTCGGTTTCCCATGAGGTGTTATCGAGTTGATCATTTAAGAAATACTGATGTGAAAATTTCCCATCCAATTGTCCATCCTGTGCAGTAAAGTCCGTGCAGTTTCATTTTGACCTACATATAGGAAAAGAATATCATGTACATTTGTGTCCTGGTCCTCAGAAACAGACTATACAACAAAGATAGCTGGATTCAGTAAAAGACGTGCATTTGGTTATATTTGTGTATGATACAATATGTAAATGATGTGGACCATCCATGTTTATCCTGTATATGGAAGGATTGCATTTTAGATAACTACAAATTAGGTATGTCACAACCTCTCGATTATGAAGATTACCAGTTTTATAAAGCTACTGGAAATCTCATTTTGTTTATAAATGCCCTAAGCTATGATAGGCTAATTTCTTGATGTCTTTCTAAGTGTAATTTTTCAGAGAAGATATGCTGTTTAACTACAAGAAGTCTTTGTGTAATATGTTGGAGATACATGTACTGGTGCAGCAAAAATCTGGGGAGACAGCTTATTTGTTAACCCCATAAATGAGATTCTTCAAATGGGAAAAGCCCAAGAATGCAAAGTTACAAATAAAATAAGCTTCATACTCTGTTTATCATTATTAAATCATAAAAGGTGATAGTCTTTCTAAAAAGATGTTTTATACAAATTCATAATTTACGATTCATCGTGGAATGAAAAAAATTGGGGGCAGGAGCAGCCTCCTGTTGACATTAATAGCAAAACTACAATTGACATCAGAGAGAGCCGAATTGATCACTTGGCCATCTTTAGAGCACTGTACTCTCACTAACTCTGTGTGTCTCTTCTGTGTGTTGAATAAAGAGGTCTCTAAAAAGACCAAGGGTTCAATCTCTGTCTCTGTAGAAAGTATAATATTTTTACATGGTACAAAAATATGAATATATTTGGCCAATTTACTGGGATACAGTACAGATGAATGGGCCCATTACTTCTATTTTAAGAAAATGTTCTAACAAGTAAATTGTTATCATGGCCTTTGACTGCCTCACTTATATTCTGCCCACTAATCTATTTCCCCTGATACGTACTCTAATTTTCCATCGCTGTGCTGCTTCATATCGCTGCCTTTTTTAAATTAAACAACCTGCCCCCAAATAAAATAAATATCCTTCTCATCAATATGGAACTTTATGTCAAAAAATTTGGCATCACCCACTTTTTCTGAGCTACAAATGAGAACTAGATTAATTATATTTTTCGTTTCTCCTTCTAATGTCTGACTTTCTAGGAGAAGGGATTTTTTTAAAAGTACCAATATATTTGTTAAAAGCTCTCTAAAATATTAAATATTTTTCTGTAACATATGTTTCATATGCAAAATACATGATGGCGTGTTGTAATGTAAAGATTTGATTGGCATTCAGCTGAGCTGACCCACATAAATTTGAGGCATTACCACTATTGAGTAAATATGTTTTGTTGGCATGAGTTTGTCTTGACCAAAAACATAAACACAAACACTTACACGCCTCACACTCCTATAAAATAACCTTTGGTATAATACAAGACTATATTTCCATATGGTACAGCATATGCAGATTTTAAAAATATGAAAAGTCTTCTCTCTTCCTTTCATCTCACATGTAGTGTTGAAATAGACCCAGTATGTGTGAGAATTCGTTGTACACACTATATACAGTGTCACATTCCTGTCTGAGGTGTGTCAAATCTCAAACCAGCTGCTTGTTCACAACGGAATGTTGCAGAGAAATAATTAGAAGCCAATTCTGCTCACTCATTTTCCTTGAAAGTTTAGGATATATGCTATATTAATTCTGCACAAACTTGATGATGATAATAAAAGTTGAATCTTGTTATCGGTATTACAGGTATTTCCTGGATTAGGTTAGTGAAAAGGTCTAGGGCTAGCAAGGTGGTGACTGATCACTACTATAAAGTCTAGTTCTTTTCACATTAACTTGTTTGTTTATGCCCATACTACATGATAAAGGTGAAAGCAAATCACATAACAGTTTTGTGTGTGCGTTATTTTTATGAAAGAAACACAAAAATGCATATAGAAACATAAACGGCCTGTTAGAGCAATGTCACATTGCTTTTAGCTCATCTTCTGCAAATTCCAGAACTCTTTTTAGAGAGAAGTGTAGTGTCTAATGGTGCTGGGCATAAAGAACTCCCAAGTGCTAATTCTACTTTAGACATTGACTCAGTATTTGCTCATGAGCATGTCACTTAATTTTTCTTTATCTCAGTTTCCCCATCTATTAAAAAAAAAAGGTAATATTTACCTGTGTATCTCCCGGGACTCTTGTGAAGATTAATTAATTATCAAATGTGTGTAAGGTGTTATGAATGCAAAAAAAAAAAGAGCAAAAGTTCTAAATATTGTTACAATTCATGTTTCCAGATCAGTGGGGATTGGTTGGAGCCAGCTGTTAATAATCACCATAACTCTCTCTTTGTACACTGAATTTATATTTCTTTCTGATACTCTTTTTGTTGACATGCAGTGCATTGTTTTGTATTCACTCTTTTCTCCTTCCACCTTTTAGGGTCTGTCTTGCCCAGTTAGACTGTAAACTCTTTGGGGCAGCAACATTTTCACCTTTTATATTTGTACAGTGAATAGCTCAGTGGTGCTCCAGTCTCAGTTGGGTCCTGGGGCACTATTATAATATAAATAATAATTATATTATTTCATAACTTATGTAATGTAAGGTTGATATCTGCACACTTACGTAATTTAAGCAGAAAAGCAGTTTGAAGCTGCACAATCATGTCATATGCATAAAGTTCCTTCTGCAATTTGGTGTGTACCACTGGGGAGCTTCCGTAGGTATTACTGTACAATAAAGAAAGCTGGGGCTTCATGATGCAAAAACACCAAAACCAAATGCTCAAATCGTAGATTTTCTTCATTGCTGTATTTTTAGAAATGTTGAAAATGAGGGTGCATCATCTAACATAGTCTTCTTGTGTCTTTAATGTTTGTTGCTAGCACATATGCAGCATATCTTCCTATGCCTCACTGACCTCGGCAGCGTCGCAGAGGTCGCATTTCCACATGGATAAACTGTTCTTGAACAATTTCTCTAACTCACCAAACACAAACCATTTTTATTCCTTCCAAAATCAGGCATGCAGGTCGTCTTGTACTGCCCCCTCTCCCCCCTCCCTCAAACAGACATAGTCATTATGGACAATGAAAAGAATATTCTGTCACCCATCTGTCAGTGTTTGGAGGATTAGACTAAGGCAAGATCTTGGGCATATGAGTCCTGTTGTCAGAGAAGGGGATGGTGCAGTGACTCAAAGGCAGGGAGTGAGGCCCTATGCACCTGATTTCAGCCAGCTGTATGTTGGGGTGGGCTGAGCTGCCTCACTTTGGGGGAACGATCAGGACTCAAGAGTTGAAAAAAAGAGTGCACGGTGGGTGGGGAGGGAGATTCTGTACCTGGAAGATGGGACTAGGAAGAAGTGGGACTGAGAGGGTGTGGAATTGCGGTTGACCAAACCCACATTCAGCCTTATCACTCCTGCAAATTTGACTTACCCATTATACATATCTACAGTATTCCTGGGCAGAGATGCAGAAATGGCTCAGTCTCTTCATTCACACAATGGAGTCCGGGTTATGTGTTAAGGATTCCCTTATAATACTCCACTGTCTCAAAACTCCTAGTTATGGCCCATTTCTCACAATAGTATAATTTCATTGAAGGGAATGAGGTAATTCACATTGATTATACTTATCACTGTCCCATGTCTTCAGTAGTATTGATGGGCACCGGTAGCAAAAACATTCTAAGAGGGAGGTTTAGGCCGGATATATTCTGTGGTACATTCATACATCTCTTGCCCCGTGACTCCAATGAGCTCCCATATTTGGGCCATTGGAGGCAGTTGTCATTATTAGTGACAAAATTCTGCATGTGCTTTTTTACTTGTGCTGATGCCCGCTGTGGTCACCAATGGATCATGCTATGTTCATATTTCAAATTTGCATCCATTTCTACCTTTGGTGAAATCCTGTTGCGAGGACAATTCATGGCTTCATATGATTGCCACAACTGGATGTTTTCCTCTGTTACAGGATTTTGCAAGAAATCTGTACTTCTAATAAATCATGTCCAGGATCCTGCAGAACAGACAAAAACAAGAAAGTATAAGTGTAATCACTGTGTTTTAGACGTATTATATACAGTCTTGCTCCCAGTGAAGTCAGTGGCTAAATTCCCATTGACTTAAGTAGATATCAGGCCCATAATTTGTGTTAGCTTCCAATGCTTACCAGCTGGCATGTTTCCTAGTTGCAGGAAAAATATGTGAGTAACCTAATAAAACATGGAAATTGCTTAGCAAATTCAGTAAAATTTATTATACAGGAAATATTGTTGTAGACGGAATATCCAAAGTAACTAAACATCCTAATTACTTGTCAAATTGGGGGCTTCACAGAGTACACACATCAAAAAATGTAAACAAAGAAAAATATTACAAAAGATATTGTTCCAATATCTCATGCTTAAATTCCATTGGCATTTTGATTATGCTGCAGTTGCATTGCCCATAGTAGGGCCTCTGAAAATGTTACTTCTAGAAATATTACAGGGATAAGGAATTATATACCCCAGGCCATTCCAGGGTCTAGCTGCCTCAATATGGAAGGATTATCATTCACCTCTTCTCTCTTCAGGGGTGCTGTAGGAACTGTATTTTTTCCTCCTTTAGTGCGGGTCTGGTCCCAGTAAACATGCAGCTAGAAAGCATGGCAGAAGAATGATTTAATTTCATATTGCTTTCCTGTTTTTTGCTGGTGGGAAGTGGGTCTGATCATTCTAAATGGCTGAACAGGAAGTTACATGATTTTGCAAAATGGAAAAGAAATAAGGTGTAACCAGTGATTATCTTCATGTATCCATTTTGGCCACTAAGGCCCAAGTCCTGCAAAGCACTTAAGCACATACTTAACTTTTAAACATGTGAGTAATCTCATTGGCCTGTTAACATCAATGGAAAGACTCTCATTAACTTTAATTGGTTTCTGGATCAAACCCTAATGGCTTTGCTGGATTGGGCCCAAGTGATCGGATATAAAGACCAGGAGAAATATAAATACTCAGCTAAATTGACGGGTAGACATGTGCTTAATTTTAAGCATGTGCATAATCCCATTGTGAAAGCAACCTGCGAGAGAGCATTACTTTGATTTAAGAGCGGGTTCCTGACCTGCATGTTAATCCCGGGAATATGCTTTCTATGGGGTTTTCTTTCTGTAATAAATTGTAAGTAACCAAGGGGTTGGTTTTGAATGAAAACTCTTTGGATCAAATGCTGAAAATATCCTGACTGGGATATGCAGGAGCTCAGCACTCTCAAGATCTGGGCCTTTGGCTTTCTTATTTGTGGACATTTCTGTGGGATAGAAATGAGGCTAACCAGGCCTTTCCCCTCCCCCCACACCCTTTGTTTAGCTGTATCTCATTCATCCAGCATCAGTTCATCTAATCAGTTACAGACTGATGCTGTGGAGACATTCCTGGAATGACTTCACAACATAGCTGATCATTTTGAATATGATACAAAGGGGCGAGTTGGTACCAGTGGTCAATAGGTATTTTGATTCTGCCCCAACTGTAATCATATATACTAATGACCAGTTTCAATGTGACTTTTTAAAAATATTTTTTCATTACACTCATTGCTGACCTTTGATCCATGTGTCCTCTTTCCCAGGTCGTCCCATTCCACCTACATCCTCGTCTAGCCTTCTCCCATCTGCTCAGCTGCCCAGTTCCCATAATCCTCCACCAGTTAGCTGCCAGATGCCATTGCTAGACAGCAATACCTCCCATCAGATCATGGACACCAACCCTGATGAGGAATTCTCTCCTAATTCATATCTACTAAGAGCATGTTCAGGGCCACAACAGGCTTCCAGCAGTGGTAAGGAAATTTCAAGCATATGGAATGTTGTTATGACCTTTTTTGTGTCATGTTTGCAAGTATATGTCTGTATCATACAAAATGTTGACTCCTAAATAAGAAAATGAAGAAAAAATAACAGTTTTGTAATTTATTGCGTTTACGTTTTTTTGGGAAACACTGTGTATCATATTTAGTTTTCCTTTATTTCACTGTAGAGTATTTCTTTTATATTAAGAGTGATTTAAGGCATGTAAAAACTATTAGTGCATCCCTGTTGCTGAGAGAATGACTCACTCAACTAGGTGGTAGCCTTGAAGCAGTCTCTTGTAGAAGGGACGTGTATAAGGTACTGTACACAATGGTAGTGGTTTGCATTTTTATAGATCAATGATATATGTAAAGCAAATTCTGAGGCTGTGTACCAGAAAGTGTGTCCTGCACCGGTTATTGTGTTGTGCTCTTGTTTCAATATTATATCTAATCCTAGCTTGTCAGCTTAGATATAACTAAACTATTGATGTTTTTAGACAACTAATTTATGTCTGGAAAACATTTTAGGCCCCAGTTTTCAAAAGTGGGATCTGATTTTGTGTTGCCTCTGTTTGGTGCCTCAATATCTGGGTGCCCATCTTGGGCCAATAAGGGCCATTTTCAGAAATGCTGAGCCACCGTGACTCCATCTGTAGTCAGTGGAATCTGTGAATGCTCAGTGCTTTCTGAAAATGAGGCTCTAGATGTCTCAGGCTAAGGGACCCAAAATCACAGGCCACTTTTGGAAATGTTAGGCGCACAAGTCTTCACTTATTTTTTGCGTTAGGTTATTTTGTCAAGGAAATGCATCCAGTTGATATGGACCATATTCAGATATGTGTGTGTGTAATTCCTATAAACTTAAGTGGGAGTTTTCAGAGGACAGTCTGACCATTAGTCTCTTGCATGGGAAAGGTTTCAGATATTCTTTATAAAACGCATTTGACCCTAATTCTCCTTAATGATGCTATTCTGAACTTCTGTTTTGGAAGGTTATTCACTTACGGTTGTAGTTAATGTACATTTAAAACCCTTAGCTAATAAAAATATTTTACTTACAACTTATAGCCTTGACATTTAACCCCAATAAACACACAGAAAAGTGACAGAAAAAGTAGAAGATGCAGTTACTGATCACTTACAATTTCTCCCCAGGTCCTCTGTTCTCTATAATGATGTAGGTCTGCGTGACACTACGAATCCTGTGTGGCATGGATCTTTTGGTATTTATGCACGTGCCCAGTAAATTTTAATTATAAAGTTTGCTGACCAAGATATACTAGCGTTAAATCAGATTACAACACATTGGTGCACCCAACAGAGTCATCTGCTGGATGTAGTCATACATGGGAACCCAAATGTTTGACTGGAGAATGGAGAAATGTGGCACTAAAAATCATCTGCAGGTTTAATGACTATTTATATTTCATTTTAAATGATGATTTATCATTGCAAGTCTTTTATGTCTTAGAACCTTGGGGTGGCCTTGGCCATGTTTCATGTTGCTCTCAGGCTGTGGGCTGATACTATGTACCTTTATAGTATACTCAAAAATGTTTTGAATTGCCTTTTTAAAGGCTGGTATGGCTCAGCATTTTGGCTCTGTGCCCCACCACAACAATTTTCAAGCATGTTCCATTTTCACCTTTAATAACGTATCAGGTTTCTCAAAAGGGGAGCTTATTATGTTTCATTTCTAATTTTGAATGTACCACAAACAGGCGATTACCTATTACCTCATTCTGACCACAGCTGTGTGCAGGGTTCTTTAAACAGCACTTTGCTGTGGGGGCTCTTCAGAACTTGTCAGATTCCTTAAATAACTAAATAAGTATTCAAAGTATTTCCTTTAGTGCACAAGTGAATACTGAAGATACTAATATTTATCTTAAATAGGTAACGCTCACATGTTCTTAAGCATCACCTTGTCTAACGGTATATCTACACTACGAAATTAGGTCGAATTTATAGAATTCGATTTTTTAGAAATTGGTTTTATATATTCAAGTGTGTGTGTGTCCCCACAGAAAATGCTCTAAGTGCATTAAGTGCATTAACTCGGCAGAGTGCTTCCACAGTACCGAGGCTAGAGTCAACTTCCGGAGCGTTGCACTGTGGGTAGCTATCCCACAGTTCCCGCAGTCTCTGCTGCCCATTGGAATTCTGGGTTGAGATCCCAATGCCTGATGGGGCTAAAACATTGTCACGGGTGGTTCTGGGTACATATCGTCAGGCCCCCGTTCCCTCTGCTGATGAGCTGTGCATGGTCACCTCTGCTGATGAGCTCTGCATGGTCACCTGCAGCTTGCCAAGCTGGCCAAACAGGAAATGAGATTCAAAAGTTTGCGGTTCTTTTCCTGTCTACCTGGCCAGTGCATCTGAGTTGAGAGTGCTGTCCAGAGCTGTCACAATGGAGCACTCTGGGATAGCTCCTGGAGGCCAATACCATCGAATTGTGTCCACAGTACCCCAAATTCGACCAGGCAAGGCCAATTTAAGCACTAATCCACTTGTCAGGGGTGGAGTAAGGAAATCGATTTTAAGAGCCCTTTAAGTAAAAAAAAAAAAGGGCTTCATCGTGTGGACGAGTGCAGGTTTACATCGATTTCACGCTGCTAAATTCGACCTAAAGTCCTAGTGTAGACCAGGGCTAAGTGCTAAGTGTTACAATAACAAAGATGCTTTCTACCTGCAAGACTTTCAAAGTACCGTAGGTCATAAACAGATGATCGTGAGCCGTAAAATTCAGACCTGAATCATAATCTGATTTTTGAATGCCTATGCAAATTAAGTTGTTTGGATCCAAGGTTTCAGTTCAGCACATTATAGAGAGGGGAGATAGATTAAAATTTGATCTGGATCTGTGTTTGGATTCTAAACCCTTGGAAAGTTCTGAGCATTTTGGATCTAGGGCCTAAATTAATGCCCATCTCTGGTTATTAATGGATGACAAAGATTTTATCTTTAAAAGCTGTGATGCAAACACTTAAATAAACATAGAAAAGACCATATTAAATTTGAAGAATTCTCATGTTGATCACGTTACTTAATAAGGGGCTCCTGTTTGGCTGATGGTATACTTATATTTGCCTCAACACTACGATGATAGGATAACTCCTAAATGGGTTTAAGATGAGTCTTCCTGGATGTGAGTTGATAGTCATCCATATGTATTGACCTGTGCCCTTCACGATAGCCTTCCTTGATATATTTGAAAAATGCATATGCTTAAAAAAATTTACCTAATCTAATCTTCCATCAAATGAGCAATCCATTGTTGATATTATGAAAGCCTTTAATCTACAATAAATCTTTATTAGAACTCATCAGAGCTTCTAGTTTGAGAGAAATGTGATTATAGCACTCTTAAAATGACATTACATCATTGGGGTGATTGGTTTATCATTTGGAGAAGCGACATCAATCATAACTAGCATAACCACACAGTAAATGAATTCAACCTTTCTACTGTGGAACAATGACACTATAATTGCTCAAAATCAGGCTTAAAATGAAATCAGAAAATGCACTTTCTTCAAATATGATGTTAACTTAATGGAATATATTATTAAAAATCGTGTTTGAGGAAATTCTATGTAATTAAAAATATGTGGAAATGTATTCCTTTTTTCTCTCATTAGAACCTGATTTCAGTTGCAGAACCATTTTATATGCAACCAAAATTATGCTGTTTTTAATTGAATGCCCATCATTTATGTTTTTCTACTTTTGTTTCTTAATATACTATGCAGCAGAATTATATATTAAGGAGGACAAGAGGCTGTTGAAATACGATGCATGTGTTGGTAATATTTTTGAAAAACTCACAAATATTATAGTGGCAAATGAGACCAAAAATGTGTAGCATTTTATACATGTAAAGATACCAGAGGGCAGAATATTTCCATAAGAGGTCAGTTTTGTCACTACACTATCTAGAATGGTTTCTTACAGTTAACATGGAAAATAAGCTCATTTTCTTTTGTTGTATAGACACAGGATGTGTTTTTTTGTGATTATGTTTAGAAATGAATCTTATCTAATGAAAATATTATTTTGATGTGTGTAGTCAAAAATGGACAGTAGTGGTTATCTGTTCATAGGCTGTATATTTCATAGATAAACAGGATAGATTTTAAGTTACCGACACTCATTTTTTCTTGTCAAATTAAGATTTACTGCTATTTGAACATCAACCTCGGAAACAAGAGAAGTTTGTGTTTTCTGTTTTCAGTATAACTAACATACCCCTGGATACAATTTATTTTCTTCTGAAATGAGTACCCTCTTGCATGATACATTTTGTTTCAATGGATAGTTAATTAGAGCCTTATTTAAGATCCAGGACAATACTTTAATTTTGCAGCCTCTGAATCCTATAGATTATATGAAAGCAAATGCAATGTTAATTTCTTTTTGTCTGCATAAAGTATTTTGAATTTGAGAATAGGGGAAACTAGAAATTTTACCAAGCCCTGAGACTGAATTCTGTTCTTCATTTGCTCTGAGCTGTTTTCCAGTGGGTTACAGGAATCTAAATGAAAGCAGAATTTGGCCCAGTTTTTCAGTGTTTATGTATCTTTTGACACGGATGAACTAATATAAAGCATTTGGCCCAATGTAAGAGTATACATTCACAAAGCATTCTGGACATAGCCTAGAAGAAAGAACTTTGCTTTTTCACAGGTGCCATTGTGTCTGGGGGGACAACAACAGGGGGAATGATTATGAAATGTGCAGTTGTTATTGAGTATGTTAACATAAATTATTTAACTCATTGGTTTTGACCTTACTCGCAAAGGGTCTTGGTTCTGTGTTAAACTCAAAATAAATAGTAACAAAAATCTTATTAACATGACCCAAGTTTGATATGATTACACATGTGGAATGTGAAACATATACTATAATGCTGTGTGAATGCCTAGTTAAAAGGATCTACCTTCCTCAGTAAGGTACCAAGAGGTACTACAAAATACAGCAGGGCTTCATATTTAGATATTTGGGTTCAAATCCTCATAAACTACCTTTTACGACAGTCTGTTCCAGTGGATACAAAGCATTGCTCTGAAGGAATCTGGGATTTTTTATTATTACATCACCCCTGAAGGTCTTAGTCCAGATTCTCTTCTAGGAGTGATCAAAGCAGTCTGCTTTCTGACCTTCTACAGTTCAGAGTTACGTAAACAGATGCCTCTAGTATCCAGTAGTATAATTTAAAACCCTATGGGAGAAGTCATCTTCAAAAAAAAAAAAAAAAAAAAAAAGGAATCCCGCAGAAAAATAATGAAGTCTCCCACAGACAGTGAAGTATCACCCCCCACTGAATGGAAAAGTAGTTTCTGTATCTACCGGCTTACATAGTAGAAAATAAAGTACCAACAAGAAAAATCCTGAATCCTTAGCTTACTTTTTTCCACAAAGGATTGACTTCGTGTTATTTAAAAGACTAAATAAAAAGGTTTGGGTAACTCGGTAGGTAGCACCTTCATCTTTTTGCCAGAAGGACATCGGTTTAAACTGTAGATAAGAAACTTAGGCATGCATATCCATCCCAGCATGATTTCAGTGGCTGCTGGATTGCTAGAGGAACTATTTTTCTGTATTAAACTGGACTCAGTACTGATGGTATTAAAGATCCCCTGGCACTTTTTAAAATAGAATGCACAGGTCAATTTTTAGAAGAAAAAATATATAATCTCCTTGGAAACAAACATTGGTGCTTGAAAGTTATGGGCCCAATCCAGCATAAAATTCTTACTGTCAACCATCTGCACCAATCATGGAAAAGATGTAGATCTTGGAGCTGTGAAAGGCAAACATTCAGCATTTGGTACTAAGGCTGACCTTCCACAAAATCTACTTATTAATTTAGCTCTATAATGGCATCTTTCAGTACCACACCCAGGTGGTGTCTATGCCTGCTTTCTCCCCATGATTCTCTAATCTCATAGGACTCCTCATTGGTGACTAACCAAACTACTGAAATATAGTTCCACTCTAATTCAAAGTAACTTTCTTGTGAGGCCTATGGAGAGACACACAGGGCCTCAAGACTCATCCTCAGACCATTTCAAGAAAAGTTTACCCTTCCTGAGAGCCCTCCTCCTGATCACTGTCATGTAGGATTACCAGGTGTCCAGTTTTCGACCGGAATACCCAGTAGAAAAGGGACCCTGGTGGCTCTGGTCAGCATTGCTGATGGGCCATTAAAAGTCTGGTTGGTGGCACAGTGGGGCTAAGGCAGGCTCCCTGCAGCTCCGGGAAGCAGTGGCATGTCCCCGCTCTGGCTCTTAGATGTAGGGGAAATCAGGGGGCTCCGCACGCTGCCCCTGCCCCAAGCGCCAGCTCCGCAGCTGCCATTGGCAGGGAACGGCAGCCAAAGGGAGCTGCGGGGGCAGCACCTGCAGATGGGGCAGTGCGCAGAGCAGTCTGGCCTGCCTCCGCGTAGGAGCTGGAGCGGGGACATGTTGCTGCTTCCAGGAGCTGCCTGAGGTAAGTGCTGCCCAGAGCCCTGCACCCCTCACCCCTTCCCATGCCCCAACCCCCTGCCCCAGTCCTGATCCCCCTCCTGCCCTCCAAACACCTCATCCCCAGACTCACTCCCCCTGCACCCCAACCCCCTGCCCCAGTCCTGATCCCCCTCCTGCCCTCCAAACCCCTCGGTCCCAGCCCGGAGCATCCTCCTACACCCCAAACCTCCCATCCCCAGCCCAACCCCAGAGCCCGTACCCCTAGCCGGAGCCCTCACCACCACCCCTGCATCCCAACCCCCGCCTCGGCTTGGAGCCCCCCCCACACCCTGAACTCCTCATTTCTGGCCCCACCCCGGAGCCTGCACCCTCAGCCAGAGCCCTCACCCCCTCCAGCACAACCCCCTGAGCCAGCCTGGTGAAAATGAGCAAGTGAGTGAGGGTGGGGAGAGCGAGCAATGAGGGGAGGGGAATGGAGTGAGCAGGGGTGGGGCCTTGGAGGGGGGCAGGGGGCAGGGCAAGAATGTTCGGTTTTGTGCAAGTAGAAAGTTGGCAACCCTACTGTCGTGTTGCCTCTCCTCTCCACTATTACTTTCCTTTTTCATTTTAATTTGGTCCATCTTGAGATCCCTTCCTGGCCGCTGGAGTGGAGAAGTCAGCCACGGAAGGATAGTTGTGGCTCTGAACCCCTTCATGCTTGTGCATCTAATTGCCAGGTGCCTGGATTAAGATGTCAATGACCTTTATTCCTAGAATCTGAGTAGCGTGGAAGGCTTCATTTTAGGCATCACCAATACAGTGCCTAAGATCAGTCAGTGACTAGCTGAGGCAGGTAAGGCTCCATGCCGGCAGAGACACGTTCTTTTTTTTTAAAAAAATCAATCCTATGTGTAGTTTCCAATCTATGCATTTCATGCACAGTCCCATATGATATATCAGTAAAAATACCATGAGAAACAGCATTGAATGCTCTTGATTTCAAATTGAAATACCACAAGCAAGCATTTTCTCTCAGTATTTTACAGCAATGGGAATTGAAGACTGAACATTTCAATTTCTATATTCAAATTAAAAAATGCTCATTTCCTGTTAATTTGGGGTCCCAAAACTACAGGTTGTTTTTGTTTTGTTTCACTTCCCACTGGTGCCTGCTGTGTGCTGCCCCAGAAATAATAAAGAGCTAAACTAACTTGAAGAATTGTGCAGTGAATGATCAATATGGAGAAAGTGAACCCAAAAAGCATTTTCTTCTCAGGAAGGAAATAGTTGGCAATATGTAGGGGAGGGTATCCAGCTTTCATGTTTTCTTTCTTTAGGGTAGATGAGATGGGGTAGAAACTTAAACTTATTACATTTTGTCAGCTATATGTGTTTAGAAAACTGTAGCTGCTACCAAGGAGGACTCAGGATCTAATGACTTTCTGTGGATATTGTTTTGAGCTGGATTTATATATTTATCAGGTATATCGTCAAAAGGGAATTTTCTGTACTTTAGTTGTAATTCATTACTTTTCCATCTCTTTAATTTGGGGGCACTATCTAACTCCCCTGCTGCATCTCTTGAGCACAGACAAGGTTTTTTCCCATTTTAAAACGGTGTTAGATTGGCATTAGAACTGGAGAAGCTGCACAGGGCATGTTTCTGCATTCAGATTTAAAAGTTGTTTTCCCCCTTCAGAATTGGCTCCTTTATGCTGCAATTACTACTGATACTGTTGCTGCTGCTGCTGCTAAACTGTGTAAAATCGGTTGATGATGCCAGCAGATCTGTGAATTCCAGCCATTAGACTTGAATTCAGACGTTCGGTATTGCAGAAACAATATAGTTATTAATTTATGAACTCATAATCATAACATCTAAACAAATGGTTGAACAAGTCACATGTAGAAGGTGGTAAGGTAACAAAACCAGCTACATTACATTAAGAAAGAACCTAAAATTGACAATAGGTCCTGATGACGTTATTTTAATCAAATTATGCTCTTGAGAGTTATAGTGACTTTCCAAGATTTCTTGTTTGTGTTTTTTTAAATCTTTTTGTCTGTTTTTTTCATACTTGTAAAACATTATGAATTGGCACCTTTGGAGAACTGCAGCCTCTCTTTAGCAAGAGAGGAAGTTCAGCACAGACAGCGGCAGTGCCAGCTTTCCAAGCTTCACCCTTTCCATTATGCCTTACCCCTCCTGTCTGGGGCCACTTCTAATAAGTGAGAAAATAGTTGAGTCTCCATGGTCATTTGATCTTTGTCAGTTTTATGCTGAGAGACCCACCGATTTATTTTACCTATTTGAGTCTTCAGTTAAGTACCAGACAAGTGAGACAGTCCAGCAGTTGCATTGTGCAACTGTGCCAGGATATGAGTACTGTTAATAAATGGTTAATCAATTGTTAACCTATTTAACTCTATAACTATGCATAATAGGCGTCTTATAACCATCTGTAATACCTTATTCTTTTGTGCTTAGAAACATCTGTATCACATAGTACTCATGTCTGTAATATGAATATAAACTCTATTAAACATTTGTTAATCCTCAAAAACTTTTTATGTATGTACCCTTACATAAAGTGTGATCATTGCAGATGTATTATTTCTGGTGTTTGCACTGAGGCGCATAGAGTAGGACATTTGTACACTCGTGATCCTGAAATGGTTAGGAAAGGATTATAAGTAAAATTAAGGTTTTCTGCTAGTGTTCTGTTTTTACTAGAAAACAATTATTATTTCTAATAAGATATCTTGGAGTTGAACCAATGCTATCAGTGAAATGCTCAACTATGGGAACCCAACAATAAAATAGAGAGATGACCAATTAGTTTTCTGTTATTCTTTGGAGCCATTCTTTACATTAAATTTTAAAACTAAGATGACCGGTTCTTTCTCTCTTGTTTTTAATATCTCAGCAAAAATATCACAGCTCCTTTTACAATTAGACAATTCATACTCCTCCTCCCACCCAATTGTAACATAGAAAGCTGAGGATGTGAATGTTTGTATAAATTGTGAATTATTGGCTTCAGCAAATACCTACTTTTCAAATATATCGACATGAAAGTGGAGGGAAAAATACTATTTCTTTGTGCAGCTCCCCAAATATTTCCACAATGCATTCTATGGCATTCACACTCAACTGAGATTGCATTTCAGTCTGTTCCATTTGATTGGATTCCGTGTTTTCTTCACATCTGTCGAAAACGGTACACTTATTCACAGTTCCTAAGCTTAATTTTGTTTCAGTGGCCTTTTCTATCTACCTAGGACGCCTTGCCATTCAGCTCCCTCCCTTTCCCCGTCCATGGTAAGGATATCGTTTTACATGTTGCTCTCTCTCTCTGCTGCAGTAGCTGTCTTTCTGTTTGTTGCATTTATATGAGATACCATGTTGGTATAACAGCACAGAGATCTTTACGAGCTGAGCTCTTTTCCCATTTTTTAACCAGTTCTTCTGATGCTCAGGTCACGTCTAGCCATTTGGTAAATCAATAAATACACAGAACCAAAAAGGGACAATACCTACTTAAAATATTATGAATTGCGATGGTGGTGGTTGTAACCTGTACTTACGTTTCTTCTATCCCGAAACTGATTAGGATTGAAAACTTGAGGGATCAAGTGGCAAAATAATTCATAAGTGAACAACAAAGTTGTATTATTCAGAGCAGGCTTTGAACTTGATGCCTCTATTTATCATGCCTAAATTGCCAGAACAGATTCTGCCTCCTGAGGTGTGTGATCTCTCCTCTAGATATATTGCAGCAAAATCTACTTGCTGTGAACTCTTACACAGTGAAACTTTGTTTGTAATATACAGAGGGAAAGTTCCCAATTGTTTCAGCACACTGTTGGGTGCCAAGATTTGGGCTGCTTTTTGGCAGACAAACCTGCTGCCTCAGAGGGCTCTCTTGGGGTATGTCTACTCTGCACACTTCTTCTGGCGGCATGTAGGGTACGTACAAAGCACAAATGCCTAGCATGGATGTAAATAACAGTTAGATGGTGAGGCGCTGCTTAGGCAACTAAAGACACACCTGAAACCAAGGGTATGTACCCTAATGGCTCTCTTCATGCCCAAGCAGTGTCCTCCCTCTAAACTGCTGTTTTTAGCAGTGTAGCGTCCCATTGCCAGAGTCTTCGCTTGCTGCAGGGAAAGGCTCTGGCAGCTCCTCCCTGCTAGGAGGGGAGTCAGTGGGGAAAGGCTCCAGCCGTTCCCCACTGCCAGAGCCTTTCCCTGCTGATAACCCCTTCCCTCCCACTACCCCACCCCGATCAGAGCCTTTGACGTATGTGGCGAAACACTGCAGTGTGGACTCAACATGCTTTTTGCTGTGGTGGGTAGATGCACATACCATACACGCTGCCACCAGTGAGTGGTATGCAGTGTAGACGTAGCCTTGGTCATAGAGAACCCATGTCAGACAGGTTGGGGTGTTTGCTGATTCTGAGCCAGCACCATGTGGTTTGGAGTACAAGCTGCTTCACAGTGCTGCCAGTCATCTGTAGAGATGATAATCTTAACCCCTGAAGAATTAAGATTTCTCAACCTTTATCAGTGACTTGACATGGGCATATATTTCTGTTTAAGTGAAACCTCCAGGGAGTGCATTTGGTCTGGAGAGGAGTAGTGGTTTTGTTGTTAAGTCATTGGCCCAGAGCTCAAAAGATCAGCATTCAGTTCTGGCTCTAGCTCAATCTTCCTGTGTGTGACCTATCTTGGTCATTTATTCTCTATCTGCCTTAGTTCCCCATATGTAAATCAGATATAATTAAACTTCCCTCCTATTGTATTGTATTGTGAAATGCAAAGATACTATGGTGTTAGAGCCATATAAGTACCAGATTCCCATTCCCCTGTTCCTTTTCACAAAATTACACCTCAGTCATGGACACATTTCTTACTGCAGAAGTGATATTAAACTGGAATTCCCAGCTGTCATTTCACATGACTCCCCGGGACAGGTGGAAGGTTTGGATTGAGATAATGTAGTACACTGAATTAATTAACTTATCAATTAGTTCATGGTTTTGGGTGCTATATAAGTAGAGCTGGGTGAAAATTTTTGGGCAATAGTAAATTAGCATTTTTCAGGTCACTGAAACTATTTATGAATTGAGGTTGAATTTTGCAAAAAATTTCAGCCAAATAAAAAATGTTTTCACAAAAGTCAATGGTTCATTTTGGCCATTTCAAAATAAAATGTTTTGACTTTTCATTTTGTAAATGTGCTTTATTTTGAAATTTAGCTTCTTTTAAACAAAAAGGGGGGACCAGAAACACCTGAAAACGACCCCCCTCTGCCCTTTCCCAATGACCCCTTTCTCCCCCAAAAAAGTTTGGTTGGTTGGTTGGTTGGTTTTGTTTTGGTTGAAATGTAATCAATATAAAAACTACCAAATGGCATAACACAGTTTAATTTGATATAGAACATATCAGAAATTCAGGCTCCATGCAAATATGTACAAAAGCTGCATTTTAAGTCGGCAGAGTAAGATGGATGCCCAATGGTCAGGCCACCCTAAATTTAGTAATATTATTATGTATTTATTGCATTTAGATTTTTAGTATGTTCTATCCGCTTCCCGGGGTATGTACACAATTAATACAAATATTAAAAAAATTAATTTAACTGCTTAGTAGATTTGAGCCAATTGACTTAACGGTGAAAGGCTCTATATTATATTAGAAATCTTGAGTCATCCAGAGGTTCACAAACATATAAGATTTATTCCCTATCTACAGTTCCAACCACACACCATTTTTCTTTTCTTTTCTTTCTTTTCTTTATTGTTGACAGAGCTGGGAAGGTTTGACTCTCTTCATTCTTGAATTCCTCTGAGATCATACCAAAGAAATAAATGCATTGGAGAATCTTGTTCCACATTCCTGCTTTTTGGAAACAATTTCCATTCAGTTCCCCATTGTCACAGAGCAACCGGTAGCACTTTACACTCCTCTTCCATTTTCTATTTTGGGATTACTAATTGAGGAGACCTAGACTCCCAACTGTGTAGCCAATGCTGCTGGGTAACATGGAAGTTAAACTACTCTGTCATGTTTAGTTAAGGTGACGGAAACATTCATTTTTAGCACTTGTACATATTTTTCAGTGAATTTAGTGCTCATGATGCTGGACTAACAGCTCTGGAGACTGAAGTGTTCTTTTTTTAATCTATAGAACAGGTTTAGGATGGGCAGATTCAAACTTCCCAGTTTACCTTGCCCCAGTGCACTTTAACTCTGATCTGGAGGGACTGTGTTTTAGGATTAAGAATGTCCCTGGGTCCAGATTCGTTTCTTGGACAATTCTTTGGACTGTCTGGCTTCTAGTCAGCAAAAATTTAAGTACATGCTTAAATCCATCCTTGTTAAGCAAATCACTTGAGCACATGGTTAAATTTAATCACATTCTTAAGTCCCACTGAAGCCAAAATTATGATCCCATTGAAGCAGTTGGGACTTAAAAACATGCCTGAAGTTGAGCATGTGCACAAGAGCTTGGCTGAATTCGTGACTTTAAGACTGCTCTGTGAAAATCGGTTTCAGATGTTTTTGGATATGGGCACGAGATTTGGACTGACACCACCAACTCATTTAAAGTAGCCCATCAAAGAGTCACGACTTTGAGCCTCCGCAGACTTGGACAACTCTGTGTTTTGTCAAGTGTTTCTTTTCATTTTATCAACATAAACAGTGATTGGGAATGTGGATTTTTATGGGAGAAATATCTGATGTTAATTATTTTTGCATCTATAGTCTGGGTTCTTAATATTTAGACACTCTTTAGTTAATCCTCCTGTTAGGTTTTTCTGCTTAAGGATCAAACCGATTCCTGATTGATATTGGAGAGTACAGCATAGCACATATGTTTTCTTTTAATAAATGTCTGCAGACATGTGACCATTAACTTTCATCTGACAAAGAAATTATGTGGTTGTATTGTTTCTATTTTCCATAGAGTCCTCCACTGGCTGCTTTAGGAGAGCATATCTAAATAGCTATCTCCGACATGTAGATTTTGGAGGGTGTGTGGAAGGATTGCTGTATAGAAACTAACTCACCTCAGACCTCACAGCACTTTGTTTAAGCATAATGCATATTGAAGATCAAAACAAAAAATATGAAGGCTTTTCTTTTTGTAGTTTTATCAACTCCACGCCCCAGTGCCATTAATCCTCCATTTGAACAATTCTTAATTCAATTTAGTTAACCTCTTAATAAAAATTATGGCTTTTCAGACTAATTTTAGCCTGAGATATAAAAGATGTAAATGACTTTGTGGTTGTCAGAAGCAGGTATTTTCATTCTTAAAATAAAATAAGGTTCCCATAGATCCCTTGCTTTTGTAATGGTACTTGTATGTCCAGCAGACATTTTATGTTCAATAAATTCAAAAGACCTTCTACTGTAAATGAGCTGATCTCATGAGGAAATACATACATTTTGCCATAAGCGTCTGTGTTTCAACTTCAGAGCTATGTCACTCAGATTAATAAGAGCCACAGAATTCTTTTTAGTAGGTTGATAAAGTGGTTCCCCCATTGCAGGAAGACAGCACACACACAATACTGTGTGTATTATAACACACACAAACCTAAGCAAAAGTAGTGCTTAAGACTATGATAGAAATGGATGGAACAGAATAAAAGATCTCCAAAATGATGGCTGTTCTCTTCGCTAATATTCAGCCCTGATGTATGAGGGTATATGTAACTCCTTTGAAGCCAAGACTAAATTTGCCCCCTCTCTCCTTTCAGTAACTCTTTTGTGGCAGGGTATTGCATTTACTTCGGTACACTACAAAAGATATCAAGATATGTTGATCAAGGGCCCCTGTGATGTACATGCAAAATTATAAATGCTGAATATTATATTTGTGGCTGGATCGGCACACATCCTGAACATTGGCAGGGTGGGGGGTATTGTTAATGGTGATGGTTTTGTGCAGATGTAGAGCCAAGTCCTAAAATTACTTCAGCACACACACACGGATTTGTGCCCTGTTTGGGTATAAAATAAAAGAGATGAGTTATTGTCTTTCTGAGCTAGTTATTTGTCACTTGAGTGTACAAGACTGGTGAATATGCTGAAGTTATTCCAAAAAAACAAATTTATAAGTACATACAATCCTAATGAAACAAAGTACATTTTGTTCTGTATGTGATTAATCTTCTTTCATTATGTGGGCCAGCTGTTGAGAATGTGAGTATAATCTCACTGCTCCCAGTTTTTTTATGCCAATGTGCCCAGAATTTTGGGCTATTAAGCTTCCAAGATTTAATTTACATTTCTTGGTAATGTTTATTTGTTTCAGCTGGGGATGAGAGAATGCAAGAAATCTCTTGGCTCTAATTAGTACATTTTTGTAATTGGAAAACCGGGGTTTGGAGGCTGAATCAAAATTATGTTCCTGATTAGAGCTGAGTGAAATTTTTTGGCTGAAACTTTCTTTGGTGAAAAATGCAGATTCGGCGACACTGACACATTTCATGAATTTGTGTTGGCTCTGCTGAATTCTTCATGTTGGGTGGAAAAAACAAAAAAATCCAAAATTCCAAACAAGTCAAAACATTGAATTTGTAAGTTTATGAAATGTTTTAATTTTTTTAGTTTGAAATGGTTTTTTGGTTTGAAATATCCTTCAAACATATTAACAAAAAAAATAGAAAATAAAAAAATCTTTAACTCAAAACGTAACATTTAATTTTAGGTAGAAAGAAATGTTTTATTTGACGTTTTTTTTTTAACTTTTAAATTCTCTGAACATTTTGAAAAATATATATTTTTGGTTTGATACCAAACAGTTTCTTTTTATTTGCCAGTGAACCAAAAAGCGCATTGTTCATGATAATGAAGACAGAGAGCCTGATCATCTACTTTCAGAATTAATGGAAAATTTTACCGCTGACCTCAATAGGAGTAGGACTAAGACTGGAGTCTGGTAAAGATTAGCAGTTAAAATTCCATTGCTGTGGAGCTAATGGTTGCAGAACCTCTTGCAAGCAGTTAATGTAATTTTATATACATGAATGTTTAATCCCTATCTCTGTGCAAAAGAATAGGGTGGAGGAAGTCCAAAAGGTAGAAGACGTTTTTAATGGGGTGTGTTGGCCCTATAAGGCTGTTAATGGGAGGCTCTAAAGCCAGCACTCCACCTTAGCATTTCCGGCAGAAGTACCAGTATCATGGGGAACACGGTCACGTGGGATATAGTGTTCTTGGAAGTTAAGCTGGGAGTTTGGGAATAAAGCTTAGACTGCTGTTTGTTTTCAGGGCCTGAGGCCAGAGTCCTAAGGTGCATAGGCTTGAATTTCCCCTCTGGGAGTTGTACTTCCCTGGGTAGCTGAGACTGGGAAGGGGGCAAAATATTTAAAGACCCCCCCCCACTTTCCTCAGGGGTTCTGTAAATATTAAATGAAGAAGAGATTTGCAGAAAGCTGCAAGGGCTAAGAACCCTCTGCTAAATGAAGGGGATGAGAAGATGAAAAAAGACTTTTGGATTAGTTTGACAGACAGACAGGTTTTAATTTTGGAGAAAGGAGTGTGCTGTAGACCCCTCTGAGATGGGTGTGTGCTAACTCCAGAAGGTAGAGGCAGGGAAAATGTTCAGGTTGGAGACTGAAGCAGAGCCTCTGGGAAAGAGTAGTGCTGTCCCCAGAATTACTGGAAGAAAAAGGCCTAGCTGAGTAGCCTTTTGTTTCTTTTGAAGAGTTCCATGGACATCACCTTCACTTTCCCTATCACAATCAACCCATTAGCAATATAATGCCCCAGAAGTAGGGCCCTACCAATTTCACAGCCATGAAAAACATGTCACAGACCATGAAATCAGCCCTTCCCTGTGAAATCTGATCTCCCATGCTGCTGGGAGCTCTTAGCCTGAGGCCCACATCGGGGTTCCAAAACTGTATGGAGGGCCAGGTAGCGAAGGCTGTGCCTCCCCAAACTGTAACCCTATCCACCCCCTCCCACTTCCCATCCCCTGACTGCCCCCCTCAGAATCCCTGACCCATCCAACCCCCCCCCCCACTCCTTGTCCCCTGACCACCCCCTCCTGGGACACCCCTGCCACTAACCGCCCCCCCGGGACCCCACCCCCTATCCAACCCTCCCTGAATGCCCTGACCCCTATCCACACCTCCGCCCCCTGACAGGGCCCCCTCTAAAGCCCCTTTCAGAATGCGGCCCCGCAAACATGGGCGGAGGACTCAGGAGGAGCAGGGGCAGCTGGAGAGAAGGGGCAGTTTCCCCTTCAAAGCGCCGCTTCTCTCTGGCCAGCTGCTCAGCCTCCGGGTGCTCCTCCTGAGTCCTCTGCCCGCCTGCTCCCCTGTGGCTGCAGGTGAGCCTCCCTTCCTGCTCTCCCCTGCCCCCACGGTGCAGCCCCCTCCCACGCTGGCGGCATGGCGAACTGAGGCTGCGGGGGAGAGGGGACAGCAGGGGAGGGGCCGGGGGCTAGCCTCTCTGGCCAGGAGCTCAGGGGCTGGGCAGATTGGTCCCATGGGCCGGATGTGGCCTGCGGGCCATAGTTTGCCCATCTCTGTCTTAGCTGCTAGTCCGGACATGCTGGGGCCGGACAGGAGTTGTCCTTCCCCTGCATGGCTGCTCTTGGTGAGGAGATCAGATCCAGCTCCAGAGGCAGCACAGAAATAAGGGTGGTACACTCTCACTTCTGCACAGCTCTAGGCTCTAGGGCTCTAGGCTTCCATTTCCCACCTCTACCCCCACCGTGCAGCTCCTGCCATGGCTCCCAGTGCCACGCTCGGCGCTTCCTCCCCCATCGACTCCTGCTAGGCTGGGGGCTTCTGCTCCCAGTGGCTGCAGCCGGGGCAGCCTGGGCTTGCCGCCCTGCTCCAGCAAGGGATTGGGGCAGCCCAGGCTGGGGACTTCCACCCCAGCTGAGGCAGCCCGGGATCATAGACTTTAAGGTCAGAAGGGACCATTATGATAGTCTAGTCTGACCTCCTGCACAACGCAGGCCGCAGAATCTCACCCACCCACTCCTGTAACAAACCCCTAAGCTATGTCTGAGCTATTGAAGTCCTCAAATCATCAAAGGTTTAAAGACTTCAAGGTGCAGAGAATCCTCCAGCAAGTGACCTGTGCCCCATGCTGCGGAGGAAGACGAAAAACCCCCAGGACCTCTGCCAATCTGCTTTGGAGGAAAATTCCTTCCCGACCCCAAATATGGCGATCAGCTAAACCCTGAGCATGTGGGCAAGACTCACCAGCCAGACACCCAGGAAAGAATTCTCTGTAGTAACTCAGAACCCACCCCCTCTAACATCCCCTCACAGGCCATTGGGCATATTTACCACAAATAGTCAAAGATCAATTAATTGACAAAATTAGGCTATCCCATCATACCATTCCCTCCATAAACTTATCAAGCTTAGCCTTGAAGCCAGGTATGTCTTTTGCCCCCACTGCTCCCCTTGGAAGGCTGTTCCAGAAATTCACTCCTCTGATGGTTAGAAAACTTCATCTAATTTCAAGTCTAAACTTCCTGATGACCTGTTTATATCCATTTATTCTTGTGTCCACATTGTTACTGAGCTTAAATAATTCCTCTCCCTCCCTGGTATTTATCCCTCTGACACATTTATCGAGAGCAATCATATCTCCCCTCAGCCTTCTTTTGGTTAGGCTAAACAAGCCAAGCTTTTTGAGTCTCCTTTCATAAGACAGGATTTCCGTTCCTTGGATCATCCTAGTAGCCCTTCTCTGTACCTGTTCCAGTTTTGAATTCATCCTCCTTAAGCATGGGAGACCAGAACTGCACACAATATTCCAGATGAGGTCTCACCAGTGCCTTGTATTACGGTACTAACACCTCCTTATCTCTACTCGAAATACCTTGCCTGATGCATCCCAGGACCGCATTAGCTTTTTTCACGGCCAATCGCATTGGCAGCTCATAGTCATCCTTTGATCAACCAATACTCCGATGTCCTTTCCTCCTCTGTTACTTCCAATTCATGCATTCCCAGCTTGTAACAAAAATTCTTATTGATCCCTAAATGCATGACCTTGCACTTTTCACTATTAAATTTCATCCTATTACTATTACTCCAGTTTACAAGGTCATCCAGATCTTCCTGTATGATATCCTGGTCCTTCTCTGTATTGGCAATACCTCCCAGCTTTGTGTCATCTGCAAACTTTATTAGCACATTCCCACTTTTTGTGTCAAGGTCAGTAATAAAAAGATTGGTCCCAAAACTGATCCCTGAGGAACTCCACTCCAACCTGACAGTTCACCTTTCAGTGTGACCCGTTGTAGTCTCCCCTTTAACCAGTTCCTTACCCACCTTTCAATTTTCATATTGATCCCCATCTTTTCCAATTTAGCTAATAATTCCCCATGTGGAACTGTATCAAATGCCTTGCTGAAATCGAGGTAAATTAGATACACAGCGTTTCCTTTGTCTAAAAAATCTGTTACTTTCTCAAAGAAGGAGATCAGGTTGGTTTGGCATGATCTACCTTTTCTAAAACCATGTTGTATTTTGTCCCAATTACCATTGACCTTAATGTCCTTTACTACTTTCTCCTTCAAAATTTTTTCGAAGACCTTGCATACTACAGATGTCAAACTAACTGGCCTGTAGTTACCCGGATCGCTTTTTTTCACTTTTTTAAAAATAGGAACTATATTAGTAATTCTCCAGTCATACGGTACAACCCCTGAGTTTACAGATTCATTAAAAATTTTTGCTAAATGGGCTTGCAATTTCATGTGCCAGTTTCTTTAATATTCTTGGATGAGGATTATCTGAGTCCTCCGATTTAGTCCCATTAAGATGTTCAAGTTTGGCTTCTCGGAAGTGGTAATATCTACCTCAATATCCTCATTCCCATTTGTCATCCTACCATTATCTCTAAGCTCCTCACTGAGGCAAAGTATTTGTTTAGATATTAGGCCATGCCTAGATTATCCTTAACCTCAACACCATCCATAGTGTTTAGCGGTTCCACTTCTCCTTTCTTTGTTTTCTTCTTATTTATATGGCTATAGAATCTTTTACTATTGGTTTTAATTCCCTTTGCAAGTTCCAACTCAACATGGCTTTTGGCTTTTCTCACTTTATCCCTACATGTTCTGACCTCAATGAAGGTTGCTTTCATTGCTGATCCCTCCCATCTTCCACTGCTTGTAGGCTTTCTGCTTTTTCTCAATCACTTCTCTGAGATGCTTGCTCATCCAGCTTTGTCTACAACTCCTGCCTATGAATTTTTCCCCCATTCTTGGGATGCAGGCTTCTGATGGGTTTCAGAGTAGCAGCTGTGTTAGTCTGTATTCACAAAAAGAAAAGGAGTAGGACCTCAGAGACTAACAAATTTATTTGAGCATAAGCTTTTGTGAGCTACAGCTTCTGATAGTTTCTGCAACGTTGACTTGAAGTAATTCCAGGCCTCCTCCACCTTTAGATCCACAAATTCTTCAGTCCAATCCATTTCCCTAACTAATTTCCTTAATTTTTTAAAGTTAGCCCTTTTGAAATCAAAAACCCTAGTCACAGATCTATTTTTGTTTATCCTTCCATTTAGTTTGAACTGAATTAGCTCATGATCGCGCAAACCAAGGTTGTCCCCTACAACCATGTCTTCTATGAGGTCCTTCTATGAGGTCTACTCACCAAAACCAAATCTAAAATGCCATCCCCTTTTGTTGGACTTCTGTCCCTACCCCCCAAGCTCCTGCCATGGCTCTGGGCTTCCTCCCCCAGCGTCTCCAGTCAGGGCTGGGGGCTTCCGCTCTTGCTGGCTGCAGCCTGGGCTCAGGGCTTCTACCCTTCTTACCCTGCTCCAGCCGGGGCTCAGGAATTCCACCCCCTCCACCCCCCAGAAGAGGCAGCCCAGGCCCCGGATTTCTGCCCCCTGTCGCCCGGGCTCGGAGGTTCTGCACCTTCCTCCCCGGCCGGGGCTCAGGGCAGCCCAAACAGAGCTTCCGCAGCCCCCAGCCTAGCTGAAGCAGCCAGGGCTTCTGCACTCCCCCACAGCCGGAGCTCGGGACAGTCTGGGCTGAAATTGCCTGGGCTCAAGGTTTCAGCCCTGCGGCTGCATCTGGGGCTCAGGGTGCCCGGGCTCAGGGGTTCTTCCCCCAGGGATTCTGCCTTCGCTCGGGGTCACCCAGTCAGGGCTTCTGCCCTGGGGCTTCTTCTGGGGCTGGGGCACCAAATTGGCGTGCCTTAATCTGTCACTGGCCTGGACTAGCAGCTAGGAGCCCCCCTGGTTAGGCCACTCCAAGCAGCATGGGGGAGATTCTACCCACTTCCACCTCTGGGAACCTCCTCTAACTGCAGAAAGCTCAGAGGCTGCTGCCTAGGCAGCACAGAAGTCAGGGTGGCAATCTTTCTCCCCCATAACAACTTTGCCAACCCACCCATGATCCTATTTTTGGTGAGGATCCCCATGGTTACAACACCGTGAAATTTCAGATGTAAACATCTGAAATCGTGAAATTGACCAATTTAATAACCCTCTGGCTGTGAAATTGACCAGAATGGACCCTGAATTTGGTAGGGCCCTACCTAAAAGGATTCCCTTTATATTTTGGACCAAGATTTCAGAGCAGCTGAAGTAGAGAGAGCCCCCCCAAAGAAGCCATGCTAAATTTTATCAAACCCTCAGTGTGAACAGTTCTGGAAACTTAAATCTGATTCAGTCTTGGTAGTTTGGAACCATCTCTGGTTTATACAGGGCCCCCCCCCACCCCCACAGCTAGAAGGGATATATTTGAAATAGCTGGCTGGACTTAACACTTTGTCTCAGCATACCATAGGCGACAATTCCGTGGGTGCTCCGGGGCTGGAGCACCCATGGGGGAAAAATTGTGGGTACTGAGCACCCATCGGCAGCCCCCCATCAGCTCCCCCATCCCTGCCCCACGCCACCAGCACCTCCTGCCCACCAGCAGGCCCTGTGGATGAGCGCCTCCCCGTGCCTCCTGCCCACCATGATCATGTGTTTCGCGGCGTGCAGGAGGCTGGGAGGGATGGGGGAGGAGAAAGAATGTAGTGCGCTCAGGGGAGAGGGCGGAACGGGGTGGGAAGAGGTGGGGTGGGGACGGGAAGAGGCCGGGCGGGGCCTCAGGGGAAGAGGTCGAGTGGGGGAAGAGCCGGGGGTTGAGCACCCCCCAGCGCATGGGAAATTCAGCACCTGTGCAGCATACTGACACTAGACTTTAATTATAATAATAATAATACTTTTAACCCAAGGATTTCAAAGCACTTTATGGACATTGATTGTTTAAGCCTCACACCACCCCTGGCAATAATAAGCATTGATATACTCATGTTATAAATCGGAAAATTGAGGCCATACCATAAAACAGTGGCAGGGTTGGAGATACAACTGCATTCTCGGCTCTGTGCCTTGCTCTAAACTCCTGGACTGCACCCATTCTTAGATTCCTCAGGCACAAGAAATAACATTCCAAAGCAAAATGAGCTCTGGGGCCCATCTACGACTTTCTGCTTACCTGAGCTTTTACACTGAGAGTTGCACTGAGATTTTTTACGTTATATCCAGTGGGTAGCGGGCAGGGGGTGTGGTATAACAATTCCATTCCCCTTATGTAGTGCATCACTCCATTGATTGAAATGGTTAGCCTTTGGAAAAAATAAGTGATCTGGGTTAAGGAATTAGTTGTCTATCCCTTGCTTTCCCCATTGATATAGATGCATTTTTGTCTAAAGCTCTTGGATATTATATAATTTTTACTGTTTCCCACTTCAAAGCAGTGTTAGAACTAATGTAATTAAAGGGGGAAAGGTTATTACATAACTGCCTACTGCAGGGTTTCTGTCACCTTCCTCTGAAGCATCTGGTGCTGACCACTGCCAGAGACAGGATATTGGGCTAGATGAGCTACTGGTCTGATCCACTGTGGCAGTTCCCGTGTTCCTCTGGAAATTGACACTTTTGCTGTCCATACAAACATACATATGCATTTTTGAAAGAGTTTGATACGCTCTTCGTCCTTCCATTTGCTTTCTGAAACCTGCTGAAATATGTGCATTTTGCTAAATAATCATAACATTAATCATTATAGCAATTTGCACTAATGAACATGTTTAGAAACTGAAACAAAGAAGCCTTACAGCAAAATGTTCTATGTGTAAACATGGAAAAACCTGTAACATTAGCTTATCTTCTCTAACAGGCTTCAAAAAATTAAAGACAATGGCACATTATATTGTGAACTTTCCCCAGCTGTTCTTTATTAATCTATGTTATTTGACTGTGGGTAAAGGCTCTCTGTTGGCTATATCTAGTCAGCTTATTTTAGCTGGTTTGTTGCTCCATTTACTAAACTCCAGGTAAGTAGATAGCTATTTCCATGCTTTCATTTTGTTCTTAAAATATCATTTGTGTCATTAACCGAATCTGTGGCGCTGCTTTAATACCCTTCTATAATCCAGAGTCTCTCCTCCTTTTGCAATTAAGTAATGCATAGCCAGAAAAAGACTAGGAAACCTGCTATATAATTTAGTTTTCATCGCTAAAAGCAATTCTAAATAGAAAGAGAGCAATAGCATAGATGCTTTACATGTCATCCATACTTATGCTTAGTTGTCATGTGATCTTGATATAAACCTGAGAATTCTGGTAGGAATGCCCATCTAAGGGGCAGATTTCCATAGCTCTATTAAATCAGTAAAGCTATGACAATTTTAGGATCTGCTCCGAAGACCTTAAAAACGAAGATGTGTGAAAGAGTGGATGAGAGTTCACAGAGAGAGAGAGAGAGAACAAGTGTTTGAGAAGGATTCTAGAGCCAAGGAAGTAACCAAAAGGGCTGATGGAGAGTCCAAGAAAACTAAATACGTTGGAATTGAAATTACAGTTCCAATACAGGACATTTTAATATTTGCCTTTTAAGAGATATTTTGGATCCCTAGAACTATTTTTCTACTTGGTAGAAATCTAAATGAATAAAAAAGCAGGTGGGGATGCAAGGCTATCATAGAGAAGGCTAGGAGATCCTGTGCTATGGCCAGGAGTGCTGAGAAAGCAATGAGGACAAGGTTCTGAATTCAGAATCAAACTCCAGCTTTCAGGTTTCACGTCTTTCACTTTTGTTTCTCCCTGGTACAGCAGACCCTTTTTCATGAGATCACTGTGAGACTTGATATTGCTGAAACATGTCACTAGTAAAAAAACATGTGATGTTAACAAGAACAAGCTATTAAAAGAAACGCAATGCTCCTGTTTAATATGATTTTAAAGGTAGGCTACTTTTTTGGTAAGTAGATGAACAAGAGGTGCTCATTCTAGTAGTGCATAAATGAACAAAATAATAACTTTGTCTGCTGTTGTAGAGCAAAGCCAGTAAGTCATTTTATACCTGAGCGAGGTATTACTGTGCTTATCTATTCACCATGAGTTTGCATACTCTGAATACTGCATAGTTTATACTATCAGCAAACAAAATAGCATACTAAGCTATAGACCAAACACTGCATACGGTTCTGACAAAAAAGATGACGTAAAGCCAATTAAAGTGCAAGCGAATGTGCTAAATTAACTTGAAGTATTTCATTTAAAACCACAAAAGCAAAGGGATTCACAGTGAGGGCTTCCTTGTCTGTCCTTGACTATCCTCACTGTGCTTAATTACTGAAGTGCCTAATGTGTGATACACTGATGGCATGCATATGTTTCACATCTTTTGTGATCTGTTACAGTGTCTTCTGAGAGACTGCAGTACCACGACTCCTACCTTCCAGTGGAAACTGTAATCATCATAGAGAACAGTGTAATTAACATACGTCAGCACTGCATGCTAAATACTTCAGTATCTTAGAAAATTACACTGATGCACATATGCAATGGACAGATGCTATATGATAGATAGGTTGTGCTTTCAACCTACTACCGTTCTGACTTTGGGGATCTCCAGAAATTGTCAGCCCTTCATTTTTTAAATGTGATAATTAAATTAATTGAATGTAATTTTTATAAATCTCAGCCATCATGTTAATGGGTAACACTTCAGAAAGAATCAACAATATTTTTCTCTTTAATATTCATTTTAAATGTTGTGTTACATACTGCACTCCCTAAGGACAGTTGTCTTCAAAACATGTTCATTGATGATAACTAAGTAATTTAAATTAAATTAAAACATACTTAGGGTCCCTTTAAAAGTTCTTTTTTCCCAATTATTATGGCTCTTCATTTGTAGAATAAACCCAAAAATTCGTAACAGGTGTAAGTTAAAATCCCTGTTTACTATAGACATTTATCTTTTTTCTCAGAGTAAAATAATTGAAACCACTGATTGCCCAAAGTCAAAGGAATAGGTCCAATCCTTCTTAGGCTTGTCCGGATATTACAGGTGATTTGTACCGAAATACAGCCAAATCGCCGGCCCACTGACAGACCTAACCAAAAAGAAACAGCCAAATGCAGTTCAGGTGACTGAAGAGTGTCAGAAGGCCTTTAACCAGCTTAAAGCGACACTCATGTCTGATCCTCTGCTAAGGGCCACAGACTTTGACAAACCGTTCCTAGTAACCACAGATGCGTCTGAGCGTGGTGTGGGAGCAGTCTTAATTCAGGAAGGACCAAATCAAGAGTTCCATCCTGTTGTGTTTCTCAGCAAGAAGCTGTCTTGAGAGGGAAAGCCACTGGTCAATCAGTGAAAAGGAATGTTACGCCATTGTCTACGCTCTGGAAAAGTTACGCCCATACATTTGGGGATAGCGTTTCCACCTGCAAACTGACCATGCTGTGCAACAGTGGCTTCGTACCACCCAGGGAAATTACAAAAAAGTTATTCGGTGGAGTTTAGCACTCCAAGATTTTGATTTCAACATACAACACATCTCAGGAGCTTCTAACAAAGTGGCTAATGCACTTTCCTGTGAAAGTTTCCCAGAATCAAATGGTCGAAGTTGTCCTTAAGATGTGGGAAATATTGTTAGTCTTTATACAGTTAGTAGTATATTTAGAGATGCATGTGTCTTATTAACTCTGTTTTCTCCTAGAGCTCCAGGAAGAAATCACAGCCAGTGTTTCACCCTATCTGTGATTTGGGGAGCGTGTCATAAATATAAAGGGAAGGGTAACCACCTTTCTGTATACAGTGCTATAAAATCCCTCCTGGCCAGAGCCAACATCCTGTTACCTGTAAAGGGTTAAGAAGCTCAGCTAACCTGGCTGGCATCTGACCCAAAGGACTAATAAGGGAACAAGATAATTTCAAATCTTGGGGGGGGGGGGAGCTTTTGTTTTTGCTTTTTGTTTATGTGTTTGTTGGGACTGAGAGAGGCCAGACAGAAATCCATCTTCTCCAACCTATCCTAATCCAAGTCTCCAATATTGCAATCAGTTTAGGTAAGCCAGGCAAGGTAGATTAGTTAATCTTTTGTTTTATGTGAATTTTCCCTGTGTTAAGAGGGAGGTTTATTCCTGTTTTCTGTAACTTTAAGGTTTTGCCCAGAGGGGGATCCCTCTGTATTTTGAATCTGAATACCCTGTAAAGTATTTTCCATCCTGATTTTACAGAGGTGATTCTTTTACCTTTTCTTTAATTAAAATTCTTCTTTTAAGAACCTGATTGATTTTTCATTGTTCTTAAGATCCAAGGGTTTGGATCTGTGTTCACCTGTACAAATTGGTGAGGATTATTGTCAAGCCTTCTCCAGGAAAGGGGGTGTAGGGCTTGGGGGGATATTTTGGGGAAAGACATCTCCAAGTGGTCTCTTTCCCTGTTCTTTGTTTAAAACGCTTGGTGGTGGCAGCATACTGTTCAAGGCCAAGGCAAAGTTTGTACCTTGAGGAAGTTTTTAACCTAAGCTGGTAAGAATAAGCTTAGGGGGTCTTTCATGCAGGTCCCCACATCTGTACCCTAGAGTTCAGAGTGGGGAAGGAACCCTGACATGGTGGCAGAGATAAATTACCCTCATATTTTATTAATAACAGTCTTCAGTGGTCCTGGACATATTCAGTCTGGATATAAAGGTTAAGAGAGACCTGGAACGAGAGGAAAACACATAATGAGGTTGGCAAGATGTGTGCCTGTGCCAGACTCAAAGGGAAAACAAAATGTTTAGTTTCTGTTGCTGGTGGACAAGGACTGAACCATCTTTTATTCATTGCCATGCAGAGTATGGAGTTATTGATAGTGTCTTTTGGAGGAAAGCAGGTTCATGTTAAAGGGTTGAATCCCATTATTACTGTATTTTGGATGAACCAAACATAAATGCTCTGAACTACAACATAGACAACCCTGTTTGATTCCCTGTTCAGGTCTATCACCCCCAGAAGTAGCAGGAACTGTATATATTATCGAAACAGAAAGCACTGTGTGGCCTGGATGAATGTCCTTCTCTTGCTAATTCAGCAATTCACTGGCCAATTAAGGAGAAACACTGAGAGGCTTAGAAGAGAGTCCAGTGGTCTTTGGCTGAAAGGATGGAGCTTGTAATGTGATGTGAAAAACTGAATTCTCAGGAATGGAAATAGAGAATTATGTTTTCAAAAATATGCCTCTTGTAGTTTGTGGTTTTGTTAGTATATTAGGTTTTGTAAGGGAAAGTTCTTTTCCTAGTAGAATTCATGGTAGCTGAATTGGAAAACAATTTAGGATGTGTTCCACCAACTTAACGCAGGTACAGGAAGATAAGATTTATTACGTTGGTTTTGAATAGAAAAACAATTGTTAAGTTTTTATGAATGATGCTAAATACCTTTGGAGGGGAGGGGAGATATTTTTACCTAAAGGAAATAAAATTTAAATTTTTGTGTGGAAGATACCTCTAGAAAAATTAAATGTCATGACTTTTTTTTTAAAGTCAAACAACATCTTGGCAAGTGCTGGAAGAGAGGTGGATATGGAGACATTACTTTCATACATGCCAATTTTCAGAAATGCTCAGCAATCATAATCAGGGTTAGATTTTCAAAGGAGCTCAGCTTACATCAAAGTAAATGCCAAGAACTTCAAATGAACTCAGTATGTTGGGTTTCTGGCACTTTTGAAAAGTTGGTCTTTGTTTAGGTGCCTAACTGGGTGCTGAACAAATTTGAAAATATGGCACCACAGTGCCCAGTCCTGTGAGGTGCATGGTGCTCTTATCTCATTGAAATCGTGTCTGGGACAGTTTTAGAACAGCTGTACTGCCTCTGTCCTATATAGACTCATAGACTTTAAGGTCAGAAGGGACCATCATGATTATGTAGTTAGTTCTCCTGCACATTGCAGGACATAGGATCTCGCCCACCCGCTCCTGTAATAAACCCATAACCTGTGCTGAGTAACTGAAGTCCTCAAATCATAATTCAAAGACTTCAAGTTACAGAGAATTTGCTATTTACACTAATTTAAACCTGCACGTGACCCATGTCCCATGATGCAGAGAAAGGCAAAAAAACCCCAGGGTCACTGCCAGTCTGACCTGGGGGAAAATTCCTTCTCAACCCCAAATATGTCAATCATTAGACCCTGAGCTTTTGAGCAAGAATGTTACTATATACTGTTCTCCTGTCTGTGATTGGGGAAATACTAGGTCAGAAAAACTTGTTCCCAGTGTTGTCAGAGAGGAATATGTGACTTGTGATACGTGTTCTACTTCTATCCACAATCAGGAAATGGAAGTAATCTCTTCCACTCCTTGGCAGGGACTTTCTGAAATTCATTAGGCTACCAACTGGGATGATGAAGAAAGGCACAAAGAGTGGGATTTTGAAAAGCGCTCATTTTTGGCTTAACTCTACTCCCGTTGAAGTCAGTGAGAGTTTTACTACTGATTACACTAAAAGCTTAGGTAGGCCACACTCAGCTCTTTGAAAATCTCACCCAAAAACTCTAAACACAGTGATATGTAATTATGATTCTCACAATTGGTACAGGACTAACAAAATCCTTAACTTAGCCACTGCTATTATTATTTGGCCAGTCCCTCTATGCCAGTGGCTCTCAACTTTCCAGACTGCTGTTGTACCCCTTTCAAGAATCTGATTTGTCTTGCATACCCCAAGTTTCATCTCGCTTAAAAACTACTTGCTTACAAAATCAAACAGAAAAATACAAAAGTATTACACTATTACTGAAGAATTGCTTACTTTCTCATTTTTACCATATAATTGTAAAATAAATCAACTGGAATATAAAGACTGCACTTATATTTCCGTGTACAGTATATAGAGCAGCATATTTATAGAGCAGTAATTGTATGAAATTTTAGTTTGTACTGACTTCACTAGTGCTTTTTATGTAAAACTAGTAAAACTAGGCAACTATCTAGATGAATGGATGTACCCCCTGGAAGACCTCTGCGTACCCATAGGGGTACATGTACCCCCAGTTGAGAACTACTGCTGTATGCTAGAGATTCCTCTCTGATTCCTTCAGAATGTGTTATAGTTTTTTGCTGTGTATACTTCTGAATTATTGTCATTTCATTACCAGATTTATGAATAGCTTAAATATAAATATAGTCTTTATAACCAAGGGATGAACTTCACGTTTTAAAAATTATTTATATTGGTCCTTCCCTAAGAAGCTTCTGCCAGTGTCATTTATTAGCTGGCTGAGCATATGAAACACTTACAAGTACAGTATTAGGGTTGTTAAGCTTTCATTTTTCAACATTTGCGTTTTATGACTGAAAAGAGAGATTGTACTGGTTATCACTTATAGATGAAAACCCATAGAATGGAACTTCATTGGGCAGAAAGGCTAACCTGTTTAAAGACCAAAAATCAGCTAATGTAATTTAGGGTAATCTGGAGCATTTGTAATGCATTTGTGTTCACTATGTAAATATTTTTATAGGCGCATTCCATGTGTAAAATCTTTATAAGCAGAAACTAAATTCAGTGAGGTTCTAAGGATGCATTTTTAAATTTAACACTGTGTGCGTGTGTTACAGATACACTATATAACTAAATACAGTGTGTATATATATTACATGTATGCTGTGTATATTGTTTGAAAAGAAAAACAGAGATGGAAAATAATTAAGATAAGTTCTTAAAAATAGAAAAATTCTGGATATCTGTAGTTGAGAAATTCTTTTGGACAAAAGCAAGGAAAAGGGCATTATCTGTAATTAGAAATAATAATGTATAATTGGTTCATTTGCCATATTTCTACAGTTCTGATTTAGTTGAACAATGTGATCATTATGCCACCAGTTTTCAATAGAGGTGTCACAATGAAAAATAATTGCAATATTCCACAATATTAACTGCACCCTAATTGCAAAAGTTTTGAAATATAATTACCATGAAAGCTAATGCGACAGGGAACATTAAGCATAATTAGTGTGTTAAAAAAAAAGGAAAAACCGTTAGAAGCTTGTTATTGTCTCATAAGGTAGCTTCAGATTAGCTGGATGTAGAGCACTTTCATCTAGTTTTTCTATAATTTTCATTATTAGCACAGACTGTAATAAATTTATTTGACATAGCCCACACCTGCCAGCCCTGCAGGAGAGAGCTTCTAATGTGCGCAGGTCCAAAGCTTTCCCACAGAATCCGTCAGAACTTCCTGGGAGGCAGCAGTGGGTAAGGTTATTTTTAAAAATAAACTAAGTTGCACAATACACCGCTCAGAGTTAATGCTTAATCTGTGTTGTAAGTAGTTCCACCGAAACCCAAAACACGTAAAAATCCTATTGCAAATTGCTCTGAGCAGTCAAATGAGTGAAGATTTCAGAAGACTCATAGGGCACAGGCATATTCTCTCCAATTCACCACTGTGTATCAAGAAAAATTTGTTCGTGCACAAACTACGCAGAGTTTTCACAAGTACAGTAGCTAGTTTTCTGTGAAGCATGACAATTCACATACTAGTTCATCCCTGATGTGAGTGGATGCAAATGGTGTTGCACCCACTTTGCTAAGGGTGCTTGTAGTCACATGCATTAGAGACCAGGATCCAAGCCATTAATAGTTCTGAAAGTACTTGTAAGGTCACGTTTTGGGTATGTATGATCACCACATAATCAAGTCCTGGACTCTGATTATCTCTAGAAGAGCATCTTTTCAGTAGGAAGCAGCCACTTCTTTCAAATACTCTTTTCTGTGATCTTTGTATCCAGTTGATGACATCATTTAAACTGTGTTCTCAAGATATGTAAACAATGTTCGGAGAGGGGGCAGGGTTGTATGTGAGAAAACATATGAAGTCAATACTTTGGCTCTGTAAATCTGGAAAAACTCCATTGACTTTCATATTATTACAGGTAAAATTTTCAGAATGTGACCGAGTCTAAGTCCAGTTCCCTAGTCATTTAGAACAAAAAATACCCATAGTCTGCCTAGTTGCAGTTACTCCAAATTTGCACGGATGTTACTGAAAATAGAATTAGGTCTTTAATTTCCTAAAAATTCAGATAGGTCAAGTTGGTAAGTTTCAACACAATTTTTTCAGTTGAAAGCCCCTACCTTTCCCCTCCCCTTTTTAATATACATATAAACTTAAGCTTTGAGGCTATTAGTCAAAGGTGTGGTGGTGGAGTTGTCTTTTTGTTTGGTTGGTTTTTTGGCTTAGTCACTGTAAGATCTTAATTCTGTTGAATGTACTTCGATTAGTAAAGAGAAAGGGGTCATACACTTATGGATTAGACTTCATTTAAATCATGTTTATGATTCCACAATGAAATCTTTTTGTTAGTTTCTTTCTTCTTTTTTTAACACCAAAATTAAATCAGTTTTAATTGTCACCACAGAACAGGGCTGTCTTGTGCAAAGGTAATTAAACAAAAGTATAAATCCAAGGACACGTTAAAATGTGGAAATTTAAGAGGCATTTTTCGCAATAGCTCACCATGTGGACACTTTGTTCTGGAATAAAAGTAACTCAAAAACTAGAGTAATTATTCTGGAATAGAGTGTCCACATGAGCTATTTCTCCATAGCAATGTCATTCAGTTTCCACGTGTTGACAAGCCCTCAAGCTCAGATTTTTAAAAAGTGCGCTCTACTTTTGAGCAGGTAGCTCAGCTGATGGATGCCCAAGTTATGACACCTTCTGCCTGGGTTTCAGAAGTGCTGAGTTTATATAGATAAACAGGGCCTCATTTGGAGTTGTAAATGATCAGCACTTGTGAAAATCAACCCTAAGGTGGCTCAGGTTGGGCACCCAAAAACTGAGCCACTCAGCATCAGAGACCACACTTTAAAATGTGGAGCTTAACCTTTCAGTTCAGTTTGCCCACTTAGAAAATGGAGATAAAAATATCAGTGTCTCAGAGGGGTTATGAGCCTGCATTAATTAATGTGTGTAAAGGTATCTGAAGGTCCTCTGATAAAAATGATATACAAATGCACAGCACTGTTTATTATTATTTATTTATTTATTTAAACCACACAACTCCATTAAAGTGGATTGGAGTCAAGTGCAGTTAAAGTGCACTGCAACAGTTTGAAAGTATGTCTTTAGTTATTAATGTCGCTGAATTAAATATCCCAGTATGCAAGTCCAGTCTAGGCCCAATCCAATCATAGAATCATAGAGATATAGGTCTGGAAGGGACCTCAAGAGGTCACCTAGTCCTTTCCCCTTTCTTCCCCTTCCCCCATGGTGTGGTAGGATTAAATATACCCAGATCATCCCTGTCAGGTGTTTGAATAACCTGTTCTTAAAAACCTCCAATGGGAAATTCTAGAATAGAGGAGTTCATCCTCCAGGGTGGTAAATGGGCAGGGTCCAGCACTTGTCCAATGAAGTCATTGGGAGTTTTTCTATTGATTTCAAGGGGCTTTGGATCGGCCCTAATGGGCCGTAATGGAAGTGCACATGTGCAAAGCCTGTTCCAATCATATATTAGAGTGTGTGCTTTACATGAAAAACAGAAGGTGATATGTAATTCCTGTAAGATTAAAATATTCATCCTGCAGATATTATGTATTCTAACTCTTCATCATCTGGTATTCTAATATTAAGTAGGCATTCATCTGAAGAATGAAACTTGCTTTAATCTTAAATGAATTATATGTTTAGGATATGAATTCATAATAGTTATTGAGAAATGAGTAAAACTATAGAAGTATGCTTACATTTGTAGATGCTGGAACCTGTCATTATGCTTGGATTTTTGTTGACTCCCTGTTAAATGCCTCAAGGGCCATCTAATTTATGAGTACATATACTTTAGTTTTAGAAACTCAGAAATAAATATTTATGCATCAAAATCCTATTCTTAAGTGCTTGTATTGTAAACGTCTTACAAGAAAATTTTATTTTTTCCCTAAGATGTAGCAATTTTTTAGATTAAGGACTCATCGAAATTATTTCTGGCAGTTAGACACATCTTTATTTTATATTCATGCTTTGCTTTAACTGAAGTATAATTCAGGAATTAATGCTTAATAGAGATGTGTCAAAATCAAATAGTTTATCTAAACTACACATATGTGCCCTTAAAACTACCCACTGTTTGCAATATTCTAGCCCAGCTATAGAACCATCTTAATTCTGTTTTCCCTACCCTCATCAGCCCATTGAAGTCAATGAAAAGACTCTCATTCATTTCATTGGGCTTTTGGATCAAGCTCATAATCATCACATGAGATCATTCAAAACTGTCCTCAGTTGTCTCACTACCACTTCAAACATACTTTGCTGACTGTTGTTTTGGCCATTTGACACCCCCTCACTAGTACCCATCAGCCTGAAGATTACTTCTGCTGCTTACTTGTGCTTTTGCTCTTTATCTCTAAAACTAATAATCTTTGTTAACCCTTTGTTGTGCTCTTCAGACCATATTATTAAATTATTTCACCCTCTTGCTATATCCTGAGCTAACAGGGGACTGCAGTTATTATTCCAGCTAGGTTTTAACTTCTCTTTTTCTGAACTGCTTCTCTCCTTCCCTTTATGCTTCTTTCTTTTAGTTACTCAGGCCAGTGACAAACAATTCATCCCACTTGTTCTTCATAGTAGCACCCAAAGCCTTAATCAGGATCAGCGTCCTGCTGTGCTACAACTAGGATCCCTGTCCTGAACAGTTTACTTGTGAAAATGTCTAATCTTATTAAAATAATGGATCATTCTACTCTAATATAATTGTTCTTTTTCCTTTGTAAATTGCTTTGAGATCCATAGATGGAAAGAGCTATGTAAGATCAATGTGCTATTATTAGGGCTGTCGATTAATTGCAGTTAACTCTCATGATTACTCAAAAAAAATTAATCGCGATTAATCGGAGTTTTAATTGCACTGTTAAACAGTAGAATAGTAATTGAAATTTATTAAATATTTTGGATGTTTTTCTACATTTTCATATATATTGTATATTGTGTTGTAATTGAAATCAAAGTGTATATTATTTTTATTGCAAATATTTGCACTGTAAAAATGATAAAAAAAAATAGTATTTTTCAGTTCACCTCATACAAGTACTGTAGTGCAATCTCTTTGTCATGAAAGTGCAATTTACAAATCTGGATTTTTTTTTGGTTACATAACTGCACTCAAAAACAAAACAATGTAAAACTTAAGAGCCTACAAGTCCATTCAGTCCTACTTCTTGTTCAGCCAATCACTCAGACAAACAAGTTTGGTTACATTTATAGGAGATAATGCTGCCCTCTTCTTATTTATGTCACCAGAAAGTGAAAACAGGCAAAGGCTCTTATGCAAAGTAAGCTGCCACGGGATAAGAGGGAATGTGCTCTCATGGATTGGTAACTGGTTAAAAGATAGGAAACAAAGGGTAGGTATAAATGGTCAGTTTTCAGAATGAAGAGAGGAAAATAGTGGTGTCCCCCAGGGTCTGTTCTGGGACCAGTCGTATTCAACATATTCATAAATGGTCTAGAAAAAGTAATAAAGACCCAGACAGACTGCGAAGAGCTACAAAAGTGACTATGGGGTGACTAGGCAACAAAATGGCAGATGAAATTTAATGTTGTTAAATGCAAAGTAATGAACATTGAAAAGCATGATCCCAAGTATACATATAAAATGATGGGGTCTAAATTAGCTGTTACCACTCAAGAAAGAGATCTTGGAGTCACTGTGGATAATTCTCTGAAAACATCCACTCAGTGTGCAGTGGCAGTCAAAAAAGCAAACAGAATGCTGGGAAGAATTAAGAAAAGGATAGATAATAGGACAGAAAATATCATGTTGCCTCTATATAAATCCATGGTACACCCACATCTTGAATACTGTGTGCAGGTGTGCTCAAAAAAGATATACTGGAATTGGAAAAGGTTCAGAAAAAGGCAACAAAAATTGTTAGGGGTGTGGAATGGCTTCCTTATGAGGAGAGATTAATAATGCTGGGACTTTTCAGTTTGGAAAAGAGACGGCAAAGGGGAGATATGATTGAGGTCTATAAAATCATGACTGGTGTAGAGAAAGTAGGTAAGGAAGTGTTGTTTACTAGGGGTCACCAAGTGAAATTAATAGGCAAATGAAGTATTTCTCCACACAACGCACAGCCAAACTGTGGAGCTCCTTGCCAGATGATGATGTGAAGGCCAAGACCATAACAGGGTTCAAAAAAGAACTATGTAAATTCATGGATGATAGGTCCATCAGTGGCTATTAGCCAGGATGGGCAGGAATGGTGTCCCTAGCCTTTGTTTGCCAGAAGCTGGGAATGAGCGACAGGGGATAGATCACTTGATGATTACCTGTTCTGTTCATTCCCTCTGGGGCACCTGGCATTGGCCACTGTCGGAAGACAGGATACAGGGTTAGATGGACCTTTGGTCTGACCCAGTAGGGCCATTCTTATGAAAGAACAACCATAATGTTTTGTTCTGAGTTACAAACAACTTCCATTCCTGAGGTGTTCTACAATATATAAGAAGTTACTCCATTAGTAGCAATAGTTATACCAGACAGAAACCAGTCTGAGAAGAGACTCAAGCCCCGAGGGCCAACTTTTCAAATGCAATCAGCACCCAGAATTGGGGCCAGTTTTTTGAAAGAGTTCACCTCCCATTTAGGTACCCAGATAAAGCAGCCAGATTTTCGAAAGAACTCAGCATCTAGCAGCTTCTATTAAATACAGCTTCTACATGAGAACAGTGGTAGTATAACACCAACAGACCCTGGTCATCGTTGGCCGGGGTCAAACTTGGAATCTCTGGAATTTAATGCATGAACCTCTAATGCATGAGCTAAAAGACACCTCTCTCTCTTAGCTAAGGCTGTTGCAGGCTCACCAATCTCTAGCTGCGACTAGAAGGAGACAGAGTGCCACACGGAACAGGCGTGGGTTACAGTAGCATCTGGATGTTGAGCTCTTTGACATTCTTGAGCTTAGCATTTTGGATCTTTGATGCAGAATGCTATAGTTATTAAGACTCTCAGTAAAGTCTGATTACACACGCACGTGCACACACACACTCATGCCAATTTTTTTTTAAAATCAGACATTAAAACAAAATCTCTTGCCTCCCGTTACAACTGGGGCAAACATTTGTCTTTAATAATATTCAACATGTCTAGAATAGAGACCTGTATGTTCTTTAGTCCTTTCTGTATGTGTTGCAAGCCATTGTTTTTGTGTAGATTTTGTTTTTAGAGGAGAATGGAAGAGGTGCCTTTCTTTTCTTCTGGAATTGCCTTTTGAAAATGAACGTGGACTGATAACTACACTTACATCTTGTATTTGCAAAAGGATTTCTGTGGTGTGGAGCATCAGTGCCTGCAAATGCAGCAGAGACACTTGCAGCACCATTATGATTCTTTGCATTCTGAACTGGTAGCAGTTTTTTGATAAAAGTAAAATGCCCAGATTTATATTTGGTTCCTGGTGGTATTTTTTTTAACTTCACTTTATTTTCAAGTTGTTCAATGAATTGGAACAAAAGGACACTGAGAAAAAATTCAGATTAGATCGATGAGTCAGTCATCTAATTCCATTGTTCCACACAAAACCTTTGCCACTGGGTCGCTGAAATCATCAATCCTTGGGAGCAAACACAGAGCTGTTCCTGTCACCAATTTCCTGATGAACTGTATGTTCCAACTCTTTGCAGCATACCAAAAAATATTCTTAAATTATTTCCAAGTGTTCTTTGATCTTTTCTCTCTTTCTACACTGCTCACATTTAAGGGGTATATCACCTCATTGTCAAATGCACATCTTGCTCATTTCCCTTTGTTAATATGAGAATGTGTCCTTCTATATCTAGAGGAGAATTAGCTTATTCAAACTAATATATTTTGTATGATGCCTATTGTTAGCCCCAATAAAATAAAATAGACAGCGAAGTTAAATACCTTTTGTGGGCTGTACTCTAGGATGGGTATGAATAGACTGTTTCCCCATGTAATGAAGGTCAGTCACTTTCTCATTAATGTAAGGCATTCATTTGTTGTTCCTGCTTTACTGCTGTAAATAAGGATCCAGATCTTCCTTCTCACAGCTGTTTGTGTGAGAAGCAGACAGCAAAGTTTATAAATCACTTCACCTTGACAGATAGTTAACAGTCAGACAATTCCCACACATTATGCATTTATTAAGAGGGACTCTCAGCTGTTTAGCCATTGGCTATTTGTCATGAAAAAAGTTGTAAAGAGGAAAAACAAACACACACCTCAGCAAGTGAATGGTAATAGTGCTTAACACTCTGGCAACCTTCGGTTAAATAAGCAAACAATAATAAATGTGATGTCAAACAATCCAACGATAGCCGAAGCTTTAGAGCATGGACTTCGGTTAATCAACAGATTGCATAGGAGAGGACGGTTTAGTCTGAAACTGAACTATTTTGACAGGTTTCAGAGTAACAGCCGTGTTAGTCTGTATTCACAAAAAGAAAAGGAGTACTTGTGGCACCTTAGAGACTAACCAATTTATTTTGAGTACACTAAATTTACAATAACAAGAATTTTGTCTGTAAGCTTGCATAACGTGCTTAACCTCTTCCCAGCTTTTCCCACTCAAGTATTTTTATTTAATTTATAACCATTCCTTCCCAAAAATATAAAAGAAAAAGTAATGCAGGCAATCAACCAACCAAACCAACAAATAGAGGTCTAAATCTGTGACATTATTGACAGTGGAATGCATAAGCCATTTTCATTCAGAAGGGATAAATGATCCTGCAACATTTCAGGCTTTTGCCAGAGTTGCTAAGTTGCTGTGCCACTGCTTCTCTGTCAGGGTAAAATTGAGATAGACTCCTAGTGGCTTGGAAACTGCAAAAGAAGGCTCAAAACTGCTCCTGTCATGTGCAAAACAGATTATAGAAATTATGGAATCTGTTTTCCCATCAGCACATGTGCATAACTCCCATTAACATTACTATGAAATAAAAAATTATAGGAGTATATAACTCTCAAATACTTTTATTGCTTTATGTTGTTGGGTAGCAGCCACCAACCCATTCTGATCATATGCAGCTGTAGAGATATGCTTTATTTTGTCACTTTGCCTTGCTCCAAAAAAACCCCATATATATTTGTTAAAAACATTATTGTTGCAAAGGCAAATTAGTAACTCAGAAGTTAGTAACGGCTAGAATTAAGGTTGCCTGTGCAACCTTTATTTCAGCTTCCTTTTGTGTACATAATGTATTATGATAAAGTTTGAATTATATGATCACATGCTATTGTTTCCACAAGTATCAGGGGGTAGCTGCATTAGTCTGTATCCACAAAAACAACAAGGAGTCTGGTGGCACCTTAAAGACTAACAGATTTATTTGAGCATAAGCTTTCGTGGGTAAAAACCTCATTTCTTCAGATACAAGATGAAAGAAAACTTATGCTCAAATAAATCTGTTAATCATTAAGGTGTCACTGGACTCCTTGTTGTTTCCACAGGATCTCGTCTCATTCAGTGCACAGTCTCCTTTCCTAGACAGTCCCAGTTCCCTACTACCACCTCTCTCCCCTACCTTTCATCTCCAGGGTTCCCCCCCTTTTCCCAAGTTCCTCATCTCCACTGGCTCCATCCCAGTCCTGATTTCCCTTCTTAGGCTCTTCAGCCAATCTCAGCACCTCCTTCCCCCTCCACACCCACACCTCCCAGATACTTGTCCCAGTCTCTTTGTCTAGCCAGACTTGGATCTCTCCTGCATCACAGCATCTTATCAGATCTTTTTCTCCTTCCCCCACTTCCTTGTCCCCACCCCCACTGGTTCTCAGTTCCAGTCTCTCCTACAGCTCCTGATCTGATCTCACCCCCCATTTCCCTGACTGGGTACAGGCCCTAGTCTCCTTACCCAGCCAATCCCTGTCTCCCCGCCAACTCCCAGTCCCAGTTTTCCTCTCTCCACTACCAGCCTGCAGTCCCAATTTCCACATTCCCTTCCCTCCAGGCTTCTTATCCAAATCTCCTCCTCTGTTGGTCAGGCTTTTGTCCCCTCCACATCTGAAACAGGAAGCTTCCTGTTCCACACTTCCTAGGCCAGCAGGGTGGTCACTCTTTCAGTTCAGGTACCTTGACCCTGACTCAGCAAGGTCCTCAGAAGTATAGAGCTTCAGTTGCAGGGAAAGCTCGGCTCAGCTCAGGGCTGGAGCAATGTAGCTGCTAAAATTCTTTGTCTCATGTGAGTATGTGCAAACTGGGATTTTTCAGAGGCTTATAACTTAGCCAAATTTGGGCAGATTTTCACAGTAACAGCAGAAGGCACATTTGGGACACAAAGGCTACCTCCATGCCAAATGTTAAGTCCCTGCTGCTAAGCATGAGGGCGCTAGAGCTATTCAGAGTAAAGGTTGCCAGAATTTTTTAACACCAGCCTTGTTCTCAGCCTGAGGCAGACACCTCAGCATGGAAAATTTCAGACCAATTGGGTAAAGTTTGGTAAAGTTATAGGCACCTGAAAACAGGGTGTTATAATGGGAATTGTCAGGCCTTGCCTACAGTGCTACTAGCCCTGCCGAGAGAGAGAGGGAGAGTGAGTGTAGAGCTTCAAAACCTATACTACGTCCTGCAGAGGAGGATGTGACACAGTGATCTGTCATGTGGATACCATCTCCACATATGTGGGATGTGTGTGTGTGTATCCGCACACATTAAAATGTGACTATACTTGCATAGCTTATTAAATTACTAAAATATAATGGAATTGAATTAAACTATTTTGGGGGTTCATATCTGCATAAATGAACATATATGTTGGTGTTTATATGTATACAAGAGTTCAGAGTAATGATAGTTCATATATATATATATGCAGAACATCCCACAAATAGTTCAAAGTCATTAATCAATAAACAGAGATATCCACCAGTTTGTTGGTATTGCATAGATGTTTGCTACACACAATGGTAAAATGATTTAGAAACTGCTTACTAATATGAAGCTATCAATTCTAATAACTAAGAAATTACCTGAATTTTTGGCTCATTCTATACCACCAAGTGGAATTTATCTCTATTAATACCAAAGATGACAAGCATGGCATTTTACAGCCTCCAGATCTCCTTTCAACACTGGTTAAGCTCTCTACCAGACCAGCTAGTTTACAATCTGTTGGATCATGCTGCAGCTGAAGCTGCAGTTTGATTTTGTCTCCATAAAGCCAAGCCAAGACTAGAATTGACACCAGAGTAATTAGAAATGAGTTTCCAGATCTTAACTCATCAAACAAACTGCTGTTGAGTATATATGGGCCTACTGGGGGATGTAGTGGGAGGGGGGAAGTCTGGAGGATAAAATTAGATTGACCTTGTAGCAATGCCCTTGCTCTTAGTCTTTCTACTGGATAAATAGCCAGCATTTGGCAGTGCTTCCCTGTCAGGAAGGATGCATCAGCCTCACAGTCTCTCTATCCTATGGGCACTTATACCAAGACAGCAATGCTGAAGTGCCAGGGAGGCAGGGGAGTGGGGCTGGGAAGATGGGAAAACTTGGCCGGGGGGTTGGGGGGGGGAGACGGGGACGGACGGGACTATTCAAAATCATAGCAAAATTGCCAAGAGTACAAACAAGGTTCTTTATCTATCTATCATATGTAACATCAAACCTTTTGGAGATTTTTCACTATTACTGGGTTAATTTGCAACCTAGTTTCCCGACCAGTCAGCCTTGCTATCTGGATTTCTCCATATGCATATTCATATGGGGTGTGTGTACGTTTATTCATTTATTATGTTCTAGTATTTCAGTGATGTGTAATTTCTATTTCTTTCTTTTGTCTGGAGGCTTCTCAGATTACATTTAGATTGTATCCTTTATCATCCCAAATTGACATTTATGCTTTTACTTCTATTGTTTGCCTATCTTCTCTCTGGTATGGATCAACAATTTGTTTTAATCTATGTCACTTCTCTTATCTCCCTCGATACAGTGATGCAGTCATTTTGCACTAGCGTACGCCTACAGAGGTTGTGTTAGCAACAGTGTGGTGGGTTTTTTCGCCCCTGTCTAAAATGCTGGTGAATGTTAATTGCTTTTCCAGTTAGTTTATAAGAATGCAGAGACGACTGAATGCGCGAGACCAGTTTTGACAAAAGTAATGGAATGCTAGTGCCTATGAATAAATAAATCTGATTTACATAGAAGAATATTGTGGCAATGGATAGGAAGTCACAGAAGGCAAGCAAATTATGGTTTCAAGATGAGTTATTCCTTTTTCTTAGTCGGAGGGTTGGGAAAAGCTAAGGCACACTGAAATATGATTCTGGTGTTGAAGAAAGCCTACCTGGTTTTTGGTGCTTTGTTTCTTAAATACATTTCTCTTGAGGGGTGGGGGGAACGGTCTTATTTTTCTAAAATGACATTGTCTTAAAAAAATCAATTTGTGAATGTTTGATGTGGGATAAGGAGGAAACGGTTAGATTTCAAGTGTGCTGGTTATGGATTTTTTTGCTTTCTAGGGGTAGCTTTACTTTCTGTTCCTGGTTGGTAAACTCCTACACTAACTAATGCTGTGTAAAAGCTACAAAACAAACCACTATACTGCATAAGAAATTACTAACTTAATAAGCATCTACTGTGTGAGATGACAGATTTATTTGCAGCTCCAAAGGATTGGAGGACTCCCGGGAAAAGTGTAACTCTCCTTTGGAAAGGAGGAGATCAGGACTTAGAATGGCCTAGCACAGAACTCTCTTATAGTCGGAATTGCTCCACTAAATGTGTTACTGCACCAAGTAGGCATGCTGATAAAGACAAGCCATTAAAATATGTGTCAGTTCGGTGCATGATTCTCGTATATCTCTCTCTCTCCTTTTTTATATATATGTATTAGTAGACCTGCAAATGCTTCATTCAAAGTAGAACGTTGATCAGTTTTGCCTGGAATTTCATGCACCATAAGGTCATCATTTGGTACAAAATCTGACCATATTATGTCTGGGATTCTTAGGGATGAATACGTGTTGTAATGTAATTGAGAGTACTGTCTGGAGGGTGAATGGATTCCATATACCTATACCTCTGATAATGAATGTTGGCTGATGTACAGGAAAAGATTGCCACCAGTTTGGTAAAAAGCTCAATGGCCAATAATGCCAGGAGGGAAGAAAGCACATGTGACAGAAAAGTAGGAGAAATGTCATAATTAAGTGGAAACACACATTGAAATTATGCATTGTTATTTAATGAGAGCAGCTTACTACATAAATATGAAAAAGTATCAGGAGAAACAGAACCATAATCTCTCTTATTCAAGCTAGGAAGGCTTCTCAGACTTCATAAAATCTCAAAGCTGCACAATATATTTGTGTATATTTCCTTCATCATCGCTGTTCTTTTCAGTGATGCTCTTCTCCCCTTATTCTTGGTGTAAAGTCCATTTTTATTATTAGCCTTACTTTAAAGAAATTCAATACAATTCTGAAGAGAAGGCAATGTTTAGAAGGAAGCATAAAAGGGAAATACTTTGGAAGTCGTGGGGAGGTCTTGTGTGCTGTGGAATTGAAAGCACCCAAGCTGTACGCCCACACACAGCCCAAAGGAAACAGGGACCACAAATAAAGGAAAGGATATTTCTGGCTTTTGTAAGCTGAAAGATGCTGCTGCTGCTGCTGCTTTTTTTCCCCCTTTTTTTTTTTTTAACTGAGGCGGACAACATGCTTGTCTCTTAGAATCTCATCAAACCTGAATAAACAACCTTACAGCACTGTAGCTCTTTAATTTATGATCAAGTGGTGTCTTATTCTGTTTTTAGCATGGAACATCTCCTTGACCAGCACCTTTGTATGGATTTTCACTAATGTATGATGTGATCAAGTTTTAATTGGTCAGAGTTAGAAAACTAGATGTGCCAGCTAATGATATCTAAAAGAGCAAATGCTTGATAATATATGGGTGACTTTAAATCTGAATTGTTTTAATTTTCACATCAGAACATGCTGTGTTTGAGAAATACGCAGCTCAGAGCAATATATTACAGTGCGGCCATTTATATTCACAGAATTGTGAAGTATTGTAAAATTTAAAATATGAAATTATTGGACATCAGTTGCAGCAGTACTGTGGGTACTTTTTTGTGCTCTGTTATAGCATAGTTTTTATCCTCCTATCATCCTGCTGGAAACTATTTGCCAGTAATAGAAACATACAGCAATGGTGGAACTGGTGGGGATGGTGGGAGCCAGCACACTTATATCATTGTTTAGCAAGTTGTTCCAAGTGCTGAGGCTGGGCTGGACTCTGCCACTGCAGGGGGCAAAGGAGAGAGTGGGACCTGAAGGAGCTGGAGCAGTCACTGTTATGCCCAGGATTAGACTGGAGAGCAGGTGGAAACTGGGGTGATTGGGTCAGGCCTGGGAGCAGCTACCCCAGGCAACAGAGACATGAACTGCTAGGACCCCCACCCTTTCCAGCCTGGAGCTGGCTGCCTTCACTACCTATGCAGAGCAGCCACTCCCATTCCACCCTGCTTCTCATGAAGAGCACCCCATCGCAACTTCCCTTGAGACTCCAATTTCCACCCACTCCCCTTGACTCTCCTCACTCCCCATGCTTAGTATGGTGCTTCTAACATTTAGGTTTCACTGTGTAGCTCCTCCCCCTATTCAAAGCGAGATTCTGCCATTTCTATAAACACATGTCCCTTTGTACAGTAAGAGCCTGGTCCTGTCCTCATATCTGCAAATGGGCCACACTAAAAAGTGGTATAATCAGTGCACTGGAAAGGATTCTTGTGGATTTTGGCATCCTCCAAAGAAGTTTTGACCAAAAAAACAAGCAAGCAAACAAAAAGAGGTGGTTTTAGTATACACCCTAGTTATCTATATTCTTGATTCTCAAACTCAGATATACCTGTACCAAATTTATTTAGTCATACGGTATGCACAGAGGCATGAACAATGCATACGAGCCTCATCAGATAACATAGTCAACAGGGAATTTGCACCACTAATGCAAAGAGGCAAATGCGAAATCCTGCAGATTTATGATGCTCCCTTGGGGACTTTAAGCCTGACCTTTATGAGGTCCTGAGCACCTGAGCTAAAGGGATGGGAGGGTGCTCAGCATCTCACAGGGTTCTGAGGCTCTTTAAGATCATAAAACAGTGAATGGATTATATCTAGTCACATGGAGGATCAGTAGGTGCTGGCTCTTGCTGTTTTTAAATCTGTGGCTTTCAGGGTCGTAGTACTAATCTAAGTCTTCACAAAACAAGTTATTAGTAAACATTTAAAATAGTCTCTCTCTTTACTTTTTTAGAGTGAGAGAATGCAGTGGGGAGGTTGCAGCATTTTGTAACTTGCAACATGTATACAAGCGAAGTGAAAAGTATGCCACAGCCAACTTGTGACATGCCTTTCATTTCACTGACATGCCTGCTGCATTCCACAAAATGCTGCTACCATTAATTCCTATGGCACCTAATCCCTTGGTAACAGTAAGAATGCCTTGAGAGATCCTAGTACATATGTTTCATTATATTTTCTTTTATTGAGATATATTCTATACATTTTTCCAGAATATCTTTCATAGATTTTTCCCACGATATTGCACGATGAGCAGTGGCTTTCATTGAGCTGCCCAGAGTAATTCCCAGTTTTTTCCCCTTCAATGCATACAGTTAATTTGGAACCAGCAGTGTTCCATATTATTCTTTACAATGTGTATGACCTTGCATTTTTCAGTACTGCAATGTTCCTGCTATAGTGCTGCCCATTCACCAGCCATTGTATTGTTCTTCTGAAGGTCCTCATAGTGTTCTCTATTCTTTACTAACCTATACAATTTTTTTAATCATCTATAAATTTTACAACCTTTCTGTTCACCCCAATCCCAAGAATGTTGAAAAAATACTGAGCAATACAGACGTCCGTGCTGAACCTCCACTGTGAATTTTTTGCCCTGTAAAAAATTGACTATTTTCGATTTCATACCAATTTCTAATCAATAAGAGTGTTTTACTTCTTACTCTTTAACTACTTTATTTCCCTTTATAGTCTTTTGTCACGGGCTTTGTCAAAGGCCTTTGGAAGTCCAGATATATTTAGTTAGGTTTCAGAGTAGCAGCCATGTTAGTCTGTATCCACAAAAAGAAAAGGAGTACTTGTGGCACCTTAGAGACTAACAAATTTATTTGAGCATAAGCTTTCGTGAGCTACAGCTCACTTCATCGGATGCATGCATGCATCCGTTGAAGTGAGCTGTAGCTCATGAAAGCTTATGCTCAAATAAATGTATATTTAGTTAGTTGGCTCTCCTTTATTTTGTTGACATATTCAAGGAATTCTCATTCTTTAGGGTAGAAAGATAAAATTTAGTTTTGCAGTGACCAGGTTGGTTTGTCTCCTGTGACATATTTTTCATCTAGGTGTTTATAATTCTACTTTTAATTATCATTTCAAGTTATATGTTAGTGCTGAAATATAGCTCACTGGTCTGTAATTCCCAAGACAACCCTAGGATCTATTTTTGAAGTTTGGTACAACATTTACTACCCTTTACTCGTCTGGTACAATTGCTGATTTTAATGAGAATTTGCTTATTTTTGATTGCAGCTCTGTCACCTTGTTCTTAAATTACTTCAGAATTCTTGGATGTAAACTATCCAGTCCTGTTGACTTGCTCCTCTTTAATAATTTATTCTAATTTATATCAAAAGGTTGTCACTTTTTAAAAAAGTGCGTTATATCAATATCTGTCATTAGTTCATCTTTGTTACCTGCATAGAATAGATTCTGGGAAGGCATCTCCCCAAACATTCTCTGTAGTGAAGCCTGCAAATTAGCTTGCCTGCAATGTCTTAATTGCTCCCTTTACTCCCTTGCAGTCCAGCAGACCTGCTGATTCTCATTCAGACTTCCTGCTACTGATATATTGAAATGACTTCTTGTTATTTGTTTTTATATCTTTGGATAATTGCTCTTCAAATTCCCTTTTCACCATCCTAATTTCCGTCTTCAATTTTACCTGTTGGAATAATCTCTTGAGCCTTGCCATTTAACCATAATCTCTTCTTTTTCCCTCGCCTTCCTGTTTCCTTTATAGTTTAGAGTTGTGTGTCCCATACGTCTCTGCGTTATGATATCTGAATCTTAATCCCTCCTGTGCCATCCAATATCACTTAGGGCATGAACAAGACTCTGCCATATTGGTTTGCCGTGGCCACTCTTTACATGTCCTCTGTGTTGTTAAATCCCATACATTTTCCCTCTCTGGGTACTGTTCCACAGAGGGATTCTTTTGCTTGGCCCCTTTTGCTTGTTGCTCCAGCTACCCAATGGTATGCCTGCCATGGCAGATGCTCTGGCTTCGTTCTTAATCTGTGTCCCAGATAGTTCCATCTTCTTTTCTGTTTGACTCTTCAAAATATTCCAGAATGAATTCCTATGGAGGCTGTCAAATGCTTTCTTAAAAATATATGAAATTCATAATGTGTGCTTTTTGCCATTTGATGCTTTTCTGTCATGCCACCTCTGAGGACTTTAATTTCTTCACATTTCACTTTGGGATCTTTCTGACTAACTTCATAATTATTTTTATATGGTACCCCTTTGCCTTTTTGCAGAACTATGATTATGCCTCTTTCCATTTATAGATATGGATAAGGTTGGTGTAGGGTTGGTGTGTCAGCTTTATCCTGCCAGTCTGGAGAGGTCCTGGAAAGGAATAACAGAGCACTGTGTATAGAACTTCATATGGGGGGAACATCAGGTAGGGAATATTTCAGGTTTAGATTAATAAGAAAATGCAGAATAAAAACCTTCTGACACTCAGACCTCTCAACTGTGCAACATATCACGGTACATCTTATTTTGCAATCAGTGCTGGCTCACTCCTGCATTTCTGCCTCCTCAGGCATGGTACCTCCTCAGCTGAGTAACAGTCAAGGCAGTGGCAAGTATTAATTTTTAAAATCCTTGCAGGCCTCCACCTTTGGCACTCAAAGTGCCAGAGTGGGGATTCAGCCTTGACAACTGTACTAGGCAAATCACAATTCCAGTTCCAATGAACCTCTGTGAATATGGAGCACGGCTGCAGTTCTTATGCAGGGGAAATGCCCACTGAGGAAAAATGGAAAATGTATGTGTTTTAAAAATAAGGTTGGCAAGTCACCTACAACTGTGAAAGTCAAGAGGCGGATGGAGGGGAAATGACTTTTCCAGAGGAAGAGTATAATGTGCATAATTCTGGATGTAATTTCCCCTAGTGGGAGCACAGTCTTTGAGAAGAAGGGGGAAAAGTGGTTTTGTTAACATTGGTCAGAAATATACAGTCTAGGAGGAGTAAAAGAACTGTAGACTTACATGGTATTCACGATCTACCATGTCAATACTATCATTGTGTGGAGCCCTGGAGAATGTTTCGTTTACTATCCAATTAGTTTTTATTTTATTTCTGGTGACGATTGGTAATATTAAGTACCAACATAAAAGCAAAAATACAGCGTGCTGAAACAAACGGATGTATGTTCATGCTTAGATTAAAACATTACTTGTAATTGTGTACAGGGACATCTCTTTGCTGTGGCAGTGGTATTTGTGGGGTTATAAACATTAAGTTGTATAAAAGGAAACTAAAAAGTATACGATCTCCCAGTTATAGTGTAATCCACTATTAGTTACTCAAAGATTACTTCATTCATACTGTATCAGTATACTTATCAAATAGTTATATGACTCTTTAACTATTGCCAAAACAAAAGTGTCATTATTTACCCACTGTGAAAATAGCCTACTGTTAGTAGCATTAGAAATCATTAGCTCTATTAAGTCAGCTATCGGCTATGTTAGCAGCTGGAAATATCCTGCAACTCAGGGGGGTTCCGAAACATTCTCTAGTCATTATATTCTAGATCACTTTGATTTCTTGTATGGTTCAAACTGATTCTAATCAAATTCAGCCATCGACAAGAATAGGAAGTGACAAAATTGGTAGAAAAAGATTTATGAAACTTTTCTGTGTTGCTTAAGGCTGTGTTTTGAAGCAAGATAAGAGTGTTGTCCCTTAGATAGGCGCATGAGTGAACAGTTCAGCTGTGCCTTTCTGTCCTCTTCATTCACTGATTTTCAAGATGACACTGTTATCTCACCAGAAAATACAGCCAAAAGCATTATAGATGTCTGGTACAAGTGGAACCCGTATTAATGGTGGTTGATTAAAGAAGGGGCATGTTCAGATCTGTTTACTGTGCCCTCAGGAAATAGCCATTTTTATTTTCTGAGGAGTACTGAAAACATAAAAGAATCAATTTTGTCTTGGCTTTGCTCTGAACGGGGTAGACTTTTAAAATGGTATCTTAACTGACAGGATTAAAAATAATTCTTTTCACATGACATGAGAACTTCCCCCATTAGAGAGTGATATCTTTTTGCACAACTCTGTGAAAATAATTCTTCTAATTTTTTTCTCCACTGTATTACCATGAGCTGTGCTTTCAGTCCTTTAAAAAACAAAAACAAAAAAAAACCCTGAAATTTTGATATTGATTTTTAAGTATATGCAACGTACGTTCAAAGATAACACTTAACTTTTTTCCTCTCACCCCTCTTTTTAAGTCATATTCAATATATTATTGTCCTCTTTTTATTCAGGACTGCTATCCTCCTGGACAAGCAATTCTGCTTCTCCGATTTTGACCGTGATAGCTTTTCTCCTCCTCATAATCTTCTTATGCCCTTTCCCCTCACTCTTCTCTCTCTGTCCAGGATGTTACTCACTTCTTTAAAGGCAAAATTGAACAGATCTGCCAGGAGCTATCCATCCATTCTCCTTTGCTTTCTCCCCTTTTAACTCTACATTCTACTCTGAGGCTGCCAAGATTCTGTCCTTCTGAAATCTATCAAGTTGCAGATGCCACTCGTATTTCCTAACCTCTCTTGCTTCCCCACGCATTCCTTCAGAATCATCAAATATTCTCTTTTCTCTGGGTTCTTCCCCTCTGCACTGAAGCATCTTAATATTGCCCCATCATAAAGAAATCCTCACTGTTCACCCTATTGGGGTGCCCTAGTTTTTTGCCGGTAACAGCACCTTCCTCTTCTCTTTTATTTCTAAGTATCTTTAGCATTCTATCTATTGCCGGTGTCTTGACTTCCCCTCTATTCTGGATTCAGTTTCCCTGTCAACTCCTGTCTTCCCCCTTTCCTAGCCCAAGTATCCGTTTTGCATGCTCATTCTCTTTGATTTCTCTGCTGCTGTTGACATCATCCACTTCTTCTCAAGACCCTTTCTTCCATGTCTTCCATTATCATTTATAGCACTGAGAATGCAACTTCACCCCGATAACTCAAGCCCATTTAGAGCCAATCTATATTTTTAATGTTCTCACTAATTTATTGATAGGAACCTTTTAAAGCATTGTTTGTCAATAGTTGTGACTGGAACTTTTAAAGCATTGTTTGTTAATAGTTGTGACCCTTCAGATTATTTGGCTCTCCCATAGCCTATGCCAGACTTCTTGTTGCACTGTTTAAGGAGGGAGTTCAGTCTCTACAATGGTACTCACATGGATATCTACTTCTCATTCTGTTCCCCTGCCCCCACTACCACGCTGATCAAAGTTCCGTTTCTATATGAAGTGTTTTTGCCAACCTAGCTATATCTGAGGTCCAGTTTCCATTGTCTTAAAAAATCACATAATAGGTATAGGAAGAAGAAATAGATACCACATCCAATTTAAACTGGGGATGAGGCAAAATACCATACTCAAGTTGGAATTTGTTCAGGACAAAAGGGCTAACAAACTTAATCTTTCATAAAGTAGCATGGGATCTTCACTGATCAAAAGTGGTCAGGAGGACTTGTACATCTCAAGCAAGAAATCTTTGTTTGCAGTGTGTATTATCGTAAGGATGTATTGCATCTAAAATCTAAGTTCATGGAGATGCAGTTAACAACTCCACAGTTAAGTTTTTTTTTCTTTTAATGGACCTTTGCAATCTTCTGTTTTTGCTCTTTCTTGCACATACATTCAAAGTTGTGAAAGTATTTAAAAAGTTGCAGAAGTATGAATTTGTAGAAGTTCCATAAAAATGTTTAAGAAACAGATCTGTCTAAAAGCAAAACTTTGCTTTTATTTGCAGTCATTCAAAGGAAAGATCATTCAAAAATCTGCAGCCTCTTTTGTCCTTTTAACACTTTCATATTTTAATCAGAAAGTACAGTATCTAGGTTGCAGAATAATAGCCTAGAGACTGAAGATGTGCAGGTATCTGACATACACTACAATAATAAGGAAACTTTTCAGTTACATGTTTGTTTATATGAATGGTATTCTCTAAGAATTTTTTTCTAAATAGAGCTGAAAGCCTCATAAATATGGCATGTATCATGATCTCCTGCTGGGCAAATATTTAAACAACATTTCCAAAGTTGTTCCGCTTTGAAATGTAGCTGTTGTAATTTTAGGTGAGATCAGTGATGCAATTTAAAGCAAAACATATATATCTTTAATCAATTAGATCCAGTTTGTCAGGCTGGATAACAATCCTAATTCTTATCTGGAGATGGAACTAGAGTGGATGGTATGAGGATCCCAGTGTCTGCACACCAACTAACATTCTGACTTGCAGATTTACAGGATTTATCTCAAAATATCCCAGCCTATCAGTTTGGGGCCACATAACCAGCTCTTTGATATGCAGAAAGGAATTGCATACAGAACTTGTGGTAAGTTCTTTTTAGGATAGCTGGTTTGTTTGTGTGGAGAGATGCTGTTAACAGAGAAGTAAATGAGCTCACCTCTAAAATGTAATTGATTGTCCAACAAAATGTGCCAAAGTGCTATTTTTAATAACAATCAAGGGGTCATGTTTATGTGTGTCAGGAAATAGTCTGGCACATACTACTACTCGTTTTAACAATAACTACCTTTGATTGTTAGGAAGATAATATAAGGCATATTACTATAATACAGCTTGATACTTCTGCTACCTGTTCTTCTTAAGAGCTGAAATGTACCTCCCTTCAGTTCCTGTCTAGGTTCTCATCTGAAGTGTTTATAACTCAAACTTTACAAGTGTTCTAAAGATAGCAGTGAAGCATTTCTATTTCTGTGAAACTTACATAGTCTGAGAGATTTGAAGCAACAGAGAAGACAAAACCTTGTTTGCTGATTTCGCCATGACGTATATTGAACTGCCTACATGAATACATATAAGTGAAAGAATGAATGTAGCAAAATGGAGAGGGTATTGCATTTTGTACTGTTTAGTTTATTGGCTTAGCAGTTTGTTGCTGGCATTTTATATCTGAATGTCTAAGTCCTATGTAAGTTGTCTGTCAGTTGCTGTTTCATTAGGTTTAGAGGAGGAAACTGTGGTCTAGTCATTGTGGCAGAGAGACAGTAACAGATTTTGCTCTCAATTGTATGATGTATAGTACATCTGGAATAACTCTACAGAATTCAGTAGTTACTCCTGATTTACTCCATATGCCTGAGAGAAGAATGTCGCACACGGGTGTTTCTTGAACAAAATGCATTGTACTGTATTAATCTAGCTCAGTGGTTCTCGAACTATAGTCCACAGAGTCATTGCTGACAGACTGCAGAACAAAATAATTTGTGAACCAAGTGGTGAATGAGGAAATTGGGATGGGAGGTGGGTTTGTGAGAAAATCCTTTCTCTTACAAGGGTTCTGCAGAATGAAAAAACTGGAGAATTACTGATCCATCTATTATGCTTAATCAGAATTAGGTATAGGCTAGGACTGGAATCTCTCACTTGCTCTACTGCTGTACAGAGATATCAAAATTTCTAACCTTGTTGTCATGCAGAAATGTTTGACTCTGATGCAAGAACCTAAGTAAATTTTCTAAAATAACTTCCTGGGTTTGGAAAAACTATTGTGGCACTTCCACTTTTCAGTAGCATTGGTAAGAAAACTCTAGAAACATGAGGAGAACAGGAGATAAGAGGCTAGCAGTGAGAAGGAAAAAAGATTCTTAAGTTTGTGTTCATGAAACTGGGATTAAGAATCCATTGAGTGAGGTGAGGATAACATTGGCTTCTGTAGCTTTGTACTTGCCAGCAAAGTATGAACCTTTTGTTCCAAAAGTCAGTCAAGCATGTAGAATGTGGAGCTCCAGCAAATCAGAACTTTCGGTGCGAGCGGATGTCTCAGCAGTTTTCTTGCTACAGCCATTTTTAAGGATATTTCTCTTCAGTGACCAAAGATCATTCATGTTACCATTAATGTATTTAGGCACTCAGTTATGCAGATAATATCTAGTCATATACCATTCAGAAAGTAAAGGAACCTGAAATTTATATTTTATTTGCAAATAATCCATCAAAGCACCCTCTTTCAAGGCTATTAAGATAGTGCATTCTTGAGAGAATCTGTTTTAAGGAGGATGGATTCAAGGGTGAGTCTCCTAAAGTCGGTGGACTCAATATCTTGGAGAGGACAGGGGAGAAAAAGAGGGAAAATAAAAGGAAAATTACAAAAAAAGGAACGTAAAATCAAAGCTGCTAGAGCAGGTATGGAAGAAAATAGGAAAAAAGATATGTATAATGGTGTGTGTCTTTAAAACCTCCTCTCAGTACTTCTGGTAGCCAATGGGTGATAAAAGCTATGAGAGTGCAAAGCAGACTGCTAGAGCTCTGCTAACAAAAGAGGATTGAAGCTCTGTCTCTGTGTGTACCAGCATACCCTTTCTGCAAGATAGTTCACTGGCCTGCTGTGTTTTCCCCCTCTCATTTCTGTCTGTACTCTCATTCCCTTTCCATGTCATTCCTTCTCTTCAACAACAGCATGCACCATTTGAAGGGCAAGCAAAGATGGAATACATATATATTTTGGATGCCTTTTATGCTCTTATGTAATACTAATGCCTTGCACTTAGCATCTCAAAGTGCTTAAGGAACTGTCATTTACTTATCCTAACAACAGCGCTGTGAGGTGGACAGTTTATTTTACAGGTGAGGAAACTGAAACTGAGGCACACAAAGACTAAGGCCAACAATTTCAAAGGCTTGGTTAAGCACCCGGAGGCACTTGGCCACTCATGTAAGGGCTCAGGTGGGAAATGGACATCCTGTGAGAGCCTCCCATCCTTGATAAGTTGACTTGAAGGCAGCTTTGCTCCAGTGGAGCAGCAGAAAGTGTCCCTAATGCCAGGGAGAATCTGGCCCAAAGTGTTTGGGGTGTCTCCCCGTTATACCCCTCAAGTCATTCTTCATACTGGAAAGTCAAAGAGGTACAAGTTACACCAGCCACATATTTACCCACGTGTTCTTCGAGTAGATGGAGATGTGTAGTCCACTTAGGTGTGTGTATGCCCAGTGCACTGGAGCCAGAGACTTTTGCCTAGCAGCACCCATGGAGGTTCTTGCAAGTTGTGACTGTCACCCCTCCCCGGGCTACCTGACGCGACACCAGCTCAATCCCCCTCAGTTCCCTCTTACCACTCATGGCTAGAGTTGGAGCTTTGTGTCTGTAACTTCACAACCTTCCCATTAGTCTTAGCATAGCTTTTATTCTCTGTAGTTAGTGGGAATTAGCAGTTTAGTGCTGTAAATGACTGTAAAGGGGGTCCCTGCAGGGCCCTCCTGGCTCCCGACCCTGCTGGGCTGAGAAAGTCACACAGAGACCTTTTGGTGCAGTGCTCACCTGGTGCTTTTATTTACAGGCTGTGCTCCCACCACCTTTCCACCATACACATAGTCCCCTGCTTACAAGGGGGCAAGCTATTTCTCTCTGCTTCCCCTCACTGCCTTCCCTCTACTACAGCTTCCCTCTTTCCAGCTCCTCCTCTTGGCTTCCTTCCCCTGGGGCTCTTATCCAGCCCCAGCCTGATGAGGCAGCAGCTGTTCCAGCTTCCCCAATCAGGGCCAGGTGATCTACTCAGCTCCAATTCACCTCCCTTAATTGGAGCTGGAGTGACAGAGGGTTGGCTAAGCAGTTTTCTTTTCTTTAAATGGCTATGTAGCAAGGTGGTCTGGTTCCCCGCCGCCCCAGAGAATGACGAGCCTCTCTGAACGCCAAAGCGGGTGGAGCCAGCGAACCCTGCGCCCGCCCCTTAGAGGTCAAGGCGCAGGACAGGAAGCATAAAAGCCTGATCCCAGAGCTCAGTTAAAAGACAGCCACCGGAGAGGCCAAACGCATGTGGCGGAGCTCCCAGCCGGGAGACCACGGCAAGCGGCTGCCGACCCGAGGTGTGGCCAGACCAGCCAATGCCTGCTGTTGGCCCGAGCCCAGAGACGCTGCCAAGCTTGCCGCTCGCCAGTTACCCCAAGGACCTGCCAAGCCACCTGTGTGCCAGTTACCCTGAGGAGCCCATGGTGTGTGACCCCTTGGAGGATGCAGGCCAGACCCAGGTACCTCTAGAGTGGGAGGTAGGAAGAAGCCTGGGGGCAGCCAACCCTAGTCAGGCTGCAACACTGCCAGAGTCAATGTCAGTGTGTTGTGGCCAGGATCCCCACTGACACAGCAGCGGGTCTTCTGCTGCTTCTAGAGCCCCGGACTGGGATGCAGTGAAGTGGGTGGGCCTGCGTCCCCCCTGCCACCCATCTCGCGAGTGGCAGTCTCCCCCTCTCCCAGGCCATTCGGAACCAAGAGCCTGGGTTTGCTATTGAACTCTTTGCTCAGCCCCTGCCTGAGGGCCTGAGCTACTGACTGTTTGTTGTCCCGCCCTGACCCAGGGCCTGGACCTTGCTAATGGTGAACTCTTTGCTCAGCCCCTGTGGCCACTGTCTACATTGGCAAGTCCCCCACTCAGAAACCATAATTTAGGAATAAACCCTTGTCTTCCAAAACACACGTCCTCCCCCATCAGCGCCACATGTTCAATAATAATATATGAAAATGTGAGTGTGGCTTGCAGCTAGAAAATGTGTTTCCTCTGATCTGGTTGCCAAATCTTATGTCTGTAGTAACCCCATCAAGGAGCAGTATTTTGATTCCTTTGATGTTGAATCAGACCTTGTGGATAATAAGGTTTCCAAGGTTTACAACTGGGTGGAAATGGCAGGTGAACACCTTATAGATATGGAGAAGATATTTTCAGAATAGAGTGTGAAAGTATTAAAACATAATGGATGCCCTAATTAAAGATAATTTTTGTTGCATTTAAAGAGTAGAAAATCTTACTAAGGCAATGTATATGGGTATACTAGACAATGGGCCATTTTATTTGCTGGGGAACATCTAGTTAATTCTGATTTATTTTAAAATTCTTTGCAAGTGTTTGATGCTTCCACTTCAGATCGTAATACATTTTATGATGGCTAATAAAGGTTTCAGTCCTTAAATCTATTTCTTCAGCTGGTAACATCATTCTAACGTTTATACTCTCTTATGAAAGATAACAGATGACTCAAGTTTTCTGGATAAAAGTGAAAATATTAGATAAAACAACACAAATACATAAGGAATTGCTACTCTTATTTTTTCTGCTTTTGTCTTGTTTCCTGCCAAGAGTAAGTTAATTAAAGATGAAAAGCAAAAGTGTGTGTGTATAGATATGGTGATGCAAATACTGTTCTTTCTTCTCAAGTTAAAAATAAGTAAGATTGCTGTGTCAATTCGTATAACAGGTCTGATATTGATCTACCAGGGTTTTTACTGGATTTTTGGGACAGCTAACTGTAATTTAATATCTATTTAATTATTATTGGTAGGCCAATATGAGCAATGATCATTACTGTATGAGAGTAATACTATACACTGAAATTTGTATGTATTTATTTTTCCAAGGTATTTTTGAGGACTTATCTGTCCAGATAAAATGTTTTTGTCTACTGTTGATATTGAATTTTTACATTTTTTCTTTAATGTTTAGTTATGGGTTAATGTCATAATTATTATGAAATGATAAATAAAAGGAAAGGGGGAAAAGGCCCATTGAATGTGAAATCTGGAGTTTAAAGTAGTTTAGCAGCACAGTATTTTTACAATCCAAGACTATAATTCACAATATGTTATTCTCTCTAATTACAGACCAAAGAGTGCCAGTAAATATCTCATTCATTTTAAAACACAAATTAATCAAAATTTTATAGTCTTTCTCAGTGGGTAATAATTAGCATTCTTGTCAATATTCGTTGTACTGTGAAGTGTAGTTTAAATGGAAGGTAGTAACAAGCTTCAGCACAGAGATGCACATACCTGTACCTAACAAGATTCTGAATTAGCCTGTTTAGAGAAGGTTTGGATGGGGGAATTTTCTTCTCCCCAAGATTTAATAATACTATATAGATAAACTTGGTGCTTCTTAAAAACCTCATGTGCCATATCTCCCAGGCCCCCTTTCTCCATATCTGTTGTCAACACCACTGTTCTCCTCCTTCAAGGTGGCAAGGATCAAGTTATCCTTGACTCTTATTTGTTTCCTTTCCTTATATCCAGGCTCCTGCCGTATTCTGTCATTTCTCCTTCAACATCGCAGAAATCTGCCCCTTTCTCTCCACTGCAACTTCTAAAGCATGCTCCATGCTCATATCATCTCCCACCCACACTGTACCACATTCCATTTCTCTGGCCTCTTTGTCTTTGTTCTCTTCCCTCGCCAAACTACACAACATGCTGCAGCTAGAATCATTTTCCTTGTTTTACTGCTCAATTTTTCTAAACTACTTAAAGGACATGATTTTGTTGCATATCCCTCCTGTTGTCTAATTTCTGGTTCAATTCAGCTTCCATTCAAGTCAATGGAAGTTTTGCTTTAGATTTGAATGGGAGAAGGAGCAGGGCTTTAGACTGTATGGTTCTTGGTTCAGGTATTAAATGGGTATTTTAATTTATTTTTACAACATCCTAAAGTGTGCCGGAGTCAAGAATAAAAAGAGAAAAATGTCACCCCTTCCCTGAATGCTGACCACACCAATGTTACTACAGAAAATATAAATCTCTTCCAGGTAGGATAAAATTCTGAAGGATATTTTGATCCACAACACAACAAATCTTACAAGTATTAAAAATCAAAGTAAAGACTAACTTGTCTGAGTCACTCTGATACTTTGATAGTAAACATCGCTTACTGATTTATCATATTTTTTTTTAAAAATGTGTAGATGCATGGAAACTGATTCTCTGGAGCTGATGTAAATTTGTCATATCAGCTTTCAGTGCCACTGAGCATAAAGGATTAAAAAATAAAATAGCCCTAAAGGGGAAAAAAATGCTTAACTGCAATGGACTTTTCCCTTCTCTAATGGATTTAAGCAATCTATACACATCTTTCAATGGAGATGTAAAGCTGAGGTCTTGAAGACTTGTGGTCATTAAAAATGCTGTTAGCACTTTTTGCAAGAGTGCAGATGTTAATCCAGAGGTTGTGGCCAAATTGCAATTTGAGTAATTACACTTTGCCCATCTATATTCCCTTGTGACTTTAATTGGATAAGGTTCCGTAGTCGTCTTCACTTCCTATTCCTAAACTCTTGTGTAATATTGCTGCCATTATTATAATGGACTGAGCATGCCACTCCAGAACTGGCTTGATCTCAGTATTGCCTGGAGTGAAATGATCCTCATATACAGACAGGTAGAGGGGAAAAAAACACTATATAATTCCATAAGTATTACTTCTGTTGTATTTTCTATAGGTCTCAGAAATGTCACGGGTTCACTAGATGGTTGTGTTAATACCAATAAAGTGCAGCTGTTGTTGCTGGAGTTTTTGCATTTCCCAGTACCCCAGGAAATATTGTAAGTCATGAGAAATACCTGTCCTGGAAAAAGAAAAAGGACAAGGTGAAAGAAGACATTTTCTTTACTTCTAGCATTTTTTAGATGAGAACAACCTTCCAAAAACATATACTATATCTGTAATGGATAGAATTATGGTTTTTACTCTGCCCTTGACACTTGGATCAAACAATGTTGCCAACAGACGTTATGCCTTTTCAAGCATTTCACTTATTCTGGTGGTGTTGGACAGCTTTGATGCTAGGCTGTCTGCCAGCCTGACTGAAATTGTCTCTTTTGGTTTTAAATTCAATTTCCAATATATTTTTTCATGATAGAAAGGTAAAGATAGTGCATATTGTAAGTGGCAGCACACAGCTTATACTTATATTCTAATTGTGATGTCCCAAGCAGCCAGTTTGTGAGCAAACAGTGTCAAATAAGATGGCAATAAGAGTCTAGTGGATGAGAAATAACAGCACTTCTCCTCTTTTATAAACATACTTGTATACACAGGGAGGTTACTTGACAAAAAGTTTTGTTTAAAATAAAAAAAAATTGTTCCCAGAATTCTCTTATAGCTCCCAGAATGTAAAACTCCAGTGAGGCATACCCTGATTAAGCTGAAGTTTCAGCAAGATGTTAAGAGTTTGCTTTGGATTTTTTAGCCTCCTGCAACTAGTCAAAGTTGTCTATAGATTATTACCTGCCCTAATCAAACTAGTAAATATTTACATCTCCCAGCTGGTAGTCACACTCACACTAAACTCAACAATGGTTAGGCAGTGGATATTTTGTGGCCTCTGCTTTTCATGCTGACCAGTATTGCCTTACTGTTTCCTTGCATGACCCCTGTCTGTTTGTTGTATGGACTGGTGGTCTTCTATTTTACAGCTAGATTGTAAGCCCATCAGGGGAAGGGACAACATCTTTGTTGTCTTTATAGTGCATATCACAATGGGGACCTTATCTAGGATTGTGGCCTTTAAGTTCAAACGCACTAAATAAAAACCAGCCATTGGGCTTTTTTCTTGTGACAAAGTGCAGAGATCCTTATTTCCAGTACAAGTAAGGAATCTGTGTACCGATATGGTCTATCTATGCACTGATATGATCCACATGACCATAACATATGAGTGCCTCATTAGCATTAAACTCCCTGATCAGTTCTGGGAAGGAGCAAGAGATAGGGAGGGAGTGCCTAATCTAAAGCCTGTTGAAGGCAATGGAATGACTCCCATTAACTTTAATGGGCTTTGGATCAGACCCTCAATGCATAGCCAGGCCCCAGATTTGTGCTCAAAAAGCTATATGAGATTAGCAGCATCTAGGGAGCAAACATGGTAATTGCATATCTGGGTTGTACCCGCTATGGGTTTTCTGTTTTTCTTTGTGTGTTCTGGTTATTTAAGATTTTTGTTTGTTTGTTTTTCTATACGTGTGCGCGTGTGCGTGCACACACGCATTCTTCTTATAACGAGTGCACTAAAAACCTCCAGGTTAAAACCTTAAGAAGTAAACATGCCAACCAAAGAACTGGTCTTTTGTTGCTGAACTGGCTAATTCATTTCACCATCTTATGCTGCTCTCCATCATCTGTCTCACCGGCTTGAGTAGTAGAAGCAACTTAGCATGTAGAGTAGCAGCCTACATACAGAAATTTACATTAAAGTAAACTCTCTGCTAGTGTGATGAGTCAGACGACTTTTACAAGACTTCTTATACCAACAGTTGGTGACCTTGTTGATCTAAGAAAGTAATGAAGAATTAAAAATAAACTCCACAACCTTTGGAAGAGATACCAACCATGTAATACTTGAGTTTGCTTCTCCGCAAGGGAAGCAGTCAAATATTTGTTTCTCATGGGTAATTATTTGCTTCTTGCCTGTGTTTAAAAAGAAAGGGTATTGAAAAGCCTGATGCAACATGACATATGTGTCATATTTCATCAAGTATCATTTGTCATAACGTGATGCAATGCAAAGTTGACATTCATCTGACTTTTGTTTATATAGTCTAAGAAACTTTTGTTACTTGCCCTATGAGACCTGTACCATGAGAAATTTTGGGGAGAAGGTCACCCAGATTGTAAACAATTCTGACTTCCAGAGAGCTTTGAAGTGGAATTGCTCTGGGAACCTTTATTTTGCCCTTGCCATTTGCTGGCACGCTTCAGTTATTCTTGGAATTAATGATTGGTATACATCAGAGTTTGTCTCCTGTCATTTGATTCTTAGGAGGCTCAATCTAAAATCAAAACTGTATTTCATTGTTATTTTGATCCTTTCCTTATGTTCAAGGATTGATATTGTAAAAATCCTCTAACCCAAAGAAAAGCCAATGAAAGAGCAATGGGGTAAAACTTAACACAATTGGACTTTTTTCTTTCTGAAAAATATTTTCCTTTTCTCTTCAGTTGTCCCTGAAAGCCTCCAGTTTTGTGTGTAGTGTATGCTATGACAGAGTCTCTAAATGCAATAGTATCAGATGGAATAAGAAGAGTTTAAATTTTTGATGAAACCAAGTGCTGAGGGATGATGATCATGCAGAGGAATAATAGAGGAAATATTTCCTGTTAGAAAGCAACAATCAACATGTCATCTAGGTTTATTAATAATTTCACTCCCAAACTTTTCAGTGGGGAGACTATGGGTCTTAATAGCATTGTAAAGGTCCTCAGGGCAATTGAAAGACCAAAAATCATTACTTTCCGCTGATAGGTTTTCCCTTCCCCGAGGATACGGAAATGCTCTAGGTAATGTTGATTTATTGAAATGCTCAGCTAGGCATTGCTCAGATCTCACTCTGCTATCTGCTTCTCTGACACAGTTATTTTCAAATAGTCTATCTTGAGAGACTGTTTTGTATAAAAAACATTTAATGGGTTTAGATTTAATATAAAATGATAATTTCCAGACGACTTTGGACAGTAGAAAGTAAGCGCAGTGAAGCTCCTGAAACAATCAAAATGATATATAGCCTTAAAGCACCTGTGACTAACATTTCTTTTACACCCATTGAATACAGTTTGGTATGCTAGCTAGCTGGGTTATGTAAAACCCAAAGTACTGCTAGGATAGCATCTTAGGGGGGACTGCAGCCTGCACCTGACTCCTGAATTCCTTATCCTGGATGACAAGCGCCTGGCTCCCCCTCTCATTTTTGGAATGAGCTGGAAAATATACCTACTCCTAATACAATTATTCTTACATCACTTTGACAATTTTCACACTCCCCCATGGACCATCCAGAGAGCAATCAGATTTTCAAGCTGTGCTCAGCTAATGATCTCCCATCTAAAAAATGTAACAAACCTAGACTTCTGGCCAAAACATTTCTGTCAAGAATCCTTTTTATATTGTTAAAAGGAAGATATTAACTTTAATTGGTTTTAAGTATTCCCCTTATGGGATCAAACTTGATAAGCTTTGTCAGGGTTCTGCTGAGTGTGTAGAGCAGAGGTGAGCAAACTACGACCCGTGGGACCATCCTGTCTGGTCCTTGAGTGCCTTCACTGCTGTCCCACCTCTCCCGCAGTGTCAGTTTGCCGTGCCGCCAGCACTCTGGGCAGCGTGGCTGTAAGCTCCTGCCAGGCAGCATGGCTGCGAGAGTCACCAGCCTGCCCCTGTGCGGTAGACTGCGTGGTGGCGTGGCTGGCTCCAGCCAAGCGGTGCGGCTGCCAGTCCTGGTGCTCTAAGCAGCATGGTAAGGGAGCGGTGTGGGGGGTTGGATAAGAGGCAGGGGATCCTGGGGGACAGCCAGGGGACAGGGAGCAAGGGGCGGTTGGATAGGTGTGGGAGTCCGGGGGGGGCCTGTCAGGGGGCGGGGATGTGGATAGGGGTCGGGGACAGGGAGCAGGGGGTTTGGATGGGTGGGGGTTCTGAGGAGGGCAGTCAGGGGGCAGGAAGTGGGAGGGGGAGGATAGGGGCGGGCTGTTCGGGGAGGCACAGCCTTCCCTACCCGGCCCTCCATACAGTTTCGGAACCCCAGTGTGGCCCTCAGGCCAAAAAGTTTGCCCATCCCTGTTTATAGAGTATCTACTTTGGGAGAGAGATAGAAAGGACGCAACACTGTATTTTCCTGCTGTACAACATAGATGTATGGGCGAAGCCATAATTTGTATGTGGTGTAATATGATAGTTCATTCAACCTATCCATAGTGGCACCATACTCTAAGCATTAACTTTTGAAATAGAGTACCTATAGTTCCTGGAGCCACCAGTTTAAATCCCAGCAGTATTAACTCAGTCTTTCCTTCACTCAGCCTCTGCAGGTAAACTAAGTGCCATGCAATGTGCTGGGAGGCAAGAAGGTAATTTTTCAGAGGAGATCTTCAAAACCAAGGGCCTGTCTGTTCTGCAAGGTGTCATCGTTCTTTTTATAAGAGAATACCGTTTCACCCAAGGTCCTTGGCCAACATTCCTTTTTCACAACATGTTGTGCGGGGCATTGATTCAGTTTCCTGCTTGGCTGCTACCCTGTTCTCCATTTCAGTAGTGGTGTAATTCCCACCATCTACAGTTGTGAAGACCTCTGTGAAAAAAACACTCTGTGCAGATGAAATACGTTATTTTACAAGATATAGATATGCTTTCTTCTCTTACCTCTGTATTCTCATATCATTCCTCTAACTGGGACCAGAACCACACCAGTTGAGTTAAAATAAAGTAAGAACACCATGCAGCATCTCTAAAGAGTGTTTTATACCCACTATTATATCTTACATTATTGAAAAGCTGCATCCTTTCTCTCTAATAAGGTGAGGCTGGATTCCTGTATATACCATATCTCTTTGAGTGAGTAGACATGAACAGCAAGCTTGTACTTAGTCCATGGAAGTAAGAATCAGGGCACTCAGGCTAGGAGCTGTTCCTGTCACTGAGAGTAATCACTTAACTTCTATGCCTCACTTTCTTCATGTGTAAAATGGGGCTAATACATTTGTGTTACTTAATGAATCACTTTTAGAATCTCACAGGACAGGTGTCATACCAGTGAAATATTATTATTAAAAATAATGCACTGCTTTCCATTAATTAATAAGCCAACATTATACCTAGTTCATATACCATACAATGGTCTCTGAGATATTGTAGTTATTTCATAGCTCAGTATTTCCTTATACTTAGAATATCTCAGATACCACATGTCACAGTTTCAGAGTTAACTGACTCTTTGGCCCATCTCCTGGTCTTCCTGGAGGTTGCCAGTGTTAGGGCTCAGGCTCACAGCTGTCTCTTCTTTTGTGTGGAGACCTGGATCTCGTTCCCTCCAAACCAGGGGTTTAAGCTTGCAGTCCCTCTGCACCTTAGTGTGATTTCCCCAGCAGCTCTGATTGGGGTCCACCTGTGGTTAACCTTTCTCTAGGGCCTTATAACACTGTATACCAATTACCAACCAGCCTTAACAAAGCAAAACATTCTTAGAGTAAAAGTATTACAGAGAAAAACCCAAATGAAAATTCTAATATATATGCTAAAAACTTTACTGGAGGTCAACCATTAATCTTATGAGGCTCTAGTAACCAAAGTCCTTCCTAAACGCAGCCCAAATCCCTTTCTTTGTGTGTCAGTCTTTTGTGTTATATTTAAACTGTAAGCCCTTTGGGGCAGGAACAGTTGTAATACAAATAAATAATTAATAATGGCTATAGTCCACAAGTGGAAGCTGATATATTGTTGTTGTTATTTATTTGTATTATCACAGTGCCTAGGAGCACTAGTCATGGACCATGGCCCCAGAGTGCTAGGTGCTGTACAAACACAGAACAAAAAGACATTCTCAGCCATTTGAAGCTTCCAATCTAAGTAGTGGCTCATAAGTTGCACCACACTTTGAGTGAATTTTCAGTGTGGATTGTACAGTGCTCATTCCATCTTTTCTGCCTCAGAATGCTGTAATAACAATGGAAATAAAGGCAAATGGCAAATGGTTTAAAGTACAAGAAATGAGAATTCATGACATCTCTGGGTGTCAGACAGATCTGCTTTTTTTAATAGCACATGTTAATAACATTTTCAGAGCATGCAGATTGTCCTCACATTGTGTTTAAACTTCAGCCTTGTGCCAAATAGCATGGGAAATTTAAAAAAAAATAGAAAAGAAACAATAGGATTAGCTAGAGCTATAAATAAGAATCAAACCTGCAGTACTAGCTAAAAAATGTACAAGGATATTAATGCTTATGCTTCAGGGTATAAACTGGTCATTGGGATCACTGGTCCAGAGTGATAACGTACTACATAATAAGATGCATTAATGGATTCCTATGAGGAATCCAGTGTTTAGTACAGAATACTGAATTAGATGTTTTGGTATGGCAGTTCCTTTCTTTAGAGAAGCAGTATGGTAAAGCTGTCTGAGCACAGAACTAGAAATTCATGAGTTCTAATCCTGGCCGACAGAGACTGAAACCCTCTGCATCAGTTTTACTATCGTACTGTGCATTTAGTATTAAATATTGGTTAGAAGACAATTATGTACTTATTCATTTGGAGGCACTACTGTATAAGGGGATTGTTTAAAGAGTCCTGTGCAGAGGATTAGGTTATGTGTCTGTGAGGAGATTGTTTCCTGACTCTCAAATGCTCATATATAATCATAGGAGCAAAGAGCAATGGAACATGAGTAAGGTGCAACCCATATGGCTTTTCAGGGGCTCTGTTGGTATGGAACTTTGATCCAGAAAAAAGACTGTTCTGTAATTTGACTGTGTTCGGTGATATTTCTCCTGATTCTAGCAGGATTTTAAGTAGAGCTTTGAGGTGGCAGATTAAGTTGCCTATCTCTCAAATCCCTGTGTTGCATGGTTTTTGCAAATTTATACAGTTCATGGGCCAGTGCGTCTCAGTGCTTGGAAAGGGATTTGATAATGTCAGAGCAGGAGTAGGATGGCTGTCTCATGTTATATGGTATACAGGCAGGAGGTGATGTTTGGAACCCAAAGAGTTGTGTGTACCCATGAAAACATACATAGCATTATCATTGTAACTGTATCACTTTGTGAAATCCAGTAGCAGGTTTATTATCACCAGGGCACATTTGCAAATGCTGCATTAAAACTCTCATGATGATGCTATGAGAGAGCAGTTTCTCCAAGGGAGCACTGCACTCTCTTTACCCACCACTGAACAGTCTCCACAGCAGTCCTCCTGGCACGTATGATTTGAGAGTGGTGGGGGAATGGCCAGCTGCTCAGTAAATTGTGCCTAGAAAGCCCCCTGCGCCCTCCCTATGCATATAGGAGTATGGAGAGCAGCTGCTGCTACTGCAGCAGTGATTGTGAGCTGTGCAGGTACTCTACAGGTTTGAAGATGGATTTAATTTTAGACCAATGATGTAGCTTAACCATAAATAGTCCAGGTTTCTAATTGTGTTATCTAATGTGGAAATAAACAAAGCAACGTTATTCCTAAATTTCCTCTTTGAGGGTCTGTTCCAAAGCCCAGTGAAGTCAATTGGAAGACTCCTAGTGACTTCAGTCACACCCTCTCTGTTAATTAGAACACAAGTAAGATTGGGGTACTTACTATTCATAAAGTGGAATGCAAACTTGTCCATTCCCCTCAGTCTCCAAAGGCAAAGTTGTAGATAGATGGTGTACTGAATCTTGGATGCCAACAATGTTTCTTGAAGGATCATATCCCCACTTTAAAGTTAGATTTTTAGAAATGTTCAACACCCATGGCAGCTACTACAGTTTATAGGAATTGTGGATGTTTGTTCACATCTGAAACTCAGGTCCAAAGACAAGAAAGCTGTTTTACATTTCATTTTGTATGTCCAGCTCTCCAAGGTTTTCTGTTATTTAAAACAACCTTTAACTGGGATGCGAAGAGGGGTATAAAATAAAGTTATACCTGTAGTGCCGTCAGAATTGGCTTCCTTTAATGGTTTGATATAGTTTGTGTCAGTGCCCAGCTGTGCAAGAGCTTTCAACACTGCATTGATCTCTACGCTGTCGAATGCTTTTTCATAGTTGATTAAGGCAATACATAAAGGGAATTTGCATTCCCTGGAGCATTCCAATAGGCTGGTTTATAGTGAAAATATGGTCCATTGTGCTGAAATTCCTTTGAAAGCCTGCCTGCTCTCTCAGCTGCTGCTTGTCCAGAATCTGTGAGAGTCGGTTTGTTATTATTTTGGTGAACAGCTTGTAAATATGTGAGAGCAGGCATATTGGACGATAGTTCTTTAAACCTCCCAGCCACCCTTCTTGTACACCAGAATGGTGTTGGACTCTTCTAAATCTTCTGCATTTCCAAGTAATGGCTAAACCTCTGAGCAAAGGTTTCCCAGAGGTCTTGGCCTCCAGCTCTTATTTCGATTGTCAGTCCATCTTTACCTGGGGCTTTTCCTTCCTTCATTTGGTGAACTGCATGTCAAATTTTGGTGACAAGGACTGGGAGTACATGCTTGTTGGTCTTTTGAAGTGTTGTACTGGGACATTCGTCTGAGACGCGCACAGTTCAGTGTAGAAATCTTTGCAGACCGCGTCCATCCCTGTTCTGTCAATTGCTCGTTTTCCATCCCTGTTCTTCTGTGCCATTATTGTTGAACTGTACAGTGTCAATTACCTTTTGCATTTTTTGAGGCTTCTGCAATCTTCAGTCATCTTTAAGAGCCTTTCATTTCGGTACGTCTTGAAGTCCTCCTTTTAGTCTTCTTCTTATCAACTTACAGAGGAAGGAGTACTCAAGTTTGTCATTTTGCTTCATATTCCTCTGCTTCTGTAGCAAGTTTTGTGTTTCCTCTGAGATTCTTCCCTTCGCTTTTTTCGGTCTTTCTTTCTTGGCTAATTTCACGCATTGCCTCAATTTATCAATGAAGTTTTTATAATCCTCATCGCAGTTATCTATAAGACTCCAGACTTCCTTGGAAATGTTCGTTTTCAAGATTGCCTCATCGAATATTTTTGGCCTCTGTCTCTGATATGCCATCTGTAGTGCTTTCTTCTCCACCTTTTTGTTCAAGTTGAGCCGTGCTCTGAGCAATGGTCACTACCAGTTTTAAATGATAGTACTACTGAGATGTCTTGTACAGTGCGCTGCTTATTGATCACAATATAGTCGTTCTTATTCTTCACATTGGGCACAATCCATGTCCACCTCCTCTTGGCCTTCTTCTTAAACCAGGTGTTACCAATGAACATTTCTTTAGTCTGCGCCAGAGTTGCCAGTCGCTCTCCGCATGGATTCCATTCACCAATGCTATATCTTCCAATGAACTTTTCACCTTCTTTCCATTTTCCAGCTTTGGCATTGAAATCTCCCATTGTGATGGTATATGTGGATTTTTGAGCAAGGGTTTCCTCAAGCTCCTCATAGAATTCTTCCACATCGTCATCTTCACTTGTGCTTGTGGTAGCATAGATCTGAATAATCTTGAAGGTGCTGTTCTTGTTCAGTTGGAGGTGTAGCACTACGATGTGCAATGATTGAACTTGCAGGAGATGATTTTTAAGACCATTCCTTGTTGATGAAGCCGATTCCTCCAACGGTTCTCACATCTTCTCCTTTTCCCAACATGATAGTACTTTCGTCTCCTTTCTTTGTCGTGTTTTGCAGAGACCAAGGATGTCGCAGGCTGTCCTTGCCTTCTCCTCCATTAAATGGTTGATCAAATTGTCTCTCATCAGTGTCCTGCAGTGCACACTCAGAGGGCAGTGCTTTTTCTGGTCCCTGAGATTCTTAGCCTCTCGTCAACTGAACTCCCACCAAGTGTGAAACAAGGAGACACAATTTCACCAAAACTCTTCACAGCCTGCCTCGAAATGATAATGATGTGGATGAATTGGAAGAGTGGAATCAACATCAACGGAGAGCAGTTAAACCATCTCATATTCGTGAACGATATTATGTTGATGGCCGAAAATACTATCAAACTACAGAAAATGCTGCGAGAATTCAACACAAAAAGCAGTCAAGTCAGACTGAAAATTAACCGTTGCAAAATGAAATGTATGCGGTCTGATACCTCGCTAAAAGCCCAAATAACAATCAAGGGAGAACAAATAGAAGAAGTTGAGCAATATGTCTATTTAGGCGAAGAAATTAACATGCGCCATGATCAGGAGGGTGAACTCTCGCGAAGAAAGAAAGCAGGTTGGTGCACATTCCATTCTATCAAGGATGTCCTCCAAGGAAAAATCAACAAGCCAACACAAGCCAGCCTCTTCAACTCAACGGTACTGCTGGCAATGTTGTACGGCAGTGAAACATGGGCGCTGACGAAGACAGAGGAGCATCAACTATCTGTCACAGAGAGGGCAATGGAAAAAAAATGCGATGGGCCGGGCATATAGCGAGGCTCACTGACAATCGATGGACTCCAGCTGTCGCCAACTGGTACCCACAGGAACTGAAACGACTACTTGGCTGACCTCCAAAGAGATGGGAAGATTTTTATTGTGAAAGGACATGGCCGCACATGGAGAAGGAAGGCCAGGATATGAGAAGAATGGAGGACATGTTGTGATCAGCGCAATCTATATGAGGCTGAAGGACCAATCGATCAAGATGATCAAAACAACCCTTCCCCTCCCACCGTCAAAACACCTGAGATTAAATAGTACATAAACCTCCTAATTGATGTAATATTTGAGGAAGGGCATAATTCCCACAGCTTTTCTTTTTCCAGAGCAAACCAATACATTTGTAGCTGCTGTATTTAAAAAAAAAATCCTTCCCTACTACACAAAGTTATTTGTAGTGCATCAAGTTATTTATCATCTTTAGGCTTCCAACTGCTGTGGCAATAGCAAGAAACCACTGAGCATCACATATTGAAAGACACAGTGTACCAATCCTTCAAGCTGCTGATTCTTGATTACGTGAAGAGTGATACCCCTCCTTGAAGTTCCAAGACTAAGAAAGTCACAGCTGTTGTTGCTGTGGTTACTACTAGCTTCAGCCAAGGTGCCTATACAGTAAAAGTGGAGACGTTTATTTCCAAATGCATATTTTGAATCTCTGCAAAGTTCTGGGGTGTTCAAAACCCCGAGTCCAGTTTGGGTCTAGCTCTATGAAAAAGCAAGTCCTTCTTTCCAGGACATTTACAAATACACGTTTAGTTTAGTTACTTATTTGATTGTTCTGTACTGTGTGTTACAATTTTCTTGATTTGATATAAAAATGTTTTGAGATTTAATCTAGTCAATTCCTGTATATAGTTTTGTATTTAAAAAATATACTTGAACTAAATTAAATGTATTCTTGGGAACTTGAACTTAACCTACTGCCTCCTTAATCTTGCTGTCTTGTAGAAATGTTTTTTGTTAGTATTAATGTATTGACTTTACTATTGACTGATTTTTTTTTTAAAAAAACAGCGTCTAATATTGTGGCTGAAAATTTGCAAGGTTCATAGAGAGATTCTCTGTTGCAGCTGGCAAGGCTGTATGTCTCAAAACTGAACTTTACAGCAAAACACTATACATAGTTACAATATATCTTTTCCATGTTTATCCTCCCCTGCCACACAAAACTAAGGGAATTGTTTACTTTAAGTGATGAAGTCCATTCATTTTCAGACAAGCAGTTAAGTGTTTAATGAAGTCAATGGGACCTGAGCACGTACTTAAAGCTAAACATATGTTTAAGTGCTGTCCTGACTAGAGATAGATTTAAGCGTGTTCTTAAGTATTTTCATGAATCTGAGTCATTATGAATGTACCATCTAATAACATATCTAAAATATACTTAGTCATTTAAAACTAGCACACACCAAAAAGAAGGTATTGACTTTGTTTCCTTTTATAGGTGTGAACTAGACCGACAGTATTATGAGATATTGTTGAGAAAGTACATAGATTAGTATATGAAAAAGAGATGCTGCTTCAGAAAATAGGTTGATTGCAGAACATATGAAACATTGGACTTCCTGAAGTAACTTTTAATACATAAGTGCTCAAATTTGCATTTTATCACTCACAAAAATCCATTTACTGAAATCCAAATTAATGTGTTTTGTTCAATGCCAAAATTCAGACTTTGGGAAAATAGTTCCACTGGGCTCATCTGTACTTGGATATTATCCAAACACATTGCCTTCCTGCTTAGTCTGACTCTGTCCCCTTTCCAAGAAGTGTACAAGTACCTAGAGCACAATGTGTAGATTAAGCATTTGATGTATAATAGTATGTTAAGTTAAACCACCTTCTTCAGACTAGTACAGGAAGGATGAAGCATTTTAAAAATATGTAGGGCAGAATTAATAGGGAAGAGAGCACATGTGATGAACTGCAAGGATGCACTTGTCCAAAGTAATAGACATTCTGTTAGAATAAAAATGAGAAGATATGCTATATGCTATTTAGGATATGCTATTTCCATTTCTTAAGAGACTGTATCCAGCAGCTTACCATACCATGTGAAGTATAGGATTTCTTCCTGTTATCATTCACTTTTTAGAGAGTCTCCTCATAGGGCAATTTTTGCTTATGCAAGTAGTCACAATAAAACCTACCCGTTTGTTTCTGTCTCATCTGCCCATCACTGTGGTCTCTAAGGGCCGCAAAAATACTTAGGAAAATCAACATTTCTCTCCAAAGGACAATATTCCCCACCGCTCCCCTAATTATGCTATCTTGAGGTGGTTCTTGTGTGGCAGGCAGGGTGCTTGGAGAATCCAATCAGGAGTGGTCACTTTGCACTCTATAGCAGAATGCACTCTGTAAGGTGGAAAGGAAGGAGGGAAGAAGCATGAATCTACCACTGTCACCTTTGGGTTGCCTCGTGCCATTGGTGGTGGTAGCAGCATTCCCTCTTGCACAAAAAGACCTCAAGCTGCAGGATTCTGGATGTCACCTGTACAAGGTGATCATGGAGAGAGGGTCCTTTGTACTCTCTCTCCCTTGCATAACTGCACACCATTGGCCAGATTCTGTCTTTGAATAGGCAGTCTGTTCTGGTCATAATTTCCAAACTTAAATGCCTAAAATGAAGCCCCCAAATCCATATTTAGGCTTCTGGCTACTTCTGATTTTCAGAAATGCTTAGCAGCCTTTGAACAGGTGATGAGAACCTCTGGAAAACAAGTCACTTATCGAGGAGTTTAACTTTAGGTACCCAAGTTTGAAAATGTTGCACTTAATTAATTTACAATTAATTGAGAAGAGTCTATTTGCCATACTTCATAGTTCCGCGTGAAAATAGATCAATCTGCTGTAAACATTTTCCCCAGTGATGTTTTATTTTATTGTTTGAGTCATTAAATCCACAATGTGCTTCATAAAGTCTAAAAACAAACATACATCAATATAATTGTAATTTTGCTAATTTTACTTTTTCTAATTATTATTCACTAGAAAACTACAAATTAATGTAATGATTAAGACATGCAGTTACTCCACTTGTGGATTAACTTGTATTTTTCATCTCTTTCATTAGTTTTATTAAAATTTTAAAATTTCCAGAACATATGGAATTTCATTAAATAAGCTTGTTTACCATTATGTGTTTATTGTTAGAAAAGTGACTCTATTGAAATGATACTTTCTCGGCCATTATATTGTCTTCCTGTATATTTTTGAATTTTATCTGCTTACTTACTGACTAAAACAAGTTTGTATTCCCATTATCAAGGCAAAGCCATCTCAGTCCTGGGAGAATGAACTAGATTTATTTCCCCCCTCCCTCATGCATCGTCAATGACATTGTTAGCCACATTGCAGTGAGAGAAGGAGGAACAGCAGCATAATGTTCAGATTTCACACAGGGTTTGTGGTACTGCCAGTTAGAAAAATTGGGCCAAAGCCTGATCCCATTGAAGTACATGAAGGATTTGGCCCATCTTTTTCATTGTAAAGTGTACATATTTGGGGCCTGATCTCTTTTCCCTGTACTGGTAGAAAACCAGCATAAGTGAAAGAAGAATCAGGCCCTTGCCCTGGGGGTTTTTAGGAGATATTAAGTATGGAACTCCCAGTGTCATTTTACCATCATTTATCTAACTGCAACTATGCTGTAAGGGGTAAATTTTCAAAAGGCCTAAGGCTTGTTGTAGCTATGGGGCAAAAAAATCTGCCATCAACAGATGTTGATGATATTTCTCTTTTTTCTTGCAGGCCCTTCGAATCACCACAGCCAGTCAACACTGAGACCACCTCTCCCACCTCCTCACAATCATACACTGTCTCATCATCACTCCTCTGCCAACTCCCTCAATAGGAACTCTCTCACAAATCGGCGGAACCAGATCCATGCACCAGCTCCTGCACCAAATGACTTGGCCACCACTCCTGAGTCTGTGCAGCTTCAAGACAGCTGGGTACTCAACAGTAATGTTCCACTTGAGACCAGGTAGGTCGCAAGGAATGGTCTTCAGTAGGACTGCACTAAAAATACACAGTATAGTCTCAATTATCTGAATGTCATGGGGACGTTGAATAAGATTGGATAAATGAGATTTCATACGATTGAGGGAATTTACAGTACAGGTTTCGGATAGCAGGGATTTTTGGTTAATTGAGACTTGGAAACTGAAGGCTGCCTTATACTGAAAGTACTGCAATGTTACATAAACATGTATAAAATCAACTGCATTGAAAAAGAACAGCTAAGAAAATACATATGAATTTGGTTAAAAGAAAAGAAATATATTTTATTAACATTATGTCCATTCATCTTTTACCTAACACAACATAAAAATATGTATTTAGTTTAGAATAGCTGTTATTCATTTGGCATTGATAAATGGACAGCTAGACATCTCTTTGTTCGTCTCTTATTTTAATACTTGTTTATTCATTCAGACAGCTCTTGTGTACCTAACTAATAGAATTAGCATAACATATTTTTACTCCAAAGCTCAGGGGGAACTTACTTATAAGAGTATATTGACTATCACTGATAAATTATGCGTTTGGCCTATCCTGAAGTAATAAATGAAGACTCATTTCAAATTTAGTGTTTTGGGAGACCTTTAGAAACAATCCCTGATTCAAGATTGACAGAAGTATAATTTTAATTTATATTTCATCCAACATGCAGACTCACTTTAATCCCTCCCGTGCACACTAGCAGCTTGATGCCTGTGGGGCACACAGTTATGTATAAAAGAAAAAAAAAGTGCAACACTTACGATCGCCAAAATAAATCAATACAAAAAGACGTTTTCTGACATATTGCATTTCTAAACGTTCAGTTTCATTGTCATTTTTTTTTTCATCTTAATTCTAACTTGTGCTTTAAATATCAGAAACACTGGCAAAGCTGGTCTCATGGAAATTAGAACTTGCAACTGTGGTGATACATCTGTTCACTGGCACCAACCCACTGCTCTTTCTGCCCACTCCTATCTTTCGAGTGGGCAGGCTGGTTATTGAAACATACAGGACTTATTTGAGGGTGTCATAGAGCAAGTGTCTTGTATCTGCAGTTGTGGGTGCCCATAAGAATAGATTAGAAAGTTATTGTACTTTAAACATTTCGGTAAACATAATTGTAGTGTCCCTCACTCTCAAATGGGGAGGGAGGCCACTCCACCTCACTACAGGCGGGTAGTAAGCAGTCTATGGGGAAGCTCTGGCCCTCTGGGGTGGAGGGGGCAGAGTGCAAACAGTCTTTAGCCCACAGCCTTCTGCCTGGGACAGACAGCGATTAACAGTCTATCGTGGCAGTCTATAAGGAAGCTCTGGCCCTATGGGCGGGGCAGAGCCCAAGCAGTCTTTAGCCAAGAGCCTTCTGCCAGGGGCAGACAGCAAGCTGTCTATGGCCCAGCTTCCTGGCTGGCCTAAGGTAGGTGGGCTGCCACCCTGGGGATGGGGTTGGCAGTAAGGGAACCTGGGCTCACCCTACTCCCAGTCCAGGGCCCTAACAGTTCCAGGGAATTCTGCCACTGGGTCAGTGGGGATCCTGCCAAAACACGCTGACTCACTCTCTGGCAGCAAAACCTGGACTAAAATCTGGTTCCCCTTGACCACTCTCTACCACAGCCTGGGTGTAGGGGGGCTCCATAGTCCAAAGGTCCTCTGTCCCCTCTGATTACTCGGCAGCCAGTAGTCCCCACAGCTCCTCGGGGCACTTGTCTGCCTTCTCCGACTGCAGGGCATAGCTCCACTTAGGGCCAAGTCAGGGATCCTGGAAGAGAAGTCTGCCCTGCTAGTCTCCAGCACCAGCTGAGCTGCAGGGCTCTCATTTTATACTTCCTGTCCTGCCCCAGGACTACTGGAGGGGTGGGGTGGGGCGGATTTAGCTCCGCTCACCACGGGGAGTGTAGTGGTTTCTTGCTCTCCAGGTCGGAGGGAGGCCATTCTGCCTCACTACAGTAATGCTATGAAGTAAGAGAATGGAGCAGATGGGAAAGTGGATTGGTGGTGGGATGTACTTGCACACCCATGTTTGCAAAGGTTAATTATTGGTTGAGAAGTTGGATTGTTTTCCACATGGTGTCACTCATTCGTGGTTTTGGTTTGAAGGGCAACCATGGCTGTTGGGATTTGACATGAACTGGAACCTTTCTAAGAATACAGGAATTGCCATACTGGATCAGGCCAAGGTCCATCTTCTTCAGTCTCTGGCTGTGGCCAGTACCAAATGGTTCAGCTGAAGGCAGTAGGCAGATGTGAGATAATCAGCCCCTATTCCTCCTTCTCCTTTGGTCTTGTCCTGCTCTCTAATAGCTAGAGATTGGTTTAAGATTGGGTTCTTTCTGTGGTGCTCTAGAGGTCAGTCGTTATTGCTGGACTTAGACTTGGATCAATCAAATAAATGGCAGTGGCTACATAAACTGCCTGGGAATGAGTGTGGTTTGGTTTGGTTTTATGCTGAATCTAGAGCGTGGAGCTGTTATGGTCCATTAGTCAGAGTGGCTATACTGCAATGATTTGTTCTGGAGAAGACTAGTATTGGAGAGTTGGGGAGCAGGTCTACCTTCAGTTATGCTCACGCTGCTCCTGTTAGCTTTGTGACAGTGACACAGTTAGACCTGAGGGCAAAACCAGGCAGTTGATGTGGAGGATAAAAAGGAACACATCTAACTTTGTTTTTATATATTATCAGGAGCTTGGCTTCAATATTTGCCATTTCAGGGTCCAAGGAATATTTTATACTCTGTAGATTTTGACCTATTCTGGGACTCACTAAATACATTCTGTACCTCTACTTCATATTATTCTGCCCTGCTAAGACTCTGATATGGGCCAGGGATGCTGTGGAGGAGCTGAGCACAAAAGCCAGAGGGAAGTGAGGGTTATCAGAAGTTTCAGGTGACCAAATAGAAAATTGGAGATGATGGCTCTGGTGCCGATTTCTTTTACTAAGAAAGTTGTAACAGATAAGAATATTTTTGACCAACTGCCAAGACACTATTCTTAAGTGCCAGATCTGTTGAGAATAAATCTGCTACTATGTGGAACTTGATCTTACATAGTAAAGTGGAACTAGCATCTATTACTGAGAACTGTCTAGATAAAAATTCGAGTCCTCTTTGGGATGGCCTGATCCTGCCAGGAAATTCACTGTCTGAGGCTAAAATGCAAAGGGAGATAGTGTCCGTCTATTTAAGAACTCTTCTAGAGAGTAGACTGTTGTTCTTCAATACACAAAATACTTGGAACACATAACCATGATGAACCAAGTTTTAAATTCTCCAATTTACCAACCACTACATACCTGGGGGGAATTCCATAGTGCATTTTCTGAATTCATATTGGTCATGATATAGGAGCCCAAGGGATGTTATTTGTAGAGTGTTAGATGTCAGCGATGAGTGGCAGAGCAAGGAAGACAAAATGCGATCCCAATTCTCTGCTGTAACCACTAAACCATATTTGTTGTCTAGGGTACACAATCCTGCAACCTTAGCACAGTTAATCCTTACTTGTGTTTTTTGAGGTTGTCAGGGTTCCTTTCCCACTCTGAACTCTAGGGTACAGATGTGGGGACCTGCATGAAAGACCCCCTATGCTTATTTCTACCTGCTTAGGGTAAAACTTCCCTAAGGCACAAACTCTTTGTCCTTGGAGGGTACGCTGCCACCACCAAGTGATTTAACAAAGAATCAGGGAAAGGACCACTTGGAGTTCCTATTCCCCCAAAATATCCCCCCAAGCCCTTACACACCCTTTCCTGGGGAGGCTTGAGAATAATATCCTAACCAATTGGTTACAAAGTGATCACAGACCCAAGCCCCTAGGTCTTAGGACAATAGAGAAATCAGTCAGGCTCTTAAAAGAAGCAGAACTTTATTAGAAAGAAAACTGGTAAAAGAAGCACCTCTGTAAAATTAGAAGGGAAGCTAATCCTACAGGGCAATCAGATTTAAAACACAGAGGATTTCCCTCTCGGCAAAAACTTTAAAGTAACAAAAAGAAAACCAGGAATACACCTTCCTCTCAGCACAGAGAAAATCAGAAGCCAAAACAAAACTAAACAGATGCATTTCCTTGCTAGTACTTACTAATTCTAATGGAGTTGGATTGCTTGCTTTCTTGAACTCTCTCCAGCAAGCACACAGAACAGACAGACAAACCCCGCACCTCCCCCCCTCCCCCAATTTGAAAGTATCTTGTCCCCTTATTGGTCCTTCTGTTCAGGTCCCAGCCAGGTTACCTGAGCTTCTTAACCCTTTACAGGTAAAAGGATATTGTGCTTCTGGCCAGGAGGGATTTTATAGTACTGTATACAGGAAGGTTGTTACCCTTCCCTTTATATTTATGACAGAGGTCAATGTGACTACCTACGTAAGGAAGGGTTTTTTAGGATTGCACGTTCAGTATACAAGATGTCTACACCCTTCAGGAACAAGACAGGGACAACAGAGAAAAAAAAGTGAAAATATGTATATTGGCATATGTATATTTATGTGATTTACATCTGCATGATATATAGACTGCATTTGATTGCTAAGGAGTCTTACAGAATTAACAAGATAAAATTTCACAGGACTTGTCATCAGCCTTATTTTCCAATTGTGTGCCTTGTAGCCCATGTCAGTTTAATTATAGATGAGAGATCCTTGAATTTTCTTTTTTGATAATAAAATCTCCAGCAACACACAAATTCACCTTGAAAACAAAAGATCGGTTTGCTAATGCCAGTATTCTTAGCTGATATAGGATATTGGGGGGTTATGAATTGAAGTCATTGATACACACAGGCTTTTCACAACAAACATTCTCACTCTGCTGTGCTTAAGATCATTGCAAAGTTGTTCCATGATTGATTTTTCGTACTATCTAAGATTAAATAGCTGACAGGTCTTGATGATAAACTCCATCATAAGAATATTAACCCAGGAAAATGTTTTTTTTTCCTTTTTATGATTTCTAGTAAGTTTTACTAAAATTGATAACCTGCAGAACCAAATCCATCTGTAACTTTCAAAATGAGTCTGTAATTCTTACCCATGTTCTAAAACTAATGTGGCCTCTAAATTCTTATTAGAGCCAATGCAGAAACGAATGAGACCTTTATGTTGCCCTTTCAGTTCAGTCTTTATTTTATAGCTTTACCTTGCTGCATTGCCCTGATCCCACCAAGCCACTGGCTCTTCACGTTGCAATGCACTTTAATTTTGCAGTTTTCTTAGTCTTCCTTGAAACTTGTCAGCTTATTAATCTCAATATTGGACCTGCTCAATAGGCAAAGTCACCATTTACAACCTATGCTGTGCATTTGAGAGGGAGGAGAGTTTTACAACTCTTGCTTTTTCAGCTTTTCAGTTATCTTGAATAAATTCTGCTCCACGCCAAAATGCACATTACCAACAATCACATTTCTGGCTATGAAAAAGACAATTAAGTGAATAGTAACATAGCTATTTTACAGGAAAAAATTATGTTAGAGGCACAAAATTCAGATATCAGTTTAGATTCCATATACCTCCTTGTCTGAGTATGGAAGGCACACAATAAAGTTATAAATCCGAATGGAGGCTGTAGCTGAGTGTTGCACTGTAAATCTGCGGTATCCTTTGCTCCAAATAAGACTGCTCTCCCTTCTCTTCTGCTGTGGCCCTTGGAAACCCATGTCTCCACTCCCCCCTTACTAATCCTGTGGTCCATTGGAAGGTACAGCAGATACTTTTTAAATGTCAGTCTTCACTACTTGGGTCTTATTTCAGTGTTGTGAGGTTTTTTTTGTTTGTTTGTTTTTTTAATTTTTTGTTTTATTTTCTTGTTGTTTTATGAGAGTAGTTTGGGATGGAGCTGAGTTATTAAAAATAAATAAATAAAATGTGTCCAATTTGATTAGGTCATTATTGGTTTTATGGGATTATGGGTAAATGGCATATGTTTCAGCTTGGGTTTTCTTAATCATAGCTCTTTAACGTATATGCAAAAGGAAAAATATACACTGGTAAAATACATAGTTTTAAATTTACACTGAAAAATCACTCAAATTATAATTATTTAAGTAAATTTGGTGCATCCTCCCCACATAACCTTCCTTCTTACAGTCATTGCGTGCATACACCTTGCTCTTAAGAGGAGTATGTGAAATTTTAGGCCAGAATAAGTTGTTACATCTTCTTTAAAGTAGCTGAGGTATCTAATGGAAGAAGTCATATATCCTTAACTAAAACCACATGAGTACGCTACCATGGCACATCAAGATGCTTCCTCTAAGGTTCATTTCTAGAATACTGAGCTGCTTCACCTTTAAGCTCAAAGCTGCAGTTTAATGCTCTTTAACTTTTATTATTCTCCCTGCAGTCTGTTTCAGACGGTCTTCTCCTCCTTTGAAAAAGTGCTGGGATTCCACATTTTCCAGTTGAGAGGTGTTCATTTATTGCTTCTCCAATCAGTACTTTTTATGCGATTGAATAATGAGAATGCTAACTTTGAACATTGATATGATTTGCACCATTCTGATATGGCCAAAGATGCAGTTTTCAACTTTAAAGGTTGAAACACTTTTGAGGGATTCTTTATGGGAGCACACAGTGAGAGCACTATCACTTTACAGTGAAAGTTTACATCATTCTCTGCCCTGTAATAGTCGTCTTTGTTACGGAAACTTCACACTGGGCCATTTGCAGATGCCAGTCAAAGGCATAATGGCTCATAAATGAGGGTAACCCAAGAGCTATTATAGATTTTCTTTGAAAGGATATTTGTCTGAGATTGCATGATACCCTAATGCTAGTTCTTGTGCCTGATGTTATTTATATTGCTATGAATTAAGCCTGCATCACTGTAATTAGCAATGCTTAGTTCAGAAAGAAAGGAAAATTCTTAAATAGCAATAGAAATTAGGCCCATTCTTCTTCATTGCAAGAATATTTTTGACTGATTCCTTCCATTCTATGGGTTGCATATATTTTGTTAGATGTTCACGTCTATATACTGTATATTTGGGATTGTTGGCAGGGAGCTGTCTATAGGCTTCAGGGAACATTATGACAGAGTGGCAGCTCTGCTGGAGTTAAGGTGGAGAGTTGGTTGCTGTTGACAAGGCAACAATTCTATGGGCTCTAAAATCCACATCTGAACTTGGATTGTCTTTAAATCTGTCATGCTGTATTGGGGTGTGGTGTAAGGTTAGTGGTCCAAATTTGAGGTCATTTGAGTAAAGATTCACACACACACACACACAATCGGCTGTTTACAAAATCATCTGGTCCTTCTAACATTTTATGTGTGTGCGCACCCACATCTGAGGCTCAAAGGATGGTTATAATCCTCCCCAAACTTATCTCAACTAGCGCATGGTATGCATTGCCCTTTTGGGGAAACAATATTGCTAAAGTTATTATGGGTGAAGTTTGGAACTCCAGGTCAGCATGAGCTCAACTCACACACCTCAAAGACTGAAATATGCATGTGCAAAAAGACTAGGGTTCTGTTGAAGGTGGAGGGTTTGGCCAGTCCTTGCTTACAGACAGCCCCCCAACCTGAAGCAAATACTCACCAGCAACCACACACCACACAACAGAACCACTAACCCAGGAACCTATCCTTGCAACAAAGCCCGTTGCCAACAGTGTCCACATATCTATTCAGGGGACACCATCACAGGCCCTAATGACATCAGCCACACTATCAGAGGCTTATTCATCTGCCAGCAATGCCCCTCTGCCATGTACATTGGTCAAACTGGACAGTCTCTACGTAAAAGAATAAATGGACACAAATCAGACGTCAAGAATTAGAACATTCAAAAACCAGTCGGAGAACACTTCAGTCTCTTTGGTCACTCGATTACAGAGCTAAAAGTGGCAATTCAACTAAAAAACTTCAAAAACAGACTCCAATGAGAGACTGCTGAATTGGCATTAATTTGCAAACTGGACACAATTAACTTAGGCTTGAATAAAGACTGGGCGTGGATGGGTCATTACACAAAGTAAAACTATTTCCCCATGTTTATTCCCTCCTTCCTCCCCCCCTCCACACTGTTCCTCAGATGTTCTTGTCCAGGGTCTGTATTCTGCTGCTCTCCTTTCTTCCTTGTGTTAGGATCCTGAACTCGACCATTTCATGGTCACTGCCTCCCAGGTTCCCATCCATTTTTGCTTCCCCTACTAATTCTTCCCAGTTTGTGAGCAGCATGTCAAGAAGAGCTCTGCCCCTAGTTGGTTCCTCCAGCACTTGCACCAGGAAATTGTCCCCTACATTTTCCAAAAACTTCCTGGATTGCCTGTGCACCGCTGTATTGCTCTCCCAGCAGATATCAGGGTGATTGAAGTCTCCCATGAGAACCAGGGCCTGCGATCTAGTAACTTCTGCGAGTTGCCGGAAAAAAGCCTCGTCCACATCATCCCCCTGGTCTGGTGGTCTATAGTAGACTCCCACCACGACATCACCTTTGTTGCTCACACTTCTAAACTTAATCCAGAGACTCTCAGGTTTTTCTGCAGTTTCATACTTGAGCTCTGAGCAGTCATACCGCTCTCTTACATACAGTGCAACTCCCCCAACTTTTCTGCCCTTCCTGTCCTTCCTGAACAGCTTATATCCATCCATGACAGTACTCCAGTCATGTGAGTTATCCCACCAAGTCTCTGTTATTCCAATCACATCATAATTCCTTGACTGTGCCAGGACTTCCAGTTCTCCCTGCTTGTTTCCCAGGCTTCGTGCATTTGTATATAGGCACTTGAGGTAACCTGCTGATCACCCCTCTTTCTCAGTACGAGGCAGGATCCCTCCCCTCTCACGCGCTCCTGCTCGTGCCTCCTCCCGGTATTCCTCTCCCCCACTTACTTCAGGGCTTTGGTCTCCTTCCACCGGTGAACCTAGTTTAAAGCCCTCCTCACTAGGTTAGCCAGCCTGCTTGCGAAGATGCTCTTCACTCTCTTCGTTAGGTGGAGCCCGTCTCTGCCTAGCACTCCTTCTTGGAACACCATCCCATGGTCAAAGAATCCAAAGCCTTCTCTCCGACACCACCTGCGTAGCCGTTCGTTGACTTCCACGATTCGACGGTCTCTACCCAGGCCTTTTCCTTCCACGGGGAGGATGGACGAGAACACTACTTGCACCTCAAACTCCTTTATCCTTCTTCCCAGAGCCACGTAGTCCGCAGTGATCCGCTCAAGGTCATTCTTGGTAGTATCATTGGTGCCCACGTGAAGAAGCAGGAAGGGGTAGCGATCTGAGGGCTTGATGAGTCTCGGCAGTCTCTCCGTCACATCACGAATCTTAGCTCCTGGCAAGCAGCAGACTTCTTGGTTTTCCTGGTCGGGGCGGCAGATAGATGACTCAGTGCCCCTGAGGAGAGAGTCCCCGACCACCACCACCTGCCTCCTTCTCTTGGGAGCGGTGGTCGTGGAACCCCCAACCCTAGGACAGTGCATCCCATGCCTTCCAATCGGCGGAGTTTCCTTCTGCTCCCTTCCCTCAGACGTATCATCTGGTCCACTCTCCGCATTAGTACCTGTGGAGAGAACATGAAAATGGTTACTTACCTGTATCTGCCTTGCTGGTACATGGACGTTCCCCTTTTTTCTTCTGGAGGTCACATGATGCCAAATTTCTTCACCATCCTTCTGTCCCCGATGTGCAGCCTGTCTGAATCTTCAGAGCCTTGTGCCCGTAGAAGCCTATCCTGACATCCGTCCAGGAAATCTTCAGTTTCTCTTATGCAACGCAGGGTCGATACCTGTTGCTCCAGACCTTGAACCTTCTCTTCCAGTATGGAGACCAGCTTGCACTTTGTACAGACAAAGTCGCATCTGTCCTGTGGAAGAAAGACAAACATAGCACATCCAGTGCAGGTCACAACAGCTGAACACCCCCCATCCATATTTCCTTCCTTCTACGAGCTTCCTCAGGAGTTGTAGTAATTACTCAGAGAATCCGGCAAGATGTAAGCCTCAGTGGGTTCTCCCCAGGCGAACTCCCAGGCAAACTCCTTTTGTTTGTTGCTCAGCTGGTTCGCAACTGACTGGTTTTTTATGCAGTCAGGCCCACTTAAGGCTCACCTGGAACAAAGCACACCCAGTTCCCCCCCTTTTCAAACAACCAATCAAGCACACAGCACACAGTCACACTGTCCTCACAACAAACACTCAGATACTCACCAACACAGCCTCCTTAATGCAGCCCTTAGCGTACCTCTTCTCAGGCAGATCCCAGGCAAACTCCTTTTGTTAGCTGCTCTGCTGTTCGCTGCTCAGCTGGTTCGCAACTCACTGTTCTAAGTCAGCCATAAAAATGTTGGCATACTGTGGGGCCATGTGGGTACCCATGGCAGTGCTGCTGATTTGAAGGTATACATTGTCCCCAAATGTGAAATAGTTATGGGTGAGGACAAAGTCACAAAGTTCAGCCACCAGGTTTGCCGTGACATTATCGGGGATAGTGTTCGTGACGGCTTGTAGTCCATCTTTGTGTGGAATGTTGGTGTAGACGGCTTCTACATCCGTAGTGGCTAGGATGGTATTTTCAGGAAGATCACTGATGGATTGTAGTTTTCTCAGGAAGTCAGTGGTGTCTTGAAGACAGCTGGGAGTGCTGGTAGCGTAGGGCCTGAGGAGGGAGTCTACATAGCCAGACAATCCTGCTGTCAGGGTGCCAATGCCTGAGACGATGGGGCATCCAGGATTTCCAGGTTTACGGATCTTGGGTAGCAGATAGAATACCCCTGGTCGGGGTTCCAGGGGTGTGTCTGTGCGGATTTGTTCTTGTGCTTTTTCAGGGAGTTTCTTGAGCAAATGATGTAGTTTCCTCTGGTAACCCTCAGTGGGATCAGATTAAAACTATTTCCCCATGTTTATTCCCCCCCACATACACACACTGTTCCTCAGACGTTCTTGTCAACTGCTGGAAATGGCCCACCTTGATTATCACTACAAAAGGTGTCCCACCCCACCCCCCGCTCTCCTGCTGGTAATAGCTCACCTTACCTGATCACTCTTGTTACAGTGCGTATGGTAACACCCATTGTTTCATGTTCTCTGTGTATATAAATCTCCCCACTGTATTTTCCACTGCATGCTTCCGATGAAGTGAGCTGGAGCTCCTGAAAGCTTATGCTCAAATAAATTTGTTCGTCTCTAAGGTGCCACAAGTCCTCCTGTTCTGTTATCTAGTGCAAGTACACATGCATGTTACTACCCAATTCATTGTGGTGTGTCCACATCTGAAGTTATTCTCACTGATTATTTTTATTTTTAACAAGGGCTGTGTACTAAAGCACTTCGTTGTATACTGTGACAAGTCAGTGCCGTTGCTAATTTTACAAGCTCCAATATGTGGCAATTCATGCTTGTCTTTCTTAGGGTAGGATCAAACTACTGGTGTCTTTTTGACTAGATGAAGACATGTCCAGCTGCAGACATAGCACTGGTACCCTGTTTAAGATCCAGGCTCGCCTCGCCCTCCCTGCACCCAGTGCAGTTGTTTTGCTTTAGAATGTGAACTTTGTCCCCTGAAAAAGTGTTGCCACTCATTAAACAATATGATGTTAATGCAGCCATTGTACTGTACTGATGTTCTCTTTTTCTCTACCTGCTTTAGTTACTTTTAACTGAAGCCTCCTGCACATAGCCCCTTTTATGTTCTGTTTAATGCTGTGACAGAATAAGATGCCCTAAAGGCTGGCACCTGCCTTTCAGTCTAACATACTACCTTCCTGTCAGGCAGCTTTCAATTACTGTGCTTCTGTGTGTCCAACTGTGTCTTTGTTAAGAGTTTCAAGATGGCAGTGACAAGCTATTCTGGTACTTAAGGCAACATGCATGACAGTCTGCCTTAACACTTGCATTTTTAAAAAGCTTTGCCTCAGGGGTCTAGGGAACCCAGCATTTAAGAAACCCTGAGCCTTTCAAGGACTGATGTGCTGGTTTTAGGTAATGCTTCGCTGGAAACTTGGTTGCTGCTGAGAGGCTTCAGAATCTACTTGAATGGATATTAAGTGTCATAACAATATTTATGTGTTGATTCTAAATGATTGTTTCCTTGCCTAATGGCATTTTCTTGGCTACTAAACCGTGCAGTTCCTTGCATATTGATTATGTGCTGCAGGCCAAGAAACATACTAAAATAGCATGTTCTCACAAGTTTTGTCCTGTTTGCATCAGTGGCGTGGGTTTATATGTACAGAGGAGATAGTGCTCTGTGTGTGTGTTTACGCATATGGTGCCTGTTTGTGTAGGTATATAATAGGAATGACAGGTACCTCATGTTCAAACACAATATATATAAAACACATATTATAGGTATATACTGAGAGAGGGATTGCATTTACAATAAGACTAAAATCCCTCCATCTGATACTTTAATGGTTGAATTATTCTCTTTGACAAACTAATTCTTCATAGGACAATTAACTTCTGTATGGAGGGATTTTAGTCCTTTTTTAAATGCAAATGTGTCTTTCAGTATATACCTATAGTATGTGTTTTATACAAATTGTGTTGTGCATGAAGTATCTGTGTCACCGATATTTGTATCTTTCTTATCTATATATAGATAAATAGATAGTAACATACTTGCTAACGTTTGCTGAAGAAATATTTAAACGTGCTTTAAAAAAAAAATTCTCACATTTCTTTTTGTTCTTCTGACTTAAAACCACAGTCCCCACAAACTTCATTTCTGATAACATCCTGCACAGAGGCCACTTTTAACATTTCAAAGTGAAATGTGGTCAGTTATGTGATGTGATTGGTGGTGTGGGGGGCATCCTGCAGCTGTGCAAGGAACCTATGAAGGGTTCCCTGGTGCTTCTGTGTTTCCCTCGCCAGCTCAGTTCTTCTCTGACTGGCAGTAAATAGGTGGTTTGTCAGAGCAGAATTCCTCTCCCCTCTACTTCTCTTCCCAAGGCCGCCCTCTGAACTCAAGTCCCCCTTTTTCCTCATCACCTTTTAGGTAGCTCAAATTCCCCTCTCCCCCACCATACACGCATCATGGCTCCTCTCCCGCACCATACATTCATCATGGCTCCTTCCAATCTCACACAAGTCCCTATTATCCCTTAAAGCCCTATGCTTGCGTGAGGCTTCATCCAAACCTCCCCACAGTCCTGTTCCCCAGGACCCCACCCAGAGACACCAGGCCCTTTCACATATAGCTACCATGCTCCCCACATCCTTGGCCCTCACTATACTTCCCTACCACATTCAAGTTTTAAAAGCTGAGTGGTTGGGGAGTAGAAGAGCATAGCAGGTACTGGGAATATACCCAGAAGGTGCATGGGGACAATACAGGCCATGTGTGGGGCTCATTGAGAAGAATAAAGCCCTGCAGAGGTTAATGGAGAGGCAATGCTGCTGTGTAGGAGGGCAGTAGGAGGAGCAGGCTATGGGGAAGTGGCAAACATCACAGCTCTGAGGGGGCATATGGACAAAATATTTACACTGAGTTAATCTGATACATAGTCAGTGAGATACAAATAAACATGGAACTCTACAGTTTCATTTTTCAGAGCAGAATCACAGTTTCAGTGGATGCTTTTGGATTTGACAGATCCAGGTTGTAATGTGCTTTAAAAAATCTTTTGTGTGTTTGTTTGGTTGTGTTTGTAACTAGCTTCCCACAATAAGGAAGGGCTGCATTATTGTTTTAAAGTGTTGAATGACTTGGCGAGTGCGAAAATCAGAGTATTTGGTATCTTCTCCATCCTATTGCCCTGTCCGTTGTTCCTGTTTGTTGAATTCTTGCAAGCAATCTGCCTCTTAGGAGGCGAGAGCAGATGAGAAGAGTGCAGTGACAATGCATTATGTGCTTGTGAACCAAGCCACAGTTGACTGTGTGTGATTGTAGGTTGACCAACTTTCCTAATCTACGGTGTATTTATTATAGTGATGCAGTTAGCAGGAACATCGATCTGAGTTGAGGTTTTATATTGCACCTGTGGAGGTGCTCTCAAAAGTAATAAATTATTTTAAACTTATCATAATACATGTTTTCAAGATGATCAGAGCAAGAATTGATGGTACAGTGGGTACAGTCTTGGACACAAAATCCTGCTGTCAGTATACCAGTATAAATCTGGAATAACTCAGTTGCCATGAGTTAAGTGACTTTGGATATACAACAGTATACATGAGAGCTGAATATGTCACTTGAGGATTATGAGCTTGATTATCTTCACACTGTTTTTACTCTGGTGTAATTACATTGATTTCAATTAATTTACTCCTACTTTAAATTGGTGTAAAAGAGATCAGATTCAGACCTGACATGACCCTGATTCTGCTTTCAGTTTATCCCGTGTAAATCCAGAGTAACTCCATTGAAATCAGTGGATTTTTCCATATTTACACTGGGGGTGGTCCCTGGGAGGTTGTCATAAAGAAGGTAGGGATTGTTTTCTGAAGATCCTTTTTTCTTGATGAAAAGAGTAATTTAATATTTGTTTATTTGTTGTGTTTCTTGTCTATGTTTAAGTAGATATCCTATGTATCTTTATCCATTACAAGTATCTCCACTTACAAACCATTGTTGCATTGCTTCCAGCAGACACAGTGTTTCTACTCTGAGGATCATCTCTGCAAAGGAAAGTCTGGTCTGACTATCACTACCCACACATACACAGATTTGCATAATAAACTTGGTATCTGCTGCACCAGGATCTAAAATCCCTTCCTAAATCTGGATCTACTTCAGCGTAATCATAGATGTGCCCCTCACCTTCATTATGAATGCTAAACATGTGCTATTTGCCGCATGTAACAGTCTAGCCCTGAAAAACGCTGGAGACCAGAGTCAATGGTCCAAGCTTTATTACAGCCTTTCTTATCAAGGTGACATTTTTGCTTTGAATCATAGAATCATAGAATATCAGGGTTGGAAGGGACCCCTGAAGGTCATCTAGTCCAACCCCCTGCTCGAAGCAGGACCAATTCCCAGTTAAATCATCCCAGCCAGGGCTTTGTCAAGCCTGACCTTAAAAACTTCCAAGGAAGGAGATTCCACCACCTCCCTAGGCAACGCATTCCAGTGTTTCACCACCCTCTTAGTGAAAAAGTTTTTCCTAATATCCAATCTAAACCTCCCCCACTGCAACTTGAAGCCATTACTCCTCGTTCTGTCATCTGCTACCATTGAGAACAGTCTAGAGCCATCCTCTTTGGAACCCCCTTTCAGGTAGTTGAAAGCAGCTATCAAATCCCCCCTCATTCTTCTCTTCTGCAGGCTAAACAATCCCAGCTCCCTCAGCCTCTCCTCATAAGTCATGTGTTCTAGACCCCTAATCATTTTTGTTGCCCTTCGCTGGACTCTCTCCAATTTATCCACATCCTTCTTGTAGTGTGGGGCCCAAAACTGGACACAGTACTCCAGATGAGGCCTCACCAATGTCGAATAGAGGGGGACGATCACGTCCCTCGATCTGCTCGCTATGCCCCTACGTATACATCCCAAAATGCCATTGGCCTTCTTGGCAACAAGGGCACACTGCTGACTCATATCCAGCTTCTCGTCCACTGTCACCCCTAGGTCCTTTTCCGCAGAACTGCTGCCTAGCCATTCGGTCCCTAGTGGGGGACCTTTGAAATATATGTATTTATTTACTTCATTAATGGAGTGGCCATTTCTGCCACCAAGCTTTTATTATAAGCCAAGTTATTGAATAAACCAATCAGAACAAAGCATATTTTTTAAAAGGTCCAATATCTAAACCAAACAAGCTGACTACTACATGCCATGAAGGCACCACCAGAATGGTAGACTTCCACAGGCAGCAAAGATCTTCTGCTGTGTAAACTTGGCCGCCAAGTTCTGCATAGTTCTGCCCAGAACCTGACAACAAGAACATGCTGTCTAATCTTAACTAATAAATGGGAAGAGAGAGAAACAATGAGCCAGATCTCAGACCAATGAAAATTTCAGAGATTACCACCACCAATTTGAAATGCATAAAGAAGATTTTTAAATGTTCTTTAATGAGACCCATCATATCACAGTCCTCACTGCATCCTAGTTCTTCAAGTGACCATACCTATGTGTATTCCTCACTTGGGTATACAGGCATACCGAATCCAGAATTTTTTTGCAAGTTGTGTCCATTGGTCTGCACATGCACCATAGCTCTCTTCATGCTTCAAACCAAGGGCATAAAGGGCATTCATAGTCTTTGTTTGCAAATTTGACACTATCAGCTCAGGATTAAACAAAGACTGTGAATGGCTAGCCAACTACAAAAGCAGTTTCTCCTCCCTTGGTGTTCACACCTCAACTGCTAGAAGAGGGCCTCATCTTCTCTGATTGAACTAACCTCGTTATCCCTAGCCTGATTCTTGCTTGCATATTTATACCTGCCTCTGGAAATTTCCACTTCATGCATCCACGAAAGCTTATGCTCCAATACGTCTGTTAGTCTATAAGGTGCCACAGGACTCTTTGCTGCTTTTACAGATCCAAACTAACATAGCTACCCCTCTGATGTTTGGTTTCCTTGGCTCCTTTCTACTGCATCATTTCTGTAAATATATTGTAAATGGTATAGTGTAGCTGTTTCCCCTTTGTCCCACCCTAGGGACTCCCCACCCTGTCCAAGAATGCTGGGATTATTCCCATGGTTCCAGATTTCAAAAACTGTGTTTTCTACTCTTGCTCATTTTCTGTGAGTGATTAACATCAACACTGTCTCTGCTGCCTGGTGAGGCTCACATCTCAGCCCAAGTGCCACTCCTTTCCCCTATGCCACTCCTTTCCCCCCAGAACTTGTGAGGGTCGGGAACTGAGACTTAAGAAACACCGGATGGGGAAGTCAGTGAGATCACAGTCAGATCCAGGCTGGGGCCCGTCCCGTACATCACAGGAGGCACCCCCTCCAAGCACGAGCTCAGGAATGGAGGCTAAGACTTCTGAGCCTAAAGAGAAGGTTTCCCTTGAGAGTAAGGGGCACCTTCATAGGCGTAGGGACAAACAATCTTCAGTGAAGACTGCTCCCTCCCCAACACCATCAAAGTTGGGAGAGTGTACTCATGGGGGCACTAAAGACGTAGGTCTGAGTACATCTTCTTGGCAGTGATGTGCAAGGGTATGGATCCACCAGTTTTGGCACCGGTTCCAATGGCTAAGGCTAAGGATAAACAGCCTCTGGAGCTCCCTTCCACATCTAGAGCTGACATGGTGTCTATAATAACGTGGCCCTGTTGGATCCAGCTTTCTCTGTGATTAGGGATGGTCTGGATCAGACAACTCCACCAATGGGTTCTCCCCACACTCCACGGTAGTCTGAGACCTATGTCTCTCTGGAGTACATTTTTGCTGTCCCCGTCCTTATTCACCCCTTCTGTCAGGACTGTCTCTATTCTGGAACATTGTTACTTCAGACAAAGAGGCTATTCCAAGGATGCAGAGATGTTCTCCCATCCCATCTGCCAGCCTTGGTATGCAGCAATCAATACCATCAGTTCCGTTGGTAGCCAGGTTCCAGCCTTTTCTTCCAATGAGTCATAAACTCCTCAGGAGTCTCGGTAGTACCAGGAGGAGGCAGCCCCAGACAGAAGCCCTAGAAGATCAGAATCTCTGCCTCTGACAAGACATGACTGGCTAAGCAATAGGTGGTGCCCTATGCAATGGAATCCTCCTCTGCTGGTTGTTCCATCCCACTGGCACTACTGGAGGCCATGGGAACCCTACCCAGCTGGAATCAATACCAAGTTTCTAGATTTTAAGGACAAGGTCCTGGAAGAGGATAGAGACCACTTCCAGGCCTTAATTCATGAGGGCAAATTGGTGGCCAGAACTTCCCTCCAGGCCATAGTGGATGCTGTGAATACTGTGTCCAGGGGAATGGCTACAGCCACTGTTAGGAGGAGAGACTCATGGTTAAAATCCTCAGGTTTCCCTAGAAAGGTGCAGAGAACCATCCAGGACCTACTCTTGATAACAATCAATCTGTTCCATGAGAAGACAGATTCTCTGTCTTGGCATCTATACCCCTGTCTTCAAAAGAAGACATCAGGACAGGAGGCTAAACTGTTTTGGCATGAGGCTGTAGGAGCAACAGAGACACTGGGAATTCTCTCACCAACCTCCATTGCTGGCTTATGATGAAAAGTGCTGAGTAGACTGTATCCATGACCATAGAGAGAGAGAAGGGCTACGTGGAGGGTTGCAGTGAGCCTCTGAAGCTAGCATAAACCACCTGGAAGCGCGGCACCCAGGAGGACAAGATCGGAACTCTACCACAATATATACACAGTATGGAGATTTACTCCCATAACTTTCCCTACACACTTCAATTTCTGAATTGCAGTATCCTTGTTTTTCTACTTTTGGCCTGTTCCAGAGCAGAGAATGCCAGCTATGCAGAATCACATAATAGTTTTGTGATATGGACAAAAAGCTATTATAGACTGGTCTGACACTGTCAAACTCAATTCACTTGTTTCCCAAACATAATTTTAGTTCCATTCTTTATCCGTGGAAGGTAAATTAAATCTACTGTGCCACTTAACTTGATGTGTATTGTTTTCATAGAGGAATTCTTGTCTTGATGCTAAGATCTGTGATGCTAATTAGGGTAGAAAATTTGCTCTTCTCTGTAGCACCAGTCAGCTGCAGAGAACACTTAGGACAACTGATTATTGATTTATCTATTTAATTACAATTTTACACTTAACAATGTGGACTGTTTAAAGTTAATTGGATGGGCAGTGAAAGAGGTGACTTCTTTTTCATTGTATGTTGTAGGCCAGTGTTTCCCAAACTTGGGACGCCACTTGTGCAGGGAAAGCCTCTGTTGGGCCGGGCCAGTTTGTTTACCTGTCGCGCCCGCAGGTTCGGCCGATTGTGGCTCTCACTGGCTGTGGTTTGCTGTGCCTGGCCAATGGGGGCTGTGGGAAGCAGCGGCCAGTATGTCCCTCAAACCGCGCCACTTCCCACAGCGTCATCCCACAGCAAACCGTGACCAGTGGGAGCTGAAATCGGCTGAACCTGCGGATGCGGCAGGTAAACAAACCGGCCGGGCCTGCCAGGAGCTTTCCCTGCACAAGCGGCGTCCCAAGTTTGGGAAACACTGTTGTAGGCAGTCATGGTGCAAGGTGTCTCCAATCTAACCATGAATACACTAGTTAATACTGAGAAATAATTGTGGCCTGCACTCATCCTTGGTCCACAGACAACTATTTGTGCTAGAGCATGTCAAATCCCACCCAGAGATTTTTCTGACTATATAGATCACCGGTATTTAGGGACTGACCTGGGAAAGTCAATTAATTTCTTTTAAAAGCTCAACCTGGGCTCAAACGGAAGCTCTAAGTATGAAAGGCCATTATATTAACCATTAAGTTCTCCCTTTTCCAATTTTCTTGTGCAGCTCTGTGAATGCTCCTCCTTCTTGACCTGCTTTACCTCTGCTATTCTAGTCTTCATCTTTTTCTGAACAGAGTGCCAATTATGTAGAATAGCCTGGTGGTTATTTAACATATCTCTAGTTAAATGTTTTATTATAACTTTGAAAACCTAATTACCAAAGTTTTATGTGGTACTATACCATTTACTGGCTGCCACTTTATAAAAAGTACTCCTTTAAAGACAATAAACGCTAAGCTTTCAACAAAGGACATAGACAGGACCTATAAAATGTGACAAAATCCAAAGGTTTTTTTTTTTTTCTCAAAAGTATCTTGTCTATTTTTACCTCACCTATAGGAATACATATGGGAATAGCACAATTCCATGCATTCATCTAAATCTCTTACTTGCCTTTCATAAAGTTTCATTCTGCACATGTCGTATTAAAAATCTATTAGGGATTAATAGCCTTGGTGGGGGGAGGCGGCACTTTCCACTGAAACTATGCAATATGTTTATTCATTTTCTACTTCACTGTGGCCAGATTTTCACTATACCTAACTTCACTTGAACAATGCATTATATTCAAACTTTTTTTTATACTATAGCTCGCCCTGTTAGCTGAACAACACCTAGAGATCCTGGGTTAAAAACCTTGACATTTCAGATCGAGGCAACGCAAGGACTGCACTTTTGTGCCTCTTGACACTGCTGAGATTTGCTCCAAGGGATTAAAAAAAAGAAGCTAACAGAAAAACTGTTTATTAAGCCCTTTAGGCTTGAAACTGGAAAGGGGTGCTGGTATAATGAGGATTTAAGGGGGAGTTTGGGATGACGCTAATGAAAGTGCTTATGAGTGATCAACCTGTCACTCAAACAAGAGAAATAGAAATCTTAAGAGCAGTGGTGTAACTCAGCCAGTCCTATTTCACCCGCCCCCCACCCCCCCCATTTTAATTTTAATTAATGAAAGTTGGTCTTGTTATGACAGTAAAAAGCATCTGAAACCATTCCCTGTTATTTCTTGCAACCTTCTAAGTGGCATATAGTCTGAAAGATTTGTTTTTAATTTGAAAGGGTAGGTCACGTTGGGGTTGAAACCTTTTAATCGGAGCTTCTGCTATGAGCACATTTTATAGTCCACTTATAAAAATGTGGAAAACAAGGGTTTGTAATGTTTCTAACACTTAACCAATCTCACCCCTGCAATATTAGCTACAAGCAGTAAAGAATGGCAATGTCCTTTGGCAGGAAGATTAATTGGAGAACACTCCCCATTAAATAATTGGTTGGAATGATACTGTTCCTTTAGTTATTGTTTCGCAAACAGCCCAGGATAGGGAAGCTATTTTTATTTTTTTAAGTGAAAATGTCTCAGATACTATGGTTTCAAAAACAACTGCGGATTATTTAGTTTTTTCTGTGGAGCTTTTCAATTATTTTTATTGTATAAGTAAATACTAATACTGATGTGAGTGAGTGGATGCACCTCTTTCTGAAATTGACAGACATTGTGTCCACTTCCATCAGGGCTGTATTTTGGATTTAATGGTAAAATGCTAGATGATCCTTTGTGTTCTTTAAAAACTAAGCAGTGAACAAAAATAACTGATTCAGTGTTCATCAGACTGTATAAGCAAGGCATATTTTCAGGGACCATCTTAAAATTCCGATCCATAGTCTTAAATTGAGACTGTCAAAGTTGGCAAAGCCACAGCACAGTCTGCCTTTTATTTTCTTATGATTATTTGCAAAGTCCAGGCACATAATTATATATTGGGTTTTATTTAGAAACAAATGGTTCAGTGTCCTCTAAAAAATCATGTAATGATAAATGAGTGTGCCTGTGAGTAATGATGAGGGAAATATACTTGGGAAACAGATTTTGGTTTCAGACTTCCAAATCATTGTTATAATAAATGGTGACTAAATACTGATTTTAAAGCTCATAATAAGTGATTTGATAGTGACCTACTTGTTTGTTCCAGACCATTAGCATTAGTCTCACATTCTCACATCTGAAATAAGACCTAATGTTAGTAAAGACTGTGGGCCCAATTTTACAAATTGCTCAGCTCCCTCAACACGTTTTGATTGGAAGAGGCACTCAGGACCTTGCAGAATTCATGCCAGTTATTTTCTTTCTCTTTCATTGTAGTTGTAACTCTGGCAGGTGTCTCCCATACAGATTTAGAATGCTTATTAAGCTCTACTCTGCTACCAGTCATTGCCAAGACCGTGACTAAGACTAGCACAGTGTTGAATTCAGAATATTAGTTGGACTGTAGGTTCCAAAGGAAAGCCATCTAAGCCTGCAAGAGAAGAAAGGATGTTTACTTGGAAAGATAGGGATTTAGTTAAACTAATAAACACACAGGTATTGTAGGTTTTGGATCTAGTTGCATGCCTTAATCAAACTCAAGCTAAGAGGAATGTGTAGTGATATCACTTCCAGGTCTGAGAATTATAACTAAACAGATGCCACAGTTTGACAGTGCATCTCAGGTGATACCAGAAGGCACTTAATTGGGCAGGCTGGGGTCTAAACTAACACCATGTCAGGTTGCAGCTAAACCCACAATTAATTAAGAGATCATCCTTGCAAAAGTGGAGCTATATTTTATTTATTCATAGATTCATAGATATTTAGGTCAGAAGGGACCATTATGATCATCTAGTCTGACCTCCTGCACGACGCAGGCCACAGAATTTCACCCACCACTCCTGCGAAAAACCTCTCACCTATGTCTGAGCTATTGAAGTCCTCAGATCATGGTTTAAAGACTTCAAGGAGCAGAGAATCCTCCAGCAAGTGACATGTGTCCCATGCTACAGAGGAAGGCGAAAAACCTCCAGGGCCTCTTCCAATCTGCCTTGGAGGAAAATTCCTTCCCGACCCCAAATATGGCGATCAGCTAAACCCTGAGCATATGGGCAAGACTCACCAGCCAGATACTACAGAAAATTCTTTCCTGGGTAACTCAGATCCCACCCCATCTAATATCCCATCACAGGCCATTGGGCCTATTTACCATGCATATTTAATTACCAAAACCATGTTATCCCATCATACCATCTCCTCCATAAACTTATCGTGTTTAATCTTAAAGCCAGATAGATCTTTTGCCCCCACTGCTTCCCTTGGAAGGCTATTCCAAAACTTCACTCCTCTGATGGTTAGAAACCTTCGTCTAATTTCAAGTCTAAACTTCCTGGTGGCCAATTTATATCCATTTGTTCTTGTGTCCACATTGTTACTGAGCTGAAATAATATCTCTCCCTCTCCGGTATTTATCCCTCTGATATATTTATAGAGAGCAATCATATCTCCCCTCAGCCTTCTTTTAGTTAGGCTAAACAAGCCAAGCTCCTTGAGTCTCCTTTCATAAGGCAAGTTTTCCATTCCTCAGATCATCCTAGTAGCCCTTCTATGTACCTGTTCCAGTTTTGAATTCATCCTTCTTAAACATGGGAGACCAGAACTGCACACAATATTCCAGATGAGGTCTCACCAGTGCCTTGTATAACAGTACTAAAACCTCTTTATCCCTACTGGGAAATACCTCTCCTGGTGCATCCCAAGACTGCATTAGCTTTTTTCACGGCCCTATCTTATACTTTAAAGTATAACCTTCTGTGGCATTAAGAGGTTGGTAATGATCCCAGATTTTCAGATGTCATTAATTTTTTTCATATAAAATTCTCCTTTCCCCTTGCAGTTGTTGGGATTTGTTGTGGCAGACAGGGATAGTACAAGTAAAAATAAATGCTTTTAAATTTAGAAATGTTACTATCCCATGACTGTTCAATGGCTTATGTGAAATGAGTTGGTGAACTCATTCCAGGTTATAGTGGATAGATGCCCAGACCCAGAAGCGCCCCCACATATGCAACTTATTAGAATCTATATTGGCACACTCAGCAGGGAGTCCAAGGACTGAAAGGTTTCAGAGTAGCAGCCGTGTTAGTCTGTATCCGCAAAAAGAAAAGAAGGACTTGTGGCACCTTAGAGACTAACCAATTTATTTGAGCATAAGCTTTCGTGAGCTACAGCTCACTTCATCGGAGTGAAGTGGAAACCACTGAATGCATCCGATGAAGTGAGCTGTAGCTCACAAAAGCTTATGCTCAAATAAATTGGTTAGTCTTTAAGGTGCCAAGTACTCCTTTTCTTTTTTCAAGGACTGGAAGGAGCTTGAACTATCCTCTGACCCCCCCAGAGGTAGTCCCCTTGTGATCAGGTTTTCAAGGCACAGCAGTAGGACAGTTTGTGATAGGGTTGCCCAATTGTTGCCAATGCACTACCTGTTACATAAATAACTGAATGTTACTACCAGGCTGGCCTCTGTCATTAACGTAATAATTGGGTTGTTTTATTTTTCAATTAAAAATAGAGGGGAGAGGAAGAATTAAGAATAGCTGTGTTTTTATTCCTCTTTTTCTCTGTAGGAGTCACTGATTATTTGCATCTGGTCTTTATTTTTATATAAAGTGCAAGAATTGTAGATGATATTCTTACTGTTTATTTATCATTGGCTTTATTCCTGCCAAAAGTGTGCTAGGCACATTACAGACAGTGAGAACACAGGGGATTTGATTCTATTTTGTCATCCAGTGTAAACCAGCAGTAGCATCACTGAAGTCAGTGGAGTTACGACAGCCTAAAATTTACGACCCAGTCTTGTGCCCCAAATAGCTTACAGCTGAAATAGACAACGTGTAGATGGCAGATGGGATACAGAAAGTAAAGTGATTTAATGAGGAAGCTTAAAACACACTGTGTTAGTTCCAGGATTTGTACTTGGATTATTTTATCATTTTCTGTTGTCAATTTTGTTAACACTTCTTTAAGCAGATAGGGTGGAACAAGTGTCTGTAGGCTTCCTGGAGGTACTGTTGCAAGGAGTGACTTGCAGGAAAAGATGATGGCAGAATTGTGAACCAGGTCAGAGAGGAGATTCCAGATATAATGAAAGAAGGCGCAGAGAGGAGATACTCTTCTCTAACTACAGTATTGCACCTTTTAAACTGTGTCTCTTTTCTTGCATTTCAGGCATTTCTTGTTTAAGACATCTTCTGGAACCACCCCTCTGTTCAGTAGTTCTTCCCCTGGATACCCTTTGACCTCAGGAACAGTTTACACACCACCTCCCAGACTGTTGCCTCGAAATACTTTCTCCAGAAATGCGTTCAAGCTGAAAAAGCCCTCCAAATATTGTAGCTGGAAATGTGCTGCTTTATCAGCTATTGCTGCTGCAGTTCTGCTTGCCATCCTGCTGGCCTACTTCATAGGTAAGTGCATCTTTCACTTTATCCCACACAAGCTAGTAAGAAGTTCTGTTTCCTATTGCCAAATCATGTTTCATTTTTCTGAGCCGAGTCCCTGGGATTCCTATGCCAAGGCACCCCCTGGGCTGCACCTCCGCACTTAACCAGGCTCTGTGGTTTTTGGGTGTTTCAGGATCAAGAGGCTCAGCCCTCAGGCTGAGCCCCAGGTTGCCCATTGTAGGGTTTGTACAGCCCATCACAGTTGTCACGCCAAGTCAAAACTCAACACCTGTAAGGCTGTTTTAATCCCTTCAAAAATTTGTTTGCTTATAAAAGATCAAAATACTTTTTTAAAATGTTTTCCAAAATTTAGAATCATATCATCATCTTAGAGCTCTGGTCAGCTGTCAGACATCAGGGGGCTGTGGACATCAAGACATGATTGCTGTGATGCTACATTCTGATTTAAAGTATTTTGTGTATGGTGCTACCTTATCAGGCAGGTATGCACATTTTGCCATTCCTCCAAATCAGGCTGACGCTTTTGTGATGTGCTATCAACTGACTGGTGCATATTCTGAGAGAACTGTGTTCTACACTTTCATGGGTGCTTCTCAGACACAACCAGCATACATAAAACTTCTTTTTCACTTTTACTTTTCTCTCATTGTGTCATGATCTGTATTACTGACCACCCTATATTATTGTTAGGGGGCTTATTCCTTCACCCACTCACTTCCCTGGTCTTTCTCACATGAACAGAGAGCGACAATACCTGAAGTCCAAAGGTGCAAACAATTCGAAGTTTATTGGGGTGATCTTCCAGCAAGCATGATTCCAGTTTCCTTCCTTAGTATCCTCCTTCCCAGCTCTGACACCACAGAGCCTTACACCTGTGTCCCTGTTCCCTTTCCTGCCCTTAGCCAAACATGATTCCAATGTCCCCAGCCCCATTCCCTGTTCCCATTTCCCCTTTTAGCAAAACATGATTCCAATTTCCTTACCCCCATTCCCTGTTCCCATTTCCCCCACCCACATGCCCACCCCCACTTCCTGATTGACTGCAGACTATATAGTAGAACTTGAGTTCTGCTTAGCTATACCTTAACCAATCATTTTCCTGAAATTTAACTACCAATCCTAACATGATTATGTAACCAATTATATCCCACCACGTTAATTAGTTTACACCCAACAAAATTAATTATACAGCAGACAGGAACAATCACAGAACCAGACAGAGATTATACAGACAAACAATAGCAAAGTGGGAACTATAATGACAAAACAATACAGAAGTGAGGATTTCACATCCCAGCTACTGATAAGTGAGTTCTTGCCAGACAGGAAGCTATCAAACTAAAAGAAAAGGAGTACTTGTGGCACCTTAGAGTACTCCTTTTCTTTTTGCAAATACAGACTAACACGGCTGTTACTCTGAAACCTATCAAACTAAGTTTCCTTTTACATTTTCTAGGCACTTCCTTTTCTCTGGAGGTGATAGGCACTATCAGGACAGGATTGTATTCCTAACAGCCCAATAGCACCTTCTTTCAATGTGACTAGTTTGGAATGTGAGGATGTGACCGTTCACTTCCCAGCTCATGGCTGCCTCTGCTGCTTAGCCGAAGGCCTTAGCCTAAGAACAGGGCCTCAGACTGTCACAGTAAGAGAAGGCCCTTACACCGGCAGACAGTGATTTTGATTCTTTCTTTTATACCTCTATAACTAGCCAAGTGATAAGAATACACCTAAATTCTTAAAGTACAGGCCTTTGCAGACAGGCCTGAATATCTATATCCTAACACTTATGTCCCTTCATGCAGTCTTAACCAGTTCTTCGAATACATTCCTTGAGCTTTGGGGGGCTCTCCTGTTTTTACTTATTTTACTTTTAATTAGTTTGTCCCCTAATGCAATTGTCTGCAGTTGTCATCTTATGTGTTTTTTAAAGAAGAAAAGTGCCTACAAATATTAGTGTCACTAAGACAATTTCATAACTTACTGGGCTTTCCAAGCCCCCACAGCAATGCAATCATTTTTATGGCAATCTGCACAAACTCCACAGCTTCCTTTGACTATACGGCAACATTCTAGCAGTTTAGTCTAACAGGAAGATCATCCTCCATAGGAGAAAGCACTTGTCAGGCATGTAACACATGGTTCTGCAGTTTCTGTCTTACTTGGTATGTTTCTGCAGTAGTCATAAGAACACAAGTGATCTCTCTCCTGCCATCCATCTCCACCCTCTGACAAACAGAGGCTAGGGACGCCATTCCTTACCCATCCTGGCTAATAGCCATTAATGGACTTACCCTCCATGAATTTATCCAGTTCTCTTTTAAACCCTGTTATAGTCCTAGCCTTCACAACCTCCTCAGGCAAGGAGTTCCACAGGTTGACTGTGCGCTGAGTGAAGAAGAACTTCCTTTTATTTGTTTAAACCTGCTGCCCATTAATTTCATTTGGTAGCCCCTAGTTCTTATATTATGGGAACGAGTAAATAACTTTTCCTTATTGACTTTCTCCACACCACTCATGATTTTATATACCTCTATCATATCCCCCCTTCATCTCCTCTTTTCCAAGCTGAAAAGTCCTAGCCTCTTTAATCTCTCCTCATATGGAACCCATTCCAAACCCCTAATCATTTTAGTTGCCCTTTTCTGGCCCTTTTCTAATGCCAGTATATCTTTTTTGAGATGAGGGGACCACATCTGTACGCAGTATTCAAGATGTGGGCGTACCATGGATTTTAAGATATTCTCTGTCTTATTCTCTATCCCTTTTTAAATGATTCCTAACATCCTGTTTGTTTTTTTGACTGCCGCTGCACACTGCGTGGACATTTTCAGAGAACTGTCCACGATGACTCCAAGATCTTTCTCCTGATTAGTTGTAGTTAAATTAGCCCCCATCATATTGTATGTATAGTTGGGGTTATTTTTTCCAATGTGCATTACTTTACATTTATCCACATTAAATTTCATTTGTTGCCCAATCACTGAGTTTTGTGAGATCTTTTTGAAGTTCTTCACAGTCTGCTTTGGTCTTAACTATCTTGAGCAGTTTAGTATCATCTGCAAACTTTGCCACCTCACTGTTTACCCCTTTCTCCAGGTCATTTATGAGTAAGTTGAATAGGATTGGTCCTAGGACTCATCCTTGGGGAACACCACTAGTTACCCCTCTCCATTCTGAAAATTTACCATTTTATTCCTACCCTTTGTTCCCTGTCTTTTAACCAGTTTTCAATCCATGAAAGGATCTTCTCTCTTATCCCATGACAACTTAATTTATGTAAGAGCCTTTGGTGAGGGACCTTGTCAAAGGCTTTCTGGAAATCTAAGTACACTATGGCCACTGGATCCCCCTTGTCCACATGTTTGTTGACCCCCTCAAAGAACCCTAATAGATTAGTAAGACACTATCTCCCTTTACAGAAACCATGTTGACTTTTGCGTAACAATTTATGCTCTTCTATGTGTCTAATAATTTTATTCTTTACTATTGTTTCAACTAATTTGCCCGGTACTGACGTTAGACTTACCGGTCTGTAACTGCCAGGATCACCTCTAGAGCCCTTCTTTAACATTGATGTTACATTAGCTATCTTCCAGTCATAGGGTACAGTAGCTGATTTAAAGGACAGATTACAAACCATAGTTAATAGTTCCGCAATTTCACATTTGAGTTCTTTCAGAACTCTTGGGTGAATGCCATCTGGTCCCGGTGACTTGTTACTGTTAAGTTTCTCAATTAATTCCAAAACCTCCTCTAGTGACACTTCAATCTGTGACAATTCCTCAGATTTGTCACCTACAAAAGACGGCTCAGGTTTGGGAATCTCCCTAACATCCTCAGCTGTGAAGACTGAAGCAAAGACTTCATTTAGTTTCTCTGTGATGACTTTATTGTCTTTAAGTGCTCCTTTTGTATCTCGATCGTCCAGGGGCCCCAGTGGTTGTTTAGCAGGCTTCCCGCTTCTGAAGTACTTAAAAACCATTTTATTATTACCTTTTGAGTTTTTGGCTAGCTGTTCTTCAGACTCCTTTTTGGCTTTTCTTATTACATTTTTTACATTTAATTTGGCAGTGTTTGTGCTCCTTTCTATTTACCTCACTAGGATTTGATTTCCACTTTTTAAAGGATGCCTTTTTATCTCTCACTGCTTCTTGTACATGGTTGTTAAGCCACAGTGTCTCTTTTTAGTTCTTTTACTGTGTTTTTTAATTTGGGGTATACATTTAAGTTGAGCCTCTATTATGGTGTCTTTGAAAAGTGTCCATGCAGCTTGCAGGGATTTCACTCTAGTCACTGTACCTTTTAATTTCTGTTTAACTAACCTCCTCATTTTTGCATAATTCCCCTTTCTGAAATTAAATGCCACAGTTTTGGGCTGTTGAGGTGTTCTTTCCACCACAGGAATGTTAAATGTTATAATATTATGGTCACTATTTCTGAAGTTTCTTATCCTGGCTGCTGTTCGGGGAGGGTATGGCAACACACAGATCATTCACCTGATCTGGTATGGCAGTGTCCCTGTGTATGAGTAAAAAACTTTCATTTATTTTATGCAGCCTAATAGGTAGTACAGGGATAATTATGTATCTCCTGTAATAAACCTCAAATTAGCAACAGGCTAAGCTTGTTATATAAAGAAAAATTTTTGGAAACCATGTTATTTATTGAACTTGGCAGCTAAGATGTAATAGCTGTCTATGTGAGCAATTATACAAATGAGAAACTATATACTGCATGTTCAATATTTTAATCACGGATGTAACTTGGAAATGATGGATGATTAAATATATTTATCTTTGGTATTTAGGCTCCTGTAGGATAAAACAAAGCTTCACTGGATGGTTTATTACTTTATAATCTGTCATTTCTTATTATTTATGAACTTATATTAGACAATCCATTGACCCTTGAGAATTGAGGAATGGTTTATAACTTCACATGAATAAAGCTAATGGTCAGTTTGCAGAGAGGTGTTGGCGGTTGCTTAACCATTATCCTGACTGGAGAATGATGAACACAATGAAGTTGTCCAGTAAGCAGGAGGAGGAAGCAGGTTTTTAAAAGGAATATTGGTGGAAAGGGGAAACAATTAAAAATCACTTTTGTGTCATGTCCTGGTGCACTGAAGGAGGGGTATTTTAAAGAGCAAATAACCAAAGACATAAAAATAGATAACAAGGAATCTTTCAGAACCGCGGCCTGCAGCAGCGAACCACGGCCAGTGGGAGCCGCGATCGGCCGAACCTGTGGACTCAGCAGGTAAACAAACTGGCCCCGCCCACCAGGGGCTTTCCCTGAACAAGCGGCGTCCCAAGCTTGGGAAACACTGCACTAGACTAAGGGCTTGACTACACTACCACTGAAGTCGATGTTACTTACATCACTCAGAAGTGTGAAAAAGCCACACCCCAAGCAATGCAAGTTACATCTATCTATGCTCTGTCCACACCAGTTCTATGTCGGCGGGAGATGCACTCCTGTTCAGGGGCGGCGAATTATATACACTCGTGGTGCCTGGGCTCCAGCAATATTCTGGGTCTGGGGGCCCGGCTCCACCAGTGTTTGGGGCTGGTGGGTCTCTCCTCCGGCCCCGCCTGCCGCTTCCCCGCCCCCCGCACCTCCCCCAAGTGTCCCCTGGCCCCCACTTGCTGCCCCCACACACCTATCCTGCCCTGGAGCCTGCGGCTCACACTGACTCTGCTCTGCCGGCTCCCTGCATCAACTGCTACCACAGGGTCCTAGTGCCCCCCATTCACAAATGGCAGCGCAGGCTGCCCTTACCCTTCCCTTCCGCCCTAGCTCTGAGCCTCTCCAAGGCCACAAAACCCTCAACCCCAGCCAGAGCCCTCATCCCTCCACACCCTAATCCTCTGCCCCCGCCCTGAGCCCCCTCCCACACCCCAAACCTCTCATCCTCAGCCCCACAGCCCTCACCCTGCACCCCCTCCTATCCCCAAACTCCCTCCCTGAGCCTCCACCCCCTCCCACCCCAAACTCCCTCCCTGAGCCTCCACCCCTCGTCCCCTCCTACATCCCCAGTCCAAAGCCTGCACCCAAACTCCATCCCAGAGCCTGCACCCCCCACCCCCAGCCCAGAGCCTGCACCCCTCACCCCCTCCTGCACCCCCATCCCTTGCCCCAGCCCAGAGCCTCCACCCAGCACCCAAACTCCAGCCCAGAGCCTGTACCCCAGACCCCCTCCCCCACCCAAACTCCCTCCCTCACCCAAATTCCCTCCCAGAGTCTGCACCCTCCGCCCCTCCTGCATCCTAATCCCTAGCCCAGGGCCTGCACCCCAGACCTCCACCCCCAACCCAAACTCCCTCCCAGGGCCTTAGGCAAGTTGGGGGGGCGGGTTCTGGGCACCACCAAAATTTCTACAAATCTGCCACCCCTGCTCCTGCTGACTTAGCTTCCACCTCTCGCTGAGGTGGATGTAGTGTGGTCACGTAGACTTGCCCTTAAAGAGTAAATGCAACTCTTAAGGATGAGAAGGAATTGTAGAGAAGCCAAATATTGTTTTTTTTTCTATCAGCTTTCTCTGGAAGGGAAGTTGGGAAGATACCAACCTCAGACCTTGTCTCTTTGCGTAAAAAAGGTGGCACTGTCAGAATTAAAGATGTAAAAAGGGAAGGTGTTGGAATAAGCTAAAGAACAAGTCACCAGAACTAGATGGTATGCAGCCAAAATTTTTGAAGGAATGAAGTATATGAGACGCTCATACAAACATGCAATACTGCAAGATTCAGTACTAAGACTGTTGTTTCTTTTAATGTATTAACTAATGATCTAGAAAAGGAAATTAATAGAGTCAAATCAAAATTTGCATATGACACAAAGCTATGTAAGTTTGTCAAGACTAGATAAGACTATGAAGGACTGAGATACTTATCAAAGCTGGGTGAATGGACATTGTAGTGATAAATGAAATGTAGAGTTGACACACACAAAGTAAAGCACATGGGAAGGAATAACTTGAACTAGTCAGACATTTTATGGGCTCTAAATTAACTGTGTCCTTTTAGGAAAAAGGCCTGGGCATCCTTGTGGGTAGCTAAATGAAAACCTCTGACATATAGCATCAAATAGGTGGAGTTCACAGACAGATGATAACAATTATTAATGCCGTGTGAGGGAAGATTGAAAAGATTGGCACTGTTTAGTTTAGAGCGGAAACAAATAAGAGGGGCTGTGATGGAAGTATACAAATAATAAGTAGTATAGAGGAGTAAATTAAGCACTCCTATTTGCTTTTTCTTACAAAACAGGAACAAAGGGGAATTGAATGAAATCAAAAGGCAACACATTTAAAGCTGTGAAAAATAAATATATTTTACACAATGCCCAATGAACCTTTGGAATTCATTGCCACAATAGATCGTTAAGGCCAGCTCTAGAGTTTAATAGGATTCAAAAAAGATTTAGATATTTATATGTATCATGAGAATATCCACAGATTAGCCAGGATTTAAAAAAAAAAAAGACCCTTTTCAGAAGAGATATAAACACTGATGCTTCAGGGCATTAGCCAGCTGCTAACTGACAGGCTAGGAGAAAATGTCCTTTATCAGCAGGTTATTCTACAGGTGTCTATTATGGGCTTTCCTGCACCTTCCTCTGAAGTTTCTTATCCTGGCTGCCGTCAGAGGGAGGGTATTAGCCTGATCTGGTGTGACAGTGTCCCTGTGTATGACTAAAAAACTTTCTCTTATTTTATGCATACTTATGCTTGTTTTGTGCACGCACAAAAGTGTCTGTATGAACATGTTTTTCCAGAAGAACTTGGCGTATGTGCTTAAAAATTTGGATCTGTACCTTAATTTTCATTGTCCCTGGAGCAATTTCAGCCTGAAAACCCCCTCTCCCCCCCCCCCCAACATTTCATGGTGGTGAAAATAGAAGTGAGGCAAACAATTTCCTTTCTCTTGTTTAGGGAAAAGGCTGGGGAGAGCACAATAGCTGATACAAATCATAAAACTGATTTTTTTAAAAGTTTATCCAGCTATTTTTGTTTTGTCACTCATTTAATCTATGCTCTTACACTTCCTTCGTCATGACATACAATAAACTTACATCAGCGGCAGTTTTGCACATGCAAAGAGAACAAATGCCTCTAATTAAATCCAGGATTGCTGTAAATTGGTTAGTCTCTAAGGTGCCACAAGTACTCCTTTTCTTTTTGAGTTTTTCTAGTGGGCTTCAGAGTAACAGCCATGTTAGTCTGTATTCGCAAAAAGAAAAGGAGTACTTATGGCACCTTAGAGACTAACCAATTTATTTGAGCATAAGCTTTCGTGACCTACAGCTCACTTCATCGGATGCATACTGTGGAAACTGCAGAAGACATTATATACACAGAGACCATGAAACAATACCTCCTCCCACCCCACTCTCCTGCTGGTAATAGCTTATCTAAAGTGATCACTCTCCTTACAATGTGTATGATAATCAAGTTGGGCCATTTCCAGCACAAATCCAGGTTTTCTCACCCCCCCGCTTTCCAAAAACCACACACACAAACTCACTCACCTGCTGGTAATAGCTTATCCAAAGTGACCACTCTCCCTACAATGTGCATGATAATCAAGGTGGGCCATTTGTGCTGGAAATGGCCCACCTTGATTATCATGCACATTGTAGGGAGAATGGTCACTTTGGATGAACTGTTACGAGCAGGAGAGTGAGTTTGTGTGTGTGTGGGGGGGGGGGGTGGTGAGAAAACCTGGATTTGTGCTGGAAATGGCCCACCTTGATTATCATACACATTGTAAAGAGAGTGGTCACTTTGTATGGGCTATTATCAGCAGGAGAGTGAGTTTGTGTGGGGAGGGGCGGAGGGTGAGAGAACCTGGATTTGTGCTGGAAATGGCCCAACTTGATTATCATACACATTGTAAGGAGAGTGATCACTTTAGATAAGCTATTACCAGCAGGAGAGTGGGGTGGGAGGAGGTATTGTTTCATGGTCTCTGTGTATATAATGTCTTCTGCAGTTTCCACAGTATGCATCCGATGAAGTGAGCTGTAGGTCACGAAAGCTTATGCTCAAATAAATTGGTTAGTCTCTAAGGTGCCACAAGTACTCCTTTTCTTCTAGTGGGCTTGAACTTGTATGTCATTAAATTCATATTGCAACTTTGTGGTTTCAACATGTTTTGATAAATATCAGCATGTTGTGGTGCTCTCTAGACAAATGCTGATACCTCACCAACCCCAAAAGTTATTCTGAGCCCTGCTACCCTGGAAGTGAGGCTCATGGGATGCAGGATCACCACATTCAAATTGGGACATCCTGAAAATATTGGCCTGGGTGGCAAAAACCCAGTTACATCACAAGCAAAATGACAGGTTTCAGAGTAGCAGCCGTGTTAGTCTGTATCCGCAAAAAGAAAAGGAGGACTTGTGGCACCTTAGAGACTAACAAATTCATTTGAGCGTAAGCTTTTGTGAGCTACAGCTCACTTCATCGGATGCATTCAGTGGAAAATACAGTGGGGAGATTTATATACATAGAGAACATGAAACAATGGGTGTTACCATACACACTGTAACGAGAGTGATCAGGTAAGGTGAGCTATTACCAGCAGGAGAGCGGGGGTGGAAAAAACCTTTTGTAGTGATAATCAAGGTGGGCCATTTCCAGCAGTTGACGAGAACCTCTGAGGAACAGTGGGGAGGGGGGAGAGAATAAACATGGGGAAATAGTTTCTTTGTGTAATGACCTATCCACTCCCAGTCTTTATTTAAGCCTAGGTTACACAAAGTAAAACTATTTCCCCATGTTTATCCCTCCCACTCCCCACTGTTCCTCAAACATTCTTTTTAACTGCTGGAAATGGCCCATCTTGATTATCATGACAAAAGGTCCCTGTCCCGTCCACTCCAAACCGCCCCCCCCCCCGGCTTTCCTGCTGATAATAGCTCACCTTACCCGATCACTCTCATTACAGTGTGAACGGTAACACCCATTGTTTCATGTTCTCAGCATATATATAGTCGAGCTGCCAATTGGATGGCGCTCCGCTTCAATGCAAAGAAGTGAGCAACTCTCCACATTGACGGCAGCAAAAGGGACTCGGTGCAGACGACAGGGTTCCAGATCCAGGGGGATCCCATCATCCCCCTGGCAGAGGGGCAGGCGTTCCAGCACCTCGGCACGCCGATGGGTTTCCATGTCCGGCAGACACCCAAGGACACCATCCAGGAGATCTTGCAGGATGCCGCCAAGATCGACGCCTCCCTGCTAGCACCGTGGCAGAAGATAAATGCCCTGAACACCTTCCTGATTCCCCGCATCTCGTTCGTCCTAAGGGGATCCGCCTTGGCGAAGGTACCCCTCAACAAGGCAAACAAGGTCGTGTGGCAGCTGATGAAGAAGTGGGTGTTCTTTCCCCAGAAAGCCAGCAACGAGGTGGTCTACATTGCCCACAGGCATGGCGGTGCCAATGTCCCCCCACATTGGCGATCTGTGTGACATCGCGGTGATCACCCACGCCTTCTGCCTGCTGATGTGTCCCGACTCCATGGTAAGGAACATCGCAGCAAACGCCCTCCATGACGCAACAAAGAAGCGGATCGGCAGAGCCCCCTTCAGCCAAGACACCACCACCTTCCTGAGCGGTTTCCTGGATGGCGAATTCTGACGGGATGGGCACGACATCGCTTCACTGTGGTCCCGCGCTCGCAATGCCACGCCTCGCCTGGGGAAGCGCATCGGCTGCTGCTGGGAGTGGTGCGAGGAGCGCCAGGAGCTGGGAGTCCTGGTGCTGCAGATCAGGTCCAACGACAACACCATCTTCACCCCGAGCGCCAGGGGCATGCTGCAGAGGACCCTGAAGGTAGCCATCCACTCACTGTACATGGAAACCCTGAAGCGTAAACCGGACCAGGGTAAAGCCTTCGAACTGACCAGCAAGTGGGATGCCAGCAACCACTTCCTCGCCGGGGGCGGCTTCACCCGTTTCGCCGACTGGCGGTTCATCCACCGTGCCTGGCTCAACTGTGTCCCGCTCAACGGAGCCATCCGCCACCGGAACCGAGACAAGCGTTGCAGGAAGTGCGGCTACTCCAACGAGACCCTGCCCCACGTCCTGTGCAGCTGCAAGCCCCTCTCCAGAGTCTGGCAGCTGTGCCACAATGCCATCCAGAACCACCTGGTGAAAGCCATCACACCGTGCCTGGGGGAGGTCGCAGTGAACTGCGCCATCCCCAGTACTGACCACCACTTGCGACCTGACGTGGTAGTCACCAACGAGGCCCAGAAAAAGATCATCCTCGTCGACGTCATGGTCTTCTTTGAGAACAGGACCCCGGCCTTCCGCGAAACCCGAGCTCGTAAGCTGGAAGAATACGCCCCCCTGGCCGACACCCTGAGAGCAAAGGGCTATGAGGACAGATGGATACCCTGATCGCCGGAGCCCTGGGTGCTTGGGACCCCTGCAACGAGCGTGTGCTGTGGACTTGTGGGATCGGTCGATGCTTCGCACAGCTCATGCGGCGCGTCATGGTCTCGGACACCATCCGATGGTCCAGGGACATCTACATTGAACATATCACCGGCCACCGACAGTACCAGGAGGCGTGAGCCGGTACGACATCGTGAATCAACTATGGGAAAGGGACTGAGAGACTTTTTCCATTGGACCATATGAACTGGAACCATAAACTCACTGAACAGTAAATCCCACCAAATGAGGGTAAATCCATCCTCATTGTCGTATCCACTCATTATACTCCACACCTGAACATAGCCATTATATGAACAACATACCCCCATATCTCAATGTCTGTACTTTGACCCATTAAACTTTTACCCCCAATCGGGAAGATTGCAGATTATGTATTCCTTACGCCACCCTTTCCTAAACCGAATTTTGCACCCATTGATAATCTGTACCTTATTCCCTGATCACCAGAAACTTCTATGCTTAAACTCTGTACCGTTTTCTTTTTACTTCCAACATCATCTTAATAAAATTATTAAATCTCCCCACTCTATTTTCCACTGAATGCATCCGATGAAGTGAGCTGTAGCTCACGAAAGCTTATGCTCAAATAAATTGGTTAGTCTCTAAGGTGCCACAAGTACTCCTTTTCTTATCACAAGCAAAGTAATTCAGGCTGTGTCAAAAAGAAAGCATATGCCACTCATACTGTTGTTGTTGTTGGAGCTTTTCGCCTCATAGTAGGGGTGGGATGAAAGCATTTGTTGTGTTAAATTAGTTTTTAGTTCTTTAGAACCACACTAAGCTAAAAAAAAAAATAATAGAAAGTCACCTTGTCTTTTTTTTTTTTTTTTACAATACAGTAATTCCTGCCAAATATAAAATATTATGTTTTAAGTAAGCCTCTAAACTGCTCTGACTTCTGCCAATCTGACTTTGAGCTTGAAAGAACATCTGGCCATCATCATGTCAGTATGTTAAAAGTGTGGTAATTTTAGGTACTTACAGTTTTCTTTGAAAACAATAGAAGTATTATTTTCTATGGAAACTAAAAGCCTACAATGTGTTTAAAGTTGCTCCACTTGAAAATTGATATGTTGAGACTCATACTGATGAATCTTAGAGTGCTGCTGCAATTTTGTCTACTCCCATCATGCGAAACAGAGCAGGACTTGGGAAAAGAAAATGACAGAAATGATGAGAATAGTACACTTATATAGCATCATTAGTGTGTACACAGCATAGGAAAAATATTAGCTCTCATTCACTCTTCAGTGTTACTGGACTATAAAGGCAGATGGGATTTAAGGTAAACTTATGTTCCCTGTGTAGGCTTCAAATGTTGTATTCACCTTTGTTTTATGTGAGGGGAAACCTGTTATTTGAGGAACAGACCTGCCAAAGGCTCTGGCTTGTTAATTAAGCAAATACAAGATTCTTCTTCCCCCAGCATATGTTTAAACTCATACTTCAAAATAAATAAAATAAGGATGCTGCAGCATGCAGATAGGCTGTGAACGTTCTTAATATTAGAGAGTAGAATAGCTTTTTTGTGCAATAGGTAATGGTAGTTTTATCCCTTTCCTTATATGCAAAGGCATTCCTTTTTGTGAAGGTCAAAGAACCAACTTTGGTGGTTCAGATCAAATGGACCCTAGACTTAAGGGTCTTAAGACCTCCTGAGCTTTTATCTTTACTAACAATACCTTATTTATCATCTGTGTGCATAAACCAAAGTTGTACAGAGATATTAATGCACTGGTTGCCAATATCAAGCTGAATTATCTTCTTGGCATCAGTTAGTAAAGTGAGTGCAAATTTGTCTGTTCAGAAGAAATTTCTTGTTCATTGATATTTGCAGTTTCTTCCATTCATAAATAACACTCACGAATTGTAAAAGGTTTCAGAGTAACAGCCGTGTTAGTCTGTATTCGCAAAAAGAAAAGGAGTACTTGTGGCACCTTAGAGACTAACCAATTTATTTGAGCATAAGCTTTCGTGAGCTACAGCTCACTTCATCGGATGCATACTGTGGAAACTGCAGAAGACATTATATACACAGAGACCATGAAACAATACCTCCTCCCACCCCACTCTCCTGCTGGTAATAGCTTATCTAAAGTGATCACTCTCCTTACAATGTGTATGATAATCAAGTTGGGCCATTTCCAGCACAAATCCAGGTTTTCTCACCCTCCGCCCCCCCCCCCCCCCCCCAAACTCACTCTCCTGCTGGTAATAGCTCATCCAAAGTGACCACTCTCTTTACAATGCGTATGATAATCAAGGTGGGCCATTTCCAGCACAAATCCAGGTTTTCTCACCCCCCCCCCCTTTTCCAAAAACGACACACACAAACTCACTCTCCTGCTGGTAATAGCTTATCCAAAGTGACCACTCTCCTTACAATGTGTATGAAAATGAAGGTGGGCCATTTCCAGCACAAATTCAGGTTTTCTCACCCCCCACCCCGCCCCCACAAACACAGACTCTCCTGCTGGTAAAAGGTTTCAGTAAAGACATAGCTGGAGGCAATATAAACCACACATACACCTTGTGTGAGGAATTCCTGGTTCCCTGGAACTTAGGGAACTAGCTACATGAAGCTGGAAAGGAGTTGTGTTTGGCGGGCCTCAGCCTTTTGGCATCCATATTACAATGTGTGTAGCTGAATTCAGTTGAAGTTCAAGGAGAATAAGCCAATTAAGGTAGAAATCTGAGAGTCCTTTGGCTCTGTGTCTGTAGATCAGGGTAAGCCAAGAAAAAGAGCCAGACCTGGCACTGATGGTAACCTTATGTATCACTTTATTTCTAATTTTGTTTTTGGCTTGGAAAGCCAGTTCACATTGGCTTTCAGTCTTGTCCAGATTTAGTTGAAATCGGGTACATTGAGCACTTTGGACACTGGTACAGCAAGTTTGGAGTCTGATCCGGTAAGAGGCTTAGAGTATCTGGCAAGGTGCCAAGCACCCACCCTCAACTCCCACTGAACGTGCTCTGAACCTTGCTGAATATGCTCAGCATCTTGTAAGATTAGTCCCTCATTGCAGAAGCTTCTATTTAGCATACTCATCTATTTTTTTCCTTTGGAAGAGCCGAACAGTAAACACACTATAATATTATATAATGTGGTTGTTCAGTACAAAAAGACGAACCACATTTATCCGGCCATGGATGTCAGCTGAGGAGCAACAATCAACATGGAGGCAGAAGACCTCTGTGCAGAAGGGTTTTGGTGCATTTCCCGACATCCATAGAGATCTAAGATCTATGATTTTTAGTCAACCCCGCTGCTCATCTCTGGGTTGGAGGGGGCTACCTTCACACTCCTGAAAGAAGAAGTGGATGGAAGATCTGCAAGTCAAAATACAGAGTTTCCAGTCGTCATGTTGGAAAGACCAGCTCCTCTAGAGGGAGATTTGGGCCAGTGATACTGCAAGACATTGAAGAAGCTTCTCAGGAAGAGCATGCTGCAACCCTTTGCTTCCAGTTTTCATGTTTTTAGCATTATGCCTTCTGGAGTTGTTAGTGCACGTCTTTCCCCTGTGGTTCCTTTTCCATTGTGTTGTGTCACTGATGGGAAGATATTTTGCAAACATGCTCTACCTAGGGATGACTGTCTTCATAAAAATGTGCATATTACCCTCCATTTATGACTATAGTCATGATGCAATTCTGTCAGTTTCCTTTTGTAGATTATACCAGAAGCCTTTTTGGAGACATGTAAATGAAATTTGGGTTAGACTCAGTTCTATTCCATGAGGAAAGTATGGTACATACTGTGTTTTGGCACAGTATTTTTAATATAGACCTCAATGAAAAATAGAAGATATCTTTCAGGCCCAGATCTTGATCCCAGTGTAGCCTGAGCATCCAGGCTATCCAGTAGGATTGCCTCCAGATCTGGCAGGGGAAAGAATTCTCCTCCCCAGCTGATGCTTTACAGACACTGCTCCAGCCATGGAGCAGGAGTGGTTCTTCATAGAAGTACAACTATCTGCCAGAGCCTCAAATTCCTGTATCAGCAATAGTAAAAAGTGGAAGTAAATAGTAATAGCAATATTAAAAGGTAGTATGCCACCAATGCTAAAATACATTACAGTACAGGGTAACCAGGTAGAGGGCTGGACTAAAGAAAACTGTGCATTATTCAAAATGGGTGTGTGTGTGTCTGGGGCTGGGGGTGTAATTCAAAATTGTGGTGAATTTGGTACTTGTGAATGGTATGGCATACTGAGATTCCTCTTTTGATTTCCAGAAAAGGGATGTCATGAGTGACAGCAGTGCAAACTTTCCATAATAGGGACCACCTCTGGGTGACAGAGTAGTTTTATCTGCATGCATATTCAGTTCTTGGCCTCTCTGCTGAAGGTTTTTGTGAAGCAGATACCTATCAACTAGGAACTAGACTGAGAGCAACTCATTTCACACAGGTCACCAGACAACCCTCAGATGCTAAGTATTTAAAATTGAAAACCCTTTCCTCTCACTTCGCTCCGCCCCCAATTGAAACAAGCTTACTCTGAACCCTCGACTAGAGGCAAACAGTAATGAATGCTTTTTATTCATACCCACTTGCATTTTTTTAGCCACATACTAGAGATCGCAACACAGGGCCATCTTCAAACTGCTCCTAATCAAATCCTTTCCACTGCTTCTAGCGATGATGAAATATAACCTCTTCAGCTCGAGAAAGAGCCATCCTTATCCATCATGAAGCCATAGTAACATAATGTTAGTCATTTTTCCAGTTATGGTACTAGCCAGTGGTAAACTGGTTATACATAGGTATTTTTATTTGACACTTACATTAATTACCATGACAATAATGTTCAATATGATATAACAGAGTGATAATGGTTAACTATGGTATTACAATGATGAATATAGTCTTATAAGGAAATAGTGGTTAACATGGTATTACAGTGGTACAATTTCTTCATATTTCTGTTCAAAAATGCAACACTGGCTTCCCTAGTGGTGCTCACTTTCTTTTCATTACAGCTACCCTGTCACTTCACATAATGGAACACATTCACTCTGCTACTGGAGGTGGAAGAAAGCATCCTGGTTTTAGAGCCACTGTGGGCCAGACTCTAGTCTCATTTGCACCAGCATTCATACAGAGTAGTTTACCTTACTTCAGCGGTGTGAGTCCAGATGTACACTGGGGTGTCAGAGATCAGAACCCTGATCTGTGGTGTAACAGTGGCAGAACACTAGGTAGTTTGCTTTGAGGAATTTCACAAGTGCAGAAGCAGATGAAATCTCCCAGTAATTAAGGGGAAGCAAAAATATTTTGAAAACCTTACACTAGTTTAATATGACATGCTTAATATTATAGCCCAGCATTCTGACCCGAGACCACCGCTGGAGAAGGATGAGTTTCTGACCCATAGAACATTGAGTTTTCCTAATATAGTGCCAGACCAGAAACACCTGTGTTAAATAACTTTGTGGTAATTCACTTTGAAAAGTCAGTGTTCAGTAGCCCTCAAAATTTCTCATTTCTTGCCTGTGGAGGGACGGTCTAGGGGTTGCACAGTGGCTGCAGCATAAAAGCATATAGGGGACAAAGGCTTAAGACTTCTGGATTCATTTACACAGTATGCAAGCTATAACTGCTGCTTTGTTTTATTTGTTTAAGTTTTGCTATATATTTCTTTAGTACATTTAGGCCCCAATTCAGCTAAACATTTCAGCATATAATTAAGTTTAAGCACACCTTACTTAGCAAATTTTAAAGAAGCTGAATAGATTTTAAAACCTCTGCTAATGTATTCACTCTATAATACCACAAATACACAGGGACAGAATTAGCAAAGGAGGCAAGAAGTTATGCAAGTAAATGCTGGGAAGGCAAAGTATAAAGGTAAGAAGAAAAGATAGGATGTGAAAATAATAATTACAAAGGGTAACAGGCAACAGAAATTATGGAGTAATATGCATTGAACAGTGGGAAGAGAAGTGACACATTAGCGTATGAAATGACAGCAAACTTTATACGCATTCCTCAGTAAGCCCAAATATGTCTAAACAACCGTATTAAAAACCAGTAATCAGGGGTTAGTTTCATCTTCTGTTTCTTCAGGCTTTGTGCCAGGAGCTGTGTAGAATCATCATAGTTTCAATCACCTGATTACATCCTATTTAGGTGTCAAATAGTCAGGATTATCTATCCACCCATCTATTCGTCCATCTGTTCATCCAGTAGTTAAGTCCCTGGCTTTGGCTTTCACAGATTGAGAGTGTGAGTACCATCATATCAATAATGCTTTATAAGACAAGATTAAATTGTAGTTATCGTTTCAAACAATGGTACCGTCTATCTCAATCTTTCTGGTTTCTGGGCCAAATTCTGCAGTCCAAATGCCCACTGATTTAAGGGAGTTTTGCCTGAAGAATGATGGAAGGCCTATTGTAGGCCAGTTTTTAAGAGATAATGGTAAGTGTGTGTGCCTTTCACTAAGATGAACTGGAACTGTATGTTTGGATCCGAGAGCAGAATTTAACCATGTGTGCCTATAAGACAAACCTGCTTTTTTTCTTTTTGTTTTTAACCAGAGCAAGTTATTTCTACTTTAGCCCTGCATAACTAATACAGCTGAGGAAGAGTGAGCTGGTATTCTATTCTAATTCACGCGTCATCGCTGACACCAGAATCTTTATTATTTGAGAGGTTGTAAGAGGAAAAAACTACTTGAATTAAAGAGGCAGGACTAAGTGTGTAGCATTGATGGTTAAAAAAATCATGTTTTGACTTATGTGCTGAGCAGATTTGATAACAAGATAATAAATATTGAGCCCCACAGTGTGATAATTACAGTCGCTATCCTGACTATAACCACTCTTTTAATTAGTGCATTTGTTGGGGGGGAATTAAGCTAATGTAGTACTTGAATGGCAAAGGAACTTGCATTCAATCATATGTTGATCTTGCTGAACCTTACGTAAAACTTTGAATATGCTTTGTTGTTTGTTTTTTGCCTTCTTTGGGGATGCCAGGATTTATCCTGCTACATCAGGTTTAATTTTTAAAGGTAATATACATAATGCATAACAGTGCATCAGTTCATTTAATTTTAAGCTTTTCTTAATTTACTGGTTGGCTGATTCTTCCAACATTGTTTTTCTGGGTCCTTTTTGAGGAAAGTCATGGGATAGAAAATGCTTTAAAGTCCTCATGCCAGCAAAGTATATGATGGTATAGGTTTCCATTTGCCTGATGAGAACACGTGCTTGCACTGTTTGCTGGATGTTTTATTTGGACAGAAATAGTCTTGGACTAGACAGGACTTTTTGAAAGGTCAGTTAGCCCATTCCTGATATACACACTGTATTTGTGTGCTAATGGGTTGTTTTGCTGTAAGTGGTAAGTTGAATGGACATAGCGGAAATGTTTTGCTTTAATTTGAACTTGAAGGGGGAAAAAATATTACTTGTAACTGGAAGGAAGGTTATGGTGGGGTGAAAAACTTACCCAGTTTCCAAAGTGAACTTTTTAAAAAAGAATGGCCTCTAACTTCACTAGGAAAACAAAAAGAAAGGCCTTTTGCTCACAAATGTAAAGTTAGAATCTGAATTATTCAGTTACATGCAACTGTATACATATTTGTACCTACATTAAAACAAAAGACAGGGAATTGTCAGAGCATGTGAATGTCCTGGCCAAACCACCTGGCACAGAGAGGCAGTGGAATTGGACCCTTGGCTGTCAGGATACTTGCCAGCTTTAGGGTAGTTTTTCATCATGAGAGAATCACAAAGCTGCCCTAATGCTGCAAAAAGAAAAGGAGGACTTGTGGCATTTTAGAGATTAACAAATTTATTTGAGCATAAGCTTTCATGAGCTACAGCTCACTTCATCGGATGCATGCAGTGGAAAATACAGTGGGGAGATTTTGTATACACAGAGAACATGAAACAATGGGTGTTACCATACACACTGTAATGAGAGTGATCAGGTAAGGTGAGCTATTACCAGCAGGAGAGTAGGAAGTGATAATCAAGGTGGGCCATTTCCAGCAGTTGACAAGAACATCTGAGGAAGAGTGTGGGGGGGAGGGAGGAGGGAATAAACATGGGGAAATAGTTTTACTTTGTGTAATGACCTATCCACTCCCAGTCTTTATCAAGCCTAATGAAATGGTGTCCAGATTGCAAATTAATTCCAATTCAGCAGTCTCTCGTTGGAGTCTGTTTTTGAAGTTTTTTTGTTGAAGAATTGCAACTTTTAGCTCTGTAATCGAGTGACCAGAGAGATTGAAGTGTTCTCCGACTGGTTTTTGAATGTTCTAATTCTTGACGTCTGATTTGTGTCCATTTATTCTTTTACGTAGAGACTGTCCAGTTTGACCAATGTACATGGCAGAGGGGCATTGCTGGCACATGATGGCATATATCACATTGTTAGATGCGCTGGTGAACGAGCCTCTGAGAGTGTGGCTGATGTGATTAGGCCCTATGATGGTGTCCCCTGAATAGATATGTGGACACAGTTGGCAACGGGCTTTGTTGCAAGGATAGGTTCCTGGGTTAGTGGTTCTGGTGTGTGGTGAGTATTTGCTTCAGGTTTGGGGGCTGTCTGTAAGCAAGGACTGGCCTGTCTCCCAAGATCCAACCTGTCAGACAGAGACAAACACCTACAAGATCTCTATCAAGCGTTCTTACAACTACAGTACCCACCTGCTGAAGTGAAGAAACAGATTGACAGAGCCAGAAGAGTACCCAGAAGTTACCGACTACAGGACAGGCCCAACAAAGAAAATAACAACGCCACTAGCCATCACTATTCGACATTGGTGAGGCCTCATCTGGAGTACTGTGTCCAGTTTTGGGCCCCACACTACAAGAAGGATGTGGATAAATTGGAGAGAGTCCAGCGAAGGGCAACAAAAATGATTAGGGGTCTGGAACACATGACTTATGAGGAGAGGCTGAGGGAACTGGGGTTGTTTAGTCTGCAGAAGACAAGAATGAGGGGGGATTTGATAGCTACTTTCAACTACCTGAGAGGTGGTTCCAGAGAGGATGGTTCTAGTCTATTCTCAGTGGTAGAAGAGGACAGGACGAGGAGTAATGGTCTCAAGTTGCATTGGGGGAGGTTTAGGTTGGATATTAGGAAAAACTCTTTCAGTAGGAGGGTGGTGAAACACTGGAATGCATTACCTAGGGAGGTGGTAGAATCTCCTTCCTTAGAAGTTTTTAAGGTCAGGCTTGACAAAGCCCTGGCTGGGATGATTTAATTGGGGATTGGTCCTGCTTTTTGAGCAGGGGGTTGGACTAGATGACCTCCTGAGGTCCCTTCCAACCCTGATATTCTATGATTCTATGATTCTATGATCACCTTCAGCCCCCAACTAAAACCTCTCCAGTGCATCATCAAGGATCTACAACCTATCCTGAAGGACGACCTATCACTCTCACAGATCTGCTGAATTGGAATTAATTTGCAAACTGGAGACCATTACATTAGGCTTGAATAAAGACTGGGAGTGGATGGGTCATTACACAAAGTAAAACTATTTCCCCATGTTTATTCTCCCCCACCCCCACTGTTCCTCACACGTTCTTGTCAACTGCTGGAAATGGCCCACCTTGATTATCACTACAAAAGGTTCCCCCCCCTCCCCCTGCTCTCCTGCTGGTAATAGCTCACCTTACCTGATCACTCTCGTTACAGTGTGTATGGTAACACCCATTGTTTCATATTCTCTGTGTATATAAAATCTCCCCACTGTATTTTCCACTGCATGCTTCCGATGAAGTGAGCTTTAGCTCCTGAAAGCTTATGCTCAAATAAATTTGTTAGTCTCTAAGGTGCCACAAATCCTCCTTTTTTTTTTGTGGATACAGACTAACACGGCTGCTACTCTGAAACCTGTCCTAATGCTGCAGAAGCTCTTCCACTTCAATTATAATGATCGTATGCCATGATACAAGCAGAAGTAAAGAGCCTGGGAAAGCTAAATTTATAACTCAAGATTGTCTAAACCAGGGCAGGCTTTGTTATTACCTCTGCTGAGTGTTGTTATACTTTTCTCCAGTTTAATTCCCGGAGAATTTGAATGACCACAGCCATGGCCAGTCCTGCAGTAGACCAACCCACTGTTTTTTGTTGCCAGCAGCTGAAATCACCCTGGAGTTGAACAGGATTTGTGACAATAATGTGTTTCTGCTGCTGAAGAAGGAGAGGATAACATGGTTATCTCACTTACAGTATATTGTTGCTGGAGGATTTCTATTTTAATTTGACTGATAAGTCACACAAAAGGAAGAAAGTGATTTTAAATATGGAGCTGAGTAGATAAAGAGACACCAGAAAAAGAGCTTGAGAAAGCTATGGGACATCTTAGCTTCTTTCCCTGAAATGGGAATTTATGTGCGTTTATTTGAGAGCAGAGCAGAATTGGGTCCTAAAAGTGAGAAGTCTAGTAAAATACACAGAGAATCCTGGTAAAACTCTGTCACAGGGTAAGGAAAAGCATAAAAGAAGAGAGGGGGCCTAATTTCTGCCTATTTGTTTTACTGAACCAAGTCTTTTTGTTGTTGTTTTTATCTGAATATAATCCCTTTTGTAATAACTTGAGAGACCATTCATCCTGGAGTATGTATCCATAACCTGATGAGATTAGTGGAAAAAGAGCTGCTAGTGGATTCTGCCCATTCTGAAAAAAAAACTCAGGAACTCTGAGCTTTAGCTTATGCCCAGATAAATTTGATAGTCTCTAAGGTGCCACAGGGACTCCTCATTGTTTTTGCTGATACAAACTAACATGGCTACCACTCTGAAACCAGGGACTCTGAGATTATTCTTAATCTTGCATGGTGCATTAGTAACTAATTTTTTATCCTTTTTTTGATCCCTTTAACTCTTGACGTAATGATGTTGTCTATATAGTCTGACTTTATTTCTTTACTTAAGTTAATGCACCTTAGAACTGAGTGAACCTTTTCTTTGACCTGGATCAGGCCTTTGGGTTCAGTCCAGTAAAAGTATCTGGGCACTTGTCAAAAGACAAATTTTTACTATACCTATGGAATATTTCCAAAAATCCTAAAATAAATAATAGAAAAATAGTGATTTAAAAACTAATTCCAAATACTAACCAGGCTTGGCTGTCTAGATGAAAAATAAGTTTCAATAAATGGGAGACAGATGCAAGGCATTTCAGTATGAAGAGAAGTGAGGATGCAGAAATAGAAATGGGTTTTTCATTACATAAGTGATTATGCTCAGACCAGAAATCCCGAATATTCTGAGGACCACAGCTGCACTTTCTGCCCCCCATAGTAGTAGCCAGTAATAGCATAACAGTGATGTGGTGCCAGAAACAGTTATTTGTTTTCAGAAATAGATGAAATGTTGGTTTTCTCTGCTTCAGCCAGTAAAATGCATGTTTACTGTATGGCGTATCTTAAATTTCTACCTTTTTTGCAGCAAATGAGTTGCAAATTAATATACACTCCATCTGAGTGCTCCCTGAATGTGTACACACAGTGACGTGTGCTCTCTTTGCCACTTGTTCTCCCCACCTCTATCACCTCTTTGTCAGTTCTGGGTATCAGTATTGATAGCCTGTCCTGGATCATTCCAATTGGCTGAACTTCATTGATCAAGCTCTACCAGCAGCCAGGGAACTGTGTTAGTAATACTGAAAGCAGGAAATCAGAGAGCATTTAAGAAAATAGCAAGAGCATCGTTAAAATGTATCTTGCTGTCTGATTAGGTTCCTGTCATGTGATCAACAGTACTTACTGTCACATTAACAGAGAGATTGGAAAATAGTGCTGGTGTTCCAAAAAAAGAAGTACTTTATTTAAAGGCTGTATTCAAACTCATCAGTGTGTACTTTTAAAGGGAAACCATTGAGGATAAAGGGTCTCAAATTTGACTTACTCTTTAAACATTATTCTCTGGATCCCAGACAGAATGGTTGTCTTTTTTTTTCCTTTTTTTTTTTTTAAAGAATAGACTGCAACCTGTAACAGTCTTTAATATATATAATTCTAACCCTTCATGGAACAAATGTGTAAAATGCTATTCTCCTCCCTTCCCCCCGCCACCCACACCCACAAAAGTCTGCATAACTTTCTTCTTCATTAGAAAAGTGTCACTGTGTGAAAACAGGTATGTCCACTCTACCTTCTACCTCTGTATTTCTCCCCACTTATAAGGTAATGTCTTAAAATGTTATCTGATCATAAGATGAGTGTTTATCAATTCATCACTCACCCTTTCTCCCTTAATTTACTGTAAGGACAATTGTAAACATCCAGAATATTAAGCTATGGATAATTGTGTCTTAAAAAGAGTGGCTTATTTAGTGATGCACCATTTTGTACTCCATCCCTTTAGAAAGAATTTTTAATATAATGAACTTTCTAATAAAGTAGAACTAGATGAATACTGGATAAATTGCAAATATTTGGAAATACTAGTGCTTTGATTTGATCTGACCATATTTGATGCCCTTAGCATTTGGAAATTAACAAAGCTTTGAAATTGGTCTCCATGATTTCATCAAATGCATGTACTCAAGGTAGATTGCATCTATCCCACCCACTACAATTCTTGAGTAGCCAATTTTGAAGCTCAGATACCATTCTGAATCATGTGGGAGAGTGGAATTTATTTATAGTGCAATAAAAAAGTATGTTACTATAACTAGAGTCTCTCCTAGCTTACCTATAGCCCTTCCCTTCTCTAGGGTTTTTGAGGTTTTAGATTTCCTTTTGTCCCATATTCAGCCTTGGGAAGAGTAAAGCATTCTGACCTGGATGGAGCCAGTTTAGGGGGTATTCCTTAATAAGTAGCTTTTCCATAGTATCCTCCAGGACACTTACATTTGATACTGTTTTGTCTTCTGTTGGTTTCTTCTGTAATAGCCTCCTTTAATTTAACTCCTGGCAGTCAGACAGGTTAACCTCAAACAGATAACCTGAGTGGCATATGATATTTTTAAAAATTAATACACATAACTACCTCATTCTCCACTGTAATCCTTTGGTCTTTAACTCTGATCAATGAAGATTACACAAGGAAGATATCTGCTGGTTTGGTCAGGTGGCAGAAGGCAGGGTTTTGAAGTTTGATCATTACTGTACATAGTCGTATGAACCAGTCTAAACTATAATGTTTAAGATTGTGTGTACTTGAAGCTAAAACTGAAGGATTATAACTGTGCTGAAGACAAGGAGAAATGAGGCTTTCTTTACATTCTTTTGTGAAAGAAGTTACACATTTAAACACAATCTTTTCCTCTCCTGGCAAAGAACACACATCACAGGGGTTCTCCCCCCACACTGAGGCAACAACTGCAGGCACTCGTTCATTAGTCTGGGTAGGATTGCAGGACTTTCATCCACCTCTTCCTGCTGGGACATCATTGAGTCAGGGCTCCCAGCAGTCCTGGGTTTCATGGGACTATCCCATTTTGACCCCCAGGCCTCCTGTCCCACTTGAAGTGAACATTTCCTGCATTCAGGGCCCACTGTGGAGAGGAGAAGGGTAGTTTTCCTGGGCACACCATTGGGAAGGGCCTCCAAACCTCGTGTGCCACTCGAGTGGAGTAGCAACCTGAAGCACGCAGTCATAACATCAGTCAGATATGGCCTGTCTGACTTTCCATCTCCATGTGCAGAGGGGTGGATGGGCCAAACCTGAATGGTCCTGCTTGATCCACTTGAAATGTTTAGTAAATACAATTTGACCTTCTTTCAGAATTGGATATGCACTACTCTCCTCTTGAACAGTCTGCTACAAATAAATTTTGCTACCCTATTGGTATCAACTCTGGATGGGATGAGCAAGCCCTTTGAAATCTATCCGTAGTAGCAAGCCCCTTTGCCAGTTCTGGAGGTGGAATTCTCAAAGTTAGTCATCAGCCCTGGCTTGCTGTAATAAATTATGTTGCTAGGCACTCTCTAGGGCAGTTGTAAATTGAAGGATTATTGCTTCTTATGAAATGACATTTAAATTGAACTTTCTGATTAGGCTGGTAAGATAACTATGGTATTATCCTATAATAGCTTCACCAGTTTGAAGCCGTTCCTAAATATAAATACTGCTTTTTCTGAAGCTTGTTCTTGGATGTCAAACATTTGAAGTGAAGGGGAGGTTTATAATAGTGCTTTGGCTCCAGATTATAAAAAGGGTAAATTTATAACTAAGTGTAGCGAGGTGGACACCTGCTCAGGCCCAGAGGGGTTTAAGATAACCCTGGGAGAGGGCTGGGGCAGGGGAAGAGCAGGACTGATTCACAGAGTAGCCTCAGGTGTGGGCCACGCCCCAAACACACCCAGGGGGCCTTCTAAAAGCCAGGGAAGCCAGGAGCAGAGAAGAGACTCTCTCTAGCTTCTGAGTGAGAGGGATCTGGCTGTAGGGACCTAACTGTAGGGACCTAACCAGACTACCTAGATTGGAGCAGGGCTGGGGAAGGGCCTGAGGAGCTGGGGAGCTCCAGCCAGGAAAGCCCCAGGGTGTGGCCCAACAGGTAATTGGGTTGCAGGGGACAGCCCAAGGTTAGACAGAGGCAGCAGGTCCAAACCCAACCTTGCCTGTGATGAGTGGCTCATTACTGCAGTCTGCCCCAGGGCGTGGGGGCTAGCTGGTGACTGGCAGGAGCCTACAACTGAGGCAAGGTAGGGATAGTGGGTGGGGGGTTCCCCTGGGAGGGGGAGACCCTGAACTGTGGGGTACTGCCACGGGGTAGCACCCAGTGAAAGGGGCACCGGGGTCCTGGGAGGGACGGGAGCCAGCAGCAGGGTGAGACACTGGCCTGAAGAGGGCGCTCCGGAGGCTGGAACGATAATTCCCTGTGATGACTAGCAGGAGGCGCCAATGGTGAGTCTGCGCCAAGTTACACGAAGGTTAAGATTCTGTCTCAGGTATTTTTAATAAAAGTCAGGGACAGGTTGTGGGCAATGAACAAAAATTCATGGAAGCCTGTGACCTGTCCCTGTCTTTTCCTAAAAATACCCTGCGGGGGGAGGACAAACAGAGTTCTGCAAGGGCTTGGAGTTGCTCCAGCCCCAACGCAGCTTCTGCAGGAGGGACTGACCCAGCCCTGGCCACTGCACTAGTGGGCTGCGGACTGCCGCTCTGGCAGCGGGCCACTGATCAGCCATTCGGTGGCTCCGGGGTTGGTTGACAGTCAGCTGTTCCAGTGGCCACTGTTCTAGCAGCCCCAGGGCTAACCGCAATCACTGTTCCAACGGCCGCTGCTCCACAGCTACAGAGCTGATCACTGGTCAGCTGTTCAGTGTGTCTCCCCCACCCCTCGGCCGCTGTTCTCGTGGCCCCGGGACTGGCTGTTGGCCAGCTGTTCCGAGGGCCGCTGCTCCATGCCTAGACAGTGCTTCAGTGACCTCGGGGCTGGTCACCGCCCACTATTCTAGCAGACCCAGGGCTGACCACCAGCCAGTTGTTATGATAGCTGCTGCTCCTGGGATTGACAGCTGGTCCAGGCCTGCCCCAGAACAAGTCACGGATTCCCTGGAAAGTCATGGAATCCATTACCTTCATGTCAGAATCATATCCTTACTTATAACAGAGAAATAGACAAATTTCAGTAAGTCATTTATTGAATGTGTAATTAATTAAAACATGCAGATGTTTTCATGCATTTATCATTTCAGATTTTTTTTTATTCATACCTATAGAGACATCATCAATTTAAAAATTGTATTTCTGTCTAATTCTTTCTTTTGGTATCTTTTTGCTTTTTTCCTACTATTATTAAAATTAGCACCTAAAATACTATAACTGACAGAGACCAGCAAAAATATTTTTCTGTTTTTTTTTTTTCAGTTTGTTTACTTTGTGTATTTGACAGCACTTTTCATTAGGCCCTGATCCTGAAAACTTTATGTATATGGTTAAATTTGAGAACCTATTTTGGGACTACTCACATGAGTAAAATTAGGTGATTGCTCAATTGAGGCTTTAATCAGTTCCCCTGTTGTCTGAGTCCTTCAGAAGCCAAGGAGTTTTTTTTAATAGATTGTAAAACCACAACAATTGGCAGAGGGACTTGGGGCTGATGTAGTGATTGAGGGCTTGTCTACAGTGTGCATTAATCCATGCTAGAAGGGTATAAATTCTAGTGTACACTAGGTTGTTATCCATTAAGTGGCCTATACACACCATGCACAAAAATTTCCCGAGTTAAGAACATAAGAATGTCCATACTGGGTCAGACCAAAGGTTCATCTAGCCCAGGAGCCTGTATTCCAACAGTGGCCAATGCTAGGTGCCCAGAGGGAATGAACAGAACAGATAATTAAGTGTTCTATCCCCTGTCACCCATTCCCAGCTTCTGGCAAACAAAGGCTAGGGACACTATACCTGCCCATCCTGGCTAATAGCCATTGATGGGCCTATCCTCCATGAACTTATCTAGTTCTTTTTAGAACCCTGTTATGGTCTTGGCCTTCACAACATCCTCTGGCAAGGAGTTCTGCAGGTTGTGCGTTGTGTGAAAAAAAAAAAACTTCCTTTTGTTTTTTTTAAACCTGCTATCTATTAATTAAACCTGCTGCCTATTAAGTTTGCACTAAAGTCCTGTTTCAAACAGTACTGCATTAATGTACACTAAGGCAGAAATTCTAAAAATGGGGGACACCCCCACCCCCTGGGGTTTGTGTAATGTATTTGGGGGAGAGGGGTGTGAGAAACTTTATGAAAAAAGTGTGCTGCATGTGTTTTACCCACAGCAATGAATAACTTGCAAAGCTGATTCCTCCAAAAATATGAAGGCCACAGATGAAGCAGGTGCATTTGACTCTAGATGACTGTACATTTTGATGGATTTCTGTTAAGCTTGCGTAGCGTTATACAAAGTTATTGCCATCTGTACATTAATCTCTTTGCTAGGACGGGGTGTGCACATTTAATTGTAAGTGTTGACCATAATCTCAGTTTTGTGTTTGCTCATATTACAATGTATTGTTGGCTCTGTTTGAATCAATACCTTGCTGTTTCTAATATTTAGTGAGAGTTGCATGTTGATTGTTTTTCATTGGTATATGTACTTGTGGGAGGCAGGGCATAAATTGCTACAAACACAAGGACGGGAGCATTATCAAATAAGTTTGAGAACCACTGCACTAAGGAACTTCTAGTTAGCACCAGCAGTGTCCACACAGGCCAGTTAGTGCATGACACCCTAGTGCACACCAGAATTTTTACCCATCTAGTATGGATTAATGAGTAGTGTAGAGAACTCTGAAACTACTTTTAATTCATACCAAAGGGGTAAAAATGTTGGCATTTCTTTTAAATTATTCTATTAGAGTGATTGAACATAAATTTACAACTGATAATGAAATATAAAATTGTATTCTTCTAGAACAAGTACTAGCTGAGTGACCCAGCAAAACCATTCAGTACTATAAGATTTCCTCTTGCCTTCTGTGTACTACAAGTTGCAGTATAGTACACATAAGATCCTTTTCGTCAGCCTATAGTGTAATATAAATGTAGACCCACACCAGATCAGCAGAGAGTCCAGAACAGAGCTGTGTCAGAAATGGTCTTCACGTCCCATGAAAATTTTCAAGATACCTAAAAAAATCCTACCCCAAAATGGGATAAAAAGTTGAAATTTCAAATGTTTTCTGAATCCAAAACAGAAATTTAGTTCTAGTCAACTGAAATATCTTGTTGCAATAATTTTGACTTTTAACCTTTTTGTAGTCCAACTTTACTAAAATTTCTAAATGAAAATTAATTTCAACTAAAAAAACTCTAAAATTTTCTTATTTGAAAATGTCAAAATGGGATATTTTGGCAAATTTAAAACTTTTTTCCAAAAGATTTTTGAGTCAAGAGATTCACTGAAACTAAGCCAATTTGGTGAACATTTTTGGTTCTGATAAACTGGCATTTTTTGGTAAAAAAAAAAAAATAGTTCATTGCAATATTCCCACCAGCTCTAGTCTCGGGGAAGCTAAGTGTTCTGCCCTTCCTTCTATATGTACTAACAAGTCTTGTGAGAAGGATCAGTAGGGAGAAATCTTAAAAAGCAATGGATCAGTTTGTCCCAGAACTATGAAACTGAGGAAGACCCCTCTAATGCTCTTCTAAAAGCAGCAGAAATAAAATACAGGACTTATTCTTACAGTCCTTGCTTGGGTAAAACTCCAGTTGAATGCGTTAGTGGCATCTCCACTTTGAAAGCAAAGGGAATTTTGACTGAGTAAGGACTGTAGGATTAGGCCCACATTTATTTATATTTTAGCACTTGCAGTCAACTGTCCAGGGAAGACATATGGCTCTTTTTTATTTGCTGATTAGTGATTAAGAGTTTGATAACCATCTCTCTCTGGTTAAGCTGAAATGAGTCGGGCCCCTGTCCTACAAAAGAAATCAGTCAGCATGGACCTTTGTCTTTGCAGAGTCCTACTGAAGTTCAAGGGACAATGCTCAGGTTTCAGTGTTAGGGCTGGCAGAGCCCTCTATGGTGTCAGGGCCTGAATTACGGCTTTTTTTTTTTTCTTTTGAATTAGATTTCCTTTAATTGTCTTTTTAAAAGTCTTGGCTACTTGGACAGATTTTGGCAGGCACAGCTATTGATGATGTCTTTACAGTACACATTACTGTATTTACTTATCTTGATTTATTAAAAAGGAAAGCACCTATCCAATAGCTCTAGGCATTTCTACAGTTATTAAGCATAATGCCACACAAAATCCAATACTGATGGGCTATATACTTCCAGTGCAATTTCTTTTTTCTAAACAAACACACACACACACCACTGTATTGGGAATGATGATAACATCCCAGGTTAAATGTTTTAATAAACATACTTTCCTTTTTCTCAGAAAAGTAACTGCGGTAATAGAAATTAAATATGAAACCATGGTGTTCATGATTAGCCCCAGGGCATAGGAAGAAAAAGGTGAATTGATTTTTTTTTTTAAATAAGCTACCATTTAACTAACATTAAAAAAATACAATTGGAGTGGTTGATAAGAAAGACAGAAGTTTTATTTGCCCATGTAAAATTATTCATTGAAAGTCAGTGGGACTTAAGCACATGCTTAAAGTTAAGTCTGTGCTTAAGGGTTTTCCTGAATCAGGGCCAATAATACATAGCACTAATTTAGCTCTTTTCAGTTGTAGCTCTTCAGTGGTTTACTAAGGGCATGTCTCTATAATGAGTTAGTGTGCAGCAAGATGGATTATAAATCTACAGCACACTAACTGGCCCTGGGGACCCTGCTATCACACAGGTTTCCATATCTGCTTCAAAACAGCAGTAGGTCAAAGCACACTATGAAACTTTTAGTGCGCGGTAGCAGAATCAACAGACTAGTGAACTGTGGATTTACAGCTCTGCCTGCTCTGCACTAACTCTCCTTACAGACAGTCCTAAAGTAAGTATTATCCCAATTTTACAGATGAGGAAATTGAGTTTCAGTGATGTATAGGTATTTTCAAAATTGGCTACTGATTTTGAGTGTTCCAATTTTTGAGTGCCCAACTGGAGATTTCCAGACCTGAATATTAGAGGTGCTAAGTATAGGGGGTAAGTGGAACAGTAGAAAGAGGGTGAGGTTTTAGGAAGTACTCAGTTTGGTATGACACCAAGGGCATAGGACTGCAAACAGGAGACGAGGTTGCTACTGGATAACCACAGGCTTCTCAGCATGTAACACTGGCCTCTCTGAAGGATAAATAAAGGTCTCTTTCCTGCAACATTGTGTGCCTACCACATCGCTTATTGTTAAGGCTACATTTTAGTCACGGGTATTTTTGGTAAAAATCATGGACAGGTCATGTGCAGTAAACAAAAATTCATGGCCTCTGACCTGTCCATGACTTTTACTATATACCCTGACTAAAAGTTGGCAGGGCTAGCCGGGGGCGCTGCGGGTGCGGGGGGGGGGGGAGGTGTGGGCGACGGTGTGTGGCCTGGGACCTCCCACTGGTTCTGGTGGGGATTGGCGGGGCCAGCAGGCTCCCTATTTGGGTCCACTCCGCACCTCTCCCCCTGCCCCTCCTAGCAGCAGCAGAGTTTGGGTGTGGGAGGGAACAGGAGTTGGGGCATGGAATGGGGTGAGGCGGATTCTGGGTGGTGTTTACCTGGGGGGCTCCCTGGAAGTGGTGACATCCCCCTCGCTCACCTGCTCACCTACTTGCCTCTGGCCAGTGCTCTGGCTTCACAGCTCCCATTGGCTGGGAACCGCAACCAATGGGAGCTGCGGGGGCGGTGCCTGCAGGCAGAGGCAGCATGCAGAGCTGTCCAGAGCCTGCCTCACCCGGTCCCACGCCCCAACCTTCTGCCCTCTTCCACACCCAAATGCTGCTGCTGGGGTGCGGGGGCGCCATGGCCCGAGACTGCTCCAGCTGTGGCCTGTGTGACTGGTGCAGAGGCTGCCTGAGCTGCCCCTGAGCCAGGTGCACAGGCCACTGCAGAAGTCATGGAGGTCACGGAAAGTCATGGAATCCGTGACCTCCGTTACAAACTCAGAGCCTTACCTATGGCTAATGAAACAGCTGGGGGACACAATGGGATTTCCGATATAACTAAGTCCAAATGTTCAAAAAGTGGCGCGCGCCCCTCCCACCCCCCAAAAAAATCATGAAACTAGTTTAGAAGCATAAGATTTTGTTTTAAATAACAGATGTTGCATTCTTTATATATGTCCTCTGGCTTTTGATCCTTCAGGGTGCACTTGCCTCACATTGTCAAGCTTTTCTCTGAAACACAAGGGCTAGAAACTTACTTTTTTTTTTTTCTTAAATGAAAGTCGTGATTTATTCAATATCCGGATTCTAGCAGTTTGGCTTCAAAAAAGCACTAAAAATCACAAGATTTGACAACACTGTATTCCTTATGAAACACTGTGCACCCCCAGCTCCCATTGATGTCTACTGGAATTATGGACCCAAGGTTTCCCAAAGTCAGTGGCTATGATGCAAAATTTGCTCTTCAGTGGTTTATTCAAAGTTATATGGCCAACCAGTGGCAGAGTTAGAAATAGATCGCAGATGTCCTTAGTCTCCCAGTCCAGTGCAGTAATCTCACTTCTGAAAAGTATTAAGATTTCTTTTTAGGCCAAATAACATGGACTATTTTATGTTACTTTTCTTGCAGCCTGTTTATTCCTGTCCTTAACTAGGTATCATGGTTTTCGTGAGCCCAGAATTGGCTTTAGTCTCACTGCACCATTCCCATATATAACACAATAATACTCTAAAATCATTAACACATATAGGATTGATTTTGGTCCCGTAATCCGTAATTTACAATAGGTTTCTCTTTCAGAGAAATTTTAACACTGGTGCTCAAAGACCATTCTTTATCAGATTACTGAATACATTTAACTTCACTTTGGCCTTGATCCTGCAAATACTTATACATGTGCTTAACTCTACTACCATAAGTTGTTAATTACTGTATGTATATTAGTGTGTTCAGAATTGGGACCTTTGTGCTTCAAATTGCTCTGTTAGCCAAAAATCACCTCAAAATGTGCCATGTTGTGTCTCATATAGTAAGATCTGCCAAGAAATACATACCATACAGCAGGGACAAATTTTAAACTCTCACATAATTTTAAAAGATCAACTTTTAATGTACATCTTTTCAGTGTTACATTTTTATAGTTGCTGGTAGTTGAAAAGAAAGTCTTTCTGACATACTCCACTCACATTACAGCAGGGGTCGGCAACATTTTAGAAGTGGTGTGCCGAGTCTTCATTTATTCACTTTAATTTAAGGTTTTGCATGCCAGTAATACATTTTAATGTTTTTAAGAAGGTCTCTCTCTGTCTGTATATTATATAACTAAACTGTTGTATGTAAACAAGGTTTTCAGAATGTTTAAGAAGCTTCATTTAAAATTAAATTAAAATGCTGATCTTACACTGCCGGCCCGCTGCCGGTCTGGGGTTCCGTCCCTGGCTCCTGCCAGCCAGGGTCCTGGCTGCCGGCCCCGCTCAGCCCACTGCTGGTCTGGGGTCCTGGCCCTGGCCACATAGAGTAGTTTCTCCCTGGTTCTGGCCCATTTTCTCTCTCTTTCTCTGCACTGAGAACAGGGCTGGGGGTGAAAGAGCAGGTTGGGGTGCAGGGTCTGGCCAGGAGCTAGAATGAGGGAGGGGGCTCAGGGTTGGGGCAGGAGATTTGGGTATGGAGCGCTTACCTGGGCAGCTCCCATTTGGTGCAAGGAGTGCAGGTGGAAATGTGTGTGTGTGTGTGTGCAGGAGCTGCCATTTGGTGCTCAGGGTGGGGATGTGGATGTGGGGGTGCAAGAGTCAGGGCATGAGGTGTAGGGGGGGCTGGGGGTGTGTGAGGAGGGTGCAGGAGTCGGGGTGTGGGGGGGTGCAGGGGTCAGAGCATGGGGCTGGGGTGTGTGGGGGGTGCAGGGCAGAGGGCTAGGGGTGTGTGAGGGGGGTTCATGGGAGAGGGCTGGGGGTGTGTGAGGAAGGTGCAGGGGTCGGCTGAGGAGTGGGGGGGGTTCAGGGTCAGGCAGAGGGCTGGGTGTGTGTGAGGGGGGTGCAGGGATCAGGGCAGAGGGCTGGGGGTGTGGGCTCAGGTCGTGGGGGTGCTCCCAGCCCTGAGTGGCTCACAGCAGGGGGCTGAAGGGGACAGGCCAATTCCACCCCCTTCCCCAGCGTCTCCGGAGCAGAGAGCGCGCTGCGGCTCTACTTTTCCTTCTCCTCCTCCATAGCAAGGGCTGTCAGCTGATCGGCCGCAGGGAGGGAGAGAAGGAGAGGCAGGAACCCTGCACGCTAGGGGAAGAGGCAGCTTGCCTGCCCTGCAAGGAGAGAGTGGTGGGCGGGGGCGGAGAACAGTGGGCCGGGCCAGGCAGGGTAGGATTTTTAATGGCACGCTGTTGTCCCCGACAGACAGCAGCGTGCCATTAAAAATTGGCTCACGTGCCGTCTTTGGCACGCATTTCATAGGTTGCTGACCCCTGCGTTACAGGCAGGTTGTCAATGGCCTTTTCTTTGGAAATGTAATACTGTAGATGAAAGAAAAGAAGGATTATTAGGGTTTTAAGACTTTAGTCTGGCTAAATAAAGTATTTTGCCTATTCCGCTGAAAAGAATGTGAAGAGACTGCTTCAGATCAGCTGTAGTGACCAAATGTGAATACGAAACATTTTGTTAGGAGGAACTGATATGAATAGATACTTTTATGGGTCATTTCAGTAGAGAGGTCAAGTATTGCCGTGGAGATGAAGTATCCTCTCTCACTGACAGGTTTAGCCTGGGAACATAATATAGTAAAATCTCATTCCATGGGGAAGTTAGTGATAGAAAGGTAAGGGAGGTGTCATTGATTCATTAAAGTCTGCAGAATCATAATTTCAATGGCGTCAACCTCTGTAGCACAGCAGGGAGGACTTGCTACCACTCCACTGGCTTCCCACTCCAGGTTCTCTGGTTGGTGGAAATTATGGAAATACCATGCCATCGGAAATGGGTTGAGTTGGATATCATTTGAAAGTCCTTTCTTCCATTAATACAATGGTACAACACTTGAGAAACCTAGAACTATGTCAATATTTTGGAGAAAATTTTTAAAAGTCAACTTTTTAAGTTATTCTTTAACATAGAATACATTATTTACATAAAGACATTGATCTTTGGTAATCGTGGGTAGGTTAGCCTTGACATGAAGGACTGAAAACATCTATTAATCAAAGTCATCGTCAACATTGTAATCTAGGGCACCTCATCCTTGCAGCACTCACAGATCTCTCCACAAAACAGGCTGCTGGCCAAATATTTGCAAGGTAGTGAGGGTGAGCATCTGGTCTTTGCACACAAGCATTTGATTAGCTGAAGGATTGATTTGGGAGTGCATGATATTTCACACACAACTGCTGTGATCAGCCTAGCCTCCAAGACCCATCCATGCCAGATAAGGGAAGGTAGTTTTGGATGCACTCAGTCATCCCAAAGTCATTCCATTGCTTGATAATTTGCTCTCTTGATAGCACGTATAAATGCACCCCTTGTCAGTGGAAATTTTTTTCCATTTGTCCACTTAGAAAACATCCACCAATGTAGCTCTGCAAATGTCCTAAAGTTGGTTTTCCAATGGTAAACTCAGTATATGAACACTTCCAGTGGCTTTAATTCCTTATCAGTGACTGTCTGTCTTTCTGAGCATCTTAAGAGCAAGGGGAGAGTCTTCAGAGGCTGGCTCAAATGGCTTTTAGTAAGATAATTTGGTCTTTCCAGCCAATGATCCAGAATGCCTCATCTTGAAAAGGCACGAAACCTGCATCTCATGTAGCGCTGAGTTAAAGGTTGACTGCATTGAAATGTGCCTTTCTCCTGAAATGATATGTCCTGGCTGTCCATATCATTAGAAGGTACATCGTCTACCTCTTCATCTGAAGCTGTACTCAATGATTTTTTGCCGCTAGAGTGAATCCCACTTTTGCAGTTACCAGGTGAGGTCAAGGTTAGTGAATGTAGAAAGCTCTACTGTAGTTGATTTAAATGCTGCTTCATTGAAAACTGGACTTCTTGGCTTCAGAATTTTTGGACATTGGTAGAAAAGTAAGTGAGTCAGGAAGCTCTTTAAAGAATAGTTCTTTGCAGGTCCAGGCAGCACTTGTGGCTGGGTCTCGTCCCCATTAATACGCTCCTGATAGCAGACCATAACAGTCTCTTGAAAGGTACCTTTGCCATCTGCTGTATCTTCAAGGAAGTCTAAGTTATGTCTCGAAATGCATGCAGTCTAAGTTATGTCTCGAAATGCATGCTATGATATCTAGTATAGGGTGAATATTGTCCATAGCTGACGCTTGTCCCAGCATCTTCAACTTTTTCCAGATGCCCAATGGACTTCCTCTTCAACCTTGCCAAATTTAGTTTATGGGTGCACTTCTAGTTTATGGGTGCAGGTAAAGTGCTGCAGAACATTGTGTTTAACCAGATCCTCCGTAGTGGTATTCTCCAAAGGTTCAGCGTTTAGTACAAACTTTTTATCTCTCCATTGATCCCTGCACATGATCAAGGCCAAAGTAAAAAAATAAGGATTTTGTAATAAATTGCTTTGGGATCATATTGTATGTTATATAACTACGTGCATACCTTTTGCAAATGGATTCCAGTAATTTCTGGGTGGATGTTGATGTCTTAACCAGTGCCTCATTACATCTCTTTTGCCATAATAAACAAAGCTGATAATCAACACCACTGAACCACTTCTTTTTTGCTGATGATGGAAAATCAACTCAAAGCACTCCTTCCATTTTTAGTAATTTGTAACATTTTAAAAATCAGTCTGGTAAAAGTATATTTTTAAAAAGTTGATTTTTGCATATTTTCTCAAATATATATCTACATAATTGTTCTAGATTTGTCATGTTTAGTACTATTGTGGAGTTCAATGGTGAAATGGCTTTCAAGTGATATGCAACTCAACCCCTTTCTTATCACATTGTATTATCAAAATTTCCACCAATCAGAGGAGCTGAGGGGTGGGGGTGGGGCAGTCAGCAAGTGCCCCCTGCCATGTCACAGAGGGTGACATCATTGAAGTGATGATTCTGTATATTTTTACAAATCAGATGATACCTCCCTTACCTTTTTTATCATTAACTTGCCCTCAGAATTAAACATGCTCCCAGAGTATTTTGTCTACATTGGAATCTCCATGTGTGCGCTAACAATGTTAAAGACTCATCAGAGACAAAGATTATAGGGCAATATTTCTCATTTACGCTAAGGCCACTTTACAAGTTCAAGAGTGTGTAAATTACATTTTCACTTCATTCAAGACCCTTTTAAAATGCCAAAGCAGCATAAAACGGCATTAGTGTAAATGAGACTTAGGCCCATCGCGTTTAACATTGTGTCAGCTGGTGGTGGCTGTGGTGGTAAATGTGATGGTTCTTGTCTACACTCAATGCTAAATCATGTTTAGCATCCGTTCGGCTAACACATTCTCACATGATGTAATTTTCCAGTGTAGACAAGCTGTGAGAGAGCTATTCCTGCAGAGTAGGTTGAAGCGTATTAACAGGAGCACATGAAGAGTCTTGCAATGCTATCCCGTCCTGTGGATAAGTAGAGAATTTCAATCTCCCGAGCTATCAATCTGGTACATTTTATTAGCAGTAAATTCACTTTGTAAAGACAATGATTTGAATTAGGATCTAATGTTGTGGAAACGCACTATAGCAATAATAATGTAGTGCTTTACATTAATGTTATATGCTAAAGTGAAGAAGAAACTTTTCATTCTGTTTCCAGTACAGCTTGGGAAAGAGATTTTTGTAAAAAAAAATGCCAGCATGTTAACTTTTCCATTCTTAGTGATTTTCTTCTTTTAATGCAGCCTTGGCATCCTGGCAAAGCCTTTAGGAACACCTCATTTCCAAGTAATGGGGCCCTTATGAACTCAAGTTCACCCACCCATTTCCATTTTCCAAACCTGATATGTTTTCCTTTTCTTTTCAATGTAACAGAATCCAGTTTTGCACTGTTTTATTTGCTTCTTTATGTGTGTGGTACCAGCATTGGTGATATCATTTAGAATGTACAAAACTGTAGGAATTTTGAACCACCGATATTAGTGGGAGAAATAATTAGTTTGTTAGTTCACTGCTGAGGAAGTTCGCTAGGTTCTGCAGAAGATGGACGAAAACAATGAGAAAGTTGTATATTAGACAACATCTGTTTACTTGTAGTGTGGACAAGTCTGCTTGACAAAGTCTGCAAACAACTGCTTTTCTTGATGTTATCTAATTGCTTTCTGAAAAGGGCAGTGAATTTTCAGATCTCAGTTGTATGTGCATAATGTAATGTAGACAGAATAGAATCCAGTTTTGCTTTTTCTACAACAGCCCACCCTATCCATCTTTCCCTTTCAGAATTTGAAGTATATTGCAGCTATTACTTTATAATCATATCTCCTGGATGAGACAGGACTGAGGCCTTCATCCAGGTTGCTCCACAGGTTGCTGTGAATACATATTGTTAAGCTAGTGTGTCATGTCTCACTGGTAACTATACATTTCATATTTCTTCCCCACTTTCTCTGCAGTTATAGCAGTCATTTTCTCTCCTCCCAAGTTTTCCAGTAGGCACCCTCAATAAGTCTTGGTGCTAACAAGCAGTGTACCAGGGATGTTCTCCGTGTTTAAAATTTCTGAATCGTATTCCTGATAGCATGAAAAGAATTCATTTTGTACAATACAGTACAATCAACGTTGTAATGTGCATTAATTACAAAATGAATTAAAACTAACTGGCAGTAATAAAACATGGACAGTATCTGGATAGCATTTATTATAGAACACCAGATACTGTGTTTGACTTCTGTGTCCAGAACATATTAAGTTACTGTTTGATTAGCTGTATAAATTATCCCTATGTGTACTAGTTGGAAATGTTGCGTTTATGTGTTGGCTTATTCCAGATGTCTCTTACCTGTGTCTAGAAATATGTATTAGAAAGTGCTGTTATGCCTCTTGGAAATTTAAAATATAGTTTCATAGTGTAAAATGGCACAAGGGAGCATCAGAGTCTGAAGGGACCATATAGTCTGACCTTTCTATCACAGGCCATAAAATGTTACCAATTGCCCTGATATTGAGCCCAATATCTTGAGTTAGACTAAACATTTCAGTCTTCAAGAGACTAAACTGTTGTTTGCCACAGGCAGAGATCAGGAGACACCAAAATGCCATCAATGTACAAAGCCCGTGCAATGGCAGGGAACAGATTAGGTGGGATATATCCAGATGATCCTACTAGGTAATCTATGCTTTATGCTGCAGAAGAAGGCGTAAAACCCCGAAGGTCCCTGCCAATCTGACCGGGGGGAAAATGCCTTCCAAATCCATATTTGGCCGGCAGTATGACCCTGAGCAGTATGTGAGCAAAACCTATCAGCTAAGCATTGAGGAAAAAGGAATCTCTGTACCATGTCAGAGCACTGGTCCACCCTGTCCTGAGTCCAGCTGTTACCAATCACTTCAAAGAAAGGTGGGGAAAAAAAGCACCTCAAAATACCTCTGGACAATTGTATATCTGGGTTGGGGGAGTCCTTCCTGACCTCTGTAAAAAAAAAAAAAAAAAAAAAAAAAAAAAAAAAAACACGCTGAACCCCCGAAGCATGAGATTTGAATATAGACAATGTCTTAACTTGGTACTGCGAGTGTTACGAACATGATGAGGGCAATGCAGAGCTTCCTATTCTCTCCATGGCCCATGAAAGGTGGGAATGACCAGAAAGAATCATAGATTCACAGACTCATAGGCCAGAAGGGAACATCACAACCGTTCAACCTGGTCCCCCGCAGACATAGGCAGTAAAAACTGGATTAACCATATATTTGAGAGAGACATCTAATCTCACTTTAAATACTCCAAGCAGTGGTGAATTCAGGGCTGCCTCTGATAAGCTGTGTACAGAGAGGGGTTTATGCATTACTTATATGCTAACACAATATATGTTATATAGCCTGTAGGGATGCCGTTTATTTTGTACCCTACATGGTTGAAGGGATTTTGTTGAAGTTGGCAGTCCCAAAGTTTAACATGCCTTTGAATATATTCATGCTCATATTCATCTCCTGTTCTCTGAAGATCTCTTCCCTAAAATGAAGGCAGAAGCACAAATCTGTTTGAAAGTACAATCATTGTCATTAAAAAGTCACACTGTACAGAGAGAAACCACACAGCATTATCTGAGAAACTTCACCATTTCACTACACTAAAAATAACTGGTATCTCAGATAACAGGGTGATAACTGTGGATAAATGCTGATTGATTTATTTTTAATTTTGACTACTCTGCTCAAGGGGGAGTATTTAAAACTAGACTGGACAAAATACTAATAAATATACAGTAGTGAACAAACTTTCATTGCTGTGGTGGGGGATTCGGTGATCTAACATAGTCTTTAATTCAGAGGTTCTCAAACTGTGGTCCGTGGACCACCAGTGGTCCGCAAACTCCATTCAGATGGTCTGTGCATAGTTCCCTCAAAGGTGCATGCCTCCGCGGCACCTGGAGAGACCCCTCTCCTTCCCAGTCCCAGCTCGGGGGCTGCCACGGCAGGGGAGAGGGGGCACATCCATCGCATTAGAAAGGTAAGACTATTGATATTAAAATATGAGTTGTGTGCTTTTATTTGTAGAACAACAAAACATTAATTATTATTAAGGTTTTTTTTATATAGCGCTTTACAATTGCAAGCTAATGGTACAAACAACTTTTGGAAAGATCATTAAGTGGTCCACCGAGACCTTCAGCACTTTTCAAGTGGTCCGCGAAAAAAAAAAGTTTGAGAACCACTGCTCTAATTCTATGTTTCTGTGACTCACGTTGATAAACCTAGAAGACAAAGTTTCTTGTTAGTCCTGTAAACACAATGCTCTGTTTTTGTCTTTTTATGCTTCTTGTCATAAGGATGAGTATACAAATGTGCAAAGAAACTTCATGAAGAGGGACCGTGTGCTTGCTGTACAGTAGTACATACAAACCAAAACACAGCTGGTATGTCTGGTTTTACTGACCTCAAGATGGCTCCTTTAAGTGCTTGTACTCTGGCACAGCAAGAATTGGTACATACTATATTGTGATATTTAAAAATACAACGAGAATAATCAAGGTCTACAAAGTACATATGCTGCAAGCCAGCTCCTGGGAGTTTCTCACAGTAGGTTTCACTGTCGGGACATATCCAGATTTCCCCTCCTCCCAATCACCAGTTGGGAGACAATGATCACTTCCACCATATACACGCATTATTTGCAAACTGGCTCCAGGAGCTATATTTCATAACCTACAAAGATACAACATTCAGTTAATGAGCACCTAATTACTGAACTACATAAAGACCTCCCCAGTTCTGGAAAGAAAAAAGAGTGACTTCTTAATAAAAAAAACACATTGGGTGAAATTCTGGCCCCATTGAAGTTGACTGCAAAACTCCCATTGACTTCAATAGGGACAAGATTTCACCCATAATAGACAACCACAAAAACTTCATACAACAACCTACAAGTAAAACACAAACTCTGCTCCAGTGCCTAGGTTGGCAGCTGGGAAAATATGCAAGGAAGGAAACTAAAATGGGGATCACTCTCCCCATGTCATTCTTTATAATGGTAGCTTGACCTAGGGCCAGCCACTAATCATGGACTCTCTTTGGTCCCTGAATGTGGCCAATTAAACAATATGATCAAACTCAGATAGTGTATTGTGCCCCAGAAGTGCTCTCAGAGCAGACATGAGAAAAGTATCCTATGTCCCACTTCAAGGAACAGGAAGGGGCTGGTCAGAGTGGAACCTCATAAATAGGCACAGAGGAGACTGATGTTGAGAGGTCTAAGAATACATTGACCACCCACAAAAAGTTGTTTTTGCCTCTTCTAATAGTAGTTTGGTTTTTTGCAGCACTCAAGATACAGAGACAAATGTTTTAATAAACATCAATCTGCAATAGTTAGCTTTCAGCGAAGAGAGAGAAAAAAAATTCCTAGAATTATATTTAATCTTGCCTTATTTTTCACCAGCCTAATCTGCTATATAGTGTCAGTGCCTTCATTCTTCCAAAAGTAATGTTGCTGTGTCTGCCTGATAATTGTTCAGATATCTTTTCAGTTACAGCATTTGACAGTGTTTGTGACAGGCACGTCATATGTAAGGATACATAACAAAGGATGTGTTTAAAGTATTTTGTTACATGTCTGCTGCATCCTTATTTACATTTACTGAATCAGCAACCTATTCTCTCCCTCTCCCACATTTATCATATGTGCTTCTGGATCACATTATCACAGAAATGGTCCTCATCATGTTTTACTACAGGAATAGTGATAATTTGGCATTGCTTAGAAATAACTCCAGAATGCCTGCAAAGACCTTTAAAATTTTCTCGAGGAATTAGAAGAATTTTTAAAAATGTAGTGTGCTTGAAATTGAGCTGTGTTGATAGCCCTGGATACTGGAATGCAAAGGGTTTGGCCCTGTTTTTACCTCCATGAAGACTTAGACTGCACTGGTTTCTCAGCAGATGACTCTTCCAGCTACCCTGTGGGAAAGAAACTTTTAAATGGAAGTTTAAATTATGCAGAAACTGATAGAAATTTCCTGAGGGAAGGCTGAGTAAAGACTGCAGGATTTGGCCCTACATTTCTTTCTTGATGTAAATACACCTTATCTGTCCAAGGTCTTGTCTACACTTGCAATTAACCCTAATTTCAGCCATCGTGGGCAGCAGTCAGTGTTGCTTCAATGCCACAAACTCTCCCATTTAGACAATGCACCCAAGGAGCTCCTGTGGCTGAAAATGGGGCTAATTCCAAGTTCAAACAAGGCCCTAAGGTATTCATACAGTGCCACTCTCCACAGTGTTTGGGGAGCAATGGCCTCTCCTTTAGTCAGGGGACAGCCATACTTCTTTTGCATTGTTTTGCATGCAACTCTTGCATTTTAGTGGATTTCATCATCTTAGCAAGTATGCCATGGATTCACAATTAGACAGAGACAATGATTTTCTTTTTCTTCTGCATTGCTGTTGTATTCTGTTGGTTTTGATTGGCAGTGGTGGAGAGTATAATTGGAGCTCTGAGTCTTGTGAGTGTGCCCAAGACAGAATACTGGAGGCCAAATTCTGCCCTATGATTTGCACAGGGGACTCCTGCTGAAGTCAATGGAAGCCCCACATACCCTTCTCAGGACAGAACTGAACACTGTGTACTTAAATTGTCCAGAATCAGCTCTAACTTGTTGGTTTTTTACCTAAGCATTTATGTCCTGCATGATGGATTTATATGAGAAAAATGATGTGAGGATGTGGTATTCAATTTGTCAACAATTGAGAGACACTTTGATGGTCAGGGTAGAGCACAGACTATTGCAGAATGTACATATTAATGGCCTGATTCTGTAAACCCTTCCTTGTCTGTGGAGGCCCTTTGATATTAGTGAGACTGCTCTTGTGAATAAGAACTATTTGTGCGAGTAAGGGTCTGCAGGATCATTCCTTGTGATCTGAGATTTAAAAGCCCTGGCAATTGCTAAGATACACAGTGAAAGGTGGAGTGTTTTTTTTACTACTATTATTATTATTACACTAATGAAGTATTTTTAAAGTGTTGCTCAGGTCCATGTAGCTCGGTGGGTTATATCTGAGGCTTTTCTGAAGTGGAATTGTTTAAAAAAAAAATAAATCTGGTCTTGTCTGATGATTACATTACTCCATTTTCATCATGGTGTAACTCCATTGAGATGAATGTATTTACACCACCGTAACACTAGAGTAACACAGGGGTGGATCAGGCCATTTAAATTAAATCTATTTAGTGTTCCATCTGTCACGTACTGTACCCTAAGAAAAATCAAAAGACCAATTAAATTACATCGTCACAGTATGAAAAAAGAGGAAAATGTCTGCAATATTTTTTACATGTAGTAAGACCGATCTGAAACATTTATGTGTTCAGAATTGTGTCTCAAGCATTTTTTTCTTGCTCTGTATTTAAAAATTGATAACCTGGGGAAAAAAGACTGCTGAGTTATAAAAACATTTTTTTTTCTTGTAATAGTGTCATCTACTGGTAAGTCATTATTAAACTTAGGATTTAAATTTGTAAGTGACCTTGACTAAAGTTTTATCATTTGAAGAATTTTCTTTAATGGCTTAGTGTATCTTCTGCTTACTTCATGACTTGATCTGGAGCACTACTTACAAAAAAAGGAAACAACTGAAATGTGCCATCAATTCAGATGAAAACTGGGTAATCTTAGGATTCCTGTTCTTGCCGATGGCTCAGATAGCCAGCTTGCAAACTCTCCTGGGGAACCTGGGCTACCAGTCTCCTGGAACTGGCAGCCGTTTATTGGCGTTAGCTTTGGGAATAATCTTCACTCTGTTGATTTCCTTTGCACAGAGGTTGTTTAATGTCATCGGAATGACATTGCTTTGTTGTGCATGCCGCATCTTGCAAGCAGCCGAACTGTTCCCTACAGGGGAAAAAATGGCTGCAGCATGCACGCTGTATGCTCTGTACACGTAATCCCCTCACTTGCACTGCATGCAGCACATATGCTGCGCTCATGCTGTGTAAATAATATATTTCTGTAAGAGATGGTCTGTCAGACCCAGAAACGATGCTCCAGGCTCAGGTTTTCTTCTATTTAAATGGTAAAACTTTATTGGATTTTACAGCATGCAAATGCAAAAATTAGAAAAAATGAAATGGACAAAGGAATAACTAATATAGCTTTACTAGCTGCTTGAAAAGTGGAGAATTAGTAGCCTGAATCTCTTATTCTTAAACTACTCACTATCTACTATGGGATAAATACTTTCTTGGATGGTTTTGTGAGGCAAAACGTTGTCTATATGGGTGTCTCCCTTATACAGATGTCTCAGGTCTTATCAGAAGAACATTCTTCTGAATGTGGGCTGCGGATACTTACTCAGGTTTGTTATGCATGCACTCCATTGGTCTGCGCCTGCACCCTACACCTCCTCATGCTCCAAACTGAGGGCATAATGGACAGAGAGGACCAGCCACCTCTCCAGTTTCTTTCTGCTATGCGAGGCCTGAGAGAGAACCTCTTCAATGTCTGCAGCATTTGCTAGCTTCTACCTCGAACTGAAAATATTTGTAAATAGCTTTTAGGTATAGTTTTTATAGTTAGATATGTGTAATTTTTAGTAGTTAGGGCCTTAGGGGTCTCCCCCTACCTGAAGACTCCCCCCTCCTCTGTCCTGTACCGGGTGACTGGAATGCTCAAGATCCTGGGATTCAAGAACTGTATTTCCTGCCCTTGGGCCTCTCCTTTCAGCAACGACAAACTCATGTGCCTCTAATAGCTTGGGGAAGCTCATGTCTCCTTGAAGTGCACTATTTCCCTAACTTGTCAAGGCTGCGAATATAGGCTCTGGGGATTCCTAATGCATCACACTAAGAGGGCCCCAGTCCGACAGTGGCCCATCATACTGCCCTGCTGTATATCAGGCAGAGGCACTGAGAAGTGTCCCTCTGAGCACAGTGGGCTCCGGAGTTGATAGGAGTAGAGCAAAGGACTCCTCCAAATAGTGGCAAGAGGAGGGTATGAAACACACTTGTAAGGAGTGAGAAAAATTCTCCATCAGGTCCTCATCCAAGAAGAGGACCTCTTCTCTGACATCCTCCAAATCAGGTGAGTTTCCATGTCCTGGTATGGGAATGTCCAGCGCTTAGGAGAACCACAGTGCCAAACTGGCATTAACTGCAGGAGCACTGATCCTTCTTACATGGTCTTCCATAGGATTAAGTCTCCCTGAGATCACACCCAAGATGATTTTGAAATTCCATCTAAATCAGACTATTCATTTAGCTGTTTTCTGTTCAAAGCCACATGGCACCATTAAGTAGAGGAAGCTTCATCTTCTAGATGTCCTATTGACATTGGCATTCCAACTGCAAAGGATTAAATCCTTTAGGAAATCACCTAGATTAGCTATATTCTTTGCAGGAACATATGAGGGATGAAGCGATCTCATCCCAAAGACTGTCCAAATGGATTTTGGGTTCCATCTGGCTGTTACAAACTAATGGTGACCCTTCCCCTGCAAGGGGTGTAGATCCATTCAGTCAGATCCCAGGCTGCATCAGTAGCCTCATTTTGAAAGGTCCCTCTCCTGGAAGTGTGTAAAGCAGCAATATGGAGCTCTGCTCATGCTTTCATGAGGCATTATGCCCTGGTGCAAGATTCTCCAGCTGATGCATGCTTCAGCAGAGCAGTGTTCCAATTGATCATATAGCAAGGGTCCTCCCACCCTCCTGAATTAATACTACTTGTAAATGACCCACAATGGAATACACCTATAGGGACCATCACTTGAAGAAGAATGACAGGTTACTTACCTTACAGTAACTAGAGTTCTTCAAGATGCATGGTCCTTAGTTGTATTACCTGGCCTCCTTCCCCTCTGCTGTAAAGTCTTATCCTAGGGTTCTTCACGATAGGAAGGTACCATCCCATATCCCTAGGTTTGGAGCATGAGGAGGAGACAGTGCAGACACAGCACAATAGACACCACTAGCAAGAATCTCCCATTCTCAGCCACCTGGAGTGCATGCATGCCCATAGTGGAATACAGATAAGGACCACTCGGAGAACTCAAGTTACTGTAAGGTAAGTAATCTTTCTTTATTGAGAGATAATGTATATGGAAAATAAGAGCTGTCTTAGCAGTCTCAGTGTTAGCTATGAAATATACAGGTTCCCTAGGATCACAAGTTCCAGTCCATGAAAGGCTGAAGTGAACATTCTTCTGAGCTAGCTCCTTGCACTTTACTGTGCCAGAGGTCTTTGGCCTGGTCTAGGAAATTAGATTGGTATAACTATGTTGCTTAGGGATGTGAAAAATCCACATCCTGAGCAATGCAGTTAAAGCGACCTCACACCCAGCGTAGACAGCACTTGGTCAACAGGTGAATGCTCTTGTTGCGCTAGCTACCGCCTCTCAGGGAGCTGGTGTACCTATACTGATGGGAGAACCCCTCCTGTTGACATAGATCGTGTCTTCACTGAGGTGCTACAGCGGCTACATTTTAAGTGTAGACAAGCCCTTTTGTTTTATGGATGCCTATGCAAATTAAGAGATGGAACTATGTCTCATGGCACCCTTCCCTAGACTTTTCATACTTGCCTGCAGCTCCCCAAACCTCAGACTGTTAGCTCCCTCTGTGCAAGCTGGTAGGGGAGATGGAAGGAGAGAACAATGAAAAATGAAAATCATTCTCTTGTCAGGTATATTAGTTCAAAGCAGGCCGGTCACTGCTTCAGTCAAGATGGGCTTATTTAAAATCCACAGACAAGGGCAGAAATTGGCTAGTTATTTTGGCATAGCTTTCTACTACTGGGGAGGGCTGCGTATGTAATAGCAAGCAGGAAAATGAGAGAACAGAACTCTGAATCCAGCTGGCTGACTCCCTGTCTGTTATGAAGTGAATAAACTGAAGTGGGCGGTCTGGGACCCGCAGCCACCCAGGCACAATTCTGTAGAGGGCTGTGGCTGACGCATTTTGTTTCATCTGGCTTCGATGCTAGCTCATGGTTTGATGGCAAGCCAGCTGCATCTCCCAGCAGCGTTTGTGCTTGTACCTGTCAAACATTCATGTCCTGAATGGATTTGGGGGATGTATAAGCTGCCAGATATGGACTTTAATCTCTTCAGCAGCTTCCTGGCATCCGACTGAGATGGGATCATGAATGGGGAGCCATCTGACTGACTGACATGTTCCTTGACTGACAAATCGTGTGTGGATGCAGTGCATCGTTCCTGGGAGGCCCAGTGCAACAACTCAGATCCCTTAGGTCTCAAATTGCCAGTGCGTAAAACCCTTAAATTCCACTGTGTCCTGCATGAACATTGAAGATCCTATTGTCCTTTTTGTAAGATCAGGGGTTCAGTCCATTGGCTTGATCAAAATTTAACCTCTCCGCATTTCTGTCTTGCTTGGTTTGTCACCCTCTACACCAAAGATTGCACTTCAGCTACATTGTATGTATATAGATTGTAAAGCACTTCGTGATCCTTTGAAGTTAAAGGTTCTATATGAATGTAAGATGACAGATATATATAAGGAAAGATCTCTACTAAAAATATTTTGCTATGGGAAGGGTTAGTAATCCTGCCACCATATTTGATGGGAAAGCTTTGCTTTGGTGATTTCATCAGAGTTTCACAATACTCTCAAGAGGCTTACCCTAGGCTTCTGAAACTTTTGGTAAATCTTATCTGCTTGTTAAATCATCCCTTTTAAGAATTTGTAGTCATCATGCTCTTTGTTGTTGTTTTTTCTCCATTGACCTATAAAAACTCTAAGAGCTTTTGCCATCCTAACATGGAGAAAGGTATAACTTACTGATTTTTTTTTAATGTAACATTCCTTCATCTTCAAGGCTATTCTGTGACTTGGTCTCAAAGTCATACAATTTCTTCTTACCAATGCATGGTATAGTAGAGTTTGTATAGCGGACTTTTCATAAACATCAGTCTTATAATAAAAGCTCCCATCCCATCACTTGTGTTTAAAAACTATGAACTTAGAAAGCCTGCTGCAGACAGTGTCAGGAGTTTTACTGATCTTAGGCCTTAGGCACATTCATTTGAATTGCTTTGAAAATGCATATCCAAAATTCAATAAAATAAGACAGTTTGATGGTACAGCTGCAACGTATCCCCTCCAGCTGGGTAAGCCGAGATGATTTCAAGGCCCTGGACTAGAAGAGCCTGGGTGTGATGTAGAGATTGTACAGATAGCTGCCAGAGAAGAGATTCTGGCAGCTCTGCTACTGCACTGCTCTCTGCCTTTTGATTTGTGGAGTAACAGTGGCTTTTGTTCAAAATGGGGTCCCTTGCCTGCTTTCCTAGATACAGATTTGCTGGTGCAACACTGGCAGCAAGCCAGTAGGAGGGGTTGCCTCAAGGGTAATGAATACAAGGTAGGAAAAAACAATAACATCACTGTGCTCCGGTTGTTTTGAAAGTGACTGGCTATTCTGAATACCTTGATATGGATCCAGAACGATCCACTCTGTAGGCAAGTTTAGTTAAACTGCATTCAGAAATCATAACTTATCTGTGGGCAAACACCGTTGCTTTTGCATAGAGAAGGCAAGTCATGTGATCCCAAATGAAATTTGCATGGTTCTTTACTCAAAAAAGCTAATGTCAGTTATTGTCCCTTTTGTGCATATCAATGCCTTGGTTCTTTAAGCCCGTTTAAGTACACAAGAGCATGTATTGTTTTTGAAAAAAATATTATTACCTTCCCGGTACTGCAAGACAATATATAATGTAGACCCTTCTCTACATAGTTGTTCAATATTTAATGCAATATTACAAATCTATATTAAAATTATGAAGCATAAAATACTTCGGCTGCTGGATTCTACACTGCTGAGATAATGTGCTATTGAATAGTGAAAATGTTCCCCTTCTGCCCTGTACACCCAAAATTTCCAAAACTCTTTTTTTGCACCAGGACATTTCTTATCTCTAGTGTAGTACTGCTAGCCTTGTGGAGTGTCATAACCCTGGCACAATTAGCACTGTGCCTAAAGTTGAGATAATCAGAGTGTACATGTAGGGACATTATTGAAGCACCAAATCCCTGAACTGCACGGTATGTCCCCAGCTACTGAAAGGGCTACCATGAAATTTAATTTAGAATTTTACATATACTTTTTGAATTGGAAATCTCAATAATAATTTTCCCTTTGCTCAGCCTTTTAACTGTGAAATTCAGATGGGGAGTTTAGAAGCAGCAGGTAATGTCACAGCACTCTGGAGGGATTTTACCAGAATTCTGCTATAGTGCTTGCAAGTGTCATTTCCATATTTAACTAATTTCAGTTTTTAATTAGCTCTGTGTGAAAAATGAGAGTTCACGCTGAGCTAAGCTGTCAGCATAGACTCTTGTTTCCTTTTTAGCCTCTCAGGACAATTACAGAGGAAAAAAAAGAGGAGTGCTTCAATAAATGAGCTTGAGCACGGCTCTTCCAGGCCTTCACGTTGTTCATTGACGGGGAGGAAGTGACAGGATTGTGTCCAGCTTGCCATAATGGCAAAGAGTGGCACTCTGAATCCATTTCTGGTACAGATTTGATTTATTAAAGATTCAAGGAAATTTTTAGACTTGACCCGGAATAGGAGCAGACGACAAAATAATTTATATTCTCTTCCTAAATCTCTAAGATACCGTATGGTCATTTACTCTGTTTGTAACAGAACTTAAACATTCCAACCTAATTATTTATTGCACTGAATAACAGTGAGGTAGGCAGCATTCCACTTTAGAAGAAACACTGGGAAACAATTTTTTCATGGCACTTTCTGTAGCCTAAGGCTGAACAATTCAGTGCACTGAAGGCTCCTGCGTGTAATTTATGTGGTCCCCTATAAATAGATAACTGATTTTGATTTAATTCCATGATGCAGTATAGGGATGGACATTTGTTAATCCTCCATATGAAGAGAAAATTTACCACCAGGGACTTACATGCAAATTTAAACTATGTACTCTTCAAAAATGTATTGAGTTTTTGCAAACTCTACAAAACTATTTGATGAACGGGTTTATAAAACAGTTTTTGGAAGTAGAACAGATAGAGGACCTGAATTTCATTTACATAACATCCATGTTAATAGCATTATTTGTTTTTAAAAAGAAGGTATCAATTGAAACACCAAACCAATATTTAAATGGAAAATTAGCAATAAAACTATGTGTTGTGTTACCACAGATTTTTTTAGAGATGTCCTGAAGGTTGTTATATATAGGGATGAGTGAGTTTTGTAATACCCGTATTTTCATTTCATCCACTTATTGCATGAAAATATTGGTACAGTGCATTTCACTTATAACTGATGTGGTTATTATAGACAGCCACTTACAGGAGACAGAAGCAGATTTTCTCTTATTAGACTATAAACCACATACATCTTTCACAAATTAAAAAGGGTGGAAGAAACCTCAGTTACAACAGACACTTTCTGGGCATTTAGGGGTGTTAGTAATATTACGAATGGAGAAGCTAGACCCACTGAGGAAACTTGTCAGATGTGGAAGTGAAATAGAGGAGCTACCAATTATTTTCCTTCAAAACTATTGAGGGTCTGCTTTGTAAACCTGCTTCTGATGTTAAGAAAATACTCCAAAGGAGAATAAATCTACATTTTTTTCCAGTGAACTACTCCCTGTAACAATCATCTGTTCTTCCTGTTTAAGAGCTTCAGAAAACAGCTACCATAGCAGATTTATGTGTTGGGGAAACTAGAATACTTATTACTTTCAGCAGTAAACTTGCTTCACAAAAAATCGTGTGCCTTGACTGCCAAGTTAATTCAGATAAATACTGAGTAGAGAGACTGAAATGCTGGATGGATTTTTGACTGCTGTCTAATTTTTAAAATATATATTATTTACTTCTCCTTTGGTCACCACATAGAGCCCTACTGTACATGTCTGGGCTCTGGCTACTGAATTTTATGGACAAAAAGGAGAGCACAGACCATTCATCATAAATACCATCATTGTATATTTTGTTACCATAGCATTTTCTCTGTCTGTGTGTCTGCCCCTCTCTCTCCATGTATTTCTATGAGTGTGCCATCTTTCTGGAGGAGAATTCCCAGTGACTTAAATTGCGTCAGCCATAAATGTTTTAAGTTTTATTACATTGTTTGACATAATTTATGTACAGACCTTTAAATATTATAGGTAACTGAATTTATCGTGTAAGGTAATTTTGTTGAGGGTGAATTCTCTAACATTTTATTCTATGCGTAAATATAGTGCATGCAATGATGCATGCATTAATTTCTCTACTACTCAAGTTCAATTCAGGGTTCAATTTAAGATGTTGAGTTTTTTCTATAGTTTTTCATGGGTTAGGTTGCAGTTCCCTGAGGGAACGTCACTCTCCCCAGGATCTGCTGTAACATTTCAGGTCACCTGAGATGCTCAAGCTAACAGAATAGTCCTGGGGTGATATCTTGACCCAACTGAACTTCAGGTCAAAATTCTCATTGACTGCAATAGGGACCTGGGTTTCACCCCTAGTATTTAAACACATTTGAAACTGGCAGTGAGCATGCTGCATTGCTGACCCCAGTCTACGAAATTGGCTTCTTGACACACCTCAAGTCTCTTGACATTTAGGGCACAGTGCAAGGCTCTTGTCTCGTCTTCAGCATCTTTTTGGGGAAACAACTGGAAATTGCTTTGTTTGAGGGGATGTCCCATGTTCTTTACTTCTCATAAAAGAGGTAACAATATGCATCTTGTTATAGTTTTTATATGTGCCATGAGATGAAATTGGGCACATTTTTTGTAAATGTGGAAGAGAAAAATTAAATGAAACAGTAATATATTCTGAATAAATTTAGACTCTAGTCTGTGCTTTTGAGTGCTAATGTGAAAGCCATACAAGTCAGGTATCAACCCTAGATATTGAATAAAGAACACAACAGGCCAAATTTTCATACTTGAGTGTTTAAAGTTAGGTACCTACATTTGTATTGAGGTGCCCAAATCCCGATTGAGGATGCCTCTGATATCTATGGGCCAGACTTTCAAGGACACTGAACATGTGTAGTTCCCATTGATTTTAATAGGAACTGCAGTTTTCTCTTACCCTTTTTCAGTCTTGTATATTTGAGGGCAGGGACTATCCTGTTAAGCTCTTTAAGGCTGTTAAGCTCTTTGAGGGCAGGGACTGTCTTTTATTAGATGTTTGTATCATTCCTAGCGTAATGGGCCCCAATCTCAGCCTCGGCCCATGGGCATTACTGTAACACAAATAAATAATAATAATTAAATTGCTGCATGTTGTTCTATTGCAGTAGATGCTAAGACACAGATGCAGAGCAAGGAAAGAAAGATCAGTGAGTTTCCATTTTGGCAGTTACCGTAATGGAAAAGTAAACAAACCTCTAACATTGAAAACCTGCCAAGAACCTGGCTGGTACAGGATTGAAAACTGAACATGTCCTGGTAAGCCCACGGGAGATGGTAGATTGACGCTCAAATAATGGAGAAAGAAAACATATTTATTCAAACATATATAAATAATCATGGAGACATTGCTCCTTTAAAAAAAGTAGGTATAAAAAATCAACAGCACTAGAACAGTTAAATAGCATTAACTGACTTGTCTTAGTTTTCTAAGTCTGTTTTTCATTTAGGGCTCTGCACCTTTGTTCTTGCTTAGATATCACATCTTTGGATCAATAGGACATCCACCAATCTAAAACATTAATAATACCAGGCTTACAAGGATTAGAGTGGGTTGAATTCTGCATAGATACTATATATAATCTTTACTTTCTCCCTTGTATATCATAGAACATTATTTGGGCTGTAATATATAGTTTGATGTGTATCATACAAATTAACAAGCTAAAATACATGTTCACTATCAAAAATGAATGAAAATCTTTTGGGAAAGCAGAACTGTTTATTATCACTGTGGTTCTTTTATCTTTGTGATCACAGGAGAGCTTTTAAATCCACAATAGTAATTCATGCCTGGATCAAAACTTTCTAATATCATATGTGTAACATATTACAGCCACATGACTATTTTAAAATATATTTTTAAAGCTTTTATATGATTTCTTTTAAAGGAAAAAATGGTATGACAGAACGCTGTGCTTTGGAAAAGGTACTCAGCAAGCATAATGTTTCTGCTGCTATGTTCATCTGCATGTGGATCCTTCTATTCTATGGACAATGGACTAGCTTGCCATAACATGTAGTCCAAATCTATTTTTGGAGACTGTATACAAAGGAATAAAGGTGGAGGAGAAATATTTCATTTGTATAAAAATCAGAAGTGGACCCAAGCTGCAAAATTTGGATCTGGCCTTTGAATCGCCAAAGCTTGGAGCAGTTAGAGTCTAGGATTTGTAGAATGGATGATACATTTGAAATTTGAATCTGGCACCAGTGTGGGGAGATAGGTATTCAGATACAGGGTTTAAATTCAGGAAATCTCTAATAAAATATTGACATTATGCACACTTTAGTTACATTCAGTTTTAAAGCAAAATATTATACAAAATGTAGTGTAAGCAAAATCTGATTCTGAGAGGGGGTAATTTAGTGGTCTAAAAATAAGGTTTGAAATTCCTATACTTCCTAGAACCACAATTTCAAGTTCTGGTAAGATCAATTCAGTCCTTCCTCCTTTTGATGTGAAATGAAAATTAGTTGAGTTCCATGCACTTGGTTGTGTGAGATTTTTTTTTAAATGAGACCTTAAAATTGAGGTTCCGTCTGTTCTGGTTGAACACAAAAGATCTCATGGTATGCCTTCTAAAAGTAAGGTTTTCTAGTGTTTTTGTCTAGTGTCCCCTTACCCTACTCTTGTTCCACCCCAGAAGCAGTTGCATTTTAACCTTCCAGCATGAAAGGCGCTATGTATGATAAATACAAATATTATTATTTATAGTCACCCAGTTCCAGCATTCAGAGGAACACAAAAGACTGCAATCTTGAATCTTAAGATTGTATAAAATGAACTCGCTCTTTTGGCAGTCTCAAAAACTGATTAATCTTGTGCCAATTTTCTGCACTCTATACAATCTAGGGCCTGTCATGAGAATGGATGAATGGTGTGCCGCATTCTGTTCCTCTTGTACGGTTTTTGTCACAAGACTTCAGATCCTGAATGCAGCATGCAATGCTGTTATCCTTCTTGTGACAAAAATTGCATTTGGAAAGTGGCACAAAATCAAAACATTTCTGTGAGGAGGATTGAAAGGGGAGCAGACAAAAGAGTATAAAATGGAAATTCAGTCTCATTGCAGTCAGAATAGCAGGCAGAGAACTAATAATGATACAGATTGTGACTATTGTTCCAAGCTATCTTTTACTCTGCTTTCTTGTGGGGCTCCCGGGAATTTGAAGCCAGGTCTTCAGATCATTTTTTTTCTCCATAATGTAATTCCAAGTGTGTGTAAGCTTTTCAAGTATTTTTGAAGTAGAAAGACTGAAGTTGGACATAGAGGGGTAAATTTTCAAAGCATTGCATGGGAGATAGGCGCACAAATCCCATTACTGCTAATGGGATTTGTGGGCGTATCTTTCAAGCACTACTTTGAAAATTTATTCCATTCAGTTTGTTGCAGTTCAGGAGGAGAGAAATCACTGAGTTGGTTTGAAAAAAGTGTTTTGTTTTTATATTTTGTGTTTTCCACTCTTACATATAAGCACATCAAAAATCAAATACCTTATTGCCTTGCTTCCGTCTTCTTTTTTTCCTGCAGTAATAAATGTATCCAAAAGAAAATAATTAATAATTCTCAGCAGAAGCATCCTTTTCCCCCCGCTGCTGATCATAATATTTCACTCTTTCACAGCACTCTTTTATTAACTGTATAATAGCAGCATACTAGGCACTCTGCAGAGGGGTTATAAAATAAGAGCCCTGTCCCAAACAGTTAAGAATCCAAATGTGAATTAACATGTAAAGAGCCAGATAGCACCAGGGAAATACTGCCCTACGTGGTGAGGAACCAACCTTCCCTAGCATCATGTCTCAGAAAAGCAGAAAAACACAATCTGTCCTGTATCTCTCTGGCATGCGGAAGGAGCGTGCCTGGCATTTCCTCCCTAAGGGAGGGGAGCACTATGCTCTTCTCTCTGAAAACAATAAGCTACACCATAGAGAAGATGGCAGAAGTAGGGACAAAGCTCTGGCCCCACCTTTCTCATGCCCCTGACTTGTGCCCCAGGGTATGAAGATGTGACTCTCATTGGTAATTGTATTTGTGAGCCAGCCCCTGTATTGGGAGGACAGTGGGTGACTTCTGGCACCCTTGTGTCCCCCTTGCGCCATTCATATGGCCCAGAGGTAATTTAGGCCTAAATAGGTGTGGGTTTCCATATTTCATGAAACATTTCTCACAACATTCTTGTGTAGTAAATAAATATGGTCTCCCTCTTTCTCACTCGCGCGCTCTCTCTCTCTCTGGAAAGATTATAGATAAAAAACTGTAACTTGTAAGATGTTTAGCTACAGTACCATGGTGATAGTACAGAATAAAAACATAGGTAAGTAGTATTCTGAACCTCATTCCGCTAATAGGGATGTTGAGACATCCCCTGATTTTACTCCCTGTAGCATTGCGGTAACATCTCTGTATTCAGTGGAGTTCTCCAGTTTAACACAACATTCAAATAGGAACTGAATATGGCCCTAGGCGGTTAAATGACTTGGCCAATGACGCATGATGCAACCTTTTTGTATTTTTTGTATTGTATCATGCATGTGCTGATAATGCTTCAAATAACACCAAATGTATGTTTAATTTAAATGTATTAAAGCAGTTAGTACATGTTAAATAACTTACCAGTCTTATGAGAAGCATATTATTGAGGTTTAACAACTGTGGGGGAAAAAAATCATCTATTAGTTGTGAAAACAAGTATAGTTAATAAGCAGTTATCTTATTTACATATTACAATGGTCATATTAAATCTAGATCAAATGATAGATTTAGGAAATCATACTTTAAACTGCCCTGTAAGGAACAATCCTGCACTGGCACATGAAGGACTAGGTGACATAATAGGTCTATTCCAGTCTCTGACTTCTCTGATGCTATGAAAGTGCAATTCAGATGTTTCACATGAGCAAGTTTGGTAGAGTTCTTAATCACCTAACCCTGCAGCCTGATTGCATAGCTTCCCTAAACAATTGGCATTTCTCAAGTAAAAGAATATGCCTAATAAAACAATTTGATTGCTGTGTCTAAAATGTATCTCTTAAGAAAGTGTAAACTGTGTTAGTTGTGTTAATGAAGTCTGCTAGCAGATTGTTTTTTTTAAAAAATACTTATTCACTTCTCCCACAACCAGAATTGACCCTACTCTTCTATTAAACACATAGAGTAAGTGTTTATATGTGAGTGAGAACAAATTTCAGCACTGGATTGAGGAACTTGCAATAAGTGGGGTCTGGTATACTGCATTCCCAGCCTGTAAAAATGTCCTAATGCTAAGTCACAAGGGCATCCAAGAACCTAACTGCCTCTGGAAAATGATCTGTGGTATTAGGACCTATGGATTTGCTGGGAAGGGTCTGTTCAAGCATTTGTCAAGGCATCAGGACTGGTGAATGAGCAGGGGAGTGTTTTGGTGCCTCAGAGCATATCTAGGGGTTAAGACTCAAGAGAAGGCATCCAGACTGGTGAATGGAGCTGAAGAGTGTGTTTTTGCTGCAAGGCACTGGGGCAGGTGAAAGCTGCAAGGAGAGCAGACATTATAAACAAAAGTGGCCTGAGTTTGGGGGCCAGGCTAGATTCACTGGGTGCCCCCACAAAACCATAATGACAGACCTGACAGCTTTATCTTATTCATGTCAGGCATCACACCTAGCAGAATAGTTTTTCCCTCTGTTTGTGTGACACAAATAAGTGCAAAAAGGGACACAAACACACATGCAGTGCTCCTGAACCTGTTCCCTATTATTACTGTTATTTAGCTGTAAATAGTGCTCATTAGTCTGTGATATCTTGAAAAGACCCTGATGAAACCTAATTCTCTGTTAACAAACTATTTTATTGTGATACTCTATGAAGAATAACAGGGAATCTTACCCCAAGAATCTGAAAGAAGAACAGAGAGATATTTTATCTGGCATTGTAGTGCAGGGGATATGCAGTATCCTCCCATTACAAAAAAAAAAAAAAAGAAAGAAAAAGAAAAGCACACCTATTGCTTATCCTAGAAATGTTTGCCATGTGCTAGGTAAATATATAGAGAGAGATATATTTTAATGACAGAGTACTAATTTCTCCATTTGGTTATACTGGAGCAATCCCTTTGTTTTAAGTGGGTTACACTGATGTAAATGAGGGAGAAGAACTTGGATCATAGATTCCAAACTTCCTGAGGCTGAGTCTCATTTACATTGCCAAAGGGGTATAAAGAGACCTTAGTGTAACTAAGAATCATGGCCTCTCCGTTCAACATCTGACTTGGAGACAGTTGCCTCTTCCGTCATTTAACGAGAAGTCAAATATTCTGCTCTTCCTCCAGTTACATATTGACACTGCTGATCCTTAAAAAATCCTCTGCTCCTCATTGCCCTATCTGTAAACACAGCTGAGGGCTGACTGCCATGTGTACACAAACCAAAGACAATGTCACTCTCCATATAACTTCTAATACTTATTGATTGGCTTTTGTCGGGTTTATTCCATTGCCACCCATTGTGTGTGAGAAAATGTTTAGTCATGCCCCACAAGGCTGTAGTGCCCTGTACACAAAGGACACAGTATCTGCTTCCAGAGCTGCCACTGCCTTACTGAACCTAACGCCTCTCTGGACTTTTGCGCAGAGTCTGTTAGCTGTGCATCACTGTTACCAGTCTTGTTCCTGCTTTCTTTTTTGTTAGCTTTTTCATGAGCATTCATATGGCCATTTATTTTATTTTAAATTTTGGGGGGTGGAATTTATCCATCCATTCAGGTGTTTAGAAGGCAAACATCATTGTAGTATTTGAGCACCTTAATGCTCATCTCTCTTTAAATGAACGGAAGCCCTGGCTAGACTCAAGCATAATGGTGTAAGGCACTTGTGCAGATTTTCTCCATACAGTTCCTTCATTGCCTCTCTCTCTTGACCTTATGAACCCTTGCTATTCCCGTCTTGGGCCTCTCTTGAGGAGAGATTGACAATCGTGATAAATTGTACATCCATTTTGTAATGCGGGCAAGTAATCCCTTGGGACTAGGCCTACCACACTCATTTCATTTGTGACTTGTGTCAGACTTGAACCTGTTTCTCCAGAGAGAAAATGCTAAAACACTAACCCACTGTGTCTTCTAGCCCTCCAGCAACTGGCCACTAATGAGCAATGTGAGTTCAACAAAGACCAGTTTTTGACATACATAGGTTTATGTTGCTGTGGTTAAACAAGAATATCTGCAGTTAAGAATCATGTTTCTAAGCTTAGTAATTATTGTCATTTAATAGGAATTGAACTTATAATTAAATTCAGTTTTTTTACAAAATCATTGTGCCTGGATTCGGTTATCATGTTTTTTGTAGCTATCAGGATGTTTATGTGTTAGGACAAAAATACAAAACTTCCTTCGGTTCATATGAGTGCTTCCATGAGTTGAGACAATATGCAGATCAGGTAAAAGTTCAAAATAGAGAAATTTCCCTTAGCGTATGTACTCCAGAATTATATGCCACTATATGGCTTATTAGAAGTCTCTTCCTTCCCTAGAGCAGTGTCATTCAGGGAAGTCCTTGGCATTATGGTTTTTGTAACAGGAAAATTCAATAGGCCTTATTTTGAACTCATGCTGGTGTCAGGAGTAATTTCACTAAAGTCAATGTTAAATTGGTACAAGGTCAGAAGTGAAGCTCACAGTATTTCTGGTCTCCTACATGAGAATAACCCACAGTGGACAATGGGTCTATGGTATTTATTCTGTAATTCTTTTGTTGATATAAATTTGATGGACCAGCTTCTGCTCTCAGTCACACTGGAGTGAATCTGGAATAATGTCATAGAACTAACTAGCATTAGCTAGATTTAAACTGACGCAGCTCAGAGCAGAATTTGACCTGGAGTTTCTAAAAAGTTACCCCACCTTGGGATGCAGTTATGCTTGACCACTGTTGGCAAATGTAATGATCTGATAAATTTGCCTATGTAAAACTTAAGAATTCTGGTTGATTTTATGAAATTGCTGTATTATTGAATTCCTCAGTGTATGATGAACCAGCCATTTACAGACAGGGCTGATGTCTCCCAGCTAGGGAGCTGTGAGCTAGAGAGCTGTGACAGCAGCAACAAAGAGTCCTTACCCTGAATAGTCTTCCATTAGGCACCCTAGAACAATGGCGTGAGTGCAGTCTAAAGGCAACTAGTTCTAACCAGGTTGTCTGCAGGCGGTGTGGTTGGAGCAGTGGAAAATACCCAGCAGAAAAGAAGAAACAAGGTATTAGAACAGGTTTTTAAAAACACAGCCTCTGTAAGATTCAGGAGAACACAATGGTACGTGCACTCTGAGCTGAGGAACCTTCTGACTGCCAGACTTGAACAAGCTAAAGGCAGCTTGGTGCATGAACATGGAGAGTCCATGCCTGGAAGAGAAGGCTTAGCCGAGTAGTAAGGTCCAGGATAGAGCATCTAGGACCCTGAAAAGACACTGACCAAATCCCAGAGGATGCACAAGAGGAGTGAGGAAACTGAGGCAGGGATTTGCATGAAGGTTTTGTTTTTCCATAGAACTGTATATCTCTTGTGGTATCTAAAAGTAAAGTGTGGTTGGTTTAGAAATTCCTCTGCAAAGGCTGTATCTCACTTGCTTCAAGTGTCATGTGTCCCTGAAGGGTTAAACTGTAACTGAGAGTGGAGCTCTGGGGAAAGTGTGCTTAAGTGACTGGGCTGTGTTGGGAGATCAGCACTGGTCCTAGGTGATCATGGGGTCCCACTCCCTGGAAGTAGTACTAGACAGAGAGTCTGTGCCTGGGAAGTGTGCCCAAGAGTCCAGAGCTAGAGGCTGTGGTTGGAGCCTCCCCGTGTCCAAAGGGGTCCACCTAAGATTGCCAACTTTCTAATCACACAAAACCGAACACCCGAGGCCCCGCCCCTCGCTCACTACATTCCCCCTCCCTCAGTGGCTCGCTGTCCCCCACCCTCACTCACTTTCACTGGGCTGGGGCAGAGGCTTAGGTTGCGGGAGGGGATGAGGGCTCTGGCTGGGGGTGCGGTCTCTGGGGTGGGGCTGAGAATTTGAGGGGTTTGAGGTGCAGGAGGGGGCTCCAGGTTTGGGGGGGCTCAGGGCTGGAGCAGGGAGTTGGGGCACGGGCTTACCTCATGTGGCTCCCGGTCAACGGTGTATGGAGGCTAACACAGACTGCCTGCCTGTCCTGACACCGCGTTACGCGCACCCCGGAAGCGGCCAACAGCAAGTCCAGCGCTAGTAGGTGTGGGGGGTAGGAGGCGCCGCATGCTGCTCTTACTTGCAGGCACCACCCCCCCACCAACTCCCATTGGCCAGTCCCCCCAGGCCGAGGAGCCGGACCTGCTGGCTGCTTCCGGGGCGCAGCGTGGTCGGTGGTGTTGACCGAAACTGCCAGAGTCCAGTAGTTCCAGTCTTGGAAACTGGACTCCTGGGCACCCTAGGTCCAACACAGCTGACTGGTGAGCATCCACAAGGGGTAGCTCCACCTGGACTGTGGCAAAAAGTAACAGCATGTCAGTGGTGAGGAAGATTAAGCCCCAGCATCAGTTTTCTCAGATGTAGTTTTTAAAGAACCAAAGTAGACCACAGGAGAAGTATAGGCACTCATTGGGCCAAATTTCACTGCTGGTGTAAGTGTGCACAACTTCTGAATATATCCCACTTTTTCTAATTACGAATGTATTCCTTTGCTGCAGGCATTCTTGTCTGATTAACAGTACAAAAGGTTAATCATATAAATTTTACCATCTCAGGGTCTTTTGAAGCTTGAGAGAATAGATGGCTTCTTTCTGTCACTACTCAGCTGCTTCTCACAGCTGCAATATACAATACCAAAGTGTAGTTTTTCTCCCAGACCCATAATACAACCAAATTCCCATACAGTATTCTTAGCAGAAGATGAATATGTCTCCTGTTTACAAACGGGCTTACTTTTTTTAGTGGAAGTTCATCATGGATGTAAGTGCTAGATAGATGGGACATGCAGAAGATTGTCATCTTCTCCCTGTTGTCTCTATAGAGGCCTATGGTAGACATGCAAATCCCAGCCCTGTTAGGAGTGATTTATAATTGCTCCTTCCTAATATGCATCTATGATTAAAGCACAGAGCAGCAGAGTTTATTAATGAAATCCTGGCATACTTGGAAGCAGATGGATCAGGGTTTGTCTTAACACTACGTTAATAAGATCTTTTTTAATTCCTTGTTTGAATTTACCTGGTAGTTATAAATTAGCAAATATACTACTCTTGGAAAGACTAACCACTAGTTATGTTTTCCTTATCTCTTTCTCGTAAAAAAGTAATGCTTCTTACTTGAAGCAATAGACTTTCATCTCTTAAAGTAAATGACCTATATTTAAGGTAACAATTGTAAGAGAAAATTAGATACAATTTTGAACAGAAACAGCTTTCTGAGTGTTACTTCAGCATAGATACTATGAGTCTGATGGTCCCTTATCTAGGTTATTCCCACTACAGGCTCTTAAATTCATTGAAGTATCACTCATTCTTTGTGTGGATTGATCCATCCAGACCAGTAAAAGTGTGTTGAGCCCTGAAACCTGCACATCACTACCAGAGGCAAGGACCATCCGTACAAAAGTCCTGTACTTCCTCATTACTGCCAGGCCTTCTCCAGGTCCTCTGAAAGCAGCAGTGTAGCTTTCATGCTCACAGCTCAGAAGGGGGGAGACCACATAAATTAATGATCACTTGGTCATTATTAGCTGGCGCCAGTCTGGCCCATGTGCTTAGTGGAAAGATGGTGCCATGGAGAGCAGCTGCTCCCCCTGCCTCTGGCCTGCTTCCCTGAACACTGTGGAGACCAAACCCTGCAGAGCCCTTTCAGAGGGGTTTCCAAGAGGTTGAGAAGCAGTGGAAAGCATGCTGCAGAGCCTGCAGCTCCATTCCATAGCCACTCAGTTGGGACCATTGGGTTCTTTTATCCTTCTGTATGGGGGCATGTGTTGTTCAAAGTTTTTATTTTTAATCTTAACCTGGAGCAGTCATGCCTATATTGATACTCTACATTCAGAGATAACTGCATGAACCATTTTCTATGCATTACTAATTACCTTTCCTGTGATCATTTTTTTTTTCTTACCGATCCCTATGTCAAATCTGTGAGCATATTGTCATGCTGGCTCTCAAGTGCTGGAGATGTGTTTTATTGGACACTGTCTATCTGTTTGTGACGATTTTAATTCTACGGTGGATGCTTGTAATTTGGTGCATTGTCACTGAGATCTGATGTGGCAGAACTGAGCTATTAAAGGGACCATAACTAAAGTGTGGTGTGTGGTCCACAAAATAATGGTGAGCCCCTCCTGCTGCTGTGCCATAGCTAGCGGAAAGCGTTCTCCTTGATGCTGTGTACGTTCTTTTGAGTGGCATCAGTGATGATCGTGGACAGACAAATAAAATTCGCTTTGTTGGCACTTCAAACACAGCAGGAAACAAAATGAGCCACAGGGCTCTTATATGATGAAAGTATGGAAATTTATGCAAGTAACTTACATTTATGCAAGGGGAAGACGTGTATATAAATGTCTATTGCAGCACCTGAAGGATGCACCCCAAGTCCTTGCCAAACAGACAAGACAAAAAAGTATTTTCAAGTGTGTAATCTGATAACACAGTCAAGAGCAAAATCAAAATAAAAGCTGCTGCTGTCAGTTTAAATATATGAAAATAAACACTAAATAATCCAGTGAGGAAATTCTGTTTGGGATCAATTGTGCTTTAGTGTATTTTAGATCTAATATAAGTTTATACTTCAGGAAGTATCACACTTCGTATTAAAAAATGTCATCTCTTTTTAACTTACTCTTTTAAGAAATTTGTATAATTTGGGGAATATTGAGAAACAAAGAGCTTGCTCCCAGTGTCTAAAATTGCTTGTCTGTATGTTTTTGTTTGTCCAGAGATGGATGATACGTTTTCCCATCGCGTTTTGTTATTTACTGTTCATGGTAAATGAACGAATATAAACCAAGTCAATGTGAGCCTGCTGCTTTTTTTAACACGTTAATTTGACCCTGGAACAAGCTGTTTTTACAACATCTTCTTGAAGTGGTTTAATTGAAAATGGCTGCTGCCCCTCCCATTGACTTTTTAATTTATGTATTGCATAGTTATTTTTCATTACTTTGTCTCTCCTGCAGCAATGCATCTGCTCGGACTAAACTGGCAGTTACAGCCAGCAGACGGACACACCTTTAACAATGGGATAAGAACTGGATTGCCAGGGACTGATGATGTAGCAACAATGCCATCTGGAGGCAAAGGTGAGGTTACAGCTGCATCTTTTGCAGTCTACGGTCTTGGAAACTCAAGCCAGACTTTTCTCATGGTGCTGTTTGTAATAAATGTACTTCAGGAAGAGGTATGCAAAAATATTTATTTATGACCTCTGCATTCTGCTGCAGTAATCCTATACTGACCTGGCTCTTTGCCTGGGTATAACTATCCAAATGCCTTCTCTACCTGTAGTAATTCACAAAAATCTTTAGACCCTGGACTCCAAGATACTAAATAAAGAGAATACTACCAAACATCCCAGGAAAAAGAAAAGGCTAGACACAGCATCAAAAAAAGAAATACACTATACTGTCTGAAAGGAAAGTGGAGAGAGCTTTGGCCCCTGCTGGGACCACATTTTACAATCTTGTCCTGATTTAGGCAAAGCTCTTATTGAAGTTACTGGGAATGCTGCCTGAGTAAGGACAGCAGAATTTGACTCCCTAGTGAATAAGCTTCCCGTTAATATTAGTAAAGGGCAGTAGAGGAGATTATTGAAGGAGTCATGCTCCATATTATTCCAGGGAGAAAATAGAGACAATGGATGATAAGTGAGGTGGAGTAGCAGGCAATAAGGAAGAATGCAGCATGAGAACAGCACATTATATAGTTAAGAGAGTAACAAATTCAAGAGAGCATATTTCATGTACTGGCTTGTAACAACCTTTGTTCAGAAACGAAAAACATACGTCTTTTTCTGTTTGACTGAGTGCAAAACTTCCTTTTGCTCTATTTTTATACCCCTCTTTTTATTGATTATTATAGTGATGTTTTTAGTAATAATCAACACTGATCATTGTTTCAAAGCATTTCACAGTTCGCTCTCAGATTGTCCTGTGAAGCAAGAAGGTCAAATGAGCAAACTGAGACACTGAGAGGACGAATGACTTGTGCAAAGCTACAATATTAGTCAGTGGAAGTATTTTGGATACAGAACAGAACTGTGTGGCTCCTCTGACCTGTAGTTATGGTGTTGGAATGTACACTATCACTGATCACTCCTGAGGTGAATGATATTGCAATGGGGGTGCCCACTGCTCAAATAGAGTAATAGAGTAGAGTAGGAAGTATAGAAAAGCTGGATCTGAGGTTAATGCCTGGGACTGGGAAGCAGGAGAGCTGAATCCAATTCTCAACTGTGCCATATTCCTGTGGTGAATCCTTAGGCATGCCTTTGTGCCTCAGTTTCCCCATATGTTAAACAGAGGTATTAATATTTACCTCACAAGGGTGTTGTGAAGGTGGACTTATTAATGGTGGCAAAACACTTTTAGTTCTTCAGATGAAGATGTATGGGCTTTCAGAGTTGCTGAGCACCTTCAGCTCCTGCAGAGTTAATCTGAAGTTATAGCGCTAAGCACTTCTAAAAATTAAACCCTAAGTACAATGCAGAATTATCATATTATATCACTGTTACATTTTGTCCAGTGTGTACATGAGTGAGAGCCCCTATGTTACTAAATAGAAACATGAAGATCTTGTTGCTTTTACACGTTTTACTAAAGTGACTTAAATGTTAATAAAACCTTTGAAAAACAACACATTTAGGTAAGTATCCTTCTACCATTAAATATAACGAATGGCAGAATGTCTGAAATGTAATGAATGACAGAAAAGCAGACCCTGATAGCAGAGAGGGTGTGAGAGGTTTTCTCCCCGCTCCCTTCATTTATATAATTTAAAGTTAATATTGCTAGTCCAGCACTTTTTAGGAAAGCCTCTGGCAGCTTTTCACATAACAGCCATTTCAGGTCTGCCCTTCCTGGCTGTGCAGAGTGACCTTTTATAATTGACATGGCTCAGGATGAAGCCAGTCTCTTTAAAATATTGGTCTTCCAAAGAAACCTTTAACCCTTCGTATGAAAACAGCCACTTACATGCAAGCTGTGTCATCACAGCGGGCAGGCCATTTAAAGGCAGTGCCACTTGTGGCAGCTGGAGGGGGGGAGAAGTTGCAGGGAGGGGAGGAACAAGCAGATATTTCTGACTGATCTGTCTATCTCTTATCCCTGGGCTAAATTCTGCTCTGAGTTTCAGCAGTGTAAATCCAGAGTAACATAAATGATTTCACTAGTGTACACTGGCATAACTGAGAGCAGGAACTAGCTTTTTGATAATAAAATCATAATTCTTTATATTTATACACTGTAGCTCAGTGGAGGCTGGTGATGTCTGAACATGCTATAGCTAAATGAAAACAGGGCATGCTTACTGTTGCCTTAGAGTCCCAACGCTCATTTAAAAACTGGGGGATTTGAGGAGGAGGGCAAAGGGAAACTTTATTCCTTCATGCAGGTAGCAATGCAGGTTCTCTCCGTAATACTGAAGTGAGCACTGGGTGATCTGACTATCTAACTCATATTGCCAGGTAGAAATGTAGTGTGTGGGTTACAGGTCTTGTCCTCAAGCCATATCCTGCAATCAGCAGCAAGTACAAGCCATGGATGCACATGCTTAAAGAATCAGTAAACTGCACCCACTCCACAGTGAATGCTCTTTGCCAGGAATCCTGCTGTGAATGGCAAGCATCTGTTTGCAGAAGCTGAGGATCTGCCCTGTAGTGTTTTTGTATACAAAAACAGTCTACAAATATTTCAAGGGAGTAAAAAAACTGATGATGGACAGATATCATTTAGCAGAGTAAAAAGAACTGGAATAATGGTGTGAAACTAATATAGGGGAAATATTGGCTGAATATCAGGAAAAGCTTCCTGACACTGAGGTCTATTAACCCTGTAGAACTGTCTCAAAAGGAAATTGGTGGAAGCTTGGGACAATTAAAACTTAGACCGGGCAAACAATAATCACTGTACATTAGGGAATAAGCCTGCCATGGCAGAGCAATAGGTTAAATGACCAATTAGAGCCTTTCCATTTCTGGATTCTCTGAGCCTATGCCACATTGTGTCTTCAGTTTTAAAAATACTTTGGATGCTAGACACACATCTCCATAAAATGGGGACCTGACATGTCCTTCATAACTGACAGAATATACTGTGTGAAAATCAACCTTAATCATCCCTCTCTAAACAGGTAATGTTTTATATAAACAAACTCCTTTGTCTGAGATTTAGAAAACCTTTCATTCTTTTATGACCTCATAATACATCTTCCCTAGTGTTACCACAATATTTTCTGTTTTATGTTACTAAAATTTACGGATAAATGACACACTGCCTTGACTTATCATTCTAAATATAATTATTATTGATTGCATTATGTCATAATATTCCATTGTACTCGGCACCGTACAAACACATAATAAGAGACAATCTCTGCCCCAGAGATCTTACAGTCTAATAGTCATGGTAGACAAAGATTTGATCCCTCATAGGCTCATTCAAACAGACAATCAACATATAAGGGCAATAAATTAAGTAACCACCTCCATTTTCCCTAAATTATACTGTATTTAATCATTTACTTTGATAATGTTTTAGTCAAGATACACCATGTTTTGCTGTGCAGGTTAATGTTATTAGGCGGCTACTGGGTAAATATACTGTAGGAGCAAATTAAAATGCAAGCAAGCAAAAATGCTGTAATTTGAATGCCATACAGGATTGCGTACCTGGTCTTCATAAATGCTCACATGCTGTGTTCCATCTTTGGAGGTGGATTGGGAAGGCAATGTAACCTGTATGATTTGATGTCTTAGTGGAAACAACGCTTTTGATTAAAATAAGAGACAACAGAATGTATAGGAGGTATTTTGTTTTATGTTATTTTGTTAGTGGCTGCAGCAGTAGTTTGTATAATTAAAGTCTATCTTGGTTACCTGTGTTATACCAACCAGAATGAAAGATGCATGTGGTGCTGCAAAAATTACTCACAGCATAATGTGTATTTTTTCTTGATTAAACATGCTGAACTCATAAATCTTAATTACATCTGCAGTGAAACGGTTTGCTAATAGTTCTGAAAAGGATGAGTCTTAACATACTATATCCACCAGAGCTTAGAGTTGTGTTTAGATTTTTAAATGAAGCAGGGGGTTAGTGGGATGCCTATACTACCTAAACTCTTAAGGCCAAATTGTGCTTTGCCACAGTCAAACCCTTCAGAGCAGCCCTGGGCAGAGATTCTCCTTCCAGAGTTCCTTTCCAAACTAGTCCATGATCTCAGTTCCCTTCCCCCACGATGATATAGGCATGGGTGGTTAACCCACAAACTCCATGGATCAGTCAGTCCTGGGGGCCCTGTCCCTGCTCTTGGCACCTTGAGAGTGTGGCTCTAGACTCTTGCCATCCCCAGCAATCTGACCAAGCCATGTCCCACCCTCCGTGCAGCTCCCCAGACTCATGGAGGTCCAAGGATATACAGTGCCTGCTGCAGAGGTGGCTGTCTCACTCATCTACCTAAGCAGAGGCAGATCCACACGCAAGGGTTCCCTCCATGTGTGGAATTAGGAGATGTGACCCAGTTCCTCTTGCAGTACAGCTGCCTATAGGTTGCAAAACTACAGGTAATACAGAGCCTGGAAACGTTGCCTCCTCTTCACTTCACAAAACAAGACTCGTTATTACAGGAGCTTCCTTCCTGTCACTGGAGTTCGGGTTGTGTCATATCAGCCTCTCCAGGCTTAAACCCATATTTCCTAAAGTAAATTTATTTTATTTCGTTTGAAAAATATAGAATTTCCAGATGGATTTTGAGACAGTGTTTCATTTAATATTAGGAAGCTCTTTGGGGTATGGTTTGTATGGAAGATGCTACCCTGATAAAGTTGCACTGCACTAATATTTCCATTGAAAAGGCTTGTACAGAAATATATCTTTCTAAATAAAATTAAAACTATCTTTTTCTCCTTTCAAAAGAGCCAGAGGGCCCAGCCGTTTGATGGAAAAAAGACCAGCTATGTTTTAGGATGAAGATGGTACTCAAACCAGTGTCACTCTTACATTCATGCCTTTCAGTAAAACCCTCAGTGCAATGTATCTTTAACTCGGGCAGTGTCATTCTCACAAACTGTACCCCCAGAACATTGCAGTGCTAAATAAAGCAAACACACAAATTTAAATAACAACAAACAGGAATGGAATAGGGAAACTAAATGATAAGGGTAGGAAGGAAATATGTGTTTGCAGCTGAAATTTGGTAAGAGATGGAGAGATACAAGAAGACTGTTCCAAACTGAAGAAGTTGCAAAGGAGAAGGCTCTCTCGCCAACAATAGTGGTAAGAACATAAGAGCAGCCATACTGGGTCAGACCAAAGGTCCATCTAGCCCAATATCCTGTCTTCCAACAGTGGCCAATGCCAGGTGTCCCAGGTCATCATCAAGTAATGCATTCCCTGTCACCCATTTCCAGCTTCTGGCAAACTGGGATAGCCATTGATGGGCCTATCCTCCATGAACTTATCTAGTTCTTTTTTGAACCCTGTTATAGTCTTGGCCTTCACAACATCCTCTGGCAAAGAGTTCCACAGGCTGACTGTGCATTGTGTCAAAAATGGTATTTAATGACTGGTATTTAATGCAGATCCATAGCCACCAGGTTAACAAGGCAGATCATTATGGATCCTCTGGAACTGTTGGGCTGCCAAATTAGTGATACGTGTTTCCCAATTAGTACAAAACCAAGAATTTACAGGGTCTCCATTAATGAAGTCAACAATTACTACCCTACAGCCTCAGAGTTATTTCCTATTTAAGCATAGGACATTATATATAGCTGACATTAATTGACATTAACCTGATTTCATTCTTAGAGATACAAAGGATTGAATTGACAAGTGGTGTGAACTACCAACTTAAAGTGGTTCCCCCAGTTCAAGGGTGAGGGCGCATTGCTGGAATGATGTGGAGAAGCTTGCTCTGCCACTGCCGTGTCGTTGTGTTCTTTGGATAAACAGAGGCTTTTGGGACTGTCAAATTGGCATCTCCAATAAGCACTAGAGCAGACTTTAAAAAATGCACGTAGCAAAATAGTAATTTAACTGGGTAAATAATACACCTTTAAAAATGAATAAGTGTTATTTGGTGGCTAACAAGCTTATATATACAGGTACTTAAATACATGTTTGACTGAGAGATTGGAATAGCTCCCGTGGATTAGAAGAAGGAATATGCATTTAAACTCTCTTTTATAAAGGTTTATGAAAAAGGAAAATCACAGTAAAAATGTTTAAATAACCATGAGAGATTATGAGATAAACAAGCAAGCTTCGAGACAGCCACTCAGAGCATTGTTAATTCACACCAGGATTTATTTGTTCACAGTGGCAAGAGTTCGTCAGGTTGGCCTTACTTCTTGGTTTCCTCTCAGTTTATGTAACATCCAGAACTTCACTTAAATGCAGTTGATGGTCTTTGAATATGATCTGCAGTGGTCCATCGAGATAGAGAAGAGTCTAAAAATAGAGAGAAGGCGAGAGTGAGTCAGAGGGAGGGATGCACTCTCACTACATTAGGAGGTGAAGAAGACCAAAAGGAACTGCACTATGAAAAAGTTATAAAGTTTACTTAGAAATTCTCTAGAGGCTGTGGAAGAGGCAGAGCTTTTAAGTGGGGCCATTAGTGCAAAATGTGTTACTGTGAATATAGAAGTTGCGGGGGGGGGGGGCAGAGTACAGCATTTTTAGTCCTAAAAATAAGGAAAACCTGATGAAGCCTCAGCCAGCCAGCCACTAAGAGGCTCAATGGTTAGATTGCCATTGCCCCTTCAGAGTTCCCTGTTGTATCATGTTGGGACCAGATTTATTTTTAATGATGTTTCTAATCTGGGGAGAAAGAGACAGAGGGGCAAAGCACTAGGAGCTCAGTTCCACTCTCAGGTATAATAATTATAACATTACTGGCTTATATTTCTCTAATGCCTCCATTTGGGGATCTTAAAGCACTTTTCAAAAACTAGTGAAGTAAGCCTCCCAACATCCCTGTGAGGTAGGCCAGTATTTCTGTCCACATTTTGCAGATAGGCTTCAAGAATTTAAACAACTTGACTGGGATCACACAGGAAGGCTGTGGGCAAAGCCAGAAATAGAACCCAGCTCTCTTCACTCCTAGTGCTGTGACTTACCCACACTAATTAATTTGGCACTGAAAGTAAAAAAGCCATATTGCAGATGCTTCACCTTTATGAAATTAATATCTATTTGCATCAGTCGTAATGAAAGGAATGTGCTGCTTTTCTACAAATAACCCACATTTGCATAGATATGTAGGTGCAGGTATCATTTACTTGCACCTGTTGTAGTTATTTTAGGGGAAACATGAATCAATAACATATAATCTCCAGAGATTTAAAAGCTTTGATTACTTAAACCTTTGTGGGAAAGCTTGTTAAATTTGCAAATGCAAGGCTTATCTACACTTACAGAGTTGCAGTGAAGACGCTAATCCACTGTGTCAATGGGAAAAGCCATCTCATCAATATAGCGCTGTCTACACTGGGAGTTAGGTCGGTATAACTGCGTCGCTTAGGGGTATGGATTTTCTACACTCCCGAGAGACGTAGTTATACTGACATAAGTTTGTAGAGGCCAGGGCTTAGAGGCAACAAAACTACAACATGCCATGTGTAACAGTATTGATTAGATCTTTAAAACTGGACATGGGGATACATTTTGCATGCTGGGAAAAGCATTACACAGGGATCTGAATTTAGGCCACTCAGGGTATGTATACGCTGCAGCTGTGAGCAAGATGGCATGCTAAAAATAGCAGCTTGAGCTCTGACCTAAAGGGTAAGGTGGACTTGTATTAGGATAGCTAGCCTGTGCTAGCAACGTCTACAGTGTTATTTTTAGCACACTCACTTGAGCTGAGCTAGCATGCGTCTGTCCACCCGGACTGGTAGGCATCTTCCCAGCCGCAGTGAAGATAAGTGGGGAGCACAACTAAAAGAGTATATTGAGTTCCCCTTCCTCCTGACCAGTGCTTAGAAGGAGCTGATGAGCTACAGCGGCAGCTCTGTCTACAACTAGACATTGGGTCACCTCATGTGGTAAGGAAAAACGAAGAGTGACAATGGGGTCGTACTAGGAAACCTTCCCTTCAACTTCTCCCAACAACACCTAGTGAAAGGCCACTGTGGTCTGAGAAATGTCAATGTTAGCACCTCAGAACACACAGGTCCACAGGTAAATTGTATTTTTGCCTAATCAGCAGAATCTGCACTAACTTTTTAAGCAGATAAACCACTGGAAGTCTAATTAGGAAAAAGAAGAAAATTTTGTTTTTATGAAATTTTGAGGGAAAGAACTTTATTTTTTATGAATGACATTAATAAAGTAGACAAGGTGGGTGAAGTAATATCTTTTATAGGGCCAAGCTCTTTTGACAGAAGAGACAAACTTTCAAGCTCCATGGAGCTCTTCTTCAGGTCTGGAGCTTGAAGACTTGACTCTTTCACCGACAGAAGTTGGTCCAAGAGAAGTTATTACCTCACCCACCTTGTCTCTGTCATATCCTTGTACCAACACAGCTACAACAAGACTGCAAACCATTAATAAAGTAGTTTGCCAGTAGGGGACATATCTAGAGCATTAAGGCCAAAGCTCCTATGCTCTTTCCCCTTGATGGCCGAAAATTTTGCCTCAGTTCACCTAACCTGCTGTGTTTGGCTGCTAGTCAAGTGGGCTGGTACAGCATACTGGTAAGAAGTAGCCACTGGTACCGGCCTGTACACAGCCCACATTAAAGCGCTGCCAGCGCTTTAATGTCGCTGCCCCTTTCCCGCCCCCTGCAAGGCCACCGACGGTGGTTTGGCGGGAGGAGGGGAGGGCAAAAGGGGCAGCTCCCCAGGGCCTGGCAATTTAAAAGGGCCCAGGGCTCCTGGCCACCGCGGCCAGAGCCCCGGGAGGCACAGGCTGGGCAGCGTGGAATGGCTGGCTGGGGGAGGCTGCCCCCAGCCCCTCCCCTTCCACCCAAAGCCCCGCCCCTTCCGGAAGCCCGGAGTTGGGCCCCCGTACCAGTAAGTAATTTATCTGACTTTCACCCCAGTGCTAGTGAACTTTGAAAATGAAACACCCACACCTGGAAACACAAAGCACAGTTTCCTGAAGAAAAATTGAAAAGGTCAGGGCTAAATTCAACCGAAAGTCTTAAAACTGGAGCCTCAGTGGGAGGTATGTCCTTTATTAGTGGTAGTAATTAAATGTACTTGTAAAGTTACAATTTAAGGGAATGTAGACTCAGCAGATTGGGAAGCAAGGGTTATTAGCAGAAGTCATTGATAGCTCAAAACCATAATTATTTTCTATCATTTATGGTGCAGTGTATAAGTTGCTTTAATAGACTATGCAGCAGTAATCTGCAGGAGAGACTGGTCTTCTTGCAGTTCAAATGAACTATGAGCTAATAGCACTGGTTACAAAATGAATGGGAATGAGATATAATGGCTTAGGCAATATACAGAATTCAGTTTTATTTTCTGTAGATAAAAATATGTGATGCAGAGTAATCTCTAAAGCAGATTTATGCAAAAAGCATTCTAACTTGTATTAAGTTTTAAAACTATTCTAATAAGGCTTCATTTTTTATAGCTTGTTTTGCGGTATAATTTTATTGTTTCCTATTTTTGAGTTTTACATGAAATATAGTAACATTTTCAGAACTGATTATCAGATAATGCCTTTTGTGGATCAGTGTCATTTTTTATAATCCTTCTTGTTTAACTGGTTCAAATATTAGATACCTGTTATGGAAATGTACAATATCTCTAAATTTACATGAGTATTCTTCCATAGAGGTATAGCATCTGACTGTACTGGAAAATTGATTAGTAAAATATTGCCTTTAAAAACCCGCAGTTATAATCTTAGGGCATGTAATGAACTACCTGAAACGATCATTTCCTAAGTATTGACTTCACAGGGGAAGTTACAATTGCCTAATAAATAGTCTATCTGATGCAAGTGGGGGCACCAATGATGGGAAAAAGTGTCAAAATTCTGAAGTGGATTTCAGCACACTAGAATCTCTGATCGTCAGAGGCTGGTCTGGGTTCCAGACCCAGCATCCATAGTACAATGTATAGCTTTCAAACAAGCTACATTGTAAATTACAGAAAGAAAAGGAGTACTTGTGGCACCTTAGAGACTAACCAATTTATTTGAGCATGAGCTTTCGTGAGCTACAGCTCACTTCATCGGATGCATACTGTGGAAACTGCAGAAGACATTATATACACAGAGACCATGAAACAATACCTCCTCCCACCCCACTCTCCTGCTGGTAATAGCTTATCTAAAGTGATCATCAAGTTGGGCCATTTTCAGCACAAATCCAAGTTTTCTCACCCTCTGCCCCCCCCCCCCACACACAAACTCACTCTCCTGCTGGTAATAGCCCATCCAAAGTGACCACTCTCTTTAAAATGTGTATGATAATCAAGGTGGGCCATTTCCAGCACAAATCCAGGTTTTCTCACTCCCCCACCCCCCTCCAAAAACCACACACACAAACTCACTCTCCTGCTGGTAATAGCTCATCCAAAGCGACCACTCTCCCTACAATGTGCATGATGATCAAGGTGGGCCATTTCCAGCACAAATACAGGTTTTCTCACCCCCCACACCCCCATACACACACACAAACTCAGTCTCCTGCTGGTAATAGCTCATCCAAACTGACCACTCTCCTTACAATGTTTCATGGTCTCTGTGTATATAATGTCTTCTGCAGTTTCCACAGTATGCATCCGATGAAGTGAGCTGTAGCTCACGAAAGCTCATGCTCAAATAAATTGGTTAGTCTCTAAGGTGCCACAAGAACTCCTTTTCTTTTTGCAAAGACAGACTAACACGGCTGTTACTCTGAAACCTGTCGTCGTAAATTACAGGACTCTCTTAGGGCCTGATCCAAAGCATATTGAAGTCAGTAAAAATGTCCAGTGGCTTTGGATCAGTCTCTTATATGTTCATGAAGAAATTCAGCTTGAAAAAAGCATAAAGCAACTAATTAAGTGATTTGGCACTTCGTGTAATGAGTTAGGACACTTGGAAGGCACGTGGACTCATTTGTGGGTCTCTCTATCTTCATTCCTCATGGCTCCTGCCATGTTAAAAATACTACTTCTCTAGTACTTCCTGCAGCACTGTCCACAAAGCAGAACTACTTCTACGCTGTGACACATTTGGAAGTTTCACAAACAAGCTTCTGCATGGTGGGTCACTGGGTTATTTGAGGGTACTTGAGCAGTAGATGTGGTTGATAGGCATATAAATATCTTCACTCTGAATGCAAAAGATTATTTGCAAAAGAGACAATTTTTAAAACTTGGAATTTGTCCACATTTTGTCATTGTTACTTAAAGCAGAAGGGTGGTCTAGTTCTTGAAGCAGATGATTGGAAGCCAGGATTCCTGGGTTCACTTCCCATCTCTGCCACTGATTCTGGGTGATATTGCACAAGTTATTTAGTTTCTCTGTATCACGTTTCCCTATATGCAAGATGAAGGTGATACTACTTGAACTGCAGTGTTGTGAGGTTTAATTCATTAATGTGAGTAAGGCACTTTGAGATCCCCTGATGAAAAACTATAGATCTGCAAAGTTAGTAGTATTCTGACTCATAACCTTTCTCAATGGGTGTGACACTTCCCAGAGATACCTGGGATTGTGAAACAGCTTTGTCTGTGCCTTCTGTTGCTCAGCTTTCTGAAACCAACAGCCTCTGGCAACACTAGCCCTGCCTTTCAGGTCCCCACAGACTTCTTCCTCTCTGTGCAGTCTAATGGTAGGCACACACCAACCCCCAAGTCCCTGGAACACTCCCTTGCAATGTCCAGCCCTTAACTACTGTACACTCATAGAAATTACCAGGTAAGCTGTCCCCAAATGAACAGTGCACACACCAGTTTGTTTGATGCAGCTGAGGTTTAGCTACAAGATAACTTCGCTGCATTGAGATATACCTATAGTTAAAATAGTCATAAGTTTATTATTAAAGGCAAAGATTTAAGTGAGTAACGATAATGGAAACAGAAATGGCTATATATAAAACAGCAACATAAAATGCAAACCTGGGTGAATGCTTATCAGTGGTTACCTTTCCTATAAAATAAAGAATTTTTCCCTCCAAGGGTTCAGTCTTTTGGCAGAGATAGCTGGTGTTCAGTCAAACCAGGATCCAAGCGCTCATGAACACTCTTCCCCCCACACACACACACACGCCCCGTTCTTCAAGGTGTTTCCTCAGTAAATGAATAACAAAATGTGTTTTTGCTTCTCCTTATATTTCCCAAAATTCATTGTTTTTGTCCTCAAAGTCAGGATGGTACCCATGATTCCCTTCCTAGTATGCTGGCTCCAAGTTGCCTTCATAGCTTCCTGTTGACTCCATATGCAAAACCAGGCCTCCACTGTGTTGATTTACAATGTTTAATCTACATATGAGGCAAAGCAGACAGATGAATCCATGTCGCTTTGTCTGGCAAAAACTGTTTGTCAACCCTGCCTGGGACACCAATTTTAAAATATGTTGTAAGTACATATACACAACTTCTGAAATATCATCCGGACACACACTTCATAATGATTTTGAGAATCAGTATAACATAAGTTTGTGTTAGGTGCCTCATTCTACCCTCTTTACATAAATACCATAAAAGCTGTGTACTAGGTGTGGTATGTTTGTCAAACCTGATAGAAGTTGCTGTTATAGAAGACCAGCTGACACCAAAAGGCCTGTCACAGTGGGCATAAGATGTCTCATCAGGATAACATGTCACTCTGGGACAGAAACACGGGCACTTTACTGGACATCATGTTAATTCCTTTTACTCCATTTGCAGCCCACGCACTCTTGCAGTTTCCCCTGCTTTTTCTCTAGTGCCCTAATATTGCTGAAGACCTGTTAACCTCGAACATTCAAAAAGACATGGACTATTAAAAACTACAGTTTAAAGATTAACAGTTCTTACTCAAAGCATTCTTTTTACTGTTTAAAGACATTGCCCATATAACATCTCTAAGAGGTTTTTCATTACATGCAAGCGTAAGTACCAGGAGCCTCGGTAATTTGGAATTTAAAATTGAAATCATGCTGAAGTAGCTATTACAGTTAAAACAATAAAGACAGAGCAGGTGTTTGGTACTTACCTGCTGGGTTTACATGCAGGTCCATACTATGCTGTTATGTCCTTCCTGAAAGCGCTGTCTCCAGAGGCTGGCATTGGCAAAAATGTCCATAAACTGCTGGAAACTGATTCACTGGTATTCAGGGATCCTTTCCAGATATGGTATCTTCTAAGAATAGCATTGTACTGTGGTAGAAATATGGGCAAAAGAGCTAAGCTCATGATGGCTATAAGTAGTATGTGTTTCCTTGAATTTCATGTATCACTACCACCCAATACCTAGTTGTAATTAAAGCCACCAAGAAGTAGATTTAGATGTTCATGAGCATAATAGATCTTCTCTGTGGTTTTCTGACCTTTATTTAATTTATTTTAATAACTTGGCACTCATTACCTTGGCATCTGGGCACATCATACACTAAAGCAAATATCAATGTATGCTGGAAATCGGGAGCATTGCTACTCTCCTCTCTCTTCCCCATTGACCATTTGCCCAACAGAAGTGTCTGAAGTGTAGGACAAGTAAACATAATGCCAGACCCAACCACATAAGGCTTTGCTGAATGGATGAGCTTTCACTATGTTCTGAAGGCTAACCGTTTCATGGACAGAGAGCCAGAGGTGGTCTACTGGAAAGGTCTTGCCTCTTGTTTTCAATAATGCATATCTAGGGATTATCAGCAAGTGGAATTCAACCGGCTGCAGCCAATAAATTTGTGCACGGGGGAAAGAAATGGATTTTCATGTAGCCAGATCCCAAGCTATATGGGCCTTTCAAAGGTTATCAAACTCTTTTTTCTATCTCCTTATTAATGTGTTTCCTTTTATAAGTGATTATTGTTAGTTTATGGAGAGGGGCTTAATGGACCTGTTTAATGTATGAAATCTGACTAATGAAGTCTGCAATCAGTGAGTTTACATTGAAATTACCCCTTTATAATTATTTCCTGGTTATTTTTATATCTTGGTCACATTAAGGATGTGGCTGAAAAGAGCACAAGGAGATTTATATGTGCTTAGCTGGCTCTCTGCTCTTACTATACTTGATCAGTAAAGAGTAATCACAGAATTAAAAGTGGTGGGGGAAAAGCTGTATGCAAGTTTCAGATGCTCTAAGGGGAGGAATTTATAGCTTATTTAAAATCTAAGGGTCAGAGAAAGCAGTGGAGTTGCACAAATGTAAATAAAGGGAGAAACTGATCTTTAAAATGTTAAGCTTTGTTTTAAAGGGTTTAAAATTGCCACAGTGGTTCATAAATGGCATTACCAAAAATGCCTGTACTTCTAGAAAAAAAAATCTCACCTGGCTAATACTTGTTCCTGTCTTCTAGGACCTTGGGCCACTAGAAATAGCAGCATAGATAGCGGGGAGGCAGAGGTCGGACGCAGAGTTACCCAGGAAGTACCACCTGGAGTATTCTGGCGGTCTCAAATCCATATCAGCCAGCCGCAGTTCGTGAAGTTCAATATCTCCTTAGGAAAGGATGCTCTTTTTGGTGTTTATATAAGAAGAGGACTTCCACCATCACATGCCCAGGTACTGTATGACTATGCTTAATGGATTTAAAAGCCAAAAGATAAAAGTACTGATGATCTAATGGCAATTAGTTTTAGGTGGTAAGGGTTTGTGCTTTTGAAACTGAGGGTCCTTGGTTCTTCCCCAGTGCCTCATGGCTCTGATTTACCTCAGAGCCCTGGAATTGCTTGTTTGCAACAATGGCTTTGTTACAGATTGGCATCCTCTAACAATAGATTATTTACAGGAGTGACAATTTTTCTTTTAACTTGGAATAAATAAAGGTTGTTTTCCTGCAATCTTTATAATGTCACCCTTTTTAAAAATTAACATCTGCAGTTTGCTATTGTCAGCTTAAAATACTAGTGATGGAAATTCAGAGCATAAATCTGCTCTGTTGTGCTGTAAATCAGAAATAAAATACACGGAGGTCGTTGAAATTACACTAGTGAATAGATGGTGGGAGATTAGAATCAGGCCCACTATCTCAGAGTAACATACCACAGGTGACTGGAATGCTCTAAAAAGAAGAGACCGTCACAAACCTGATTCTCCCCTCATATGCTGGTATAAATCAGGAGTAGTCTGGGAGGTTATATAGATGCTGACCTAGTGTAAGTGAGAAGATATTCAGGCCCAGACTCGGTCTTCATAAGGGACTTGCTGCTTTGACTTGCTGAAGAAAATCAGTTGGCAGAGTTTAGATAACTGGAAGTTTTCTATTCCACCACCACTAGCACATGTTGTTCAGATGTGGGTTTTCATGGTCATTTTTGTCAGTGTTGGGTTAATTTTAATCCCCTTTTCCCAATGACTGTACCCAGGCCTCTTCCATCACTAGGTCACTAAGCTATGTATGCAGATTTGCATTTTCCCTTTCAGGTATGGAGTTAAGTCTGGTGCTTGTCTTGCATTTCTTACAAACAACTGTAGTGAAAACTCATCAGTCCCTCATTTTTATGCTGACCCGATAATATAGAGCAATGGGCACTCAATAAAAATAATGGCTAACAAATTTAGAAAAAATATAAGCAACTATTTCTTCAGAAGATGTGTAGTGAGAATTTGGAATTCATTGCTGTAGGAGGGCATATAGTCACTGCTGAGATTTGATTCAAATAGCTGGAAAATTTTGGCCAGATCCAAAGCCCATTAAAGTCAATGGAAAGCTTCCCATTTACTTTGATGAGGTTTGGCTCAGACTCCTCATGAGCAATAATATGTTTTGTAGCTATGCATGCCAAGAAAAAAAGAAACCCCCATTCTTCAGGGAATGAGCAAAAGCATAGATGACTACCAATTTCAGGAAGGGATTCTTTCACTCATGTGCAGCCTTGAAAATTAGCTCTTGGTACAAAGATTTTTTCCTTAAATTTAGAAAGCTTAACTTGACATTTGAGTTCTGGAGAGCAAGTGCAGAAATCTAAAAATCCCTCTTGGGAATGCCCCCATTTGACATTCCTAGACACTTAGCCCCAATTGGCAAAGAATTTCTGAGTTACATTTTTTCATTTGCCAAAGCAGAGTGGAGTTACACAGATTTGTATATGGTTACATTACATGATTTTAGTTGCAACCCCCCCCCCCCACACACACACACAGCACAAAGAGTGAATACATGAATTTTGTATGGGAAACTACACTGGAATCTGAAGATTCTGATTTATGGGCTAGTTCTGCAGTCATTCCACAGCCATAAGACTAGGGGCCAGGAACGATGCGCACTACTGTATTCAAAGGATTACGACCACCACATCTACATAATCCAAGAGCAAATGGCCCTATGGTTGTCTAACCACCATTCCCCTCTGTGGTGGCCTCTATTGAAATGTGCTCCCTTCCCCGCAGTGCAGCCACTCTACAAATAACAAGAAATTCTTAAATCTTACAGAAGCAGGAAGCCTGCAAAACAATCAGCAGGTCTGCTAGATTGCCAGGAAGTAAAGCCCAGCAGACAGAAAACAAATAGTAGGGGTCAGTGATCAGATTTGCATGTGAAAGATTAACATTGGGGTTCCTTGAAGTTTTGTACTACAAGAGGGCTGCCTGGGGAGATTCCAGAAGATTGCTGCCCCATTCTCACCTATTCTTGTACATCTCCATGAAGGATGGGAGGCGGCCAAGGAAATGAGTTCCAAATGCAGGGACCCTTTTCTGAGACAGCCTTGATTTTTGCACTGGCAATTCAGTCCCATGAACTTGACAGCAAGAAAATTGCATTACCCCAATAGAGTAAGAATGAAATGTGGTTAGTCAAATAACTGGGTTCCAAATCATTCAGCTTCTTAGAGATTTTTACCACTCCTTTTAATTTCCCCAGGAAATCAACAGGGAGTCAGTGCAGACACTAAGCTAGGATGTCATGTGCTCACAGTGACCTGCCCTTCTCAGGAGCAACCAAAGCTCCAGGAAGATTTCAAATGTAGCCTTAAGTAAGAGTGAATTGTCATTGTCTGGCTAGGAGGAGACAAAGGCATGGACGACTCTTGCAATAGCCCTATTAGGAAGGAATTGATAGTTTATTAATTCAAGCTGAATTTTACATGTTACTGCCCTGCAATCACGTGTATCTAAGGTTCTGTGTTTCAGAAGAGACTATGACCAGGTGGAATCCTCCTCCTCCTCCTATTCTCTCAACACAGCACCAATATACCAGATCCAAAACTCACATCCTTTATTGTTATCTTAAATAATTAAAAACAGCAACCCCATAAGTCTCAGCCTAAGCTTCCTTCTCTGCATGGTTTCTACCTACAGGAACTTTCGTTCCCAGTCTCTAGTTAGAACTCCCCAAGAAGAGACTCCTGCCCTTTTTTAACCCTGGATAGAGTTAACAAAATCTACGTGCATGATCCTCAGAAATTACTCAGCATCTTCATGCAGGGCGTTAGCATTGGACAATAGGAAGACTCAGCAGAAAAGTCCCATATCCTTATGCAGGATCCTAAATCCTGCCAGCCTGATGCAGAGAAAAATGATTTTAGAGAAAAGAAAAGAGCCTGCTACACATCTGAACTTTAGAAGAGTAGCCTTGTTCTGATTCCAGAAAGGAGCAAGGATTTCTGTATTAATGAAAATAATCTGAATTTGACATCAGATGATGTGCTAATGTTGTATTTTAAAATCCTTGTTACTGCAAGTTAAGGACTTGAGCAGTAAAAGCAGTGAACAAGTTCACTTGACAGTTCATCACTGATCAGTGTTGATATGTCAAGCCAAGTAAAATCCTTAGTGGGAACAAGTCAATAATCAGCAAATTAGGTACATGATTACCCTGAGACAACAAGATGCAGCTCTTGTCTGAGAGCCCTGCTGAGATTTAACCTTCTCAGTATTACTGTTTAGCAAATATTCCAAACGCCTAGTTTAGTCAGTCAAACAGCCTGGTGTAATACTGTGGCTAGGGAATGGAGCTCTGGAGGGGGACATACAGACAGAAATGCAGGCTTGTATGGCAAGTGAGTTAGAAATAAAAGCACTCACTATATTTTCAAGAAAGATTTTTCCAGACTGTGTAGTGGTACAGCCATGTAACAAAACATTCATAACCCCCTCAAAAAGTGGCCCTTAAATGGTGGAAAGCAAATGGATAAAAGGCTGCACACTGGATAATATTTGGAGAAGAAATGATAAATCTCTTGGATTAAGCACGTATATGCTGCTTATATAGTGATCCAAGCAAACATTGATATTACTGCTCATCTGCAGACTATTTCAAATGATAGCATGAAAAAGTAAGTTTATAGAAATACTATTAGGAATGCTTGGCCAAGGCAATCCACCAGAGCATATTACATACCTTTCCCACATAGTATCTTCTTTGCAAAAATGTCTCGTGTGGGTGAGTAAACCACTTGTGTTTTCAATTAGAAGTGGGACTAGCTGGAAACAATTTGAATAGTGGGACAGCCAGGATGATCTCTTGCTTCATAAACACCACTGATATTTTCATATTTTTCATGGTCCCAGCAGTCACAGATCAGAATGATATTCTCATCAGTTCAGTCTCTGTTATATGTCACGCTTTGCTCTGATTTATGCTGCTCACATTATGTTACACTGAATCATGTACATTCAAATATTAAAGTAAATTGTTTGATTGGCTGTCAGCTTGGATATCAGATGGCTGGTGGGTGGGTATTTTAATGCATAATCAACAATTTGGATGTTTATGAAGTACTAATTTTAAAACACTTTGCAAACAAGTTTTTCTCCCCAACACATGTTGTTCAGATCTAGTTTGTGCTGAGTAGATCTTATGAAGTTTTGGCATGAGGATGAGCTCTCGCCACAACATCTAAATCTATATCTGGATTTTGAACACTTGTGATGTTCGTGAATTTTTAACTCCATGTTTTGGTTCATCCCATTATTAAAATAGGGTCTATTTGAAAAATCTGGGTTTATATCCTGATTTCAAACACTCTTGGAGTTTGGTTTGGACTCATCTGTAATTTGGAAGTGCAACCAGGTATCAGGCTTTAGGACACTATGTGTGGAGTTGCAAAGCTATTTTGCTGACTCACACTGGCTGCCAGAGCAGGTGGGTCTCATTAGCTATTCTCAGAAATATAAGAGAGAGGGATAAGATGCCTTGAAAGGAAACATTGCAGGGACAAATTGCTCAGGTAGAACTCGGGTTAACATTGAGGTCTGTAAGTACAGATTTGTTTCAGGACTTTCTTACATAGGGTAAAAAAACAAGAGCAAACCCAAGGAAAGGGTAAATTTGGAAAATTAACCCATTGTATTGTGGCCTCCTTTTTACAGGAGGCCTGATCTGTATAAAGCACTCCCCTCATGTCTGCAAATTCAAGCCAGGAGTTCTACAAGGACAGGTGCTCTCCTGCTGTTTCTGGTGCTTTTTGTTTCTGGACAGTCTTTTGTCATTTCTGATTGCAAATCAGTCCTAAGCCATGAACCATAGAGGAGTATAAAACTAGAAGTCAGCCAAACTTTCAGATCTCTATAAAGGTTCCATTTGAGTTGTAAGTAGTGATGTGTGGCATTTCTTAATACATGTGAGCTGGTATCATCCCTAGCACTCTGTGTTCATTGTGTGAGTAGAAACCTTCACAATTTCTTCCTGATGAGCACAGGTGCATGTGGCACATGTCTCACACTCTTATCCATCTATGGGTTGCTTTAGGGCATGTGTAACATTTTCAGCAGAAAATTGTGTAAAAACAGTTAGTAAATCAGAGGATCAGTAGAGCAACATGATGCAAAATAATGAGCTAGTTGGGCATGTGGTGAAGCAGAGCCAAGCCTGGGGATGGTCTTGATGGCCTGTTTCCTTGGCCAATCGAGACTAGACACATTGCTCTGGAATGTGTATGTTAATGTCCACACAACACTTGGCAGCTGTTTACACAGATAAGTGGTAGGTCTGATTATGGCTTCTGCATAGGGAGCCATGTGGAAAGTCCCGCTCAGCCAGAACAAACCCCATCCAAGCCAAGTTTTTTCAGTGGCACACACATAGGAGAATATGCAGGGACCATTCCCACTCTTTTATGTCTCCAGGATCAGGAAGGAGAAAGGGGCATGCCCAGCATACATAGTGTGCTTCTTGGGGTTTATGCTGGAGGTGTGCTCCACCTAGGGCCCCTCCAGCAGCTCCCTCCCACTTTTAGGCCTTGTCTATACTACAGGGGAAATTCGATTTAATCTACTCAATTTGAGTTATGTAAATAGTGTAACTCAAATCAATGTAGCTTAGATCTACTTACCGCAGGGTCCACACTAAGCGATGTTGCTCTCCTGTCGACTCCCGCTACTCTTCTCAATCTGGTGGAGGACAGGAGTCAACAGGAGAGCAATCTGCAGTCAATTTAGCAAGTCTTCACTTGACCCGCTAAATCGACCGCCGATGCACCAATTGCTACTCGTAGATCCCCCGGTAAATGTAGGCAAGCCCTAAGTGCTGGCCATTTCTGAATGGGATTGAGACTTGTCGTGAATGAGCTTCCATGAGTGTTGCCCATGCTGTACCTGTACTGGAATTTTAATATCATGGCTCACGACCGTGGACCTTTCCTGATCACTGAATTCATCTTAATGAGAAGTTTTAAGGAGGAATAATGCTCATCTATAGAATGTTGGTTATGGATAAAATTTTAATGATATGGACAGGCTTCCAAAGGGATCTGCCATCACTAGGTCACACCCATGATCCCAGGAGGAGACTGGGGACCCTGCAGCCAAAGCTGCTTCAAGCCCTTTTAGCTCTTCCATGCTGTTCCTCTTCGATCCCACCAACCGCTGAGCCTGCCCTGCCATCTGAGGTAGAATCAGCATCAGACATTGGGGAGGCAGAGGAGCCTGCCATCACAAGCAGAGCAGAACAGCATGTTGCCAATGAGAAATGTCAGCTTTTATTGCTACTTTCTTCCATGTCGACCGTCTGTGAGCAAACCTTCCAAAGAGCAATAAAAAATGTTCCGATGTTGTTGCCCCACTAATAACATTTTCCAAGAGGGTAGTGAGTACATCTTTAACCTCTGACTGCTGGCAGGTAGGTTTTGGTAACATTTCCAAAGGTCACTGATTTAGTGGTCTGATTTACAAACAGGTTTGACACCATTTATGCTCTGAAAGTTACTGACATGTCCGAATTGTCTAAATCCCTGCTATTTATTGGCTTATCCCTAAACCCACTGATTTAGCTGAATTGTTTTTCCTAGCCATGTGCCATGTAAAATAGGTTTGGGTGGAGAGCAGTCAGATATTTAGTTTAGTCACTTCTTGCTATTACATCTTCCCATCCACCACCCAAAATGCATTTCAGAGAGGAAAGATGGCCCAGTGGGCTATAACTCTAGGAGACTGGGGTTCAAGTCCCTGCTATATCACTGAATTTCTTAGGCAAGTCACTTAATCTATTTGTGTCTCATGTTCCTATCTATGCAATGGAGATAATAGCACTGTCATACCTAACAGGGGAGTTCTGAGGATAAATACAGTAAATACTGTGAAGTGCTCAGATATTTTGGTGTTGGGGATACCTTTAGACACAGAAGTTGTCAGACACTACTACCCCTAACTTGAATGCACCTGAAAACAGGCAGGTACATATCATGACACTACTAATAGTCCCATAGTCCTGAAGACTTAAATATCTCTCTCTCTTACAGAAAGGAATATATTATTATTAATAATAATATTTTATTATTGATATTTCTTATTATTAATGTTTATTTAATTATTATATTTTAATTTATTTTCAGTAACTCGGTATTAATTAATGGAATTCAGCCTGCAGTGCACAAAGTCCTCTTTAGGTGAAGTGGCATGTTTAGAGTTCAGGACGATAGTTGTTTTTAAACAAAAGCAGAGTGTTTCTTTTCTTTGAGCTATCACCAGCCTGGGCGGTATGTGTTCGTGATAACAGAGGGAAATGCAATAAGACTCCTGGCAAGCAAGCACGTACTATTACTGTATTTTATTGAACACATACATCTTGCTTTAGACACATCTATCTATCTCGATCTAGTGCTAGATAGATAAATGTGTCTAAAACAAGACCTGTTTTCATAGGGGACTTGTTATATAGCTATAAAAACATTAGATATATTGGTTTTGGTGTATTTCTTAGGGACTTCCTCATATAGAGGCTGTGGAGACTAGTGGGTTGAGCGTTGCGTCAGCCTGGGAGTTCTAGAATCACAGAAGTTAAAGGTAGAAAAAGTTTATGAGGTCATCTAGTCCACCTGCCTTCCTAGGCAGTATTCCATGTTGGAGATTTAACTAATATTTCTTCCAATCTTGTTTTAAATATACCAAGCAATGGAGTTTCCCTTGGGAGATTATTACCCAGCCTAATAGATCTCACTGTTGAGAAGATTTTCCTGACACTCTTGTTAAATTTTCCCTTTCTTGATTTCATCTGAATACTAGTAGCACCCCTCCTCTGTGCTAAATAATTCCTTACTTTGCTCAGTGCTTTCACCTTCTGGATTATTAACATGAACATATCCCACCTCTACTGGAATTTATCCAAGCTTGACATCCTCGGTCTTTCCTCATAAGTCAATTCCTTATTTCTGTTGTTCCTTTCTGAACTCCTCCAGTTTGTCAGTAACTTTTGAGCAATGAGGTGCCCAAAACTGAACACAGTTGCAATGGAGCCAACCAGTACTTCCTTGCTCTTTGCAGTGATGCTTCTACAATAAGCTTCAGTCAGGTACAAAGTGGGGTACCTTATATTAGGCACAAACAATGAGTTTATTCCATATTCACAATGAGGAGACTTTCATTCATTAGTACTTCAGGTGGCATGTCTGAGATTTCTGTGTACTGTGCCAGCAGGAGACTGCTGTAGGTAATTGCTGTGGAATGGGTGAGTTTCTTTCAAAATGAGATTTCCTGATTTGAGAATTTATAGAAGAACCTAAGACTTGCTATGAAGGATCCCAACATTAATCCAGCACATCCTGAATCTTGCCTCCAACAGTGGCCAATAACTATTGCTTCAGCCAGTAAAAAATCGCCATAATGTGCTTGGCCAGCTGAACAGTGCAGTACATAGGGGAGAGTTGGTTCCTGACCTCTTTGAATAATATTCTTACACCCTTTAGCATATGATCTTATTAAAGTTTGCATGTCTGCTGTACATGTTGTCATTGGTCTAAAATCCATTCAGTATTTTTTTTAGATGAGAATAGACAATGTGAATAATTAGCAACTTTCTTCAAAAGCTCAGACTGTGGAGGACTTTTACTCAAACACTTGAAAACATTTTTGCAGGATGCCGACACTTAATTCTGTCTGTATCACATTATCAAAAAGGATAAGAGAATTGCTACCAGGCCCATAATGAATAAGGAAAGGCTAGCTTCAAATTGCCACACTCTCCAAATAAGGGTTGAAGGAAAGGGCATTTGGAGGAAGAAAGGGCAAGATATTCTGCCAGATTTTTATCTGTAGCATCACTCTAAATTCAGGTCTCTCTGTTTCTGTTTTACCACGCAGTATGATTTCATGGAGCGTTTGGATGGGAAAGAGAAATGGAGTGTGGTGGAGTCCCCCCGGGAACGTCGAAGTATCCAGACCCTGGTTCAGAATGAAGCTGTGTTTGTTCAATACTTGGATGTGGGTTTGTGGCACCTGGCATTTTACAATGATGGCAAGGACAAAGAAGTGGTCTCTTTCAATACAGTTATCTTAGGTATGTATGCCTGCATGCTGAGGATTTTTCCCTCTCTTTGCTTATCTTTATAAAGTGTGGAAGCCTTCTATCAGCTCTCTCTTTTTGCGCATATTTTGCTTTAATCCAGTAATATTTGATGTATGTTGAGTGTAGGTAGGAAAAGAGGGAAGTCTTTCTAGGGGTGAGTTGTGGATGCTTTCGTGTTGCTTATATTGAAGGCCGAAATCTGTGATCCTGTTAATATTTAGCTGTCTTTGAACAAGAAAATGAATGAACCTAGAGGCTTTACAATGGCCATAATATCTTATAACTACAGATATTAATAATAGTGGTGTATGGCTGTTCGTGCAAAGCTGCATTCTAATTGGCTGTTTGGAGATTTTAAGTGTTGTCACACCCAACTGTCAGCAGTTCATAGCTGAGGCTTCATCATTGAAACACTCTCCAAAACTTTACATGGGACTTAGGTGGTGTCACGGTTACAAGATAAGCTGTGCTTTAAATGCCTGTTAGTCCCCCTTGAAGACACCCCCACAGGTGATGGTTTTACTACCTTCCCCCCTCTCTGGGTGCAACCATACCACCTTTTGACGGGATTAGTGGGCTTCACCCTCTGTTTACCAACCACGCTAACCTGACAGACCCAACTAGGTTTGGCACCAAAAAGCCCTTTTCCTGTCAGGGCTGTGACAAGTGAAATGATTAAAGTAATTGAAAAACAGCTACTAAAAAATGTTGCACCCAAAGTTATATAACACATAGAGCAAAGGGTAAAGCCAGTAAAGGCCTATACAAAATTTGGGCAAACTTTTTGGCCCAAGGGCCACATTGGGGTTGCAAAACTATGTGGAGGGCCAGGTAGGGAAGGCTGTGCCTCCCCAAACTGCCTGGTCCCCACCCCCTCCCAATTCCCCTCCCCGACCCATCTAATCCCCCCTGCTCCTTGTACCCTGACCGCCCCCTCCTGGGACCCCTGCCCCTCCGGGACCCCACCCCCTATCCAACCCGGCCTTCTCCAAGTCCCCTGACTGTCCCGACCCCTGTCCACAGGCCCCCTGGGACTCCTACCCGCCTATCCAACTGCCTCCCGCTCCCTGACTGCCCCCCACCCCAAACCGTCGACCCATCCAACCCCCCCTGCTCCCTGTCCCCTGACTGCCCTGACCCTTATCCACACCCACACCCCTAAGAGGCCCCCCAGGACTCCCATGCCTATCCAGTCCCCCCCCCCCGTTCCCTATGGATAGTAATTCCATGCTCTAATGAGAATATAACAGGACAGATGTATTATCGACCACCTGACCAGGACAGTGATAGTGATGATAAAATGCTAAGGGAGATTAGAGAGGCTATCAAAATAAAAAACTCAATAATAGTGAGGGATTTCAGTTATCCCCACATTGACTGGGTACATGTCACCTCAGGACAAAATGCAGAGACAAAATTTCTCAATACTTTAAATGACTGCTTCCTGGAGCAGCTGGTACAGGAACCCACAACGGGAGAGGCAACTCGCAGTCTAGTCCTGAGTGGAGTGCAGGATCTGGTCCAAGAGGTAACTATAACAGGACCGCTTGGAAATAGTGACCATAATATAATAACATTTCACATTCCTGTGGTGGGAAGAACACCTCAACAGCCCAGCACTGTGGCATTTAATTTCAGAAAAGGGAACTATGCAAAAATGAGGAGGTTAGTTAAACAGATATTAAAAGGTACAGTGACTAGAATGAAGTCACTGCAAGCTGCATGGAGACTTTTTTCAAAGACAAACCATAATAGAGGCTCAACTTAAATGTATACCCCAAATTAAAAAACACAGTAAAAGAACTGAAAAAGAGCCACTGTGGCATAACAACTATGTAAAAGAAGCAGTGAGAGATAAAAAAGCATCTTTTAAAAAGTGGAAGTCAGATCCTAGTCAGGTAAATAGAAAGGAGCATAAACACTGCCAAATTAAATGTAAAAATGTAATAAGAAAAGCCAAAAAGGAGTTTGAAGAACAGCTAGCCAAAAACTCAGAAGGTAATAACAAAATGGTTTTTAAGTACTTCAGAAGCAGGAAGCCTGCTAAACAACCACTGGGGCCCCTGGACGATCGAGATACAAAAGGAGCACTTAAAGACGATAAAGTCATCACAGAGAAACTAAATGAAGTCTTTGCTTCAGTCTTCACAGCTGAGGATGTTAGAGAGATTCCCAAACCTGAGCCATCTTTTGTAAGTGACAAATCTGAGGAATTGTCACAGATTGAAGTGTCACTAGAGGAGGTTTTGGAATTAATTGAGAAATTTAACAGTAACAAGTCACTGGGACCAGATGGCATTCACCCAAGAGTTCTGAAAGAACTCAAATGTGAAATTGCGGAACTATTAACTATGGTTTGTAATCTGTCCTTTAAATCAGCTACTGTACCCTATGACTGGAAGATAGCTAATGTAACACCAATGTTTAAGAAGGGCTCTAGAGGTGATCCTGGCAATTACAGACTGGTAAGTCTAATGTCAGTACCGGGCAAATTAGTTGAAACAATAGTAAAGAATAAAATTGTCAGACACATAGAAGAACATAAATTGTTGCGCAAAAGTCAACATAGTTTCTGTAAAGGGAGATCGTGTCTTACTAATCTATTAGAGTTCTTTGAGGGGGTTAACAAACATGTGGACAAGGGGGATCCAGATGCCATAGTGTACTTAGATTTCCAGAAAGCCTTTGTCGAGGTTCCTCACCAAAGGCTCTTACGTAAATTAAGTTGTCATGGGATAAGAGGGAAGATCCTTTCATGGATTGAAAACTGGTTAAAGGACAGGGAACAAAGGGTAGGAATAAATGGTAAATTTTCAGAATGGAGAGGGGTAACTAGTGGTGTTCCCCAAGGGTCAATCATATTCAACTTACTCATAAATGACCTGGAGAAAGGGGTAAACAGTGAGGTGGCAAAGTTTGCAGATGATACTAAACTGCTCAAGATAGTTAAGACCAAAGTATACTGTGAAGAACTTCAAAAATATCTCACAAAACTAAGTGATTGGGCAACAAATGAAATTTAATGTGGATAAATGTAAAGTAATGCACATTGGAAAAAATAACCCCAACTATACATACAATATGATGAGGGCTAATTTAGCTACAACTAATTAGGAGAAAGATCTTGGAATCATCGTGAATAGTTCTCTGAAGACGTCCACGCAGTTTGCAGCGGCAGTCAAAAAAGCAAATGGGATGTTAGGAATCATTAAAAAAGGGACAGAGAATAAGACAGAGAATATCTTATTGCCCTTATATAAAATCATGGTACGCCCACATCTTGAATACTGCGTACAGATGTGGTCCGCTCATCTCAAAAAAGATATACTGGCATTAGAAAATGGCCAGAAAAGGGCAACTAAAATGATTAGGGGGTTGGAACGGGTCCCATATGAGGAGAGATTTCAGCTTGGAAAAGAGGAGACTAAGGTGGGATATGATAGAGATACATAAAATCATGAGTGGTGTGGAGAAAGTCAATAAGGAAAAGTTATTTACTTGTTCCCATAATATAAGAACTAGGGCTACCAAATGAAATTAATGGGTAGCAGGTTTAAAACAAATAAAAGGAAGTTCTTCTTCATTCAGTGCACAGTCAACCTGTGGAACTCCTTGCTTGAGGAGGTTGTGAAGGCTAGGACTATAACAGGGTTTAAAAGAGAAATGGATAAATTCATGGAGGTTAAATCCATTAATGGCTATTTGCCAGAATGAGTAAGGAATGGTGTCCCTAACCTCTGTTTTCAGAGGGTGGAGATGGATGGCAGGAGAGAGATCACTTGATTATTACCTGTTAGGTTCACTCCCTCTGGGGTACCTGGCATTGGCCACTGTCGGTAGACAGGATACTGGGCTGGATGGACCTTTGGTCTGATCCAGTATGGCCATTCTTACGTTTTTATGTTCCCTGACCACCCCGTCCAGAATCTCCGCCCCATCCAACCTCCCACTGCTCCCTGTCCCTGACTGCCCCCCAGGACCCTCTGCCCCTTATCCAACCGCCTGCCCCCGCTCCCCAACCCCTTACCATGCCGGAGCCAGCCACACCGCCGTGCTGCCCGGCAAGAGCAGCAGGTCAGAGTGCTGGCGATGCAGTGAGCTGACGCTGTGGGGGATAGAGGAACAGCAGGGGAGGGGCCGGGGGCTAGCTTCCCTGGCCGGGAGCTCAGGGGCCAGACAGGATGTGGCCCGCAGGCCATAGTTTGCCCACCTCTGGCCTGTACGCATATCACCCTTAATCTAAACCTTAACCTTTCCTTGCAAATTTTGGTAAATTCCATTCAGCCTGGTTACTTCCATCTCTGGGGAGGGGGAAAGAGCCTGCTTGCTGCAATTTCTATGTCCTCAGTGTGTGTCTGTCAGAGACTCCCCTCATGGCCATTGCTGAAAGCCCACTTATCCACCTTCCTGCCTAGCCTAGCATCTTCCAGATGTTCATAACCTCTTTACTCATAGGACTAGGCCTACACAAAGAAAACTGATTGGAGCCAGGCATGGACATTCCCCTATTAATAGCTTCCCCCATTGTTTCCTTAAAGAGCCTTATCTTTGTCATTGTTTCATTTCTGTTTGTGTCACCCATAATAGCCTCCTTTGATTTAACTCCTCAAAGTCCAGCAAGGTTATATCAATCAATATATGATATTTATAAAAAATAATACTCATAACTCCCTCTTTCTGCCTACTGATCACTAACACCCCAAAAGAAAGAGGAGTTGAAAGTATGTTGGCCAACTATCCTCTCACCACCCCCACCCCATATATCTGAGAGTGAACCGTCCCCTAAAGACATGAGGATGGAAGGCAGAGGGCCACTACCCTTTGCCCTGAGAATAAAATTATGATGAAAGCTTGATGCTTTATGAAGAGGTACACTCAAGGGCAGAGGGGATTCCGTCTTAGTCAGGCAACTGAAAACCAAAACCAGGCCAAAGTCCCAAGTCTTTATCAAAAGATGTGTTGAAGTTTGTTGAAGTGCTAGGGGAACCTTGCTGAGTATCACTGTCACAGCAACAACTGAAACCACAAGTGAGTTTCCCCTATTTAGTGAAAGATTTTCATAGCCTACGAGTTGCTCATTTCCTCTCTGCTGATTAAGGAATTAAGAAGCAGTGTTGCTGGCCTTTGTGAGTAGTCCAATTTGTGAGTCTCATGTAGGTCCTATTCAGCTAGGAGGAAGGGGATCACAATCCACAACCTCAAGGGAAACATTATAAAATGGTGAAAAATAGGGAAGACATTTTCATTGCTTGAAGGATCAATGCTAAAAAGACAGATGCACTGTGGGCCTGATCCTCCTCTCAGGTATCATCCTGGTATAATACACTGAAAACACTGGTATAATCCACCAAATTTACTCAAGTGAGTCCTGATTAACACTGGTGTGAAAGGATAGTCCAGCCTTGAATCTTTAGTCTTAGCAGCAGTTATTTCTGGTAAGCTGCAATGTGAGATATGAATAATGATTTTCCCTTCATAATCCACAAATGATTTTATAAGTGTCTGTGTGTTTGCACATGCATGCACGCACCCACAAACAGACAGATAGTCCACGCATATATCGAGAGAGTTTTCTGCAACTCCAAATGGCATGTGAACTTTCTTGTACAGGTCCCTTACTGGTTTGGTATACTCCCCTGACCCATCTTGCAAACACTACTCCTTGAGATGTGATAAAGTGCTTGTCTTAATGTTGCCAGGTCTGGACTACATCTTAGAAGAGAGTCAAAGGTAATAGGTCTAATAGTCATGTAGATATCTTGATAGAGCAATGATATTAATGGGACTGAAATGCAGAGAAAAGTACAGTATTTTATCCAGTTCAGAGGTTCTTCCACATATATCTATTATCAGAACTTTCACTAACAAGAGGCACTCAGAGAACTGAAAACCTCTTTGATATGAAACATGAGAGAGAATGTCAGGCAAGATGTCAGCCACAGACCACACTAAATATATGGACACAGGGAAAGTACTTTCATGCGCTGTGTAGCAAAAGAAACAAATCTTTCCATAGTCAGGTGTCCTCTTCAGAAGACAACAAAATGGCATTTTTTTTAAGAGTCACACATTTTGGCTTTTATTTTCACCACTACCAAGAATACTATCCAATGGCCTAGCTGATGGTTATTGGTTGAGTTTTCTTTCACTTTTTGATCTATTCAATGTATCTGAATTCTTTACTGTGCTTCAGATTTGTTTTCTATTCAGAATCCTGAAGTGTGACATTAGCCTACAAAGGAAATGTACATTCACAGAGTCATGTGAATTCTGACGCCCAAAGAGTCAATATAGGTGTGACCTTGAGCAGGTTACTAGATCTCCCAGTATCTCAATTTCCCTATCTGTGAAATGAGGTTGATACTTACCGAAGTCAGATGAAAACATTATAACTTCACGTACAATGATAGCACATAGAAACCAAAAAGATTTAGCAGATCAAGACTTTTAGAATGACATCTCACTAGGCATTCACACAACATATCATAATTATATGACAGTGGCGCATATGGGGGTGCCTTGGTGTCACAGTAAATATTTAGCATTTTTTAAAAAGTGACCTGTCATTATCAAGTTGAATGCAAAACTTGCACTGGATATACATACAACACTAGCTTTCTTTCTGCAGCCAAGAACAGGAACAACTAATGTGTCTCTGATGTCTGTCTTTCAGATTCAGTGCAGGATTGTCCACGTAATTGTCATGGGAATGGCGAGTGTGTATCTGGAGTCTGTCACTGTTTTCCAGGATTCCATGGTGCTGATTGTGCTAAAGGTACCATTTACCCTATGTTAATTATTATTCTACAATTTGTGTTAGGCTTTGACATAGGAGTGGATCTCCAGAACAGGTTAGTTACATGGATTCTATTGAGATCCAAGAAGTAGATTTTATATATCTATAAAGGTGTGTGTGTGTATATATATATATATATATACACACATACGCACACACAAACACACACACACCCTTTTATCTTCAATCTGATGGAGTTAAAGCAGTTGGTCAAGTGAAAATAATGCTGCATTGCTGATGAGCTTGGATAAGCGTAGTTAGTTTCTGTGCCAAGATACGTAGGAAAGAAGAATTTAATAAAAGGAAATAGCTTCATTTCCAGTAAAATCAGCTGAATTACCATGAGTGCTTTCTGATAATCATTAATTTACCTGTAATAGACAACTGATGATCTTCTTTATTTGTACATTTTATATATTCTTTCTAGGCTAAGCATGTTTCTAATTCATAAAGGGTTTTTTTTAATCTTGTAATCTTTTTAAACTGTAATACTTACAGGACTTTCAGAGAATGAGAATGAGAGATTTATATTCAGGGAAGTATAAAAATATAAAAGGGAAGTATAAAAATAACCCTACCCTTGACACTTATTTCAGTGAATTAACACTATGAGATCCAGTGTCACAATTTCCAAAGCTAACCACAAGTGTAAAGCACATCCATGTGTGGATGATATTGGGGTGTTGTGTAATAAATGCTTCTAGCCAAGTTGGGTTAGGTATTTTTGAGGGGTAGTGTTTCTGATGAACATATTAAACTACAAAAAATAAAGTTCAAATCATGTTCAGGGTCTCACAGACACACAAAAGCCAGAAAACTGAGAGTCAAGGAAGATACTCTTGGCTTAGCCTAGCTACTGCAATAGAGCAATATTATATATAATCAACTGCTCTGCGGAGATCCCTTTAATTCATGGGCATGGTGGTGTAATTTTAAAACAGGCTTCACTCTCAATTTCCTGGTTCGTGTGGGATTATGTCACACTTTCAGTACTCGCAAAAAGAAAAGGAGTACTTGTGGCACCTTAGAGACTAACAAATTTATTTGAGCATCCAATGAAGTGAGCTGTAGCTCAAGGAAGCTTATACTCAAATAAATTTGTTAGTCTCTAAGGTGCCACAAGTACTCCTTTTCTTTTTGCAAATACAGACTAACACGGCTGCTACTCTGAAAACTTTCAGTACTGTGTGTTTGGGATTGTTTTCTTTGGAGTGAGGGTTCATTAATGTTCAAAGGGGGAAATATGCATTTTGGATACTATTTCAGATTCAGTGGTGACCCTTAAAAATATCCCCATTTTGCCTTAAATAAATTAATAAGTATACTTCAGTACTAGCCTTGTCACTTATACATACTGTAGGGAATACCAAGGCGACATTATTATCTGAGACATTAAGATAACTGGCAAGTTTTACAAAGGAGACCGCTGTATATATTCAAAGCATATGGTGTTACTGTGTGTGCTGTAAATGCATATTGACACTGATGCACATTTATTTGTTGTTGTTTTGTGAAAAAGTGTGTGTAGTAACTTCATGCTTGACTGCCACTCTAGACACCACAATCTTGGCCACTAAACATTTTATGTGCCTTCTGCATTATTCAGCAATAATTCTATATGTACTAAGCCACTTTTGGTGTAGGGGTATTACAAAATCTGTTTTAATACTGTACTTCAGATTTATGGCAGAAAACACTGTTCAGGCTCCATCAGACTAACCGTCATATTCTAGGACATTTGTCAAACAGTTATATCTCAATAAGTCTACTAGCACCACTCAATCAACACATAAGGCCTCTCCCAATCTTTCTTGCTCGTGTCTTCCATGTGTTGTGTCTTTCCTCTTTCAAAAGCACAAGTATAGTAGTAAGCTCCATGAATTCTGGGAAGCTCTTAATTTCTTTCCCATTTATTAATGTTTGTAGTTAAACACCATGGACTATGTTTTTAGGTGCCTGTAAAAGAGCAAAATGTGTATGCATGCAAACTTCACATGTACACGTGCAGATAGATTCACATACAGTTACTGGTCTGGAACAGACCAACAACTGTAGGGCTGTGCACATGTGTGCATGATGAATATCTCACCCACTGAATATGCCTTTTAATATCTCCATTCATTTTGTGTGGATTTTTCTTTCTACTTCAGTGGATACTGTATGTGAGAGCCATTTGAGAGGGCAGAATTTCAAATTAGGATTCTATGTATAGCTAAGCTTAAAATAATAACATGATATACTGAAGTATATCAGTTTTAATGAAGGTAGCCTTTAGCTATTAGTTCAGTTTGTAGATAATATATTTTCAAGCTGATTTTAATTTCTGAATTCCCAAACACCATACAATTCACTTTCTCCAGTTGTCCATAGAAATCTCTAGAGTATTGGCCAATGTAGCTGAAGTATGAATTAGGGGATTCCTTGAACAGCTGTTAGAGCTTGATTCATGCAAAAATACAGCAGTGTAACAGCTTCGTATAGGGTGAAACTCATCTCTGTTACAGAGGGTCAATGCAAAGCCCTTCGCAACATCTAACCCCACTTAAGGGGTTTGCAAGCGGAGGGAGTGCCTGTGCACCCTGTATGTGCCATGGGAAGGGTCATCACGCCATCCCATAGTTTGTGGTGGAAGGCCACAGTGGGATGGGCTTGGGGAGGGACCACAGATCCTACATTGTGTGTATCCAGTGTCCCCAGTACTACATGTGGCTGCCACTCAAGAACTGCAGCTACTCGCACAAGCCATCGGCTGGAATATTAGCCTAGCCCTGGATTTGAGTGAAAGGTGGCTTCTACCTCCCCAGTACTCAGGCTTCATGTGAGTGGATTGGATTTCACCCAGAGTGGAGAAAGCTAATACCATTACGGATCCAATCCTGACATTTATACTCAATCCTCACTCAGGCAAAATTCCCTTTAAAATCAATGGGAGTTTAACCTGACTAAGGCCTTCATTTACCACATGAACATTTCTCGTTTTACATTTTAATCTCAAGTGATTGAAGCATCACAGAAATGTAAAAGTTTTTAACTCACAGGATAATTCAGTGCGTGTGTGTCTGTCTTCAAAATATGTGTTTGCTTTAAACCTGTGCAGAAGTGGCCATAAACTGAACTGTATTGCTGGTAACTTCATAAGTGGTAATATGTCCTTAAGTATTAGCCATAAAAGTGCCCAATGACAGAGAGACAAAATAGTGTCAAGGAGGAATTCGGAGAATATGCACTTTGTAGAGACATGATTATGTTAGTTTGACACTGTGTTACATTTATTTTGTGTGTTCAGTTGTTTTTTGTCATACTTTCCATGATGCCGCTTGGGAGGTATTAAATGCATCTTCTTCCTCACCTTGACAGACTCTAATGCTTTTTCCTGTTCCTGTTCTAACACTGATTTAGGTGCTTTCAATTGGCCAATGTCCCTTGCTAAGTCAATAAGCAGGTATGATTCCTACTGCGCTGCTTTTTGAGATTTGCAGTACAGTATTTGTTTCTGAAAAAAACAACTGATCTAGCATCTTCGGAGTGTATCAAACTTACTATAATTTGTTTTACTCTTATAATGTTTTGAAGGGCATGCAAATTCTCTCCCCTCAGGAAAAAAAAAGTTTATCCAAAGCCATCATCATACTGTTTTGCAAATGTGCTGGTATTCATACCTCTTTGAATAGTACCTTCTAAGGTGAACTTAGGCTTGCATTATGAAATTGTTTAGCTAAACTCAAAAGGTAAAATTCTGTCCAGACTTATACCAAATGCAACATCACACAGGGTTCAGATACCGTAATGATGAGCATGGTATAAACATCTACATAAATGAAAGGATGCAAAATTTGCTCTGAACTGTTTGAGAGCTGATGACTGGCATTCTTGATTTGTGAAGAAAAGTTAATAGTCAACTAGTGATAGCTCCTGATGGTGGCCATTAAGCTGGCATTTAGCAGATAAATTTCATTAATTATGCAATATAATAACCAATTTGTTTGGATTAATCTCTTGATCTAAAATGCTTTTTTTTTTTAAACCAGCAATGTGTAGCATGTTCCATCAGTTGCTTCTCCTGTCTGGCTGTAATAGATCTCAGTTATTTATTCTCAGCTTTTTCCTGTTCTTCCTGTTTGGCTTTTTCATTATTTTATTTTCATTCTGTTTGTTTTTGGCTCGCTGGCAAAAGATGGTGCCATTTTAATAAGTATAAATACAAAGGTAGATTTTTTCTAAATTATTTTTTTCTAAATTATTTTGAGCTCTTCCTTTTTAATGTTTAAAATAATTATTAAGCACATACAAAATTGTGGCATATTTCTTTATTTTGAAGGCATTTGGCATTTCTAATGGTTGCCTTTAATAAGATGGAAGCGCTTATCATTATCACTCCTTCTATATTGCATGTGTGCTTTTGACCTGCTGTATAAACACTTAACAGGTTAGATACTAAATTATTGGGTAAATAAGTAGCTACTAACTACTGAAAATGACAGCTCCTCCTTCTCGTGGTTGTCATTGAAGAAAAACAATGGTAATATTACAAAACATAAACTGTTTTAATCAGAGGCTGGTGAAACTCTTTCGGCACTCTCTGAACCTGGGGTTATTCAGAGACTTGTAGGCAGAGCAGGGATTTTCCTTTGTGCAAATATCAAGTCCCATGCCAACAATTAGGTTGGCTGGCCTTGCCTTCCTAATCTAACACCCCGAATGGTCCCATTGAAAATGGGTATGGGAGGGATTGCAGTGTGAAGTACTTGAAGGTGAAAGGGCATCTTGCTGATTTATTGATCACTCAGTTCATTTCTGCACTATACATCAGATGGGGGGCCATCTCTTTTATCTATGGTGAGTGAGTGATCTTCTGCCTGTGCTAATGAGTAGCCCTTCGTAACATTTCCTTTGTGTAGGATTAATGGAAATGATCTTGTCTTCTTAATTTGGTCTGAAATTATAGGAGGTGAATATAGAACAGGTGCACCAAAGACCCTAGCACATTCAGTGAATAGTGTGTGACAGAATAGCCTTGGCCTCTTGCCTGTCTGGCTGATGGTCCTTTACTCTGTTCTCAGTCAATGAGGGAGAAATGTTCAGTCCATGTTTAATGCTACCCCATTCACTGCTTGTGGTGTATTATTCAACTGAATCACTTCAGTTTGGCACATCAACAAAACAGAAGTCCAAGAGGAAAACAAGGATGCCCAACGGTGAAATGCAGTTTGTGGGATCAACAGAGCTAGAACAGGAAAGAGGCCAGAGGGTAAGGAGAACAGGAAGGATGGTGGAAGGAGACAGAAGTGACAAGAGGGGAGAGGGAGGAAAGGAGAAAGGGTAGCCGAAAAAAAACCTTACTGCCAAATATGTTCCATGAGCTCACAGCTCAAGAAGTGTTTCAGCATATGGAATATATTTATCAAATAGGTACTATTTCTTTTTAAAATGCTGTATTCATGATGATACATACCCCACAACCATGGTATTGGGCTGACCACATTCAGTGTATTCAGCTTCCTTCCTACCATCTCTTCTTATGTCTGTCTTTGGGTATTTCTTTCTGTATCCACTGCAATAGAAGCTGCAAAGTGTCTTTCATTCCTTGCTTTTTGGTCTCACTGTGAACTTATGCAGCCTCCAAATTCTTACCAAGATAAGACTGGTTACCTTTTGTTATGTGCCTGTTCTGAAGTTTTAGCCTATGTGAATCAGCAATTAGTGATGAGTGCATTATAAATTTCCAAATCTTCATCATGCTAATCACATATTTTTTCAGCTGATTTTCTGCATTCCTGGCAGGTGAGCAATATCATTGGTTGTCATGCAAAGATCTCCAGGTTCAAAGCTAGCATGGTGTTTTTAGTGTGAGTTTTCACTTTTACCGTGAGTTTCTTCCCAGTTTCACATGAGTGCTGCCTGCCCTTAAAAAATTACATCATTTGCATCATTAAAATGTATTTTGCTCCATTAAACATGTCAGATATAACTGCAGAACAAATCAATTGACTTGCAGCCCAGCTTGATAGTTATGGATGGTCATTGGCATCTGTCAGCTGTTCCATAGGCTTTGTGAAATGAGTTTGTGGCCTTAAGCCAGTTCCTAGTGGACAGGTGTCCCCACCATAAAATCCAGCACCATGATTGGCAATCTAAACCGATGCCAAGAACTAAACTCATTCTTAGCGGTGCTCACTCCAAAACCAGGCTAAGGCACGCCGCCAGTCAATAGTAGAGCAAGGAATAGAACCCAGGAGTTCTGACTTTTAGTCCTAAAATCTCACCCCACCACACATGGATTTTACTGAATATTAAAGGTTAAAACATGGGACTGGAAAGTCAGGACTTCTGAGTTCTATCTATAGCTCTACTATTGACTCCCTGTGTGACTTAAGGAAAGTCATTCAACACTCTGCACTTCAGTTTACTGTCCTTCAAGAACATGTAGCTACCTCTGCAATACCTGACAGGGCCATTGTGGACATTTATTAATGTATGTAAGGCTTGTCGCATATGGGGAAAGTATGATTGTGACACAGGTGCACAGATTATGCTGTTGCCCATGCAAAAAAGACCTTTAAGAAGCCTCCCATCCCTGCACTGCTATAAGTGGTATTTTTGGAAAGAGATGATTACCAGCTTCCAGCTTCTAGCCTTGTGAACATCTGAGATAACAGTCTTTAAAGTGACTACAATTTTGGTATACAAAAACCATTTTAGGTCATCATTTTTAGAGGTTTCTATGACCTTCCTTGAATGCTGAGTTGGACTCAGGATAACTAAAGAAAATGGCTTTACAGGCAGAGGAAATAGCCTTTTTTTAAAGCTTTCTAAAGCTTTTCTAAAATAGCTTTTCTGTAACCCATGTGGTATATACACAATACATGATGGTGTGGTATATGATTTTATTAGCATTCCTTTTGGATGACCTTTAATCATTTTCTCAGGGCTTTATCATCCATGAGTAAAGTGGCCATTCCAAACTCATGCCAATAAAATCTTTATATCACACCATGCTATCGTACATTCCTTGTATGTGCATGTGCATGGTGATCTGCAATACTGGAAGTGGGCATGTTCCCTTTCCCAAAGAGCTGACAGTCTAACACAGAGAGGACAACAGTACATGTAATGGGGGCAAGCGTGTTGTTTAGAAGAGCGAATAGGAAGGACTGCTGGAATAAGAGGAATAAAGAACGACTCAGAAGCTGAGAAAGAGGGCACTTCGCAGGCAAGAAGTTTGGATCTTTGAGGGCAGCATACCAGTATCTACTGACTCAAAGCTGAGAGTGGAGGAGGTAGTAGGGTGAGAGGATGGAAAGGACTGACTGGGGGAATTATAGCAAAGATATAAATTGGCATCAGATTATACATAGAATTATACACTAATATTATATCCTATAGTGCAGTGTGTCTCATGTTGTCCATATTGCCAGATGCCACAGTTGGCCACCACACTGGTAGGTGAAAAGTAATGAGATTGTATGACATAGTGGTTTTCTGATTCCACAGTGTTCTCATCCCAAGGAGCACATCTTCTTTTGCATTTCCTCAGTAGTTAGGCACCTTACTTTTGGGGTTAGAGACTGAGGCCAAAGACATTGCAACAGAATTACCTTGCTTCATGATTTTGGTAATTAATTGATCTTTAAATATTCATGGTAAATAGGATGTTAGATGCGGTGGGATCTGAGTTACTACAGAAAATTCTTTCCTGGGTATCTGGCTGGTGAATCTTGCCCATATGCTCAGGGTTTAGCTGATCGCCATATTTGGGGTCGGGAAGGAATTTTCCTCCAGGGCAGATTGGCAGAGGCCCTGGAGGTTTTTCGCCTTCCTCTGTAGCATGGGGCAAGGGTCACTTGTCGGAGGATTCTCTGCTCCTTGAAGTCTTTAAACCACGATTTGAGGACTTCAATAGCTCAGACATAGGTGAGAGGTTTTTCACAGGAGTGGGTGGGTGAGATTCTGTGGCCTGCGTTGTGCAGGAGCTTGGACTAGATGATCATAATGGTCCCTTCTGACCTTAGTATCTATGAATCTATGGTTCCTTCAAAGTGGGACTAAGGTACATTGGCTGGCGAGTGTCAGAAAGTTTGTGCTGCTGTTACCGATGCTTGAAAGCTTCTGGAAACACTGGTAAAATGTCCTCCTTAACAGCTTTTCCGTGGACAGCATTGTAATAAGATTTTCAGATTTATTAAAAGGTGAGCAAGGCCCACACTCACTTGTTCTTTCCGGGTCTGATCCAAAGCCCATTAAGTCAATAGGAGTCTTTCCAGTGACTTCAGTGTGCTTTGTCTCAGGTCTTGCTCGCTCACCTAAATGCATGTATGTATACATGCGGAAGCTAAAATTAATGTTCATGTCAATGGATCCCCTGTGGCTAAGAGCTTTAGTAAGGTCTCCAATGCATGAGAAGTTGGCATCCCATGTTTGGAGATACCTGGGATTTTCCAGACCATATCAGCCCCTTTATGATGAGTTAAAAATATTTTCCCAGTGCTATGTATCTTCAGCTAAAGTCTGAGAATCACTGTTCTGCAATAACCATGCTTTGCAAGGCTGCTGTTTTACTCACTGTGACATAAAGTCTTTCCTCTTGTGTACTTAACATTGCTTAAATGTAGTTTATTTTTGTGTTTAATTGTCTTAGCTTACCTACTGGTGTTACAATCTGCATTTTGTTTTCTTTTCCAGTTACGTTGTCTCCATAGCCTTGCACCGATATTTTAAAGTTCCATTTAGTTTTAACTCTTTCTCTTTGGGCTTGTAGGTGGCATCATCTTGAAAACTTTGTGGTGATGCTAAAAGTCATTTAAGCAAATAGTGGAGCTGCATTCATTGTTGCAAATTAAGCAATGAAATTAAGTTGTTGTGCCAACTCCCTATATGTTTGTCATATCTAAGTAATAGGAATGGTCCTGAAGCAAAACCCCCAGCTCTGAATGTCCCTGTTCTTGTGAGATGTCAAAATCTGAATTTGAATCTAGACTTGAATCTTTAGCCTGGACCCATCTGCATTAAACACCAACGCTTCTAGCTGGATTAAACTCAGTTAGCTGCCAAACTGCTTTACTTGCTCAAACGAAATTATTTCGCTGCTCAAATTTAGCAACAAATTTCAATACCTGTAGCAGGTTTATATGTATAGAACTCGGTAACTTAAGCATCTTTCAGTTAAACCATTTTTGATAACAGTGATAACTTATATAATGTAAATTAAAATGAGACCCAAAGCAATTTGAGAATATTTTGGTATTAAACACCTAGAAGTTATACTGAGAAACCCACCTCAACCCTATGCAGTCTGCTGCCGCAGTCCATCTTAGCTCTGGCCAGGCTGCTGCCTCAGTTCGGCTGGCTTTAGCCAGGCAGCCCTAACGAGAGCACTGCCACAGGAGCGGCTAAGGGTTACACATCCTTCCCTTGAAAGTTAGCCAAAATGTTATCTAAAATATTTAAAGAGGTGCCTCTTTTCTCCCCTATCCTTTTCCAGGTGTATGTTGAGGTTTGCATGGTGAGTCAGTGCATGTGTATTGTAGACCTGTAAGGAGGACTTAAGGCATTGTACATTGGGCAAGAGAGTTCAGCTATTTAACTGTTCTTCTCTCTCTTCTTTCCTAGAAGCTTGAAAGCCCATCTGTTTTTTACCGTCATTGGCTGTCTGTACTGGAAGAGCAGTGGAAGTGTCCAAGTTTAGATATTTTAGATATCCCTTCCTCCTCCCTCTTTTCAGTGATAAAGTTAACAGAGCTCTAACTTAGGTTCCCAGGTGCTTGCCTGTGACAATTGTCTGTTTCGACTTCTATTTCCCTCAAATGCTCCTCAGTGGAGGATAGAAAACACTATTTCTTGCTGTGTACATTCCTGGGTTTTATCAGCCACGCAATCGCTATTCCTAGGATCCTCAAAGCCGAGGACCAATGTTAGTGCTCACCACAGATCACAAATGATGATCGTTGAAAGCAGAAGTGCTTGTATTAGTGTACTATTTGGACCCTGAATCACCTGATTTCAAATATCAGCTAAGATGTTCCCTTCCCTTTCCCAGTCCCCAAAGAACTTCCAGTTCCAGTTTTCCCATGCCTGAAACCCTTCCCTAGCAGGTCAGCACCATTGCTCATCCCTAAACACTTCTTCAGAGAAAACAGTGGCATCTCCCTCATCCAGCATCTTTAAGGGTCCAACTAGACCCACGGGGTGGCTAGCTGCATTACTTCTCCTCACTTCATCTTAGTGGAGGTGGCAAGCAGGCTCCCACCTCCTCAATCTACCGTTAAATATGGAGTCAGGTATTGGACAAAGGATATTTGGTCCACATTTGTCTCACTAAATATTTGTCATATTTGAGTGCTTTTTGTATTTGTCCATTGCTAGGGGCTGGTTTATTAGTGATTATTCATTGTATTACTGTAGAACCTAGAAGCCCTAGTCATTTACCTGGACCCCATTGTGCTAGGTACTGTACAAACACAGACCAAAAAAGATAATCTCTGCTCCAAAAGAGCTTACAATATAAGATTTGTTATGGGTCCATAATGATTAGTCTCAGGATACAGGATGCAATATTCCACCTGGTAAACACACATGTAGAGATACACTCATCTTTGTGAGACTGTTGTTTACATTATAATATCTGTAAGCAAAGCAGCCATCTAATGGAGGCAGATAATTTGTAGGACAGTGCAGGAAGGGATAGAAAAAGCTTTCACTCTGACACCTAAGATCACACCGACAATAATAATGAGAAAAACGGTGACCTGTTTGATAAATTTTGGCCAAAGCAAATGTTTCCTGAGCATTCAGAAGGATGTAAATATTCATTATGTAATTAATGCTGCTCAGTCACTTCTTAAAAAACCCTAGAATTTTTTTGTAGAGCAGCTTAAGTACTTATCGATTGAGAACTTTTATAACTCTCAAAATGGAGGCATCCCCATATCTCTACAGGTATTTTAAATGAATTGAATTAATCATAGGCTTAAAAGTCTCTAGCGATCTTCGTTAGCTTCCCTGGGTTTAATTAAAACATCTGTGCGCTTTTAATTTATCGATTCATCCAACTCATATGTCATGTTTTTAACACACCCCAGCATGCTCTGCATCATTTTTAACCCAATTTCCACTTAACTAAAGCAATTAAATTCACCCCGGATTAATTAAAGCATCCATACTTTAGTGCTTAAGTCAGCGTGTGCTGCTTTCCCCACATGGTTTCTGAATGTCAGAGATTTGACACACCTGATGAGTTTTTTGTCCTTCTGGAAATTTTTCTGTGAATCCCTTTCTTGCTTACTAATGTGCAGTTTGACAGAACTAGAATAGGGAACTTGGTAAGCCTCAAGTTTGGGCCACAGAACTAAAGACTTGTATATCATGGCTGTTGTGAATGACCATGTATTTTGAGTCTCTGTGCATACCTGTTTCACCACAGCCCTGTCAGAGTCCCACAACCTGGCATCATTTTTGGTTAACAATGACATCAAAGCATTCTGACTAGCAGACCAAAGTTTAGGTTTCTGTATATCTCCTGCAACAGCTGATGACATTCCTAAAACTAAAAGAGACAGGGAGCATTCCTTAAACTTCCTTAGGTGTTAGTGAAACAGGAAAACACTGAATCTTAAACTAATATCTTAGCAGGTAAGTAAAGGGGGAAGTAGTTTTCAACTGTTGTGGCCCAAATCTTGAGCTGAGTGTTCACTGCAGTTTAGGATGTGGTGTATAAAAGTTGCTTAAAGTCACTTTGGCTTTTCCCTGATCCTGGTTTGATCTGTGCCAGCAAACTCCTAAGCATAAGTAGGAGCAGCCTGAAGGCTCCTTGAAATTGTGCCATTTGCCAACAGCCCTAAGGAGCCCTTACAACAGCTAGCAATTTCCAGGGCATAAGGACAGCTCAGCCATTCCCCTTGTTTCCTGGCCATGTACCCTTCACAAGATGGATGGAATAGCTGGAGAAAAGGGGTCTTGGGGCCACTCAATCTAAGGATCCCCCGATACTGTGGAGGATTCTCTAGTGAACAGTTATGTCAGATTTAAGGCAGCTTTGTTCCAGGGGAGCAGCACAAAGATAACCTAGTGTAACCTGGGATCTGGCCTTATATCTTTGCATTTTCACATCTATACAGGTACCTACGATAAACTCTTGGTCCAGTTACATGTCAAAATGTGCACCTGGTTGATTAAAATGAGTCTGAATAGAATTCAGGAGAGCCTGTTTTGTCAAACAAAACCAGCAGCTCCTGAAGTCCCCACACCTGAAACATTGATTTCTCTGACCCCTTTTGATCTCTGATTTTTAGCAAGCACTAGATCAAGCAAAACCGCCTTTGTACCACCTTTCTGATGTTTTCAAACAGTGCCTAAAATCAGGCTCCTAAATAAAAGTGGGCTGAGACTTGCAGCTTATAGTGATTTCAGTGGCATTAGTGAGTGAAAATGAGACTACTTACATTCAGGAACCTAAATAAGATTTAGGAAGCTAAACTTAGTCATCCAGGTCTGGTCTAAGTCTAAATTATGGAAGGCTTTGATATATGACTGTAGGACTAAATTCAGCCCTAGCATTAGCAAAGGATAACTCCATTAGCTACACAGAAGTTTCACCTCCTTACATTAGGGCAGAATTTGCCCACTAGGATTCATATAGAGATAAACTAGCATGTGTTGTTGAAATGTTTCACTTGGGTTGCTAAGGAAAAAATCAAGAAAGATACAGGTAGTAGAACCTTACTGTAATGTTATTTTGCAGATCTATGAAATAGGTTGTTGTAGGTGACCTATTTCACATAAATCTTTGCAGCAGTGGGACCTTATTTCCAGTTGAGTTTGATGCTGAGAGTGAAATGGTTGGTCTTGTGAACAATAATCCATCTCCCTCTCACACGATATGCACGCTATATCAGTAGCAGCAGCTTAATCTTTGTTAAGAGGCAGTCCTGGTTTGAGTTATTACAGAGGCTGAATTAATTATTCCCTGGAGAAAGTATTCCCAGAAGGTCAGCTTTGAGATCATTGGTAAGAAGTTCATACTATATCTGTCTCTACTACAGTTCCCAGTGGAATAATAAAGAACTTCATTTCTAATTTGGCAGTTCTGTACTTTATATATCATAAAAAGAAAAGGAGTACTTGTGGCACCTTAGAGACTAACCAATTTATTTGAGCATAAGCTTTCGTGAGCTACAGCTCACTTCATCGGATGCATACTGTGGAAACTGCAGAAGATATAATGTCTTACTCTGAAACCTTATATATCATATAAACACATAACTAGGAAATTGTGCAGCTTTGTCTAAACAGCATACAAGTATTGCACTACCACTGGGAATGCAGATTTTTTTGAGAGAAATTATGGTAAGCACTGAGTCTTAATGAAACAATATTAAGAATCTGAATAAAAATTCTACTGTTGCTATATTCTGTGTTACAGAAGAGCATATACTCTACATTTATATTAGCTGTTAGAGGTGCTATGAGAGAGTTAAAAAATCTTTAATCTGGGCTCCTATTGAATGAGTTTTACATTGTGAAGTTACACTGGGAAGATAATTTTCACCTTAAAAACCAAGAGGAAATGGAGTTTGGCTATAGAGATCTTTCTTTCAATATTTTTAATCCACTCCTCTCCCCCCTCCCCTCCCAAAAGAAACCTAGCAACACATTTTAAGGCTATTTTGGCTGAGGAGACAAACTGCAAAAGTTGTGGCAAACCTAGCCTACCACAAATCAACTGCTCCCCACACTTCAGGGATGGGAGGATGATGGGATAAAGTCATGTCTACAAGCCCAGGCACACAAAACTTCTGTTTTGTAGACTCGAATGTGGTTGGTTCACCTGAGTTAAGTTTGGATTGTGTAAATATTTAGTTGCTGGACCCCAGCAAGAATTAGATACTTAAGTTTTATTCAAAGACACTTGACCAAATTTTCAACTGGCCTCATGCATTCACATTTGTGCATGCAGTTCATTGTTTGATCACCCAGCTTCTCAGTTAGACAGTCAAATATCTGTGTGCATGTACAGAACATGTCTACACACAGTGATGTAAGTACACATACTTGCATGCCTATTTTGGGGATTGCAAAATCAGAGGCTGTCTCTGAGCACATGGCCCTTACTCTATATCCTTCTGTGGCAATTTGCATGTGAACATCTGTCCTTTTTAAATGAATTTAAAAGATAATAGACTGGAAATTCTGCTAAAGTACAATTATTGAAATTCTTTTGAAGCATCTCGGGGGGTGGGTCAGCTTTTAGGCAGACAGCTGGTTAGAAAGGGGCTTGGAACTGTGAGTAAAGAAACTGCCTCCTGCCTTTTGATTCCTGCTGTGTTCAGAGAAACAGGACTATGTACATTTTGTGTAAATAAATCTGACTGCATCACAGATACCTGGCTCTATCATTAGTTTCACTTCTAAGGGGAAAAACCTGCATGGCCTTGAATATTGACTAACTACTAGGGACAAAATGAGTCACATTAACATTGGTCTGAATATATTCCTTCTAATCAATCCTTTCATTTTTAAAAAGGTATAGATTATTGCAAAATAGGACCAGTCTTCTTAATGGGATCAATGGGACAACTCAAGGAAGTAGGACTGCAGTATTAGGTCCCAATTGTAGTATGCAGAAATAGCTGAAGTACCACTGTGAACTCATTTCTTCATTCTACATCTGATATTTCAGTGATTCCTGGTAGTTCAAGTTAAGGGGAAAATAATAGTAATCATATAATAAAAATAAAGGCCTTTTTAAAAATGGAATGCAGCTCTTGCACACCAGTGTTTTTAATTTTGTAGAACTTAGCATTGCTGTCCAGTCATGGTGGGGAGTGGGAAAAGGGGGGAACATTGTCTTAGTTTTCAACAGATCTACTGCCACCAAACAATATCAGGCAAAGTAATGCATCCTCGCCCCTTCTTAAGACTCTCTCTGTCTGTCATTCTTGTTTTCTCCATTTTTGTGGCTGGTAATCATCCTCTCAGTCTTTGGCAGGCACTGCAGTTCATATAATTGCCATTTGCACTGTTCATTCTTTCTTAGTCCCAGCCTTTCTCCTAGTGGCAGGATGAAGGTGATGCAGATGTAGGCCTGAATTATTGCTTTGCCCAAGATGCCCAAAGTTATGGAATAAAAATGATGAAGTTTTGGGTACAGATCATTCAAAAACACCATGTAAGAAAAAAATTGGCCAAGCTAGTGTTGTATAGCATCACGCAATGAGACTTACTTTGAATACATCATTAGAGCTTTACTCTCTGTAAATCAGGAATTACTCAGGTGTAAACCAAGTGTGACATCAGAATCAAATCCATTCATTTTGACTTGTTCCTGATAATCATTCCAGACTTCTCCATATATTCTGAATATTAAGTCCACAGTCTAATGAATAGCAGCTATATATTGAGTATCGACAGCATATGTGTGTGCTTGTATTTATTAGCCTCAGATAATTAATCATACCCATACTTTGAGTAATCAGAAACTGAATTATTAAAGTCTGACTTAGCATTTTCCATTAAATTAACACCTTTAAATTTATCAATCAGTAGCTTAGCAGTTTATTTTTAGAACACTTTTATGGGCTTTCATATATAACTCAATGTGCTCTCTTTATCTCATTCCATTTTCCAGCTGCCTGCCCAGTTCTGTGCAGTGGCAATGGACAATATTCCAAAGGAACCTGTTTGTGCTACAGTGGTTGGAAAGGGCCAGAATGTGATGTACCCATCAGCCAGTGTATTGATCCCTCTTGTGGAGGTCATGGTTCTTGTGTTGAAGGAAACTGTGTCTGCTCTGTTGGCTACAAAGGAGAAAACTGTGAGGAAGGTAAATGCTACAGTACAAACTCTGTCTGTGCTTTGAGCTTGTCTTGTGGTGTGTGGAGCTAAATGGGAGGGAAGGCAGGAAAGAGGAGAAAATGCTATGATTATACTGTAGTGTAAAACTACTATAACAGAGAGTACTGAGGAGGGAGGGGATTTCAAAATTTTGGTACTTCCAGTTTTACAGGCCTGTGAAACTTTAAATTATATTTTTTGATCTGTCATGTAGTTAAGGTCCTTATTATTCTGCAGTGGTAGAATTGTCTGCCACAGGTAAATCTGAGTGATTCTTTCATTGAAGAGTCAAGATGATTCTTTTCTTTCTTTTTTTTAATGGATTATATTTATTGAACATTTTAAAAATGTAAAATGGTGAAACAAGCAAATGAGAAAAGTGGTAGAGAAAATGACATAATTGAAAACCGACAAAAGGCAAATGTTTCAGTCATAGTTAATGCAGAAAAAGAGGAGATGGATTTAGGAGACTGCAGGTAACCATGTCACTTGAGGCATCATATAGGGTAAATCACTCTTGTTACAGACAGTCTCAAAGAAGTATAGAAAAGTAGATGGTACATAGAAAAGACACCAATTTAATGAATGCTAAAAAGCTCCTTGTATTGAAAATTTAAGTAGCCGCAGTTTTTATGTAGACAAAAATGAGAGGGTTTAACAAAATGGCGTCACCAAATATGGTCATAGATCAAGCCCAGTGGTGTTTGTTCCTCATCTCTTCTGTTGCAACCTAGATAAATTGGAGCGTTGTCTCTTTTTAACATTGTTGTCTTAAAAAGGGAATTTAATGTTCCAGAGCAAGGGTGGGCAAACTTTTTGGCCCAAGGGCCACATCTGGGTATGGAAATTGTATGGTAGGCCATGAATGCTCACGAAATTGGGGGTTGAGGTGCGGAAGGGGGTGAGGGCTCTGGGTAGGGGTATGGGCTTTGGGGCAGGGCGGGGAATGAGGTGTTGGGGATGCAGAAGGGTGCTCTGGGTTGGGCCTGAGGGATTCAGAGGGCGGGAGGGGGATCAGGGCTGGGACAAGGGGTTGGGGCACGGGGTGGGAGGTCAGGGGTGCAGACTTCAGGCGGTGCTTACCTCAAGCAGCTCCCAGAAGCCACGGCATGTAACCCCTCTGGCTCTGTCATAAATATAAAGGGAAGGGTAACCACCTTTCTGTATACAGTGCTATAAAATCCCTCCTGGCCAGAGGCAAAATTCTTTCACCTCTAAAGGGTTAAGAAGCTACGGTAATCCCGCTGGCACCTGACCCAAAATGGCCAATGTGGGGACAAGATTCTTTCAAATCTGGAGTGGGGGGAACAAAGGGTTTGGTCTGTCTGTGTGATGCTTTTGCCGGGAACAGATCAGGAATGCAGCCTTACAACTCCTGTTAAGTTAGTAAGTAATCTAGCTAGAAAATGCGTTAGATTTTCTTTTGTTTAATGGCTTGTAAAATAAGCTGTGCTGGAGGGAATGTATATTCCTGTTTTTGTGTCTTTTTGTAATTTAAGGTTTTGCCTAGAGGGATTCTCTATGTTTTGAATCTGATTATCCTGTAAGGTATTTACCATCCTGATTTTACAGAGGTGATTCTTTTACCTTTTCTTTAATTAAAATTCTTTTAAGAACCTGATTGCTTTTTAATTGTTCTTAAGATCCAAGGGTTGGGTCTGTGTTCACCTATACCAATTGGTGAGGATTATTATCAAGTCTTCCCCAGGAAATAGGGTGTAGGGCTTCGGGGGGGTATTTTGGGGGAAGACGTCTCCAAGTGGTCTCTTTCCCTGTTCTTTGTTTAAAACACTTGGTGGTGGCAGCGTACTGTTCAAGGACAACGCAAAGTTTGTAGCTTGAGGAAGTTTTTAACCTAAGCTGGTAAGAATAAGCTTAGGGGGTCTTTTATGCGGGTCCCCACATGTGTACCCTAGAGTTCAGAGTGGGGAAGGAACCTTGACAGGCTCCTATGCAGAGGCACGACCAGGCAGCTCTGCATACACCATCTGCAGGCACCACCCCCGGTTCATGGCCAATGGGAGCTGCAAGGGTGGTGCTTGGGGCGGGCAGCATGCATATCCCCCTGGCTGTCCCTATGCGAGGAGCCAGAGAGGGGACATGCTGCTGCTTCTGGGAGCCAAGCAGTGCAAGCCCCTGACCCCACTCCCTGGCTGGAGCACCAGAGCAGCACAAGCCCCAGACCTGGCTCCCCAAGGGAGCTCGAGGGCTGGATTAAAATGTCTGAAGGGCCGGATGCAGCCCCCCCGGCCATAGTTTGCCCACTCCTGCTCCAGAGGGTTCCTAGATAGACATCTCTGAAGTCCTCTGCTTATCCTCACAACTGGGCCGCGTTAGTTCAAGTTCAAGTCAAGTTAGTTCATCTGGATCGGCCAGTGTTTCAGCTTGGGTTGAGATGGTAGGTCTGTGACCATACCAATTCAATCCTTGGCTCTCTACTGAGCAGTCTAACTGTGGTGTAGGAGGTGTCTGTCTGCTAGGAACTAGATTGAGAGCACCAATTCATCTCATAGGGTAGTAAATAACTCTTCTCCCATCAAAGAACATGGTTGGAGAAAATACAGGGTTTCCCCACCCAGTACCACTGTGTTTCAGATCTGTTCTGGAAAGATCAGATCCTCCATCCTCATAAGTGAATGGGATTTTTGTCATTTACTTCACTGGAACCAGATAGATGCCCATAATCCTTAGCGTCACTACTAGACTATCAACACTGGGTTAATTAAACCAGCTGCTATAGAGTGTTTTCCTGTCACCTTCTCCCAGGAATTGTTTACAGCACCATATGGATTAAGGATTTAATCCAAAAGTCAGTGGAGATCTTTCCATTGATTTCAGTGGGCTTTGGATCATGCCAAAAGTGGTTGGGGATTCGGAACTCCCAGAAAGGGAAATTTACAGTTCAGCTGGCAGTAGGTGATTAGAGGGGGTTCTTACAACATTGTACAATAAAATGCCCAAATATATCTGACATTCTCATGGAATTGCATAGAAATCAGCAGTGGTAGAAAAGACTGATTAAAGCACATCTCTGTGAATCCATCCCATTCCAGGGTGCAGGAACGTTCCATTAAATACAAACATTACCTTTTGTTCAGTCTAGTTTAAAATTAGTTATGGGATTCCACCTCATCCCTTGGTAAAATGTGGTAGATTCAAAAGAATAATCTAAAAGATGTCAGTATTAGGAGGGCTTTCCTGATAGTTAGCCTAAACTTACCTGTCTTTCATTTCACCCTGTTAATTCCATTTTGTTCCACACTAAACAATTCCCCTCCTACCTTGGTTTTTATAAGCTTATAGACAGCTATGACCAATCCTATCTTCTTTTTTATCATTTAGCCAGGTTATACATATTTATTAATTTGTAGCTGTCCTCATGAAATAGTTCCTCCTGACACTTAATCATTTTTGTTGCTTTTCTTCAGATTCCCTCCAATTTCTCTGCATCTTTCTGATTCTGAGGTTTCCAGAGCAGAACACAGCATTCTAGGTGCCGTTTCGCCCAAATACGTATTGGAGTCTTTTAGGGATTCCATAAACATTTGCCATTAATTAAATTCTAGGCTAATTATAAATTGTAATCCCAAAAGTCATAAGAAATTATAGACGGGTTGTGGCATCAATATAGTTAAGGTGAGGCTAACTTACTATTTAGAGTACTTTGTGGATTTCAGCAGCCAGTTTTCCATACTTACTCAGATTGCCTCATGGGGATTCAGAGTAGGGTTAGTGATCCAAATTTGAGGCCCTTTAAGCAAGAGCTGCCACAGATATAGCCCCCCTAAAAATCATGTGACATCAACATTTTTTGATACTTACAATATTTGTATAAGGGGCAGGAGGAGGCAGAGCTGGTATCTGAGTATAAAGATTGCCCCAGATGCTACCATCCTTTGACCCTTTGGTCTAAGAATTCCCCATGGAACATCTCCTCTGCCCTGTAGAGCACTCTCATATATGCTACCTTATTGTTACAAATCCTCAGAGCAAGAATAGACTATTGTGCTTCTCTGCTTCTACAAGCAACCTAACACAGCACAGAAACGAGGTATTTGTGATCCGTTTGGTGGAGAGACACCTTTCCTCATATCGTAGCATGAGCTGTGGCGACCTACTGCAAATAATTCCTGCACCGATCTGTACAGTTGTCCCTAACACAATGAAGGCAGTTGTACTGCCCCCTGTAGAGCAATGAGAGAATACAATTCTCTGGGGCACAGCACGTAAAGTAGCACTCTTACTTAGTCATTCCTCCTATCTGTTTATGATAAGGCAGCCCTGGCTGAAACATACTTTATAATATATCCACAAAGAGTCCCGTGGCACCTTATAGACTCACAGATGTATTGGAGCATAAGCTTTCGTGGGTGAATACCCACTTCGTCGGATGCATGGGTATTCACCCACAAAAGTTTATGCTCCAATACATCTGTTAGTCTGTAAGGTGCCACAGGACTCTTTTCCGCTTTTAGAGATCCAGACTAATACGGCTACCACTCTGATAATATATCCACAGTGTCTCTTGCCAGCTCGAAAGGGCTGAGTTTAAGGTTGAGGGGCAACCTTAACTCTTTTTTGTCCTGGTTTTCAGAGTATTTAAGTAATACCTGCGCTGAACATTTTGGAAGGGTGTGAATGCCAATCAACTTTAACTGTGTATTAACAAAGTTTCTGAGCAGTGAATTTGTATGTTAGGCAGGAGGATGTAGATGATTTAATAAACAATGCTTGAAAGGATAAGGTTTTTAAAAGATAAATGGATTGCAGAAGGCAAGCTGTATTAACTGCAAACTTGGAAGGGACAATAACATGAAAAGAAAGGTTAAAATAACCTTTTGCATATATCATTTGGCAAATAAAATAAAAATTCCATAGCAATGATATTGCTACCTCAAAATTATTTCCCTTCTGTAAATATTTTACACATTAATTCAGGAGCTGTTGAATAAAGGATGGAATATGAAATGGTTTCTCAACAGTTTAAGCATTCACCCAGTCTTATTTAAATTTTGTAAATGAATTAACTGCACAACGGAACAGGTAAACATACCTGATTTTATATTAAAGTATGAAATCTCTTCTATTGATTTGTGTGTCTGAAAAGAATGGGTCAGTTTGATTCATATGCCATTTTCCAACTGGGAAATGGAATTAGCAACTGTGGGTCAGCATTTTTTTTCTTCCAGTTAGCTTTTTATTTCTGATATTCATCAGAGTCATGTCATTCAAACAATTTACCTGAAATGGCGGTGGCACCGGAATCGATATTTGCAATCCACAATTTTTGCTGCATAAACACTCTTGCTCGATTAACAAATTTGCACATGAAAATGAAACGGCATATTTGTCAGGTTTCATTCAATATGGTTTGGGGAGAGACAAGTGAAATTGACAAATTAGGTTAAGTTAACAGTGTTTTTCTTGTCAGCTTCATGGTTGAGTCATTTTTCAATGACATTTAACTTCATAAGTGTAATTCATGATTCTTTGGAGGTTTAGAGTACATATTGTTCCGAAAACTCCTTGACCTCTTTTTTTGCCCTTAGGGATACAAATTGCATTCTCTACCCTTTTTGTCAAATCTACAGAGAGCCCAACACTAAATGAGTTCTAATGATCTAAGCTGCTAAGGGGCTCTGGGTTCTAAGTCTCACATACTTAACTGCTAAAGCACACTATCCTTTGTTTAAACACCACGGAGACTCCATTTCTAAATCCTTATTAAATAAATAACCCGCTTCTGAAGATGTGGGGCTAGAACCTTAGCTGGAGTAAATCAGTTTAGCGTCACTGGAGTGAATGAATTTCTGCTAATTTACACCAGCTGAGGATCTGGCCCTAGATATCAACCCTAAAAGCATTGTATAAAATTGGAACAAGATTTGAAGCCAAACTAAACTCACTGCTCCTTTAAAGTCTGAATGCTGTTGCTCAGCCAGATGATGGATTTTAAATAGTTATAAAATTTATTTATCTAGAACAATAGATAGAGAGGTTTAGCGCAAGTTATTCCATAAAATAAGGGGGGGGGGTGATGACAGGAGTATTCTGAGGTAATAAATCTCGACTGCTTTTCCTCTGCCGTTGTACCATAATTCAAGAAAGTGGAAAGATGGCTAATTCATCTGTAAGCGGGATGTATTTTTCATTCTTTCTGCATTGCTTTTATTATTGCTTCAATTTTAAGTGGATTGTTATACATTCCTAAAAGCTACCCCACATCAGTATTCAACAATACTTTTTATGGCTATCTGTACTTCGAGGCAGAAATTTAAAACAACACACACATTTTCCGATCTCTTTTTTAAAAATAAACTTTGGGATTTGTCCATTCTAAAATTTCTTTTAAATATAATAGATAAAATTCACCAAACTGTAATCTTTTCCCCAGAATCAGGATGAGCTCTGAGGATCATTAAAGGTTAGTTTGGAGGGTCTTTTTATAATAATAATAATTAATAAAAAATTAACAAATAAATTATGTGCTGGATTGAGAAGAAATACCAAAATACCACGAAAGAAACTATTCTGACTTTTGACAGTATTTTGGATCCTGCCAAAAGCAGAAAGTACCAACATCTCAAAAGCGGGACTCTGTTCTTCTGAAATGTCCAGCTGGATTTATAGACCAAAGAAGTTTTTGGATAAACTTCTGAATTATTGGAAGCTTATCTGAACTTAACATCCAAACCCTCTAGGTTTGCCTATAAATAGTGAAATGTGTTTAATTTCCAAAACCAATTAACTGAATATTAAATTATTTGAAAAAATGTGGCCGGTGCCATCATTATAGTCCATAATCTCACTAGAAATGCTATAGTAATTTATTCCTGTAGTATTGTAATCTGAATTAAAATCAAAACAATTTTGATGACTCCTGTTATCTCTAAATTCATGTCTGCTTCAATCCTGTGCATAGTACCTGATCAATATACTCATGTTTAAAGGTTCTATAATGTCTTAAAATAATTTGATAAGCATTTGTGTTTATGGCAAAGGCTGAGATTTGAAGGATCAGGTATTGTTCATGCAGGGTTCAGTGAAATTCTCTCTTCCTTCATTTAGAAAGATAATCTTTGGGAAAAGATGAGAGATAAATCACTTTCATTATACACTCCGAACTTCATATTGCCTCAAGAGCGAATGCCAATCATTCTTAGTTCTTGAGTTGTGAACTAATATACACTAGTCGTGGCATTAATTCATTTTATTCAGGACATCAGTTTGATCTTGGTCATCAGTTCCATAGTGGAAGGCTGTTCATAAACCTTTAAGTTGACATTTACAATAAAGTGCAGTTCACTTAAACAAATGCTTGATATAAGGTAAACACCTTGAAAACGATGATGTCACCATGAGTTCACTTCTGATACAGCAATAGCATCCCATTGTTCAGTGAAATCCAAGATGACACCTGCAATGTCTTTCCACCACCTTAAAAAAATCCCATTTTAAGCAATTACCGTTTTTTCAGATTGAGAAATGGGGAAGATGTATCTGTGGCTTTTGTTAAGAGAAGAAACATGGCTACTGGTTGGAACAGAGTTTAGGCAATGGGATTCTTAGGTTCGAATCACAGCTCAGCCAATGACTATGAATAAAATATTCAAAAGCTCATGAGTGACTTAAAAGCCTAACGGAACCTGAAAGTCAGTGAGTCTTAGGCCCCTAAGTATTCAAGTCACTTTTGAAAATGGGACTTGAGCTCCAAAGTCATGTAGGTGCTTTTGAAAATGTTAATCTCTATGACCATGGGCAAGTCACTTTGCAAATCTGTGCTTCCATTTTCCATGTGTAACATGGGTTTAATAATATTTCTCTTTTACAGTACTATAACATTGGTAACAATCATAAAAATTAGTTAAAGTTGGTAAATTATTTTTTCCACTTTTAGAGCCTGTGTCCTAGCAAATAGAAAGACATTTTATATTCACCAGTTCTCAAAACAGATATAAATGGTCTAAAAAACAACTGCAAGAGTTTGGTGTATTCACTGCAATAGTATAAACTAACAAGCACTGATCCATCCGGCAGTATCATCCAGACTATACACTGTAGGAACCAACCTTTATTCACACAGTATTTGTTTTGTTTTCTTTGTTCAGTTGATTGCTTGGATCCAACCTGCTCCAATCAAGGTGTTTGCTTGAATGGAGAATGTCTCTGTAGCCCTGGCTGGGGTGGCCTAAACTGTGAACTTCCCAGAGCCCAGTGTCCAGACCAATGTAGTGGCCATGGGACATACCTCTCTGACACAGGCCTCTGTAGCTGTGATCCTAACTGGATGGGTCCTGACTGCTCCGTTGGTAAGAAAAATATTTCTATTCTGCTTTGCAATAATCTTCCTGTCCTGTTTACTATACTGATTAACATTTGAATATCAAATACAAGTTTAAAATACAAATTATTTACATGAGACTTACATTACTCTTTCAGCATCTGATCAGTGAACAGTTTGTTATACTCTAGTCATTATAAATTAGCAGCTACATGATAGATACTATACATTGTAGTGTTCTGAACACAGGACTGGTATCTAGGAAATACTGTGTTCCACTTCCCTATTCTGACACTGTGGCCTGTGGTAAGTCACTTAACCTCTTTGTGTCTCAGTGTCCCCATTCGTAAACAACAGGGTTTTTACTAATAAGGAATAATTTTAAAATATTTTCAGAATTGTGATATCTATCAGGCCTTCTCTGCCCCAAACTAGAGGTGCCCTGATACGCACAACCTAGGAAATATTAACTATGGCCAGGGTACCAACAAGATATAGCCCTTCGATGGCCTAGATGGGCTAGTAAGAGAAAATCAGGAGCCAACAGACGAGTTAAGAAAGCTTGCCTGCCTTATTTTAGGGGGAGTGCTGGGTGAAGCTAGCATGGGAGAGGAGTGCTCTAGTCCAGCTGTTCTCAAACTTCAGCAACCCAAGGACCCCCATTTTAATTTAAACATTTTGGGGATCCCCAAATCCCCTACTCAGCCCCAGGTCCTACCCAACTCCGCCCCTTCCCCCAAGGCCCCAGCCCCGCCCCACCTCTTCCCGCCGCCCGTTCACTCTATCTCCCCTCCCTCCCTCCGTCGCTCACTTTCCCCCCACCCTCACTCACTTTCACCAAGCTGGGGCAGGGTGTGGGCTTTGGGGGTAGTTTGAGTGCAGGAGGGGATGCAGAGTGTGGACTCTGGGGGGGAGTTTGGGTGCAGGTGCAGGCTCTGGGAGGAAGTTTGGGTGTGGGCTCAGGGCTGGGGCAAGTGGTTGGGGTGGGTGTGAGGGGTGCAGGCTCTGGGAGGGAGTTTGGGTGTAGGAGGGGGTGGGGGCTGCAGGCTCTGGGAAGGGGTGGGGATGTGGACTCTGAACTAGGGCAGTGGGTTGGGGTGCGGAGTGTGGTGCTTACCTCCGGCAGCTCTCTGGCAATGGCTTCTAGGTGGGGGAGCCAGGGGATCTCCGTGCATAGCCCCTTCCCACAGGCACCACCCTCGCAGCTCACATTGGCCGCAGTTCCCAGCCAATGGGAGCTGCGGAGTCAGTGCTCGGGGTGGGGGCAGCACATGGAGACTCCCTGCCCCCCCACAGGGGCTGCAGGGATGTGCGGACTGCATCCGGGAGTGGTAGGGAGCCTGCCTTAGCCCCACTGCACTGATAGACTTTTAGTTCCTACAATCTCCCGGTTTGGCTTCAGTAGCCTCTGGGAGATAGAGCTGTTCCCTGGCGTGCAGGCGCTGGGAGAGACGGGGAGGAGTTGAGGGAGGGAGGGGAAGGAGTTGATCAGCAGGGCCTGTGGAACCCCTGGAGTACCCTTGGGAATCCCCAGGGGTCCGTGGACCCCAATTTGGGAAACACTGCTCTAGTCTTTATCCAGAATCCCAGGGCCAGGTCAATGCCTTTGTTTAAAGTGCTGTAACCAAGCAGTTACCTTTTTTGGTTAGTTACTAATTAAAAGGTGCAGACTGCCAAATTCTAAGTTTGTTGTTTAACCATTTAAAAACTGGCACCTAGCTCACTGCAGAAGTTATCCCGTTCCAGTGGGCTGCCACAGATATGAACAGCCCATTGTCTGCTAGGTATATTTTCTGTTTTGCTTTGTGTTGCACATCATAAATACTACTTATTTATAGAAAATAATAGCAAAACTGTACTAAAATTAAGATTATTTTCTCCTCTTTAGCAGTTCAAATGGAAAAATCTAAGCAGCTGGTTTCACAGCAAGACTCTAAAAATGGTACTTTGAGGTGCACATTTGTTTTCCATCCATGTCCAGTTTAGTTAGCTGTCTTAAGTAAAGGCAAGATTATTCTAACTGCCAGCAGAGCTAACAGCATACCTGGTAAACGAATATCAAGTTGCGTCTTTCTGATTCATGTATCATCAACTGCCCTAAAAGTTCATCAATGAGCATTTAACTGGAAATTTCAGTGATGATGCGGAAAACAACAGTTAACTCTTCCACAACTGTCAAGTATCAGGGGGTAGTCTGTATCCCCAAAAACAACAAGGAGTCCAGTGGCACGTTAAAGACTAACAGATTTATTTGGGCATAAGCTTTTGTGGGCTAGAACCCACTTCATAACTGTCACTGTCCCAGAGTTGTAAAAGCTAGTGTGCGGGAGTGAGACTGAAAGACTCAGGGAATTGGCAATAGAATGCAGAGCCCCTCTCTTCCTAGTTACCAGTTCAAACCTCTGTGAGTGACCCCAAATTGTTGTCATTCTTCATGGAATGAGTTTACATGGACCTCAGTCTAGTTCTTAGCAGTCAAACGTCCCCTTCACACACCCATCACAGCTGCCACTGATTATTTCCCTTGTTGGCAATCACAGCAGGGCGATGTGAGGGTACCTGCAAAAAAAAAAAAAAAAAGAAGATCTATAGCAGTGTGTTTCAGATTCTGGGTCAAATGACTTGGGGCTCATGCTGCTGGGCTAAAAATGGCAGTGTACAGGAGGAGGGAGGATCTCGGAGCCTAGGTTCCAGCTCAAATGGGAACATCTACACTGCTATTTTTAGCATCATAGCGCAAGCCCAAGTCAATTGATCTGGGCTTTGAGACATGGTGCCATGGGGGGTGGTTACTGTATAGATAGAAAGAGCCCCTCAGAGCCAGGGCAGAGGCATGTTGTTGGAGCAGCATGAAGAAGTTTATGTGCACCTGAATAGAAGAGACACTGTCTCTAGCACTGTCAGTCCTGCATTAAATTAGCAGCATTTGTTATTTTGGGCGATTTTTAATAAAAAGCAAAGTCTCATTTTGGTGGGCATATGAGCATGCCACACTCTGCATATAGTTTACAGAAACAAAGTGCCAATTCTAGTCACTTTTCACCACATGTTTAGTGACCCATTCCCAATCACAGTGCTCAGTTGTAATCCTAATTCTATTTTTTTCACCAGAAGTGTGTTCCGTAGACTGTGGCACGCACGGGGTGTGCATTGGCGGAGCATGTCGCTGTGAAGAAGGCTGGACAGGAGTGGCCTGTGACCAGCGTGTGTGCCATCCCCGCTGCACGGAACACGGAACCTGTAAAGATGGGAAATGTGAATGCAGAGAGGGCTGGAATGGGGAGCACTGCACCATTGGTAGGCAAACGACAGGCACCGAAACAGGCACATATTGCTTTCTTTTCATAAATTGTAGAAACATAGTTACTATTGTGTATTGTAATAGGCTGTTCCTTTAAGGACCCTAGTGCTTCTAAACATCAGCTCAGCCTCTCAAAACCCAGGGTAAAATGCAGAGGAACTTAATTTGAAAGAGAAGGGAAAAAAAAAAACCTAATGGACATTAACAAGTAGAGATGTAACAAATGGTCCATCAAGGTATCATCAGAGCCAAGCTGTTTAAACTTAACTAAACATTTCTTTGTGTGAATGGCATCTTTTTTAATTTCCTGGTCTGGTGCATCAATGCTTCCCTGCTACTATATATCACATCCAAACCACATCACCACAATACCCACCAAGAGCAGGGGTCAAGCTGAGGGAGAATAAGTGCTCCTGTTGTTACAGAAATAGCTCCCTAACATTTTGCCCCGTTGTGCTGTGACAGTGGGCATGGTGTTTGCATATAGACAGTCACAGCATGGGAGGGTTTAGCCAGTACTATAGCATGCTGATGTACCCATTCCTAATAGCATGCTGCTTAGTATAGCATTGGCATCATGCAGAGTGCCGTGACTAACATGATTGCATCTCAACTGTGATACGTCACCCTGGGAAATTCCAAAAAAGATTTTATGTGTATATAACATAATTTCAAATTAAAACCACTTAAATGTTATTTCAACAGGAATGAGTTATTGTGGACTCAGTTCTTTATTTCACTTTCATAAAAATCAGGTAGTATAATGTTTATTCAAAATCTCTTAAAATGGCTGAAAATTGTATTTTCCCTCTGCTGTGAGCAAAACTGGGAAGAGAATATTTCTAACTGGGTCTATGTCTACTAAGAAATCTGAGGAAAACCACTATGGAACAGAAGAATCTGTATGCAAATTGAAAGAATATGCACTTTAGAGGCAGTGTGGTTTTCTCTTTGCAGTCAAATCTGTCCATTCCCCATATTATTTATTTGACTATCAAATTCTCTTTAAAAAGTCCAGTGAGTTAGAAACATAGATGAAATTATTTTAATTACCTTAAAAAAGACATTGATAAATTTACCAACAGAGAGGAAGCATGTGAATTGAAATTTTCATGGCAATTGTGGACCCTAATGGGACAGGCCTATTACTCGTGAATTGTTCTTTCTTAAACTAAAACTGTGGTCAAAATCTTGCACCCCTTGAGCTGCTTTTCTTTTAAGTTCCACCTTTGAATCTCTCTGGGTGTATAAACCTTTTGGGAAACGCATACAGATTGGATACCAAATATACACCCTTATAAATTAATTAATTAATTAAATGTGGCCTACGTATTTTTAGGGCATATCATTTTACATTGTGGTGCTGTATGCTTCGGACATGGTATGATGATATAATAATTTAAATCAAAGATTTTGTGATTCAGCAGTTTGTCACCAACCTACATGCAGAGTGTTTTTTCTACTTTTGCCCTCTGCATCTATTGCCCCATTATCACATCTTCTGCCAAGATAATCAGGATATTTTATCACTGTGCTGTTTAATCTCACACTTTAAAAAAACCCAATAACGGTAATCCCTGCACTGTGTCAAAGTGTGCAGTAATTACCTTTTCCAAAAAGGTTTACCACCTTGCGCTGATTTTTTTTCGCTTTGTAATCTTTTGAAATATATTCCTATATTTTGATGTAATTGAAATCTACCTACTGTGCACACAAAAAGATGCCTATACTGGATTGCTTGATGATGTTTTGTGTTAAGTGTTACATGCACTAGTTAATATCCCAGATTATAAATAGGATAGGTGACCTGTGAGGGGAGATTTTATCTTTTGTTCCAGAGGTGTGAAATGTATACATTTTATTAATGTTATCAGCGTACATTACCAAAATTGTTCTCACAAGGAAGGAAAAGGTGTTTCTCCTGAGGAGAATAAGATGTCTTTATGCCACTTTTTCATTAGAAAAGCATGTGTTGAACTTTTGTCTATGCATCTGTAGCAGAGATGGGATTTGGGCAGAAGTGCAGTTCTGTAAATGTAATTATCTCATGTTTTAATATCAAACCTGTCTCTAGTATAAATAATGAGCTGTTTAGACATATAGATGCTAATATGCGAATTCTTGTGACTGTGCTTGGAACGTAAAGAAATTTCATCTCTGTCATTGGCCTAAACTGATCTCACAGCAGCAAAGAAAGCGTTGTCACTGAATTCAATAGAGAGTGAGATAACAATATTTTCCCACTGTTTTTATTTTTAGCATAGTGATTTACCACTTTTTTAAAGGAAACTCTCATCAACATATATAATTTGGGAGGAAAATATGTTATTTCTTTCTTTGTAAATATTAGAGTTGGGGGGCAGATATGCACTGAGAATGGGCTTTCGGGGTAGATGAATTAAGATAAATGCTCTCTTTTGTGGGGAAATGGAGGATCTGAAACACACTCAAATATTTTTTCTTCCGCTGGAGTTCCTTTAGGAATAGATCACACTGTACTAATGTGGCAGTGGAAAGGTGACAGCTGTTGCAAGCTGGAGGTGTTCACACTGACTCGGAACATTTTACTTTATTTGATGCCGAATTATTCTTTTCCAGAAATCAGAACATATTTTAAGCATTCTGTGTGACATTACAGGTCAGACTGTTACAAGCTAACTTTCCCTCTGGCTAAATTATACAAAAAGGGTGGTTTCTTCCTTTATTATTGCATTCTAACAAGGGAAATCTGAAAAGTCTCCAAAAACCCTAGTGTTAGCTCATTGGAAAATATGTTTTAAATCCAGATCAACAGTTTTCTGAATATAGCAGTAGAGCTAAAGTATAAAAACAGAAGAACGTTAGTTCAAAAGAGAAGTTGCACACAGACTTTGTAAATACACATGCATCGGTGATCTATGAAAGAGAGAGGACAAGTGGCTAACCCTATATAACTGGTGTGTGTATCAAAGTAAAGCTCTACATGTGACCTCATACTTCACTTTCCTACTTTAGTTAGTTAGGGAGAAAAATAGCTTACTGTGAGCTGATGATAAAGAAAATGAATCTTTTACCCAAGGTAAAAAAGACATGTTCTATGATGTGGTTATTAAGTGATTGTAATCATGGATGAAGTTATAACCAAACAGTAGGGAAAAATCTAGATAAGGAAGAAAATAAATTACTCTAGAATTAATAAACAGCAAAAGACCAGGTACAACAGTAACTAAATCCTGGACCAATTTCATGTATGAATTTTATGATGGGAGATTTTCTTTCTTGCTGTTGAAACAAGTGTATTGAAAATAGTTGAATTAGTCCCATCAAAAACGAGACATTAATAGTTAGAACTATTGCTTATTACTAGAGTGTAGAAATCCATTTCTCTCAGAGAGAGACATTGTGATGGTAGGCAAAGGAAAGTACAATATGTGCAGAAACCTGAATGAATAGCCAGAAGCAAATGCACTTGCTCCAGTCCATCACTTGGAAAATGTCTGTCCATCTGCAATTCACATTTGAACAGAACTGAGCGTGAAATCCTAGCTCTGTTGAAGTTAACTGCAAAACTCCCATTGACTTCAGTGGGGCCAGGATTTCATCCTGAGCATTGTGCAGTCCAAGAATGAAATTTAATCAGACAACAAAGTTATGGCAGCCTATGTTTTGTGGTATAAGTAAGATTTGCCCCCTTGAACAGGAGAGGAGGCACCAATGTTGCCTTTGTGTCACTATTTCCTACCCTTCAAAACTCCTTTCTCATTTGCCTCACCTGCTACATTATATGTAGTTTAGACTCAGTCTGAGTGGATCAACACTTCCTTTCACTCACTAGCAGCAGACAGCAGTGGCAGTGGTCAAAGATATTTGATAATATAGACATTCTGATGTACCTGGGTCAAGTTGGCTAATACAATTTTTGTTCCTTTGATCATTTTAATGCTGGTGAAATGTGCCACCTTTGATAACCTGGAGATTGAGGGTATGTCCACACTGCAATTAAAAACCCGTGGCTGGCCCATGCCAGCTGGCTTGGCTTGCAGGGCTGCTTAATTGTGGTGTAGACGTCTGGGCTCGGGCTGTAGGACCCTGTGAGGTGGGAGGGTCCCAGAGCTTAGGCTGCAACCTGAGCTGGGAAGCCTACACCACAATTAAACAGCCCCGCAGCCTGAGCCCCATGGGCCTGGGTCAGCTATCACGGGCCAGCTGCAGTTATCTAACTGCAGTGTAGATGTACCCTGAAAACTTCCATTAACCTACACACTGGGCACAGCACAAGTAGTTCAAGCTTCCTCACAGTGCCCTGCCAATATGCCTCAATGCCATCCTGGAGATTCCATCCCCAGGAATAAGAATCAAATTCCATCTCCTTCCTCACTGAGTCCTTGGCCTCTCTACTAAGTGTGCCAATAAGTGTGAAGTGCTTCAGGGTGATGAACTTATCTCTAAGTAACAGAATTTGGAAAGAGACATTCCTTGGAGGCAGGTTATTTTGTAATTGCCCTTTGTAGGGTTTCTTATATCTTCCTCTGAAGCATCTGGTACTGGCAATTGTTGGAAATGGAACACAGGACCTAGATGGATCACTAGTGTGATCCAATATGGCAGTCTGTAAGTTCCAATGTTAATTAGTGCCATGTGGTGGTTTGGTGTTGTAGACATCTGCCCACTCAACACTAAAATGAGACGCCACTCCTCCAATTCTTTCAATATAGCCCATATGACAGCCATCAAAAGGCAGTTACTTTCAGACATTGCCAATATGGGCTGGATTTAGACCAAGAAAGTAAAAGACTTGGGTTCTCTCTTGAAGCATCCACTCCCCCAGGTCTGAGTACTAAATAGGAAGTAAGCTACCTTGATTTTTGACAGAGATTTGAAGAGGTCAGTTGTACAGACTGTATTGAAAACTGGTTTCTCTGGAGAGGGAAGAGTGCCATCATCAAGAATATTGCTTCGTATTTATTTTTTCATTTTTGTATAATATAAATCAATAATCAGTAAAACCATACCTTTGTGGTTGTCTTCCAACACAGCAGGACAGTTTTGTCTCCTCTGAATATTCTTTGTAGCAAAGAACTTTTTCTTTTCTTTTACTGATTTTCTTAAATTACAACAATAGCGATACAAAGAAAAGATAATTTGCAGGAGAGATGGAAGGCAGCATATGAGAGGAGATAGCGGAAAGGCACTATATCTGACAAAAACAAGCCGTGTTGAGGGAGGCAGCTACATGAATTAGACATTTTCTTTTATATGTTTCTAACCATTTAAATCTGATCTATAACAGAAAAAATGTGTCACTTGTTAAGGCAGGATATAAGTTTATATTTACTGCCTGGAAGTAATCCGCCAAGTTTCTCTAACGACTACAGGGTTTTAGATTCTTTGCTCTGTGGGGTTGAGGACCAGCTCTTTCTCTTTGTGTTTGGAAAGTACATAGCAATTTGAGCTACAGCCACAATTTATTATCTTAATAAAAAATAAGGAAGTATGCGTGAGCCAAAAGCTTGTATGCAGACATGCCCAAATGTTAGAGACATTCACATCTGGTTTAGCACTTAGAAATTCAGATTCATTTGTATTTATTGTCCTACCATCTTGATACCCAGTAGCAGACCTTTTGCCTAGATACAGTACCATAGAGTTGTGATGGAGTTTTTGTTGAAGTTGTGTTACACTTTATTTTTGAGTATCACAGCTTGAACCTCCTCACCACTTCCCATCCCCAGCAAAGCAGAAAAATGGCAGGGATGAGATGAAGAAAGTTGAGGGATTATCACAGATTCAATGCAAATAATTTACATTTTGATTTTATGCTTGCAAACTTTGATGGTTTCAGAGTGAAGAAGTTGCACCTTCCCCAATAAAAATTTTACAGAAGTTTTACTCTGTGTTGGTATGTAAACAGTAATTTCAAGATTGATCTTGACCTGTTTATTTTTATTTTTATTACATTTATAAAGAGAGCTCTGTTACTTTGCATGGCGCTTTACAGAGATTCTTAAAAAGCCATGGTCTCCTCCCCAAAAGAGCTTAAAAATTACATCAAACAAATAGAGAAACTGAAGTTTATAGACCCTGGAAGGAGTAGGAAAAGGAATGATCAGTTCTAGCCCAATCTACATATACAGACTAGGCATCCCATTGAATGGCCTGAAACCTCTGCTAAGTTCAAGTGGTTTAAGTAAAAGACAATATACAGTGATTTCAGACACTTTTAGAATCAAAATAGCTTGTTACTTTTTCAACCTAATTTCATAGAAGTTCTTTTAATTAAGAAAATATTTACTGTGTGGGAGCTATAGCTGAGACTCCCTGCTATGTCAGGAGTTAAGACTATAAGATATATAATATTTTATAACCCAGCAGATATAGACATTGCCATACTGGATCAGACCATTGGTCTATCTAGAATAGTATCCAGATCCTCTAGAGAAAGGTTCAGGAAACCTGTACGTGAGTCATTATGTACACATCTGCCCAGAGGGGAAGCTTCTTCCTTAATTCCTTCATTTATGCCTTGGAGCATGAAGTTTGTATCCCTTTCAAATATTTTTTTTAATCTTATTAATGTAACTGTGGATGCTCTCATCCCCCATCTTTTCTGCAACCTGCTAAACTCTTAACTTCCATGATATCTGATAGCCAGGAGTTCCCCAAACTAATTGTGCACTGTGTAAAAAAAATTTCCTATTTTCAAACTCACTCTAAGCTCTGCTTCTGCTTTGTAGGTCTTTTCACAGTTCCACACGAGGAATTAAAGTATTATTTGTTAATTTTATATCTGATACATGAGTAAACTTTTCCCAACAATTTCTGCAGGATGAGATTATCGGAACCTAGCATATGCATCCTATAATTCCATCCTAGCTAAACAGGACAACATATTTGCTTCCAAATATATAATCCGTTGTGTACAGATTTTCACATAGGGATGGTGGTTTCAGTATCAGGGAATTTGAGAATAACAATTACTTTTGATATGTCAGTCTCAAGAGGAACAGTTGCGGGGGATATATTTTGGCTAAAAAGCAAGCTAAGGAACAATAGGAACACTCCAATAGGAACAGCTCTTTTGTTTATGCTCCTTAGTGAGGGACTCCTGTTTAAAAAAAAAATGGAACCTGCTGCTGAGCTACATCAGGCCACTCAAATGGCTTACTTTTCCTCCTTGTGTCGCATATAGTCACAACAGGGCATTATTTCTTCTTTTTCTAAGTCAAAAAAGCTAATCGTATTTTCAGCTAGGCACCCTACATTTTGCCCAGGACTTCAAAGATGCTCCCAACAGATTCTTGTAAATAGCTTCCCAACTTAAATCATGGTATTTCTTTCCTTTGGAGGGGCTTCTGTGTGGGTCATATTGATTTCTGGCCAATTCTTGAACTCTCGCAAAACCAAAAAATAAATAGGATCGATCAAGCTGCTGATCTAACTAGCGCAAGGGCAAAAGCTGATTTTGCTGTTCTTAGGAGTATTCACAGCACCAGCCACCCCAATGTTCCAAAGATGATGTTTTCTGTGTTATTTTGTATCCTGTGGTGTCAAGCACAGGTTTCAGCAAGTGAGTGAATTACATGATATTGCTGGATACAAAATAACAGACATTTGAACAGTTGTGAGGGGTCAGTGGTGGGTGGCATCAGGATAGGCATTGTAGTATTTCTAAAAAGAGCTTGGAGAACATTTTTATTTTACTTACACAAAAAGTTAAACATTAAAACAACATAGTAATCAAAACACAAGAGGGAACCATATTTGACTGCTTAATTGAGGGATCTCATTTGATGTGTTCTAAAATGAACATGTTCATATTCTTGAACCACTTATAGCCCGACAACTCCTATACCTCTAGGGTCGGATGAGTAACTAGGTGCCTAAAGATGCATGTCAACTGGGATTTACAAAAGATCCCAACCAGGTTAGGCGCCTAACCCCCATTGAAAGTCATTGTGCCTAACTCACTTAGGTAGTTGTGCAAGTCCCACTAGGCGCTTATTCGCATCTTGAGGCACCTGAAAATCATTGTAAATCTAGCCCTGAATCCTCTTGTTGGTGGCCCAAAGAACATATGTACTATAGTTATTCCCAGTGCTCTTCTATTAACTAGAGATAGAGAAATTTCAACAGAACCAATAGTCTGTCAGAATGTGCAGTTCCATCAAAATCAAAATGCTTGGTGAAACTGGGTCCATTTCACTGGATTTTTTTTTTGGAAGAAAACCAAGTGAAGGAAAGTTCCAACAATGTCACAATCTCCCATTTTGACATTTCTGGAACAAAATGTTTCAACTTTTCATTTTGAAATGACTTTTTATTTTTTAATTTTTTTAAATTTTGTTTTATATTGTACATTATGATACTGATAAATTCAAAATAGAAATAAACATTTTTGCTGAAACAATGTAAAATTAACCCAAAATGAAAAAAAAAAATATTTCTCTTCATGGAGAATTTTTGATATTTTTGCTCCATTTCAGAATGAAGCCAAACTACAAAATATCAAACTAAATCACAAAATGGAACTTCCATCCTCTACACAGCTCTGCGGTTAATCCTGTGCTCAGTTGATGGGTGTACATGTATTTTGGTATGCTCTGGAGTGGGCTTTGCAGTCTTGTTACAACGTGTCCCAGTAGCGCAGATTCGCATATAGAGCAGTCGCCGCGATGGAACCCAACTTTAAAAATTTTAATTGGGATCCATGGTAACGCGGCAACACGGTACTGCACATGGATCCCGAACCCCGTGTTCTAGCGAGAGTCCGGTGTATTATGCCCAGAGAGAGGCACTGTCAAACCAGACAGCAGAGCTATTGCTGTGCAATAGGCAGCACAGGTCATTATTATATTGTGTTGTGTTTGTGTTTTAGACTGATCTGAGTGAGTTTCTTCTCTCCATAAGCACAGAACCTGGCCCTGCCACAAATTCTGTTGTAAAATGGAATGAGTATTAGAAACAAAATCCCAGAGGCAAACATTTTAGCTCCACATATTCAGCATTCTAGATATGTTTTTCTACTGAATTTTGTCTCTTAAGTCTTATTCCTGAATTGTTTCAAATTGAAAATAAAGAGTAATGGAATATGTGCTCCTAAATGATGATGTCACCCCTAGAATTTTCCTGATTGGACAATACACCAAAAAGCTGGGGGGGGGGGGGGACAAAACACCACCACCACCAATGTCAGAAAGGAAATTAAAAACAGAAGCAGTCTCCCTAAGAACTCCAAACTGGGGGTATCACTTCAGGAATTTGCTGCATGCTCTAGTTACACTTTATTTTCCTTTCAAAATTTCTTTCAATAATCAACTTTCCTTTGGTAGCACAACTGGCTACTGTCCATGGTTCTGAATAGAAACTTCATTAGGGATGAAATATACAAACAGTGCAGAGTTCCCACACATAGCCCATTGCACAAAGCTTTGATCCCCATGTTAAGGCACTGATATGGGGTTAACTGGTGAACGGGGGGGCTTGTACGACAGGCCATCTGCACTGTGGTGAATTTCATTCTCTGGCATTCTAATTCAGTAAAGCTTTTGCAAAGTTGCTGTCTCCCACCTCTTTTCTCTCGTCCCATCCCTATCTTGATCCACTCCCAAAACCTAATCTGCATGTTAGGGTTTCTTTCTATAGTTTCTTTCTATAATTTTAAATCTATTTTATTTTTATTGTGATTATATACAAATATAAACATAAGTGAAGCACCCTCTCAGTTAGAAATCTGTACAGATTATTATTTGTTCAGATAAATTAATAATATAAAGATACAGATGAGTGTGAGGTTCCAAGTTTGCATTCAGGTCTGAACTTTTTCTCACAGTTCAGGGATGTTCTGATTTGAGGTTTTGATTCATCTCTAATAAACATTTAAGGATAACAGTTTATGCATGGTGCAGGTAAAGCAGCCTGTTAATTATGGAAGAAATGGAGGGTTTGTTAATCTCACTTGGGATGCTGTTGTTAACAATGGGTTATGTAAACTAATTGTTTAGATTTAATCATCTTCAGCGTACACTTTGGACCATAACATTTTCCATAGTATCAGTTTGTGCCTGACTGACCAAAGCAAGGCAACTCAGTGTATGAATACATGCACATCCAAACCTATCCAGGGTGGATTTAAGCATAAGACCAGAAACTGACTGATTCCTCACTGCAGTTTACAATGTTGGTATTTGTCAGCCAAATTTATAGAAACCTGAGAGGACACTAGGACATGAGTTGCTGAGGTTACTGCACAGCACTCAACTTCATTCCCACTTCTCATTCAGCAACAGAAATGGAGCAGGGGGTGACTGCCAAGAGGGTACTGGAGTGTTAGTCTTTCAAGTCTGAAAGCTGACCCTGAGCACTGGGTACAAAACATCCAAGCAGAATAGGTAAATGGGCAGTTAGCAACTCAATGCAGAAGTTGCATGTTTCTCATGTGAAAGCGGTAACTTTTATGTTCACAGACAACACAATGTCTGATGAATCATTCACATAAATCTTACCAAACGTTCGGCAGATCAGTCATGTGCTGTCTCTTTATCCAACCAAAGCTGTGCCCCCACTCATCCTAGTAACCTAGGGTGACCAGACATCCCATTTTTAAAGACATCCCAGACCCGTATTTAAGCCCTCCTGCAGGTGTCCAGACTTTTTCTTTAAAATCGGGAAATTGTCCCATATTTTCTGTCTCCCTCCATCAGTACTGGTGGGTCCTTCTGCTGGCCAGATCCCTGCTCATCAGCCGCCCGCCCAGCAGCAATGAATGGAGGGTCCACTGGCAGACGATGGGGGTGGCTGTGCAAAGCCGATGGCAGGGCGAAGATGCAACGCGCAGGGCTGGCTGCTCCTGCTGTCAGTCCATCAGCACAGCTCCTGCTGCCTGTCAGTTCTTGGCCAGCAGGGCTCCATCCCCTGTCCCATTTGCAACTGGTGCTGGCTGCACGCTGTGGTGGCTGGTGAGTGTGAGCAGGTGGCAGCTGGTTACGTGTTGCCTCTGCTGCCCACCCATCCGCCCTTTACATGCTCCGCCTCTCGCTGTCCTCTCCCTGCTTTGCCCCTTAACCCCCCCCCCCCCCCCGCAGCCCTGCTGCTCATCCCTATCCTCTCAGCACTGTGCGGAGAACCAGCCCCTGGTCCGAGTGCTCAGCCCACCAACAGCTTGGCCAGTAGCTCCTTCCTTTCTCCCCCGCCCCCAGGCTGTGGCTGGGCTGGTGCCCTGGGAAAGCCCCAAACCCTCCAGCCTGGGATGCTGGCCAAGAGGAGCCGAGCCCTGCACGTGCAAAAGCCCCGCACAGCACTAGCACAGGAATCCTCTCTGCCCCTCAGCTGAGCTCTGGAGTGGCAGAGGGAAAGCAGTTTCCAGCCTGTTCACACCCTGGCCCTGTAGGCTCCACAGCAGCCCCAGACAGGGGCTTATCACCCTCTTCACCTGCCCCTGCACCCTAGGTCCTGCCCCCAGGGAGCACAAGGATGCTCCATCTCCGAGGCATCTTCCCCTGTTTAGCAACCTCTCTGGCTGGGTTTGCTGAAGCCCCTGAAGCCAGGTTCCCTGGGCCCTGGTGCACAATGCATCCTTAGGGCTTAATCCCTTCCTGCCCACAGTGAGGCGGCTGGGTTATGTCTGTGGCCAGCAGCAGCCTGGAGGTGTTAGCTGCCTTTCGACACTGTGTGAGCAGGAAGGGACAAAGTAGGGGGTAAGGGGAGAGATGAGCTCTGCAAAGACACAGGCCAGGTCATCCCCCCTCCGCCCCCCGCCTCCTTCCTTGCGGCTGAAAGCAGCTCCCGTCCCGTCCCTTCACTCCTGCACAGTGCCGAAAGGCTGCTGCTGGCCACATTCTGGTGTGAACCCTGGCAGAAACCTGGGGCGAGGGGTATGTGACCATGTGTGCCCCCCCACATGTTGCCTCGGGAAGACGTGGCGCCAGGTACCAAGAGAGGCGGGTCCCGGGGGCCCAGCCAGGCATGGAGGGTGGAGAGCGTTGCGCAGGGAGGATCAGTGACTGGATCAGTCAGTCACCCTCCCTGTGTGAGAGAGGTGTGTGTGTATGTTTCACCCCTCCCCTTGTGAATCCTAAAACCTTAAAGATAAGGAGGTAAATAAAAAGAATCCAACTACGCAGTGTTTCTTTTTAAAAGGGGCTCAGTCAACTTGATGTTAATTTGAATGTTTGTATTGCATTGCCATTGAACTCGCTTAAATACGAGTAATTTTACCAGGTATCCCATATTCAGCATAAGGAAATATGGTCAGCCTATAGTAAACTTAAAGGTGACTTTTATTTCTTCCACTTTCCAATGAGCCAGCTCCATGGAGCATGACCTATCTGTAACATCTGGGATTCATTGCCTCTTGTTATGTTGTCTCATTGCTTATCGGGAGCCATGCAGTGAATCCCAGATGTTCAGCTAGGAGACAGGCACTGCATTTTCTCTAACACTGTTTGCTTAACAATACCTAAATCTTACCTGAGCTCACCCCTCATATTGTATTCCATTACACAATGCATATTAAAAGACTTTGGGTTCATTGCAGTCTGTAAATAGGGAACTATAATTTTGAAAAACTGCCAATCAGAGTCAGGGTTTATGGCTTTTCTCCTAATCCCATTGTATCTTTAGTTTCTATTCAATGTCTTTAACAGTCCAATGCAGAGTAGCTCACATCAGCAGTCTGTGGCATGCTTTTTATATGCCATAAAGTAAGCTAGCATGCACAATAGCGGCAAGTAGAGGTTTAAGATTTTCTTCCTAAGCATTCGTGGGGTGACTAGCCTGAAATGAATTATAGGAGCTGATAGAGTTAAAAGTTAAAAAATAACCCACACTTTTAATAAATCATGTTTATATATTTTCCTTGTTAGCTTCATAAAGTAAAGGTCTGTCTATGTTGTATTCATTCCAGTTAGTTATAATGGTGGAAAAGATATTTGTTCTGGAATATGTTAAATAAGTAAAAGCATTAGTGAATATTACAAGTGGGTAAACTGCATGATAAATCTTAAATACATACATTTTAATTTGCCTCAAAAGAGTTAATTGTTCAGATGATTGAAAACTGTGAGCTAGTGAATTGCAGTTGTTCAGAATGTAGTCGCAGTCCTAAAGATTAGAAGAAGAAACAGCACAATTAGCACTAAAGTGACAGGCCTTTTCCAGAGTGGTCTTATCTCTAAAGATATAAATGGGATGGTGCAATCAGGATCATGGTAAGCAGTATTACTTTTGTTAAAAACAAAAAACAAAAGTGAGTTTATTACAAAAAGTATTGTCAGGTTGTCTTTTTTATTCATCTGGGGAAAATGCTTTAAAAATTAGGAGTAACTATCCTACGAGCTTAGTAATAACACTTTTATTTATTTTTCTCTTACATGCTGGTGATTTATTGATCAGAAAGGTCATTCTGCATCAAAACCCTGTGATCTCCAATTGTTAGGAATCAGAGGTGATTGCTAAATTCTTTGTGGAGTGAGTCCCACAAGGATAGCAATGATGTTATTTTTGTAAATTCAGTATACACAAACACAAAAAACCTAAATGTCACAGATGATTTAATTCTTACACAGCCAAAGAGACATCAGTACAGATGAGAGAACTGGCTTTTTGTTTTAACCATTGGGGAGTACCTGAAAGTAGAACTAGGTTCCTTTAGCATGTTGCCATCAACTTTTCAGCACATTTTGAATATTAACTGATCTGACCTCTTTTGCTTTCCATTTAATGAAGCAAGGCAAAATGTGTATCTGTTAGGTTACAGACCAATTCCCTCTGGAAGTTGATGGGGAAATTAGCATAGAGACTTACAGTGCCAGGCAGTGTGTCTAGAATTAAACAGAAAACAAACAAAAAAGTTACCCTGTTTTGCTTTTAAATTACGTAATCACTTACTTTTAAACAAGAAAAGCTATAATTTATTATTGAGAGCAGTAAGCCAGGGCACGTTCCGTGATCATTATTTGCTGGTGAAAACATAAAGCACAACATAACAAAAAAGTGATTCTAACTATATTCCCTGCAGACTTTTAGTTAGACATCTAATAATGGTATGGGGGGAGCAATAGCAGTATGCTTTTTCTGTTCTTGTTTTCAGTGAATTCTAACAGATGCCATAGATTTCAGAGTCAGAATCACACCGTCTTTCAGGAGTTCATTAGAAATGGGTAAAGTAAATGCAGGTTGACATTCCTTCCCAGGCACCATTATTAATTGATGGTACAGTTAGAAAAAAAAACTATAGAGACATAGATTTTAGATCCATGGCATCTTTTTATGGGTTTCATTGGAAACCTGAAAAAAAATTGCATTTGCCTCTCTTGGATCATTAGTAATTGATTCATTACTTTGAAGCCAATCAATACATATTCTGGTTGTGTCCATTCAGGATAGAACCTACTCTGCCAAAATACAAATAGGCAGAAATACATCAGATCTGCCAAAAAAAAAAAAAAAGAAATGTACTTAGGGACCTGGTTATTAGAATCAAGGACAATTTGAGTTTGTGAAAGTTGAAAGGGCAATGTTTGCTGAAGAGAGATTCCAGACAAGTAGTATTTTGTGAAAAACTATGAACTTGTAAATCAAGTGCTACCATCTGTAAATTATCCCTTTACAGAGTGGGTTCTGGACCAGCAAATCCAGCTAATGAATATCCTTCTGTGTTATGACTGCACATATTGCTGAAAAGCTGAAGGGGAAATGAGAAACCTATCAAAATCTGTACTGATTTTTAAGCGTTAGCTTGCTGTATCAGCCTTTGCTTAATTCAAACAGAGGGCAGCTGCATGAGTTATCAGTTTATGGGTTTTCATCAGAATCTTTTGTCAACTTATTTTATAATAATTTTGCTTGCTTATATGTTGAAGGAGAAAGATCAATGAGTGAACTGAAACCTTTAACTTCTAACAGTAGTTTATATCCATTTCCTACACAATTTAATTACATAAAGATAGCAGTCAGGTGCCAAACTCTGTGGATATACTTAAATGACTCTCATAATTGTTAATACTTTCTACAGTAGATGAAATTTAGTTAAATCAAATGAAGGTGGCAGATCATTAAAACCTGATATTTTTCCCATTCTTTTTCATCTTTTAATCCCCTATATAGAAAGCAACATGTTCTATTGAATAACACTCATTAATTAAAGTCCATCTTCTTTACGCAATGTATTTTTGGTTATTATGAAAACCTGAAGATTCTTATACTTTAATTGTAAAGGGATTGCTGCTTGGACATTTCTACGTGTGAAAAACTGACTCTTTGAAATTTTATGTATGGGGAACTGGAGGGACATAAATGCTCCTTTCACTTCAGAATGTTCCCTACGCCTCCAATTTTATTATAGACATGCTGTTTGCCCTCCTATAGTTAGTGCTGTGTCAGCATTTCCATTAAAAAACCCTGTATTTTTGGAGTTTACAAACAAGGACTCATATCATGCCGTTGATTTTTTCAAGCAGACCTCCCCATTGAGATCTATGGGGTACTCTGCTTAAAAATCAGTGCCATGATATAGCCCAAGGTTTAAAATTTTGTGCTCCAGGATAAAACTCACCATTCTAGACCTTCACCCAGGAACAAATTAGTTTATAAAATAAAAGGAAAAAAATTGTTCAGTTGTTCCCAACTTATAACAGGACAAAAGGGAAGGTGTTCTTTATCCAAGTGCTCCAGAGTTTTGTTCTCATTCAGCTCAAGAACATTGTTTTGCTGAAGGAAACTTCATTTGGGGTTACTGGTCCCACACATGGACTCATTTGCATTGCCTGGTGGAGGAAATAATTAAAATGAATATCTTTTGTTTCATTGAAAATGAAAAGCAACTATGCATGTTGAAAAATTTGCTAAAGGATATATAGCTTATGGATTTCTACATTGACCGGAAAGACAGTCCTAGCTCATAAAACAGCTGTGACAATCTTTCCAGGTAATGATACCCAGATTAAGAAGGATTTCTGCAAGCAGACCATAACCATTCAAAGAAGCTATTACAGTCATTGAGTAAGTAATATGCACACAGAAATATATTCCCAAATATGTATTTACTTCAGAGTCTGAAACTGCTCCAAAGAAGTTCATTTCACTTAACTAGTTAACAAACACACTTTTGCACAGGGGAGGGCAAACTTTTTGGCCCGAGGGCCACATCAGGCAATACAAATTGTATGGCAGGCCATGAATACTCACAAAATTGGGGTTGGGGTGCAGGAGGGGGTTCAGGCTCTGGGGTGGGGTTGGGGATCAGGGTTTGGGGTGCAGGAAGCTGATCTGGGCTTGGATCGAGGATATTGGAGAGCGGGAGAAGGATCGGGGCTGGGGCAGGGGCATGGGGAGAGGCTGTGGGGTGTAGGCGCTGAACGGCGCTTACCTCAAGTCACTCCCGGATGCAGAGGCATGTCCCTTCTCCAGCTCCTACACAGAGGCACGGCCAGGCGGTTCTGCACGCTGCCCCATCCGCAGGCACTGCCCCTGCAGCTCCCATTAGAGCACATAGGAGCCGGAGCGGGGCCATTCCACAGCTTCTGGGAACCGCGTTTTGCGGCCCCCGACCCAGCGCCCCGGCCGGAGCAGGGCTGAGCCGCGTGGGGCCCCAGCGCCCCAGCCCAGCATGTGGCTCGCGGGCCAACTTAAAATGTCTTGTGGGGCGTAGCTGGCCCACAGGCCATAGCTTGCCTACCCCTGCTTTAGCACTTCCCATTTTGGGCTGTGAAGAGCTCATAAACACAATAGAGTCAAACTGAATCAGTGCTCAGATGGGAGAACTCGAAGTGATATTTAGATGCTGCACAAAGTGGTGCTGGTGAGGATCTGACTACTTACAGTTTCGAAAGACACAATGGAACATTTTATGAGTTAACCTCAGGGTGCTGGCCAAGTTCTAGCTCAGGTAATTGCCTCTGCAGTTTGGGTTAGATACCGTATTCTTCACTTTCTACTCTAAACTCTGATGTGATGTTGCTGGGCGCAGTTAAACAGCTGCCATGTTCCACTGTAGAGATGGCTGCATTTCTCAGTGGTTGATTAAATAATTCCTATATAGTTATATCCCATTTCCTACTTTAGAAAGAGTGAAGCTTAATTAATAAGTATTTCTAACCTGCTTTGAAATCCAGAGTGGCAACTGCTTAGCAATACACAAAAAGTGAAGGTAAATACTACATGAAATTGAACTTGGTGGAGGCAGATAAGATGTTGTAACTCAAATTACATTTTGATCAGACCCCTCTGCCTACAAACCAAACCAAAACCAAATTCTTGTAGTTTCTCATCTACACCTTTGTAAGATAATTGATAATATGGATAGAAGTCATAAAAGTAAAGTTTCCTCACAAGATCTATCCAGAATATATGCTAAAATTCTATAAACTTCTATGGAGAACTGTGGAAAATGCAAGGCAGATTGCAGAGAATTGTGGCAAATAGTGATTTACCTATGTCATGCAGAAAGGTTTAATTTTTTTTTTCCAAAATCTTATTGGAAATTCTCTTTACTATCTACACTTCTATTTTTCAGAATTGATAAGTCAGCATTAGTCCCTGACAATTTATAAACCTATTGTAAATGTCGGGAAAATACATAATTCTGCACCTTCTGAAATTGAATCATGATGAATCGGTAAATACAGTGTAGTAATACAATGTATTGATCATGTGTACATATCACAGCACAAGTGGAGTATTTTATTTGCTACCCACTCCAGCTTGTTTACAGATTGTTTCTTTTCCATGGGAACAGTTCCCAGAAAACAGTTTCACTATAATTATTCTCATTTTACTCATCCTGGCATAGTTTAAAAACTGTACCAAGTACAGATGCAGAGCTATAAAGTTAAAAGCCCAGTGGTAAACACCTGGTCATTTCACATGCCTAACGCAGGGGAGTTGGGCAGAACCATTCTGTTTAGAAGCACAAAACTGACATATCTCTTGGCTTAAAATTTGATCTAGGAAATTAATAGTAACACTGCTCTGTGGGAACTGTTGGGTGGGTATGAGGTAAACTATGGATTATCTGGTGGTAAACATTTTAAATATATAGCTACACAGAACGTAAAGGCCTTCCCTTTCTGGTTAGTACCAGAAACTGACTAATCATTAAACATGCAAAGCTTTATACATGAGTGGTCTATCTGTTTTAGCTTTAATCATTTATTTATTTATTTATTTATTTTAAATATCAGATAACTCTTTTTTACTACTTTACGAAATAAATGACCCTTTTTTCTTTTCCACATGGACAGCTAGAGAGGTCATGAACAGGAGACGTAATGGCACACCTTTATCCATCTATGCATGCTGAGTTAATGACAGTTCAGAGATTAACCTATAATAGCACAAAACCAATATTTATTCCCATAGCTCTTTGTCAGTTACTTCTGCAGTTGTTGCATAAAAATAAATTAAAGAAAATAATTTCCTGAAAACATTATTCATAAGGCCAAAACATTCAGTAAAGAGAAGCTGTGTACTGTACAATGCACTGTAGAGTGAAATGCAGGTGTTAAGAAAAACAAAAATGGCGTGGTGGAATACACTTACTTTGTCCCCAAAATAAATGAATAGCCATACAGTCTAGCATCACTGATACAGTCTACTGTGTCTCTATTTATTTATCTATCCATGTATACAAACTCTCCAAATGGAGGCGTGCCTGCACTGGGGTTTAGGCACTATTTGACACATTTAAAAGTAGTTATACTACTTTTACTCCAGGAATTCCCCCTTCATACAATAATTAGCATAAAACATATTGCACATTTGTTTCTAATTTTCAGATATGTATTTGTTATCAATTCTTAATCTGGTTTGAACACTCAAAAACTCAGGATTCCCAAAATGCTAGAAAGAAGTAGAATTTGCAACAGAGTAGTTGTAGGTTTTTAATGCTTTCTTCATTCAAAACCGTTCCAGTGCACCTCTGACAGGCTTTTATTCCTTGGCCCTTCATTTGATTTTCCTGCAGGAGAGCTGAGATGTTTGCACACGCTAGTCTGTAAAGTGCACACTGTACAGCCACATATTGGAATCCATATAATGAGTGCTATAATAAGGTCGGCAGTAAAATATTGTCCCGAGATCTTATTTATCTAGTGCCTCATGATAAGATCCCCAAGCAATGTACAAATTATGGGACAAATTCTCACACAGCATACCAATGTGCTCATAAATGTGTGCCTAGGCAGTGGAAAAAACAACAGTAAGTGTGCTTGTATTCTGGCTAGCGGCCTCCCTAGTCATCCTGTATTCCTCTGATACACAGATCATCCACAAACAGTCACACAGAAAACAAGGTATGCGAATAGGGACCATTGCTATAGACAGACTTTACTCCCTGATTATTATTAGTGGTAAATATTTATATTGTGATAGTGCCCAAATGAGAGTCAGTCCCTGCCCTGAAAGGTTTACAATCTAAAGCTCCTTAGGCCCTCTCCCAGAATGCCACTTTGGGACTTTTTTTTTGGGGTAGGTAACCCACAAAACACTTTCTATTCTAGTCTATATAGGTTCTGATACTGCACTCATCACCATAGTTTGAGTTCCTTCCAGTAGTGCATCGATCAATGTAGCTAACATCTGATATGTGTTGCTTGTTCTCTCATTCTCTCTCCAAGGGGAGAAATGTGTAGTGGAGTGTTTCATTTTGGTAGGATTTTTTTTTGTTTTACATAATGCGATTAATTTATATTCGAGCTCAAAGAAATGTGCCTTGCTCTTGGAGCAAAGGTGGTGAAGTGTGTGATGGTCCTTAGTTTCTGGAAGCGTTCATTCCCCACTCTCAGACCCGCCCCTGAGAACATTGTGTCTCCCACAGAGATGAGCTTTACCATTACTGTGGAGACTTTCGTTGTGCCAGAGGAGTGGAGTTGTTAACCACAGTCTTCATCCCAGAGCTTCTGATGTTATTTTTTTAGAACTCCTGGGCCTAGGCCATGAAGTGCATTGAAGCTAAGGATCAAGACCGCAAACTTGATTTGAAATACTGTGGAAAGCCAGAGTAGAGCGTGAAGAACCAGTTTAATGTGCTTGCAGTAGCCAGTATTGCTGCAGCGTTCTGAACTAGTTAGAGTTTCCTAAGCACTGGAGTCTTCATGCCCAGGTATATTTCATTGCTGTAGTCCAGTTAAGAGCTGACGAAGGCATGAATAGCTGAACCCAGGTCATAAGCTGTCAGGATGCGACTGAGTTTCTTAAGTGACTGGAGACAATAGGAGGCATGGCTTGCTGATGCTAGTATGTGAGAGTTTTGCATCCATGAAGAATCCAAGAATTTACCAGTGGGCTGACTTTACCAACTATAGATGTGTACCTTCAACCAAAGAAGACTGCACTGTGACTGTGAACTCTTCAAAATGTTTTCCTCTGTCCACCAGCATCATGTCTGTCTTGTTTAGGTTCTGCTTCAACCAGCTGTTCTTCATCCATGAACTGATCTCATCCAAGCACTGAGCCAGCTTGATGGTAGTGATGTGGTTGTATGTGGTGAAGGACAGGTAGAGCTGTGTCTCACCTGTATATTGTTGAGTCCACTTTGTCTCATCCGTTCACCTAGTGGCTACATGTTGTAAAGGCCTGGAGAGAGAACTGATCCTTGTAGGGCTCCACAAATGAGGGAGGTTCAGTTTCCCATCACTACTCATTAGATGCCCACACACCCCAGGAAGGATGCAAAACATTTTAATGCATTACCCTGGACCTCTGCCAACTCTTTCAGGTGAGACAGCACTATCTTATGGTCAGCAATGTCAAATGATGCAGAGAGGTCTGGGAGAATGAGAATAAATATCTACCCTCTATCCATTGACAGATCATCAGTCAGTGCCACTGAAGTGGTTTCAGTTCCATGTTGTGGCCTGTGCTGGGTCTAGAATATTCACTTGAGTTAAGTGATCTTGTAGTTGGCCTCTGGCTAATTTCTCTGTGAGCTTGCTCAGGAATGGAAGGTTTGACACTGGGTGGCAGCTGGCTAGAACTTATCTATCCAGGGTGGGTTTCTTCAGTGTTGGTCAGATTATTGCATGTTTGAAAGATGAAGGGACGATGCTTTCTCTCAGTGATGCATTAGCTATTTCATTCGGGAATGACAATGTTGGGTCATTCTCTTTCACAAGTCAGAAAGGGCATACAGCAGCAGCACTTTACCAGGCAGTGAAATGCAGCCACCTTTGGGTGAAGCACTACAGCCAGGTGGACAGCTATTTCCTGGCATATTGCACAAAAGTTCAGAGGCAATAGCCAAGAAACCAGAGTAAATCCCTGTTTTTATGAAAGCGACCATGGGATCTTCTCCTTTCTCTGACAAGTAGACGTGTTAGACGTTTAGAGTTTTATCTGAAGGACCTCAATGTAGTAAATTATATAAAACCATGTAACTCTGTTGAACTCACTAGAGCTTTGTGAGTTTACACCATTTTAGGATCTGGCTCTCAGTTTATCTCCTTCAAAAGGATGGAGGATTGAGTCATCCCAGTCAGTTTACCAGGATGTTATCTCTGGGAATCTGGGTATTTCAGATCTGATGGTTAATTCTACTACAGTAAACTTGGCCAGTTTTGCTTCCGATAAATAGATATGATTACCTTATTATTTCAAGTATTCACAGAACTTACCACGGAGAATACCTAAGTAATCCTGCAAATACTGAGGTAATATTAATACATAATAGCCTAAGCCAATTAGTAGCTTTGTATAGTTTTTGTATAGTACTTTAAATTGAGTAAATATATCCCTTCCTGTTCTCTCGTAGAGTAAGCAGAATTTGTGAATGCATTTGTTCATTACAGGGGCATCTAATTTAAGGTTGTGCCAGTATTTCCATTGCAAACCCCATTTTTAAAGGGCTAACACGCTGTAAAGTCATTACAACCCTGCATCTAATTTCCCAAGCACTTTAAACTATAAATCTATTCTTTCACCTAACATCATGAGAGGCTGTCTTTGTGGCATGCTCAGTTTATTTCTCCTCACTCTCTATGCTCTTAGGATAGTTTTGCCTATTTACTGTTGTGCTTTCCAACAGTCTACATTCTGGATTTTTAGAGTACATGAAAGAATGTTTCATCCACATCATTCAGATCATCACTGAAGCAGACTATTTGCTAATTCTGTCCAGAATTGAATCAACTTGATTATTTTATTATGAAGTTAAGCACAATGTCAGCTCTTTATTGAAGTTGAGGATCTAAGTTAGAAGAATATTGCAGAGAGATTTTGGATATAAATGTTGGCATTGCAGAGACACTATATATAGAACCATGGAAGTTCAGGCTGGACACAACCTTTCCAAGCTACCTGCTCTGTATCAATGTTCACGCAGGCTTGTTCGAGTCCACACACTGTCTCAAGCATTGAAGTTTGACCACTTCCCTTGAGAACTCAGTCTAGCAGATCCCTTCACTAGGAAGTTTTCCTGCTGTTCCAGCCAAAATTTTCCTTTTCTTGATCCGAACACATTTCTTCCAGTGATACAGTGGTATACAGAGACATTGAACTGGCTGGAATATATTCAGATAGGCTGAGAAGAATCAGTCTTTTTGGGTGGTTTGGGCAGGTGAAATCCAGCTCCCAAAGAGGGTCAAAAGTTGGGGCTGAAAACAGCCTGTACTGCTGTACTAGAGCGTGGAGCAGCTACTATAGTCCCTACAAGACATTTGCATGTGGTGTTGGAGCCAATGAATCTGTATAAACATGGAGCCCTTGGTTCCCACATTGCCACTTTCACTGCCCTTAACTAGTTCATGTAATGCTAGACCCAAGACTTCTTTTGAAGTGTAGAAGGGGCAGGCAGGTAGCCCTTAGCGTCTGCTCTGTCTTCAGCCAACCAAATATAGGGCTTAAGGGGTGCAGCAGGCTTTGCAGTAGCCCTCCACCCCATGGATGAATTTCACGCAGAAATTTCCGGCTAGCTATTGCATAGAAATAACTGGTTGGCACTGAGATTACAACAAAGGTTGAGGCTTTAAAGCTCCAGAAAACAACTTTTTAATGAGACTTTGAAGCTAACATAAGATGTTTCTCCACATATAGCTCAACTGATCCAGAACCTTGCTGTGGCCCTGACTATGCCCTGTACTGAAGACATTAGCCATCAGCTTTCAGACTCTGCAATGTCAAGGAAGAATTTTGTTTTCCTTTTACCTTGAATATTCCAATTTGTTCTCTATAAACATTGCTTATTTGGAGATATATTAAGAAAGTCCTAAAATTATGTTATTGTTAACCAATCTATCATCTCATGTCAATGCGTTGTGGTTTATTGGGTACTGGAAATACATTTTTGCCCTCAGTAAATGTGACTCTTACTGCCAGCATAACTGATTAAAAGAACAAGGCATTCAGATTTAAATGTCTGGGCTGTACAGGGTATTTACAGACAGCATTTCATGCTGAACTGTGGATATCCTGGGGTTTGTGGGTTTATGTTACATTAAATGCTATCACCTTAAAGTATCTGTGCATTTAACTTCTCTGAATATGCCTGATCTAACTTAGTTTGACATTTACATTCTCTGCCTCTGCATTAAGAGAGATTGAGTTACAACAAATAATAATGCAGCTTAAAAATATTTTCTGAGCAGTAGAAGTAACAATTGCATCTCCTTTAAACATTAAAATAGAGCTACTATTGGATGGTATTTTCTTAATGGCAAGCAGTTACTGGACAGAAGAAAAAACAATAATTGAAGTCTTCCCCATCAACCCAAGAAGATATTGGGAGAGGGTGGAGCTCACCTTCTATGTCCTTGACAGTGTTTCAGTTGGGTAGAGCTCTCAACCTTTCCAGACTACTGTACCCCTTTCAGGAGTCTGATTTGTCTTGCATACCCAAAGTTTCACCTCACTTAAAAACTACTTGTTTACAAAATCAGACATAAAAATACAAAAGTGTCACAGCACACTATTACTGAAAAATCGCTTACTTTCTCATTTTTACCATATAATTATAAAATAAATCAAATGGAATATAAATGTTGTACTGACATTTCAGTGTATAATACTTAGAGCAGTATAAACAAGTCATTGTATGAAATTTTAGTTTCTACTGACTTCGCTAGTGCTTTCTATATGGCCTGTTGTAAAACTAGGCAAATATCTAGATTATTTGATGTACTCCCTGGAAGACCTCTGTGTACCTCCAGGGGTACATGTAGATCGGAGCGTGCAGGTAAATGGCTCGATCACAACAATACTACTGCTCTCATGCAGCCTGATCCTGCACCATTTAAGTCACTGGGATCTTAGAGTGAAAGCTGTTTAAGTCAGGGATGGTCTTTTTGTTCTGTGTTTTTACAGCACCTAGCACAATGGGGCAGGTACTGGTTCATGACAAGGGTTCCCAGGTACTACCACTATAAAATAATAAATAGTCATCTTGCCAGTCATTTCAGTGGGTACAGGACGAGGCCTCTGGCTAGCTCTCTACAGTCGCTCACTCCTGTGGTAGGACCAAGGAGTAGCTGCCATTAGGAGGTGACCTGTGGTAAGAACACAGATGTTGGTAGTGCTCTTGCACCATGGCACCCTACACTGGAGTGTTCAGTGGGTTGAGAAGTGCAGTATAGGGTAACAGGGCCCTTTGCTCCGCTCCAAGTAGAGTTGTGTGCAACCTTCATCACGAAACATGAAACTAGACACATCTTTGTACTCACCTGGTTTCATGCTTCCCCACAAAACCAGAGTAAAAGCCTGGACTGCTGCCCTTCAGTAAGTCTGGGCTGACCCTTGAGCCCACCTGTGGTCTTGAGGTGTTTTTTCATAGCTTCCTCTACCAAAGCCAGGTAAAACTTAGCTATTCAGGCTGGGTTTCACTAATTTCCAAGGAGTTGTATGAAGTTCAGCTTGAAATCTAAACTTGGGGTGGGAGGGGCGCGCTATGAACCCATGGTACTAAATCTCAGGTCCCCCCATCAAAGATCACACTAAATAACAATTGCTGTGTATTCTCTGATCCCTGTCTCCATCCACTCTCCATACAGTGCTTCTACAGTAGTCCTATAGAATGGTACAGAATGTGTCCCTGCATAGCACTGGCTGTACTGTATGTGTATTATCCTTCCTTTTGTACCTACGTATGGCCTGTGTGAGGTTCTTTAAGGGTTATGGCTAATATCAGGCACATGTTTTAAAGCATAGGTTGGCCATTCTTGTTTAGTCAAGTTCACCATTTTCACCAACATGTTTTGCATAAATTAATTATTCAAAACAGTTTAAAATTACAGTTCTCAAAGTAACCATAATTCTATCCCATATATATGAAGGCATAAGTTTCACATTGTGTTTCTATAATTAAAAAAAGCCCTGCATGTGTGCAAGGAGACTGCGTTACAGTTGCTGCGGTAACCATATCATTGAATGTCCTGACTTTTATCATTCCTAACCTTTAAACTCTCAACCATAACACTGGAATTAACACGGTTTTATTGTTATTGCATTTTAATTAGATTTGTGCCTGGAGTTAGATATTCTGTTTTGCACTAATGCTAAAGTTTGCCTATCATCCCTCAATTTGCTAAATCCGCATACTCACTCTGATTCTTGGGCCATGTTACAACTAGGGCTGTTGATTAATTGCAGTTAAATCATGCAATTAATTCAAAAAAATTAATTGCGATTAATCACACTGTTAAACAATAAAATACCAATTGAAATTGACTAAATATTTTGGATGTTTTTCTACATTTTCAAATATATTGATTTCTGTTACAACACAATACAAAGTGTACAATGCTCACTTTATATTATTTTTTATTACAAATATTTGCACTGTAAAAGTGATAAAAGAAATGGTATTTTTCAGTTCACCTCATACAAGTACTGTAATGCAATCTATCATGAAAGTGTAACTTTCAAATGTAGAGTTTTTGTTTTGTTACATAACTGCACTCTAAAGCAAAACAATGTAAAACTTTAGAGCCTACAAGTCCACTCAGTCCTACTTTTTGCTCAGCCAGCCGCTAAGACAAACAAGTTCTTTTACATTTACGGGAGATACTGCTGCCTGCTTTTTATTTACATCACCTGAAAGTGAGAACAGGTATCTGCATGGCACTTTTGTAGCGGCGTTGCAAGACATTTACATGCCAGATATGCTAAACATTCGTATGCCCCTTCATGCTTCGGCCACCATTCCAGATAACGTGCTTCCATGCAGACGATGCTCGTTTGAAAAAAAAGTGTTAATTAAATTTGTGACTGAACTCCTTGGGGGAGAATTGTATGTCTCCTGTTCTGTTTTACCTCCATTCTGCCATATATTTCATGTTATAGCAATCTCGAATGATGACCCAGCACACGTTTGTTTTAAGAACAGCAAATTTGGCAAAACACAAAAAGGTACCAATGTGAGATTTCTAAAAATAGCTACAGCACTCTACCTAAGGTTTAAGAATCTGAAGTGCCATCCAAAATCTGAGAGCATGCTTTCAGAAGTCTTAAAAGAGCAACACTCAGATGCGGAAACTACAGAACCCGAACCATCAAAAAAAGAAAATCAACCTTCTGCTGGTGGCATCTGACTCAGATGATGAAAATGAACATGCATCGGTCTGCTCTGCTTTGGATAGTTATCAAGCAGAATCCGTCATCAGGGTGGTTAAAGCATGAAGGGACATATGAATCTTTAGCACATCTAGCACGTAAATATCTTGCGACACCGGCTACAACCATGCAATGCGAATGCCTGTTCTCACTTTCAGGTGACATTGTAAACAAGAAGCAAGCAGCATTATCTCCTGCAAATTGCAACCAAACTTGTTTGTCTGAGCGATTGGCTGAAGTAGGACTGAGGGGACTTGTAGACTTTAAAGTTTTACGCGGTTTTATTTTTGAATGCAGTTATTTTTTGGTCCATTATTCTACATTTGTAAGTTCAACTTTCATGATAAAGAGATTGTACTATAGTACTTGTATTAAGTGAATTGAAAAAAATGATTTCTTTTGGGTTTTTTTACAGTGCAAATATTTGTAATAAATAAATATAAAGTGAGCACTATACTCGTATTCTGTGTTGTAACGGAAATCAATTTATTTGAAAATGTAGAAAACATCCAAAAATATTTAAATAAATGGTATTCTCTATTGTTTAACAGCATGATTAATTGTGCAATTAATCGTGATCAATTTTTTTAATCGCTTGACAGCCCTAGTTACAACATTACATTGTTGCCAAAATATTTAAAATAAGTGATAGTTGCACAGAGAAAGTCACCTCAGACTATATTTGTTTGGCTTTTCCTGCCGGAAACAATGACACAAACTATAAAAAGGCCCATGTCAGTCCTCTTACCCAAGTATCAGACAGCTTAATAGGACCTATGATTCTGGTTGTGCTGTTGGTTGTGTGTGTGTGTGTAATTCCATGCTAGGATATTGTTAAAATGAATTGTATTACTATAAAATAAATATGAAAGACAACTTAAATATGAATTTTACTGTGTCTTTCACATGTATTTTTGGGTGTTAAGTATGAATCTTACTATAAAGTATACAATGTGTAGCCTAGGCTGTAGGGGACATATTTTTATCTCCTGCTTGAAGCCTGAGTGAATGGGATCCTCATTCCAAATTACTGCCAGGGCACAGAGCATGTTTACAACTGCTCTACAGCTGCTTCATTCTTGGGACTGTGGGAGTTGCCCATCTTATGCAGAGGTTTTGAACTGTGAGTTTGAGTAATTTTGTACACAGGGTAGTCACTATGGAGCACAGCTTCATGCTGCACAGTGTGCTGTGTCCCCTGTTGGTCAGCTCTGTGCTTGTTTTTAACCATATGAGTACATGCAAGAGACGAGGAGGAGGTCAATATTTAGCCCTTAGCCCCTGCATGGAATATTATTCCTACAGACATCCATATAGCAGTACATCATAACTTATTCAAACCCTATAAAAGCAGAGCATCTTGCCAAAATCTTATACACACCAACTAACTGCATCCGGACCTATTATGCGGTCCCCTAACAGGATGCTCATAGCAGAACTAGAATATAAGTAGGGCTAAATTCTTATGAGGGCTGATTAACTTGGTTTCATTGACCATTTTCAGAAAGGCAAAAATCTTCTTTCCAGCTTGTTATAGATTCTCTAGAGGAGATTCACAGCTGTGAGAATGAGGTCTGAGTTTGTTAGGAATGTAGCAGTTCCATCTATAAGAATTATTGATTTTTGCAGCTTTATTGGAAAAATCAGTCATGCTTTTCTTTTTCAGAGAGTTGGCTATTCTGTGAATTGATTTGATGTTAACTCTGCAGGTTAGCAGCTGGATAGCATCTCTAGTACATCATCCAGTTAACTATTTAGCTGTAGCATGACTTAGAAGAGACAGACTAACATTTTGCATTGTTCAAAATGTATTCCACTGAAGGGCTGACTGTTCCTTGGGTATGTGACATGGAGGAGGTGACAAATCATGTGCTCTACTTCCTGACCACATCCTCATTATCAGCATGCACAAAGAATAAGACCTGTCTGATACCAGGAAGATTATTTGACAGCAATACTGCAGTCTGTGCCGGAAACAAATTTTGTGATGTCCAAGTGGTCAATTAATCCTTAACAGAGTGTAGATCTGTATTTTCCAGATTATGGATAATTAGGTACCTACCCTATGCTGAGCACATCAATATGACAGTGTGTTCTATTTCATGTTTCCATTAATACAAATTGTCATGACCAATGTTACCCTATTCTTCACTGACAAAAAAGTGGTATCACCCCCAGAGCGCACTTACTAAATCTTTCTACACCTGTCCGTGTCATCTAATCAGCCAAATTCATCCTTGGTGCAGCTCCACTGATGTCAGAGGAGATACACCAAGGTTGAATTTGGCCTATTGTCTGCTTATAGATGTTGCAGTCAGAACAGCTAATAGTTTTTATTGGGGCAGAAAAGCAAGCAGTACACTCTTATTACATTTATTCAGGCCATTCTCTTGCCCCAGTGGCCTCACAAACCACAGGTGTGTCTAGAGATTATGATCTGGTCTATGTGTGAGCAGGATCTCACTGAGCATTCTGCTGTTGGCAGAACTGGAATTGGGCCCCATGTTGCAGCATGAAGTCCTTTTCTTGGCGTGAGCTGGAGCCCTCTTCTCAGCTTGAGCTGGAGCCCTCTTCTCCTTGGCTTCCTCAACACCCTCTCACTTGGTAGTGGGGCTGGAAGATTCAGCCTCTATCCCTTACTTTTTTACATCTCCTCCTCCCCAAACACACATACACATGCACCAGAATCTCTCTTCACATGGCTCTCCCTATGCAACCAACTCTTCTAGAATATAAGCAGATGTAGACTATGTAGAAAATATGTGCAGTGCACAGATGAATATTACCTACTGTTTATATATAAAGGTCCCAATTCTTGGGTTTAGCTGTGCTGTGTTTAGTGCAGGACCGATGCTGCATTTTGCCAACCTTGACCCTAAAACCAGCACCACCTCCAACACAACTTAGAGCAGCCTCTGTGCTGCCCCAATCTGTGCTCATGTGCCAGAAAGCCCCAAAGAGCCATTCTAACAGCCACTGATTGCCAGAATGCAGTGGTGCTCCAGCTAGGCTAGGGACTATGAGGAGAATCTTCCCATAGGGAATAACAGAAGCCCTACTGTTTGAATAATTTAAAACCAGATTGAGTAAAACACTTGAGAATATATTGTTGGGAGAAATCCCCATTGGCAGGGAAATGGACTCTGTGATCTACTAGATTTTTTCCATTTCTAATTTATGTGATTTATGCTGTAATGTGATCGCTCCGTCTTTCATTTTTCCTTTTCCCTTCTTGTACTCCTCCACTCCAGAAAGGTAAGTTAAGAACAACTTAAAAGTATTCCAACAGGCAACTGCTATGGAGATTTGCTTTTTTGTATATCAACAATTGACACCCTGCCAGAGGATTTAAATAAATCCCCAGTAAACAACTTCGCATCTTTTTCTCTTCCATTTTTGTATTTTTTATTTTGGTGCCTAGATATCATAAGCAAGCAGAGAGAGAGATTAGATAGTTACATAGAGGAGGAGATAGCAATTGGAAGAGAACTCTGTCATACTGTACATCCACAGGCAATTTAGGGAAATTAACTTATCATAATTGTTTGCACTATGAGTAAGAGTGGAGAGGAATCAGTAACTGTTTTAAAATGCCATATAATAGAGGCTCAACCAGTAAGAGGACCAAAAAAATGCCACCAAGGCTAAACAGCAGAGTAGAAGAGGTGGTCAAAGGCAAAAGGGCATCCTTTAAAAATTGGAAATCCTAGTGAAGATAATAGAAAGGAGCATAAACTCTGGAAAGTCAAGTGTAAAAGCATAATAAGGAAGGCCAAAAAAAAATAATTTGAAGAACAATTAGCTAAGGATACAAAAACTTACATCAAAAAAAAAATTTAAGTACATCAGAGGCAGGAAGTCTGCCAAACAGTGGGGCCACTGTATGATTGAGGTGCTAAAGGAGCACTTAAGGAAGATAAGACTATTGTGGAGAAGCTAAATTAATTCTTTGCATTGGTCTTCACTGCAGAAGATATGAGAGAGATCCCCACACTTGTCACATTCTTTTTAGGTGACAAATCTGAGGAACTGTCCCAGATTGAGGTGTCAATAGACAAGGTTTTGAGACAAATTGAGAAATTAACCAGTAACAAGTCACTAGGACCAGATGGTATTTACCAAGGGTTCTGAACTTAAATATAAAACTGCAGAACTGGTGTATGTAACTTATCGCTTAAATCAGCCACTGTACCAGATGGTTGGGGGTTAGCTAATGTAAGGCCAATTTTTTAAAAAGGCTCCAAAGGCGATCCTGGCAATTACAGACAAGTAAGTCTAACTTCAGTACCAGGAAAATTGCTTAAAACTATAGTAAAGAACAAAATTAGCAGACACATGGATAAACATAATATGTATTGGGGGAAGAGTGTACATGGCTTCTGTAAGGGAAAATCATACCTTACTGATCTATTAGAGGTCTTTGAGGTAGTTCACAAACATGTGGACGAGGGTGATCTAGTCAATATCGTATACTTGTACTTTCAGAAATCCTTTGACGAGGACCCTCTCCAAACGGTCTTTGGCAAATTGATCAGTCATAGGACAAGAGGGAAAGTCCTCTCATGTATCAGTAACTGGTTAAAAGATATGCAACAAAGGATAGGAATAAATGGTCAGTTTTCACAATGGAGAGAGGTAAATAGCAGGATGCCCAAGGTTCTGTACTGGGACCTGTGCTATTCAACATATTCATAAATTATCTGAAAAGTGAGGTGGCAAAATTTGCAGCTGATACAAAATTCCTCAATATAGTTAAGTCGAAAGCTGACTGTGAAGAGTTACAAAGGGATCTCAGTAAATTAGGTAACTCAGCCACAAAATGGTAGATGAAATTTAATGTTGGTAAATGCAAGGCAATGCACATTGGAAAAAATCCCATCTATACATACAAAATCATGGGATCTAAATTAACTGTTACCACTCAAAAAAGAGATCTTGTTGTCATTGTGAATAGTTCTCTAAAAACATCCACGTACTGTGCAGCGGAATCAATTAAGTTAACCAAAAGGAACAATTAGGAATAGAAAGTAAAACAGGAAATGTCATAATGCCAGTATATAAATCCTTGGTACACCGACACCTTAAATACTGTATGCAGTTCTGGTCACCCCATCTCAAAAAAGATATATTAGAATTGGAAAAGATGCAGAGAAGGGCAAGAAAAGTGATTAAGGGTACGGAACAAGTTCCATACAAGGAGAGATTCAAAAGACAGAAACTTGTTCAGCTTAGAAAAGAGCAGACTAAAAGGGGGATATGATAGGGGTCTATAAAATCATGAATGATCTGAAGAAAGTGAATATGGATAAATGGTCTGGAGAAAGTTCATTAACACAAGAACTAGTGGGTCACCCAATGAAATTAATAGCAGTTTTAAAACAAACAAACAAACAGGAAATACTTCTTCCCTCAACGCACAGTAAACCTGTACCATGGGTTGTTGTGAAGGTCAAAAGTATAACTGAGTTCAAAAAAGAATTAGATATGTTCATGGAGGATAGGTCCCTCAATGGCTATCACCCAAGATAGTCATGGACACCACCCCCATGCTCTGGGTGTCCCTAAATCTCCAACTGCCAGAATCATCTGGCTTTGGGCACTGTCAGAGACAGGATACTGGGCTAGATGGACCATCAGTCTGACCCAATATGGCCATTTTTATGTTAAGTATTCAAGGTTGTTGATGCTTCTTGCTTGCCCTTTGCATCTCTTCAGCTTGTGCAATGAAAGTCAACTAATCAGTTTAATTTTTGAGTCAATTTCATTTTTCACATCCTCACTCATTAGCAAAATGTTTGTTTATGCTTAGTTTAGCTATTTCTTTATTTGTACAATGTATGGGAGAACTGTTTAGTGACTTCATTAGCTTTTCAATATTTGTATTGTTAAAAAAGCATTTTGTTATTTATTGTTATAAACTGATTTCAGATTAGTTAAAAGATCAAACACTAACCATGCAGTAAATAACTGGTCAGTGCCTACATCTCTACTATCTGTCATTTGTATTTTTACACCTCTCCTGTGGCTTTAACTATGCCCTGTGGATGTAGGAATTGGATGGTTAAAAATAACAGACAAGAAATCAAAGTCATGCTCTGATTTCCATACTCCTTGGCACCTCATTCATTATTTGCTAGACGGCAATGGGAATATCAGTAGCTCATTGAAGGAAACAGCACAACATACAAAAACAATCTGATTATCATCCAAAAGCCAAATGAAACAGACTATTGCCTTGATTACCTTTGTGGCATTTCTATACATTCCTTAGGCACTGCCATACCCTGTATTCCTTTTGCATATTACCCATTCTGTTTATTTCAGCTGTACTTTGGTTGAGATTTTAAACACAATTTTTAGAGGAACAGGTAGAGGTAGAAGTTCGTCAAATTAGGTGGTAGTTGGGGGGTTTTTTTGTTTTTATTTTCCTTCTTCACATTAGTTGTAGCTGTGTTTAAATACAAGAATTTGCACCCAATATCATAGCTCCATTAGACTGCCAATTTAAATGCAATAAAGATACTTTCATCTTGGAAGTGGGGTTAACGCCGTCACATGAGTGATTTAAAACTGGACTGTACAGCGCAAGGGGAATGATTGGGTGGCGGATCCAATGGTCATGAAGTCACTGGATAGACTCCCATTGACTACAGAGGGCTTTCAGTCAGGGGCGAGATGACCTAATTAGTTTCTCCCATGTTGAAGTGATTTTATGGACCAAATAAATGCTTTACCATCGTGGTGGGGTCACTAAGTGGGGAAAGGCCAGGGGAATCCCTTCTGTCTCCAACCAATCCCATGTCATGTGGAGGAGATAGAGGAGAAAGCCATGGTTTGATTGTCTAGTAGACTGGGCACTGGACAGGGACTGGGACTCGGAAGATCTACGTTCAATTCCCAGCTCCATCCACAGACACCCTTTGTGCACTTGGGCCTCAATTCTCCATCTGTAAGATACATATAATACTGCTTTATCTCATAGGGGTTCTGTGAAGATCAAATCCATAGATCATTGTGAGCCACTCCAATATTATGGTGATGAGGCCCATGTAAGTGCCTGGATAGGTAGACAGAAAGATTGCCCTGTTTGTCCTTCGCTATTTCTTTCTACATGTCGTCTTTCCCCTTTTTCTCTGTTTAAAAAAAATAAAATGTGCTTATTATTGTAAACTTTTAGAAATTTGGAAAAAGAGCAAACAGATGAGTCTTGCCCATTTGGGAAGAGTTTTTCAGACTTTGATTTTCCCTGTATGCTCCACTCTCCCTCCTTTCCCTTCCAAGGTGTCTGGCCCTATCAAAACAGGGAGTGCTACTGATTATAGATGGAATCAAGGTTCAGATAGAAAATCCAAGTGAAGCAGTCAGCATGAATTTGGACTTTGATCTTCTATCCAGAGTGTGACAAACTATTTTCAGTTTCACTAAGTTTAAAACTAGTTCATGCCAAGGATAACTTAATTTATTTGTGTGTACAAATGTGCGCATACATGGTATTCTTTAATATCACTCAGATGACAGGGGGAGTTGTTTTGGGCAGACATTCATCTAAAACTGGGTTGAAGTTTTCCCTAGAGTGCCTATATACAGCAAATAAATTTACTGAGCACCATCGCTGCTTAGTTTAAATGTGCAGTGAATCATTGATGATGATTTATCCCCAATGTGGTTTTCACTGTATTTATAACTTGAAAATAAGCACATAAATAACAGGGATGGCTTTGTTCACTGTTTATTATAATTCTGCAATGCAATCTGGATGAATTTCACCTGTCTGCAGGGTCACTGCATTATTTAAGTCCTATATTTGTCTTCAAAATAAGCTTAAGTGCTGCATAGATTTTGCACTGGCCCTCCACACAGAGATGAATTTCATTGACTGTGAATACAGGAAATGTAAATTATGACATTTATAATATTCTAATTAATTATTATAGATCCCCATCTACTTTTGTCTCATCCAATATTTATTAATAATGATAATTGTATATTATTTGTATCGCAGTAGTTCCTAGTAGCCCCAGTAATGGACCAGGGCCCCATAGCTGAAGGTGCTGTACAAACATATAACAAAGAGCTTACATTCTAAGTATCTCTTTTCTTTTGGATTACAAGCTCTTTAGGGCTGGAATTCTCATTTTCTATAGCACCTACCACAGTGAGGCCCTGACCTGATTGGTGCCAAGGTACTATTCCAGTATAAATGTTTAATCATAACAGCGTATAGGAAATAGAAAGAGTTAATTGCAAATGTTAAAGTTCTGTGTATTATTAGTGGTGGTGGTGTTCTTAGTCTTTGTATTATTAGTGGTGGTGGTGTTCTTAATTTTTCATTGTTATATGTATTATTTATATTTCTGTAGTAGCCTCTACTTTGTGCTGTGTGCTTTTCAGAAAGGCAAGAAAGATCAGTTCCTGCTACAAGGAGCTCATAATCGATTATTTTGATAGAAAAGCTTCTATATGTTGTTTAGTATTTGTCTTAAGTAATTAGCTGGTCATATTTTGATCCTAATTCCATAGATAGTGCATATCAGCCAGGTTTCTCTTGTTTGAAGTGCTATGGTCATGTTTGTGTTGAAACCGGCCTAGGAAGTGTGACTGAAGCAATTCTAATTCATTACCAAGCAGTATGGGTATCTAGAGAATATAAAGTCCCTGGACAATGATATATTCGTAAAGTATTTATTAAATTACTTATTGGTGCAGTTAAGAGTTACAAGATTGTTCTCAAGATGTACCTGATGATTCCCATAGGATTCAATGATCTGATACTACTTGCCAATGTAGATGTAGTAAAAAAGTATCTTGCCAAGAAATGGCCTTGTTGACTATGAGCAAGCTAAGTATATCTAATCCTTGTCCGACCAATGAAGAGCAGAGGACTCAGTGAAGTCCTCCAAGGAATTTGCTGTGCCCATCTAATTTACTTGGGAAGCACTTTAGAGACTTTGGTGGTGGTTGCCATGGAAAACCCTAAGATAGAAAGAAAGTGACACCAGACATTAAGGATTAGTCTCTGTAAGGGAGTGGACTCACCCCTGCAGCGCCTTCTGCTGGTCTTCGTTGGGAATTAGCTCACTAGGTTCTGGAGAGCCCTCTGCAGGTCACAAAAAGAAAAGGAGTACTTGTGGCACCTTAGAGACTAACCAATTTATTTGAGCATAAGCTTTCGTGAGCTCACGAAAGCTTATGCTCAAATAAATTGGTTAGTCTCTAAGGTGCCACAAGTACTCACGAAAGCTTATGCTCAAATAAATTGGTTAGTCTCTAAGGTGCCACAAGTACTCCTTTTCTTTTTGTGAATACAGACTAACACGGCTGTTACTCTGAAACCTCTGCAGGTCAGTGATCCGCCTTACCGCTGGCCCCGCATCCTTCCCGGACCCGGTGCCCCTTGTCTCTTGGATGGCTGCCCGCCCCCTGGCAGTACACCCACTGTCTCTCAGGGTTCCCTCCCTCAGGGGACCCTGCACCCACTGTCCCCACCTTGTCTCACTGTAAGGCTACTGCCAGTCACCAACTAGCCCTTGTATCGGGGGCAGACTGCAGTGTAAAAGCCACTCATCACTGGCAAGGAGGGGTTTGGACCTGCTGCCTCAGCCTACCTGTGGGCTGCCCCCTTTGCAAGCCCCGTACCTGCCTGGTCTTCTACTAAGCCGCAGCCTGGGATTTTCCTGGCTGGAGTTCCCCAGCTCCCTTGGCCTTTCCCCAGCCCTGCACCAATCTAGGTACTCTCTGCTCCCTGCAGCCAGATCCCTCCCTCTCCAAAGGAAAGAGAGAGTGAGAGTCAGCTCCTAGCTCACTGCCTACTTATAAGGCCAGCTAAGCCCTAATTGGCGCGTAGCCCCAGCTGAGCCTACTTCCCTATTCAGGCTGGTCTGCTTGCCCCAGCCACAGCCCTCTCCTGGGCTGTTCTAAGCTCCTCAGGGCAGGAGCAGGTGTCTACCCTGCTACAGTCTCACAATTCTGAAGTGATAAGATTATACGGAATTCTTTTTCATTGAGTAATTTATAAAGCATCACAGACTCTCAGCCTTGCGGAACACACAGTTTTTGCGTCAGACTCTAAAATCAAGCAGAGACATTCTGGTTTTGCTTTCTCTTTTTCTTTACCCCCTCTCCCAGTGTTCTCCTTCCACTTACACATGTGTGTAAGTGTGTCTGTCTGTAGTGAAGAGGAGGGATGTTTCAGTATGTTCCAAGATGTGCTTGATTTTAATCTCAAAATCCGCTCTCACTCTCATCCTGTTCCTGTCACAACATTGATCCGTTATTTTGTCAAGAATGGTGAAACGTTTCTTGATATTAACAACTGTGAAACCCCCCTTCCCCCAAAACGCTCTTAAATAACATCTTAAGGCAATTCTCCCTGTGTGCACACACTTACCCCTTCCCCCCTTGTAACATTCCTATGGGCAAGCTGTGGACTGAAAGGGCATAAGACTGAGCTCCTTTCTCACACCCAGAGGCAGTCTCTCCAAGTTATGTTGAGATACGCTGCTGGAGAAGTGAGAAACTTGCATTTTTGTTGCCCATGCTGTGCCCGTTCTGTGGATAAATAGGCCGTTAGATTCCAGAGCTGTCAATCTGACACTTTAAACAGTCACTATATCCTGAGTTTTTTAGCTTACTTTTTGACATTTTCCATTAAACATTATAGAAAAGATAAGGAATATTCTGCTCACTAGGAATATCTCTACCTGTCTTCTCAACGATGACAGGCCCTTTCTCAGGACTATAGCTCCGCAGTCCCCATGCAGCAGTGAATTAGTTCTCAGGGCTAGATTCTGATATTCTTACTCTCGTTGAGAGGAATTTTAATCCTTCAATAGCCTCACTAATTTCATTAGTACTACCCAAGGAGTCATACATTATTCAGTGTGAGTGAGAGTAGCAGATTCTGTGCAAGCTTTTAGTGCCCAATCACTTAGTGCTGGGAGCAGTGCTTACTTCCACGAGCACTCACACTGAAGAAAGTACTGTGACCTGTAGTGAATATTTGCAAGATTGGGATCTTGCTTTGTATCCGAGTCTTAACATTACTTCATTTGGCGGGGCTTGATTATCATTCTTCAAGGTGGCTTGACAAAAAGCTTCAAGCCCTGCTAGCCATGTACAAATATTGATGGTATGTCTGCACTGCAATCTGCATTCTGACCCCTTGCTTTGATCCAGCTAGCTCAAATAACAATAGCAGCACTGGCCTTTCAACCCCATCTAGGACCTTGACTATATACTTGAGTGGCTAGCCGGTGCTGCCATGGCTTCACTGCTATTGTCATTTGAGATAGCTAGATCAAAGCTAGCTGAGGTATGTCTACAAGTGCTGCAGTCACACCTCTGATCGCAGCCTAGACATGCCCTGAGTAATAGACTGGCAGTATCGGCTTCAATCATTATGCAAATGCACAGTTAGGAAGTTTTTAAAAACAGGTATTTTAGACCTACGTAAAATTTTGTTGTACAAATATAGTTGAAACCTTTTTAGACCTTTTTTTAGAAAGCTGATTATTTACTCTGTAGCTCAAAATGGAGATGTTTTGGTCTATTGTGTAAACAGGCTCTTAGAACCACTTTTTGCCTAACAGACCATAATGGCTCTCCTGTCATGTAAGTATTTATTTGGAGATAATTTTTAAGTGCCTTTTTGTACATTTTTGTAAAAATCCAAAGTAGCCACTACCTGCTTATTCACTTCAACATAAGCCATTTTCCATAGCTAAATACATTCATCATTTTAACAGCTTTTTAAAGAAAAAAATCATTGCCAAAAATAATTAGATCTCATTGTGACTTAATTATGTGCTAGTTTTTTTGCTTTTTTTCTTTTTTTAAATGTAAGCTGTTTTTTACGTTACTGGAACACAAAGTCTCTCTTTGGAAGGCCACAAATTGAATGAACTCTACAGTGGTGGCAAAGTGTTTCCTAGCAACATCATGCCTGCACTAGTGCTGCTTCCTTCACTCTTCAAGCTGAAAGCAAAGTCATGTCCATTAATTCCCAGCTGCACCTAAAACTTTTCAGAGATTATGCTGGCTCCCTACTGTTCATGTTTTCATCTTGCTCATATGTTGTGGAGCAAACCTGCTACTGTGATGTGTTTATCTCTCTCTCCGGTTCCCCCACAAAAAGCAAACCCTGAGTAGGTATTCACAATTAATGTTCATTTTACATTTAAAACAAATCATTTGTCTTACAGCATGATGCCTCCCTTGATGCATTATCATTTTAGTCACTCAAACAACATGACAAGCCAAAGATAAAATAAAATACCTTCAAAATATTTCATATATTGCTGCTAAGATCTGTAATGCAAAAATAACCTTTCTTTCAAGTGAAGGGGGCATTGTGTAGTTTAAATACACAATAGCAGCATTGGAAGAAAACTCAAGGGGCTTCTTAGTATCTGCTGATAGCTTGTCTACATAGAATGAGTTTAATGGTCTTAGCCCTATCCACAAAAACAGATAGCCACATCACAAAACACACCATAGTTTACATTCTTATTGGCAATCTCAGCAGAGAGGCCAAACACTGAGTGGGCATGGTGACTGAACTCCCATTTAACTGCTTGAAGTGATCAGGGTTCAAGCACAGTGGTGGGACAGCGTGTAGAAACTTTGACTGCTACTACTACCTGTAATGGATCTGGTCTGTGGATAAACACAGGACTTTAGTGTCCAGAGCTCTCAAGCCAGGATCTTTCACAAGCTCTCTGTTCAAATGAAAAAAAAATGTAAAAGAAACATACAAAAATATGCAGATCTAAAGATGAATGGTGCCAAGTAAATCCCTCACTGCTTTCTAATATAAGGAACAGCCATGCTTTGCTAGGATAGTTAGTCAATTTCACTGTGCCCTTGTACCAATTGGACATGGGAGTGGAATAATCCATTTATTAACAGTCACAGCTCTGGGTCAGTGTGGCAAATACAGAGAGACCTAACATATGCTGTTCCACGCATATTCTCCCAGGAAGATCCAAGAGTACTGCTGCAGGCCAGACGTCAAGGCTGGCCCCAGACTGAGAATACAGTTTGCCACAAGAAACAATCTACTAGCCCACTGCTATCCAGGATAAGGAAACCTTCCCTGTTGCATCCTGTGGATGAGTTTGAAAGGTTCTTCTGAGATCAGTTTATCCTCGGATTATTTGGGCTACTGGAGAATTAAAATTAACATAGAAGCATGATTTGCTCTGCCAGATCAAACCATTGGTCCTTCAAGTCCTCCTTCCAGTAATAGCCAGTATGTGATCCTCCAGAGGAAGGTGAGAGAGCCTCATGATGTACATAGCCTGGTCTGCAAAGCCGTATATAGGGGGAAACTTGCTGCTTGATTCCTGCAGCAATAAGATTCAATACCAGGAGCAATTACTCCATGTTCTATGACAATTATGTAGACAGCAAGATTAGGAGATTGGATTTCAAACCTCAGTGAGAGGGTTTAAAGCACAATGATCCTGTTTCCACTGTAGATCAGATCATTTTTTCTACCTCTAGTTGTGGCAATTCTGTCCTCTCTCTCCTGTTTATGCCACCCACCCCCAGTCGGTTTGCAACGTGTGAGAGAGGTTTGTTGCCTGACTCTTCAGCCTTCTCAAATGAGGAGTTACTGGAATGGCTCAGATGTGGAGTAAATAGTGTAGTGAAGAACTATTGCCACCACGTGTGTATCAGGCCTTGAAGGCTTCCCCCCTTCTTCCTTCCTCTCCGTTCCCACCACGTTTCATTCCCATCAATGGAAATTCTGTCTGTTTATTTTCAATAGGTATTCAGGCCAGGTACAGTTCCACCTACTGTGACAGTTTCACCTATGGGAAGTAGATTGACAAGTTAAGGTATCCATTATCCATGAACATTTGGTTGATAAACACAGGCAGCCTACCAGGTAGAATATTTCATTCCCAATTCAGCTCTACTAACAATAAATAAGAGCACAGCTGAAGACAGTCACACTATATATTATTTATGGGATATCCCTGCTAAGGTGTCTCTCTGGAAAATATAACATGCTAAATCCTGACATGAATAGGCTTTGTAATAAATAGTTAAGTCTTTTAAAGGTGGGCATTTAAACCTGACTTCTAAAGAGAGAGGTTTTTTTGAAATAGTTTTGCTGGAGGTTCTTTATATTCCAACTTTATGTTAGAAGAAGTTCTGGAGGATTTTATAATACACTATAGAAAAGAAACAGGGCATGCTGCCATCTTTGTTTTAAAACAATTCTCCTATGTAGATATATATGGATGGAGGAGTTATTTTGTATAAAAATGGGCAAAAAATGAGAATTTGATCCTGTGTCAGCAGACTGTCAATTATGTATATAACAATTAAAAATTAACCCAAGTTCTTAAAGTTTTGGGGGATCCAGTTACATATCACTTGAATGTGACACTTGAATGCACACTTTTTATGAAGGTGTGAGCTAAATATGAATTTTCTCTACCTTGCCCCTCCCCACTCAGCAACAGTGAGGGTTTTTATTTATCCCAATAGCTGAAGCTGCTTTTTGTATGCACAGTGGTATTGTTTACCTGCCTAGAGCGTAGAATCTTAATGTAAATTAGTATTTCTAGTACTTATCTTCTTCATTTCTTCAACCAGATGGCTGCCCTGATTTGTGCAATGGCAATGGGAGATGCACGCTCGGTCAGAACAGCTGGCAGTGTGTCTGCCAGACCGGCTGGAGAGGGCCTGGATGCAATGTTGCCATGGAAACCTCCTGTGCTGATAACAAGGATAATGAGGGAGGTGAGCAAAAGTCTTCCAGTTCCCAATCCCTAAAGAACAGAGGGTTATATGCACTTTCGTCATGAGTCACTTTACTACAGAAAGGCCCTCTCTCATACTATTGTCAATACTGTTGTTACATTTCCTTTGAAACAAATGAGATGGAGAAAGCTGTGTCCTTGAGGAAACATGGTGTGACCTGAAAGGCCTCCTTTTGAAGACAGAGGACCAGATTCCACCTTGGTATAAACTCCATTGCAGCCAGTGGAGTTTGTATCAGTGATGAATATGGCCTAGAATCTTAGACCTCGATCCTGCCCTCAGATATGCAAGCTCATGCCACCTGGTGAATTGTAAAATCACTTACTATGCATATGTGCAGAAGTGTAATAGCTAATTTAGCAGGATATTCAGCAACATTTATTCACCTTTGTGCCAGAAGCCAAGGTCATGTCCTCATATGCAAAAACCACATAAGAAGTCTTAGCTCACTGTGTCATATTTTGCTACCAACATGCAGAGCTGTAAAGGACTGAACAAACCTATCTGTATTTACATCCGGAGGTCTTTATTCAGTTTTCACTCTGTCCTTACCCAGGCAAACTAACATTAAGTAAATTATGATTATGGACTTCAGGATTTGGTCCAACATGGTTTTCAAAGAGGGCTGCAGTACATCTTGTTTTCTGGAAACTTTCATTGTAGAAACTTTCAATGTAAATCTTATAGAACTTAGAGCAGAAAAGTTCCTAAAAGCTGTACAATGTGGATGTCTAGTCTCCTGACAAATACATTGAGTCATTCATGGGAAAGGAAGAAAAGACCTCTACCATCTGTAAAATGCTGAGATTTGTGGTGCAGCAGATAGGCTAAATAAACAAGGATACTTGGAAACTGTCTTGTTTTTCCTGAAGTAACTTTCTCATATTGTTCCCTATATTTCTTTTGATTGCCAGCCATCGAAGCTTTTCAGCTCTCTCCTTTTCTTCTGACATTCATCAAAACCAAATATTTCATGTAGCTTCTTTTCTTCAGTCTGTTACTTTTGGTTGGACCTCATTTATTTTAAAGAGCACATCTGTTGTGTACTGATGAAGTATTTCTTCTGGAGCAGTAGCTGCAGAGAATGTTTTGGTTGTGGTATTTCCCAAAACTTCAGGAAGACTCTTTATTCTTTGGATGATTGCTTCAGCAATGAAATTGCCTTTAAGATGAGTGTCCTATTCTTATATAATATTTAAGGCTTACAGAAATTGCTTTAAACCCACAAATCCAAAAAAGGGGGTTTCAGTTCAGTAATGTTAGCCAAACACTGAACAGCATTTATAATCCCTTAGGTCCAGTTCTTCTGAAGAGCTCAGGGTCAGATTTCCAAGTGCTCAGTGCTGGGGAAAGATTTTCAAAATCGCTTAACCCACAATGTGAAGACCTCTTTTGAAATCCTAGCCAGTAGAGCCAAATTCTGCACTCACATACCCAGATCACATACCCTCAAATGTTGTTGTCAAAGTTGGGATCTGAATCTCAGCTTGGCAGCCATTACCTTACTCTGTAAGAACCAAATCAACCTCATGGATCTGAACACTGCAAAACTTCATAGTTCAGGGCTATCTCTAGTAAAAAGCTCTTGCCATATGACCATACAGATAAAAATACTCACCTTATGTAATACGACTGTGTGACTTAACATAATAAATTAAAAAATGAACTAGTTTTTATGCCAACATTGCAAAATTAGAAATTCTCCCTGAAACCAAAAGTGATTTTTGAAAGAAATGATAATAATAATGGAATAAGAGCTTTAAAAAATTAGTAGGGAGAATGATTTCACTGTCTTTGTTTATTTACTGGTTTAACCTAGGGCATATTACACATGTAAAACAGACATGTGGGCAGTGGGGGGAAATCCTTTGGCTCTTGTGAGACCATTCAACCGATCACCCCAATTTAAGAATTACAAGCCTCAAAGACTTTGCTCACAGAGAGCAAATACTAGCCCATTAAAGTCAGAAAATATATACAATGCATATGTGAAATGACAGGAATATAATATTAATCATCACTAGCAAGAAGTGTGATTGTTAATTCATCTTAATCATAGCCAAAGGGGAAAGGGTGCAGACTGCCTCTACATGTGGGAAATGTGAGGTTTATGAGACTTGCAGACCATCTGGCCTTTGAACACTCCCATGCACACTCAATCTATACAAATATTTTCTAACATTGTGTTCTCTTCATCTGTTCCATTTGTCACCAGTTGTAATTGATTATAATGCTCTATGTCATCTACTATAAGCTGATGGAAATGTGCAAAGTGTTGTTTAGAGAGGAAGGATCTGCTTTTGTGTTGTCAAACACAATCTAGCCTGTATAGAAAAATGCTATAGAATATATTAAAAAATTATAACCTTTCTTTGTGTTTTTCACCGTCTTATAGAATTTAATAATTATTTCCCTTATATAGAATTTTATAGGATAGTTAAACTGATAAGGATATAAGTCTATTACATTCTGTTTGTATGTAGAGTAATCTCTAGAGAACCATATTACATTTCTGTAGAACTCTATTATTGTTATTTTATTTTATTTATATGTTGCAGTAATGTTGTAAAAGTTCCAGCCAAGATCCAGGCACTGTTGCGCTAGGCACTGAGACAGCAAGAGTCAATCCCTGTCACAAAGAGATTATAGTCCATATAGACAAGAAAGACAGATGGTAGGAAAAAGAAATAGTATCCCCATTTTACAGATGGGGAACAGAGGGCTAGAAAGATTGAGATTATAATTATCAGAAGGACTCAGCACCCACTACTGGGGCCAGAATTTTCCAAAGAGTTTAGCTAGATTTTCAAAATTGCTCAGTAGCTCCTAGCTACTGTGCAGTTTTGAAATTCTGGCTGTTTCATTTAGTGCCTAAATGGGAACTGGATTCTTTTGAAAATCTGGTCCTGGTTGCAAGTACTGAGCACTTTGGAAAGGCTAGCTGAATATGTTTGAAAATCTGCACTGCATGACCTGTCCAAGGACACCCAGGGAGTTGATGACAGAGCCTAGGTCTCCTGAGTCCCAGTCCATTGCCTTAACCAATAGATCATTCTTGCTCTCTGTTGGTTTCATCCTTATTAAATTCTAGAGGATTTTTTCCTATGAAGGCTTGAGGAGATCCATCCACTTACCCACTTCTATCTGTGTTGTTATACCAGGGATCGGCAACCTTTGGCACATGGCCTGCCAGGGTAAGGCACATGGCCCGCCAGGGTAAGCTCCCTGGCGGGCTGGGCTGGTTTGTTTACCTGCCACATCCGCAGGTTCAGCCAATCGCAGCTCCCACTGGCCCGCACTGCTTCCCACAGCCCCCATTGGCCTGGAGCGGTGAACCGAGGGCAGTGGGAGCTGCAATCGGCCGAACCTGCTGATGTGGCAGGTAAACAAACCAGCCCGCCCCCCCAGGGGGCTTACCCTGGCGGGCCGCAGGCCAAATGTTGCCAATCCCTGTGTTATACAATGCTCATCATCTGTTCACTAAGCCTCCGTCACACACATGCATCCATTCATCCATCTATCCATCTAGCTGTGTATTTATAAGGCCTATATGAGAGCTCCCACAATTTTTTACTATCCTGTACTCTCAACTCAGTGTGACTACAAGTTTAAAGTAGTCTCGCTCCTGATCACCCTTCAACTTTTTAAAATGTGATCACACCAATCTGAGTTCTTGCCTATTAAGTTACCATAATGTTTTTATAATTTTATGGCTGGAGGCTGATTATCTTCAGATAAAAAGCAGTCCATGACTCTCATGCAAGCTTGGCGCTTTGAATATAACACATTTTGTGTAATCTACAGGGTTATTTAGTAACTTTTCCATGGGTTTTTTTCTATGTCCAATGCCTGATGAATTCTCTCAGTACATGTGTGCCTTTTATTTTGTTTTCTTATGTCTAACTTCTAGAATTAGTTATACCCAGCTCCTCATGAGAAAGATATTGAACTATAATGCACCTGGCTTGCTGTAGAATGGCTGTTCGCTAGACCCACATCCTTACCTTGGCTGGA